>NC_090382.1:33505297-34105297 GCF_036365525.1 Heterodontus francisci
ATGTCCAGCTGGCGAGCCCGGATGCAGGCCGTGTGGATTTGCATCAGGGTGTTCTTGAAGAGGCAGCTGAAAGCCTGCTCCAAGGGTTTCCGTGACAATGGCTCCGCAGGACCCCTCATGAAGCTGGCAAGATTAGGCTGAAGCAGATAAACCAGTATAATCAGTGGCCAGTCACAGGCTCAGGCTCTGAACAGCAATTCAGAGACCAAATTGGGTCTTACGTTATAACCAGTGTAGTCCAATGCAAAAGCATCTTCTTGATGTTGAGATAAGTCCAGAAATTTGAAGCTAAGTTTCAAAGAGGATCTAGATGTAGATTTTTCCAGATCCTTTCCACAGCTCACAGGTTGGAAAAACAGAAAGGCAGCAGATTATAGATGGAAGCAGAATCTTAGATTTTTCAAATGTAGTCCAGCGCAGTCAGGAATTTGAAGCCAGATTTGAGAGAAAAACCACATCCAGGACTTATCCAGATCTTTACCAGAGCTCACAAGGTCTCCAATAGTTGTAGAAAAACAAGTGAGCATTAATTTTGTGAACTCTTGTCATTTCCCTTTTAATGAGATAGATTATAGGATTTCTACCATAAATATCTAAATGTTATATTACTACTTTTCCACTGTTTGCTTAATCCCTATCGGCATCTTTGGATGTAAATTTAGGGGGCATGATCAAGAAGTTTGCAGGCGACACAAAGATTGGTCGTGTGGTAGATAGCGAGGAGGATAGCTGCAGGCTGCAGGAAGATATTGATGGTCTGGTCAGATGGGCAGAAAAGTGGCAAATGGAATTCAAATTTGGTGATGCATTTGGAGAGGTCAAACAAGGTAAAGGAATACACGATTAATGGGAAAATACTGAGAGGTGTAGAGGAAGTGAGGGACCGGAGTGAATGTCCACAGATCCCTGAAGGTAGCAGGGCAGGTCGATAAGGTGGTTAGGAAGGCATATGGAATCCTTTCTTTTATTAGCTGAGGTATAGAATATAAGCGCAGGGAGGTTAGGCTGGAAATGTATAAATCATTGATTAGGCCACAACTTGTATACTGTATGCAGTTCTGGTCATCTCATTACAGAAAGGATTTAATTGCACTAGAGAGGGTACAGAGGGGATTTACGAGGATGTTGCCAGGACTGGAAAAATGCAGCTATGAGGAAAGATTGATAGGCTGGGATTGTTCTCCTTGGAACAGAGAAGGCCGAGGGGAGACCTGATTGAAATGTACAAAATTTTGAGGGGCCTGGATAGAGTGGATGTGAAGGGCCTATTAAGGCCAGTGACTAGGTTGCATGTATTTAAAGTGATTGGTAGAAAAATTAGAGGGGAGATGAAGAAAAACGTTTTCACCCAGAGGATGATGGGAGTCTGGAACTCACTGCCTGAAAGGGTAGTTGAGGTAGAAACCCTCAACTCATTCAAAAGAAGTCTGGATATGCACCTCAAGTGCCGTAATCTACAGACCAAATACTGGAAGGCGGGATAAGAATGGGTGGATCGTTTTTTGACCGGCACAGACACGATGGGCCAAGTGGCCTCTTTCTGTGCCTTAAACATTCTATGATTCCTCCTGAGGTCCCCAGCATCTCAGATACCAGTCTTCAGCCAATCCGATTCACTCAAGAAATGGCTGAAGGCACTGGATACTGCAAAGGTTATGGGCCCTGACAACAGTCCGGCAATAGTATTGAAGACTTGTGATCCAGAACTAGCCATGCCCTGAGCTAAGCTGTTCCAGTACAGCTACAACATTGGCATCTACCTAGCAATGTGGAAAATTGCCCAGGTATGTCCTGTGCACAAAAAGCAGGACAAATCCGACGCGGCCATTTAACGCCTTATCAGTCACTCCTGATCATCAACAAAATGATGGAAGGGGTCGTCGACAGTGCTATCAAGTGGTACGTGCCCAGCAATAACCTGCTTACCGACGCTCAGCTTGGGTTCCGCCAGGGCCATTTAACTCCTGACCTCATTGCAGCCTTGGTCCAAACGTAGACAAAAGAGCTGAACTCCAGAGGTGAAGTGAGAGTGACTGCCCTTGACATCAAGGCAGTATTTGACCGAGAATGGCATCAAGGAGCCCTAGCAAAACTGAAGTCAAGGGGAATCAGGAGGAAAAGTCTGCTAGTTGGAACCATTCCTAGCACAAAGGAAGATGGTTGTGGTTGTTGGAAATCAATCATCTCAGTCCCAGGATATTACTGTTGGAGTTCCTCAGGGTAGTGTCCTCGGCCTAACCATATCTGGCTGCTTCATTAATGACCTTCCCTCCATCATAAGGCTAGAAGTGGGGATGTTCGCTGATGATTGCATAATGTTCACCATTCGCAACTTCTCAGATACTGAAGCGACTCTTGTAGAAATGCAGCAAGACCTGGACAACATCCAGGCTTGGGCTGATAAGTGGCAAGTAACAGTTGAACCACACATTCACTCCCTCCACCACCGACTCACAGTGGCAGCCAGGCAATGACCATCTCAAACAAGAGAGAATCTAACCATCTTCCCTTCTCGTTAGATGATTACGATGGCTGGATCCCCCACTATCAACATCATGGGGGTCATCATTAACCAGAAACTGAACTGGACCAGCCACATAAATGTTTTGGCTACAAGAGCAGGTCAGAGGCTGGGAATTCTGCGATGAGTAACTCACCTCCTGACTCCCCAATGCCTGTCCACCATCTACAAGGCACAAGTCAGGAGTGTGATGGGTGCAGCTCCAACAACACTCAAGAAGCTCAACACCATCCAGGACAAAGCAGCCCACTTGATTGGCACCCATCCACCACCTTCAACATTCACTCCCTCCACCACCGACTCACAGTGGCAGCAGTGCCTAACATCTACAAGATGCATTGCAGCAACTCACCAAGGCTCCTTCGACAGCACTTTCCAAACCTGCGACCTCTACCACCTAGAAGAATAAGGGCAGCAAATTCACGGGAACATCACCACTTGCAAGTTCCCCTCCAAGCCACACACCATCCTGACTTGAAACTATACTATTCCTTCACTGTCACTGGATCAAAATCCTGGAACTCCCTTCCTAACAGCACTGTGGGTGTACCTAAACCCCAAGGACTGCAGTGGTTCAAGTAGGCAGCTCGCCACCACCTTCTCAAGGGCAATTAGGGATGAGCAATAAATGTTGGCCTAGCCAGCGACACCCACATCCTCCGAACGAATAAAAAAAAAACTTAAGGGGAGATGAGTGCCAACTTTAACCGATAGGGGAGAGGTAGAAGAGCGCCAATATTATCTGGAAAGGTTGAAGGAGAATCGAGTATCTTTGTGATGTGGGGAGTGGGGGGTGGTGGCGGCGTTGGTGGAAGAGTTGAATGGGTAAAAAGTTTTTGTGCTCAGGGTCTGGAGGACTGGAATGGCTTTGGAACTTAAACATTGTGTTTTGGGTAATTAGTTGGTCTACTAAAAGTCCAAATATTATAAAAACCCAATTTGTTCACTAATGTCCTCTGCATTGACCTGGAGGACAATGCCAACTTGCCAACCATCCCCTTCACAAACCCTGAGAAAAGACCAACAGATGTCTCAAAACATCCATAGTATGACGATGGTAACCTTGAGGAAAAGTTGTGACACCGAAGGTGAGAAAGGCTTCTCAGCTCATTCCCAGCTATGGCACAGCATGACAGTCTTATGGGTCTTTATACGAGCACCTCCAAAGCACAGCATGTAAAGAGCATTGCTGGGCAAAGTGCTCCATCAGGAACAAATCATGTCCTTCCAAGCAGTTGACTGACAAGTTTCATATTTCCACTACCTCGAACATTTCATCCCACCGTGCTCTGTAAAGTCCAGTGCAAACTGGCTACATTAGAGTTACCTCCCTACAACACAAACTACCTCTCAGGCAGATCTCAGCAGGTGCCAAGGAAAATTTATGCAAGTCCTGGGAGCACAACCTGCTACCGCCTTTCAGGAGAAGGCTAGAAAGAGGAATTGAGACTTTCCTCACAATCTCTTCCTGCAGCAGAATGAGAGACAATCAATTAATTACCAACTGTCAGAGTTTGGCACCAAAAACCAGTGTTTTAGAAACCAGGTTGCACGTCAACATTTGCTGACAAAAGTTCACACAGTCTGTACTCCTCCCCTTTCAACTCCACTCCTTGGGTCATACTGCAACTAAAGTGATTCTGGTTGCTGCTTGCTACAAGCAGCAGTTCTTGACAGAACAGGAGATCCTACCTGCAGTACATATCACTTCATTGGCAGAAGAAATTAGAAGGAGGGGCGCTGAGATGAAAGCAAAAGGAAGAGGGAATGGATGGAGAGGAAAGAATAATCAATTGTAATGAAGGAAAGAGAGAGAAGGGGTATTTGAAGTAGATAGAAATAAAGGAGGGAATGAAGGGGAGAGGGAAGGGTACAGAAGTTGGGAGTGTTGTTGAGTATTCCTGGCACTTTCTGTTCTCAGCTGGAAACCAGATGGGATTCCAGTTGTAAGCAGCATTTTCCAGCCGACTTAAAGTGGAATCAGTTTAACTTCACTGGTACCAGTTAACGTGTTAACCGGTAAATGTGGATCCACTTGTCAAATGTGGACTTTTGAGCTGGAACCAGTTGGAGTTAATTGAGACCAGTTTACATGTAGCTGGTTTAACTGGAACAAGTTGGCATGCAGATGACAGACTGAAAGCAAACTGATTGTAAATATAAGTGAAGACCAGTTGCTGTTGTGATTGAATATCCATCGCTTCAAGTTCCAGCTGAGCTGCATCATATTTCTGTTCGAACTGGAGCTGGCCATCGCCGTCATTCTAGACTGCATGCTCTGCTGCGCGGTGTGCCACATTCCACCTACATTGAGTCGATTCTGGAACAAAAGCTTCTGCACTTGGCTCCAGATAAGCTTTATATTTGTGTATGCCACTTTTTTTCCCCCTAGCATCGTAATGCAGCTGTTCAATTTCTACCTCAATGGACCGGCCCACCATTAAAGCAACACCTAGAATGGATCAAGCATGAAACCCTGTGGTTAATCGAAATAGGAAAGCTGAGAAAAGTGGGGTTGGACGGGTTAGGACCTCTAATGTTTCTGATTGAAAAAAGTCATTTACAGCACAGAAGAAGTCCATTCCACCCATCGAGTCCATACCAGCTCTTCACGGAGCTTTTCTGTCACTCCTACTCCCCGGCTCGATCCCCGTAGCCCTGCAAGTCTATTTCTCTCAGGTGGCATCCAACATACTCTTGAAGTCATTGATCATCTCTGCTTCCACCACCCTTGTGGGCAGTGAGTTCCAGGTCATTACCACCCACTGTGTAAAAAGGTTCTTCCTCATATTCCCCCTCCATCTTTTGCCCAAAACTTTCAATCTGTGTCCCCTAGTCCTTGTACCCTTTGATGATGGGAATGGTTTTTCCTTGTCTGACTTATCTAAGTCTGTCATAATCTGGTACACTTCTTTAAATCTCCACTCAATCTCCTTTGTTCTAAATATAAACAATCCCAGCTTTTCCAACCTAACCTTGTCATTAAATTTCTCCATCCCTGGAACCATTCTGGTAAATTTCCTCTGCACCCTCTCAAGGACCCTCATACCTTTCCTGAAGCATAGTGACCAGAACTGGACACAATACTCCAGTTGGGGCCTAACCAGAGCTTTATAAAGGTTCAGCATAACTTCCCTGCTTTTGTACTCAATGCCTCTATTTAGAAAGCCCAAGATCCTATATGCTTTACTAACCACTCTCTCAATATGTCCTGCCATCTTCAAAGCTCAATGCACATGCACTCCATGTTCCTCTGTTCCTGCGCACTCTTTCGAACTGTCCTATTATGTATATATTGTCTCTCCCTATTCCTTCTTCCAAAATGCATCACCTCACACTTGTCAGTATTAAATTCCATCTGTCACCTCTCTGCCCACTCTGCTAGCCTATCTATGTCCTGTTGCAGGTGGTTCATATCATCCTCACTGTTTGTCTCACCTCCAAGTTTGGTTTTGTCAGCAAATTATGAGATTCTACTCTGTATTCCAAGATCCAAGTCATTTATATTTAGCAAAAAAGCAGTGGTCCCAGCACTGTCTACCATCCTCCAGTCTCAAAAGCAACCATTTACTACAACTCACTGTTTTCTTTCCTTAAGCCAATTTTTTATCCAATTGGACACTGACCCTCCTATTCCATGAGCCTTAATTTTGTTAATCAGTCTTTTATGTGGTACTTTATCAAATGCTTTCTTAAAATCCATATAAACAACATCCACCACATTCCCTTCATCAATCTTCTCTGTTAATTCATAAAGGAATTTAACTAGATTAATCAAGCATGATCTGCCTTTTACAAATCCATGCTGGCTATCCTTAATTAACTCGAACCTCTCTAAGTGTCTGTTGATATTTTTCCTGATTGTTGTTTCCAAAACCCTATGCACCACTGATGTTAAACTAACTGGCCTGTAGTTGCTAGGACTGTCCTTATACCCCTTCTTGAATAAGGGTGTCTCCAATAGTCTGGCACATCCCCCTATATCCAGAGAAGATTGGAAGATTATAGAAAAATAGGAGCAAGAGTAGGTCATTCGGCCCTTCGAGCCTGCGCTGCCATTCAATACGATCATGGCTGATCATCCAAAGTCAGTACCCTGTTCCCGCTTTCTCCATAGAAAACATAGAAAAATAGGAGGAGGAGGGCAAGCCCTTCCGCCATCTCCATCCCCACTTCCTTTAGCAACCTAGAATACAAGCCATCCAGACCAGGTGACTTATCAACCCAAGCATAGCCAGTCTTTTTAGTACCTCCCCCCTCTCAATTTTTATCCTATCCATTGCCTCTATTCTCTCTGCTTCTACTGATAGTTTGTCAGCCTCCATTTCCTTAGTGAACACGATACAAAGTACTCATTTATATCAGTCTTGCCCTGTGCCTCTAAGCATATATTACTCTGTCTGTCCCTAATAGGCCCCATTCTTCCTCTTACTACTTGCTTACAATTTACATGCTGGTAGAAGATCTTTAGGTTCCCTTTTATGTTGACTGCCATTCTATTTTCATATTCTCCCTTTGCCAGTCTTATTTTCCTCTTCATCTCCCCTCTCAACTTATTGTATTTCGCCAGGTTCTCACTTGAGGAGTTCACCTGACATGCAGTATACACCTTCTGTTTTGTTTCATCATCTCTATCTCCTTCATCAACCAAGAAGCTCTGCTCTTGGTTCCCCTACCTTTCAGCCTTGTTGGAATGTTCCTAGCCTGTACCTGAAGCATTTCTTCCCTAAAGATAACCCATTGTTCCAATACAGTTCTTCCTGTCAGTCTTTGGTTCCATTCTACTCTGGTCAGATCCCTTCTCATCGTGTTGAAATTAGCCCTTCTCCAATCAAGACCTACTTTATTTTGTTCCTTGCTTTTCTGCATTGCTAGTCTAAACCTTATGATACAATGATCACTCTTACCCAGTTGTTCCCACAGACACTTGGTCCACTTAGCCCCCCTCATTTCCCAGCACCAAATCCAGCAATGCCTCTTTTCTAGTTGGGCTGAGAACATACCGATCAAGGAAGTTCTCCTGAACACATTTGAGGAATTCCTCCCTCTCCATACCCTTTACTCTGAAATTATCCCAATCGGTATTTGGGTAATTAAAGTCCCCCAATATCACCACTCTATAATTCTTGCAATCTTTGCAATTTCCCTATAGATTTGCTCCTCTAACTCTCTCTCACTATTTGCAGGCCGATAGAATACCCCTATTAGTGTGATCATACCCTATTGGCTACTTAAAATCAGAAACCCAATGCAAACAGATTAAATTTATGGATAGAAAAGGCAGCAGAGACCAGAAGTCGACTGGCACGCCACGTCCCCCGCCCCTTCCCCCCGCGGCCATCCCACCCAATTTTACGCACTCCCCCACCTGCCATCCCGTAAGTGAAGAGAGCCCATAACCCAGACAGAGATCGATCACAGGTGATGATCTCCCCATCCTTCTAATTCTAAATGCTGTTGAGGGGAAAGTATGGGAACTATAAGAGGGGGATGGTGTTGCAAAGTCATTGGGCTGGGATTTTACCAGGCGACAGGGGTCTCGACCTCTGGCAAAAGCGCCAGCAAGACCCCCACGTCACCCCGTCTTTGGGAGGCCCACCAAATCAAGTGCCAATTAGGCACTTAAATGGACAGTGGTGGGCCTTCCATGGGATCAAGAACCCCAGTGACGGAAGTCCCACCTTTTGAGAGCTGCTGGCCAATAGAGGCTGGCAGCTCTTTAACTGAGCAGTGCCACCGTGGAGGCAATGGCTTCTGCCAGTAGAGCGTCCGACCGAGGTCTAGGAGCAGTGCTGGACCCAGGCCACAGGTAGGTCAGGATGGGAGTGGTCTCCTGGGTTGGAGGTCGCGGGCGAGGGGGGTGGTGTCAGGGGGTCAGCAGCAAGGGCAGGGGGGTGGGACTCAGTAGGCCCCCACCCCCCTTCCTGATGTTGGATCCCTCATTCAGGCACTGTGCCTTTTAATGAATGACCACCACCGTCCCCCCCGCCACCTTCCCACCCGATTACATGCCCTCCCCAACTCCAAATCCACTACGGGGGATAGCATAAAATTCCCCCGATCATGATTGTATGTGTGGGCTTGAGTATTACAGAATATATGGTACTTGGAAGGGAAACTGAAAGTAGCTTTGTGCTTTGGGTTAAACACCTGACTTGGGGGTTGTTGTAAGGTCAAATAGCACTTCAGCCACAGTGAGAGAAGTAAGCAAGAATTCTACAGAAGTCTTTAATAAAATACTTGTTAAATCTTTGTTAAAGTTACAGCTGTGATTTCAAATGTGATTCATTTCAGCCTGAGATGTGACCCCCCCGCCCCCGCCACCCAGTGCCTGCTGCAAGTTTCTTCCTGCTCATGCAACTGCAGCACACATAAACTGTTAGCAAACTAGAGCATGAATTCATCATGGGAAAACACTGTGTCTCCTGACAATGCAGACCGACGGCCTACATCATCCCAAGTAAGTCCACATTTGCCAGCTTGCCAGCATTAATCCACGCATATGCGCACCGACGTCAGCACGCACTTACGTTGTTGATGTAACTCCACACTTTGCGCCACCATGTGACGACCGAGCAGCCGGGTGGGGTGCGTGGATAAGCGAGCAGCAGTGGCGGGGGTGAGGAGGAGAAGTGAGCGGCAGGGCCAAGTGGCGCCAAGGGATGGGAAATCGAGTGGCAAGCGAGGGGCCAAGCGGCGAACGGGAGAAAATTGATTGGCGAACAAGTGGGGTGCCAAGCAACCAACAGGGGAAATCGAAGTGTGGGTGTTGAGCAGCAAACAGGAGGGAATTAAGCGGGAGGACAAGCAGCGAACAGGGGAGCAAGTGGCGAGTAGGGGGCCAAGTGGGGAAGCGAGCAGGCAAACTGTGGGATCAAGCGGAGAGTGAGCAGCAAGCAGGGGAACCGAACGATGAGCTGCGGGGGGAGTTGAGCAGCAAGCGGGTGGGATGCCGAGCAACCGGCGAGGAGGGATGAGTGAGCGGCGAACAGACAGGAGTGGGAGGGAGCGCCAAGCAGTCGGGAGCAGCATGGGGGAGCGCCGAGCAGTCGGAAGCGGCAGGAGGTAGCGCCGAGCAGTCGGGCACAGCATGGAGCAGAGAGCAGTCAGGAGCAGTGGGAGGGAGTGCCGTGCAGTCAGGAGCAACGAATAGAGAAGTGGGCAATGAAGGGGGTTTGTGGTTTGTGCCAAATTGAGCAGCACCATCTTTATTACTGGCAGCTGCCTGAGACATCTCAGACAGTGACGTTTCAGTCAATTGTGCATGTGGCAGTAATGCGCCAGTATGTGGCACTGTCAGTGAACGCGTCCTAGAAAATTCTTAAACATAATGAAATGATTCCGCACGTTTCAGGCTTGAGTGTGTTGTCCAAATGCAATACTATCGATGCTAATAACTATCATGAGTCTACGGTAGATTCATACAACCTGTTTCTTACATCTTCAAGTTGATAAAACTTGTAATAAAAACAGAAAGTGCTGGAAATACTCAGCAGGTCAGGCAGCATCTGTGGAGAGAGAAACAGAGTTAATGTTTCAGGTCTGTGACCCTTCATCAGAACTGGCAAAGATTCAGTGTTCAATCAGAGTCTGTAGAGTGCCTATTCGGAAGATAAGGTGCTGTTCCTCGAGCTTGTGTTGAGTTTCACTGGAACACTGCAGCAGGCCGAGGACAGAAATATGGATGTGAGAGCAGGGTGTTAATTAAAATGGTAAGTTACCGGAAGCTTGGGGTCATGCTTGCAGACTGAGTAGAGGTATTCCCACAAAGCTGTCATTCAATCTGAGTTTGGTCCACAAAAAGACAGGTATAACTAGGACTCATGCCCACATTTCTGTCCTCGGCCTGATGCAACATTGTGTTCAACAACTTCAGACCATGACTGCCATTTTGATTGGTTTTTTTTGCCATGTGCCTGTCTTAAGCTGGTTTTTCATGTTTTTGCTTTCAGAGACAGCTGTTCATTATTCTGCCATTAACACACTCTCTGGACAAATGCTTTGTCTTTTACTCATTATTACTACTCCCTTTGCCTTTTGTTCCTTGACACCAGTGTCATTTAATCTCCCTTGCCCTTCACCCTTTCACTAGCTCAAAGCCACCGCATTTCTAGTAATGTTCTGAGTTCTGATGAAAGGTCACAGACCTGAAATGTTAACTCTGTTTCTCTCTCCACACTTGCTGCCTGACGTCTTTGAGTATTTCCAGTACTTTCTACTTTTATTTCAAATTTCCAACATCTGCAGTATTTTGCTTTTATTATATCAGTCTGTGCAGGCATTTTGATTCATTATTTCCTTGATCGCTGCAAGATCTGGACTCGGCCTGCTGCAGTGTTCCAATGAAGCTCAACGAAAGCTCGAGGAGCAACACTTTATCTTCTGCTTAGGCACTCTACAGCCTTCTGAACATTGAACCTTTGCCAGTTCTGATGAAAGGTCACTGACCTGAAGCATGAACTCTGTTTCTATATCCACAGATGCTGCCAGACCTAATCGTAGTCAAAGAGATACAGCACTGAAACAGGCCCTTCCACCGAGTTACCTACTTACTACTAACCCTACAGTAATCCCAGATTTCCTACCACCTACCTGCGCTAGGGCAATTTAGAATGGCCAATTTACCTAACAACCTGCAAGTCTTTGGCTGTGGGAGGAAACCGGAGCACCCAGCGAAAACCCACACGGTCACAGGGAGAACTTGCAACACAGGCAGTACCCAGAATTGAACCCAGGTCGCTGGAGCTGTGAGGCTGCGGTGCTAACCACTGTGCCTGCTGAGTATTTCCAGCATTTTCTGTTTTGGAGGTAGACTTAAAAGAGAGTCTAGCAGTGGGAGCTGGACTTAATTTATTGTTTTTTTGCCGATGGGGGAGACAGAGAGATTTTAAAATGTGATCTTGATTTTATTTTGCAACCCGGGGTGAGAGATTTGAAAATCTGAACTTCATGGATTTTTTTGGAATTTTTGCAAAGAGAGTATCTAGCTGGGATGTGATTTTTGTTTGCTATTGGGGGAAGAGAAAGAAGAGAGCTGTTTCTCTTAACATTGATTTTTTGAATGCCACTAATTTAAATTAACTATTTCAATCTATTAATCAGTACAGATTTAATTCCATCATGTCTGCTGAGGTCGTGTACTTCCGGCTCCTTGCCAATAATATCCGCTGGCTAGTCTGCATTGAGGAAGATGTCAAACATTTTGATCCAGGGTCCCACCATGAGACTAATGTCTACATGGTGCGATGGGTTCAAGTGAGTGCTGATGGCTCAGGAAGCAGAACAGAAAAAAGGAAGATGGGTTCCACAAAATTTGGTTTCTGGACCATATGGACCAAGAAGAGTCATGAATCTTAGCAGATTCAGTGTGTTTTTCAGGTATGTAATTGTTCTTCTCTCTCCCTACAGAGACCCATAAAGAGATTGATTTAAGATGGAATGGATATCGCACACCTACATGATGGACGTGCTTTCCAAAATGGGGTTTGGGGAGGGAATCTGCAATTGGATCCAACTGCTCTACACAAACATCAGTAGCGCAGTCTCAATCAACGGGTGGGAATCTGAAAGTTTCCCGATCAAATCTGGAGTCAGACAGGGCTGTCCTCTTTCCCCGGTCTTGTTTGTTTGCTGTATTGAACCCTTTGCTGAGTCTATTAGGAAGGATGCGAGCATAAGAGGGGTGACAATCCCAGGCAGCGGAGGCACTCAGGTCAAAACCTCCCTGTACATGGATGACGTCGCCGTCTTCTGCTCGGATCCGCTGTCCGTGCGCAGACTGATGAGCATCTGCGACCAGTTCGAACTGGCCTCGGGAGCCAAAGTTAACCACGGCAAGAGCGAGGCCATGTTCTTTGGGAACTGGGCTGACCGATCCTTTGTCCCCTTCACCGTCAGGTCAGATTACCTGAAGGTGCTGGGGATATGGTTCGGAAGTGCCGGGGCGTGCACCAAAACATGGGAGGAGCGAGTAGCCAAGGTACGACAAAAGTTGGGCATGTGGGGGCAGCGATCTCTCTCCATTGTGGGTAAGAACCTGGTCATCAGGTGCGAGGCGCTCACGTTGTTGCTGTACGTGGCGCAGGTCTGGCCCATACCCCACTCCTGCGCTGTGGCAGTCACCCGAGCCATTTTCCGCTTCGTCTGGGGATCTAAAATGGACCGGGTCCGGAGGGACACGATGTTCAAATCTCTGGACAAGGGCGGGAAAAATGTACCCAACGTGGCCCTCATCCTGATGACCACCTTCGTGTGCGGCTGCATCAAGCTATGTGTAGATCCCCAGTACGCAAACTCCAAGTGTCACTACGTGCTGAGGTTCTATCTGTCCCCGGTGTTGCGAAGGATGGGCCTGGTCACATTGCCGCGGAACGCACCATGCAGTTGGGCGGCGCCGTACCACCTATCCTTCGTGGAGCAGTTTCTGCGGAAAAACACCTTTGACCACCGGTCCATCAGGCAGTGGTCTGCACGGAATGTCCTCAAGGCCCTACGGGAAAAGGAAACGGTGGATCCTGTCGGATGGTTCCCCGAGCAGACCGTCAAAGTCATTTGGCGGAATGCCTCATCACCAGAACTTTCAAACAAGCACCAAGACGTAGCTTGGCTGGTGGTGAGAAGGGCCCTCCCCGTCAGATCCTTCATGCACACCCGAAGTCTCGCCCCCTCCGCACAGTGCCCCCGCGTTGGCTGTGGTGGGGAAGAGACGGTCGCCCACCTCCTCCTGGAATGTGCCTTTGCAAAGCAGGTGTGGAAAGAGATGCAGTGGTTTTTGTCAAGGTTCATCCCAAGCAGCTCTGTAACACAGGAGTCTGTGCTCTACGGGCTGTTCCCAGGGACGCACACCGAGACAAACATCAACTGCTGCTGGAGGACTATCAATTCGGTGAAAGACGCCCTTTGGTCTGCCCGAAACTTGCTGGTCTTCCAGCGCAAAGAGTTGTCCACCACCGAATGTTGCAGACTGGCACATTCCAAGGTCCAGGACTACGTGCTGAGGGACGCACTAAAGCTTGGGGCAGCCGCAGCAAAGGCTCAATGGGGAAAGACCACAGTGTAAGGTTCCCCCACCAAGCTGGACTGAGGGGCTGGAACCATGGGAAGCCCCTCGAACTGTATCGTTAATATTCTCAATTGCTGTAAATGTAAAACTGTAATTGACATGACAATTGTGAAACGGAAGGGTTGGGAAGAAACTCATGACATTATTGAAAGAAACTGATCTCTTTTGCAATGTTTGTATTTTTTCGTGCTGTTTGGAAACTGTTTGGCAATGTAATTTTTACAGATTTTTATGAATAAAGTATATTTTGGAAATAAAAAAAAAAAAAATTTAAGATGGAATGTGGCTCGTGATTCCGCATCCCTAAGGTTGAAACAGTGGAAACAGACAGCAGTAGTGATGATGTTCCTCTCTCGACTATGAGCGTGAAGAGGGCAATGAAAGATACTAATATGTGCAGGTTATGTTCTACTTTTCATCGCGGTAGTTAAAATGTTATACTCACAGGCCTGCATGGACAGTTAAGTGCCTGATTGCAAAGAGTGTATGGAACTTGTAAATTCAGTCACATCACCAATGCCAGTTGCTGTGAAAAGCTTCTTAATATTTCATTTCTCTTCCAGAAGGAGATGTCTGCACGAGCTCGGGATGCCCAAGTCAAGTAGCTGAGGTCTATCATGGACGAGCGGCTGATGGGAAAGGAGAAGGGGACAGTGAATTTGCCCCCGAGAACAGCCAATACTTCCCAGCCCCATAGAGAGCTGGTAGTTGTGGCAGAGCCCTCCCCGTGCCTCAACGGAAGTCCCACCCCACTCGCTTTCCCCAGGACAAGTACCTGCCCAGTGCTTGTTGCTGCTTGTTAAGATCAAAAGATTTTAAGCAGAGAAGGCAGCCCCGCAGGAGAAAGTGGAGAAGGTTTCAATACTTCACCACCGCCTCCAAGAAAAGATTCTTACCACCTTCAGCCAGGGTAATATATTTGTTTAGATAGCTTTAAGTTTCATGTCAGGCAAACCCCCCCACCTGCCAAGATTGAGGCACACATTATTTCGCCACAGGAACATTAAAGTTTAAAAATTGCAAGCTCGACTGGAAAGACATTTGCATAGTAACAGACGGTGTTGAAACAATGGGAAACCAATACACAGAAGTGGTCAGACCAGTTTTAGTCACATGACTAACTGTTGCAGAGGTTTGAACTGAGAGTTTTAAATTGGAGAAAACAGTACTTGAGATCAGAACGCCGTGTGCTCCCGGTTGGAACTGAAGCAGAACCCTCTCCTGTCTGCCTGCTCCATATTTTTCCCATGGAACTGAATCTTGTGAAGACATGTAAACTCAGAGAGAGAAAAATCTGCTACGTGAACAAGGTTTAAGCAGAATACTGGGCCCCAACAAAATGCAAGACCATATCTTCAATCAAGGACTACAACGAGCTCGAGAAACAGTAACAAGATATTGCCTCAAACTGTTCTACTTATCTTTTCTTCTCTTTTTTGCCCCTATTTGCATGTGCGTATCACGTGTGCTTGCTAGCATGGGCGCATCGTATATCCGTAGGCGTTAACGGTATTAGAGTTTAAGTTTAAGGTTTAGTAAATTTCATCTTTCTACTTTAAACCAGAGAAAGCCTGTTTGTGCTCATTTATTTGCCTTATAATGGGAAAGGATTCACAAGGGGGGAGCTCAAAACACAGTGTGTTAAAAATTAAATCCTTTTCCAATAAGGCCAAGTGAAGATAGTGACAGACCCCTAGACACCTTTCTCACCTGGTTGTAACAGAAATTGGGTGCTAGCATCCGGAATTTTACCCACAGTCAAATGAGTGAAATTGGAAGTGGGAAGCCAAATTATTCACTATCAAAAAGAGCAAGTTTTCAATACAGGTTTTCTTGTAGTTGTGTGTGCTTGAATACTAACTTGTCTGCAACTGAAGCGAGTAGCTCTCCAAGCCAGGGTGAAGTAACTTGGGATACGTTAAAAGCACTGTCTATGGAGGAGTTGAGAAGAATGGCTGAGCAGTGTGGGATCACTGTACGTGGCAAGGCTAGGAAGTCTGAACTCCTAAGGCTAGTGGCCTACCATTTTTCCTTTGAATCTGAAGAAGCAAAAGCAGTGTTAGAAACAGAATCCGACAGGGTATTGTTAGCAAAGATACAATTGGAACAGAGGAAACTTGAATTTGAGGAAAGGAGAAAGAGAGGGAGAGACAGGAGAGGGAGAAAGAGAGAGCCTTCCAAAAGGAACGTGAAGAGAAAGAAAGACAGGAAAAGGAACGAGAGAGAGAGAAAGAATATTCCAGAAGCAATGCGAAGAAAGAGAGTTACGGTGGCTTGAGTTAGCTGGGGGGGGGGTGGTGGGGGGGGGGGGACACAGAGTAACTCCAGTGAAAGCATGGCTAATATGGAGGAACATAATTCAGGGCTGGATACAAAATTGCTAAAACTCGCTCAATTAATTCCAAAATTCAATGAGGAAGATGTGGAAGCGTTCTTTGTGTCGTTTGAGAAACTGGCAAGGCAGCTGAAATGGCCAGCTGAGACCTGGTCTCTCTTATTGTAAAGCAAACTAACCTGAAAAGCCCATGAAGTTTATTCCTTGTTGCCAAATGAGTGTTCATCCAATTATGAACTGACCAAAAATGCTGTCCTCGGGACATATGAATTAGTACCCGAAGCCTGCTGCCAAAAGTTTAGAACACTCAAAAAGCAAGCTAATCAAACTTATCTGGAGTTTGAAAGAAGTAAGCAGCTGGATTTTGACCAGTGGCTAAGGTCTTTAAAAATACAGGTCAGCTATGAGACTCTCAGAGAAGTAATCCTGTTAGAGGAATTTAAAAACTCTCTCCCATTCTCAGCGGGTCCAGAGAGTCCGACAAGCAGCCATTCTGACCGATGAATTTGCTTTAATTTATAAGTTGGTTTCCCAAAAGAGAACCTTTCCTGATCATCCCTACAAATCCAAAAAGGACAAAGGGTGGGAAGGTGATATCCACCCAGGCAGTCCTGGAAGAGAAAGGAAAGCAGGAGACACAGGGGGTCCTCCTCCAGCCAAAAAGGAAGGTGCTGTGAGAAAGAGTGAGACCTGGAGGCCTGTGTGCTTCCAATGTAATAAAGCAGGGCATTTAAAAACTGACTGCTGGAAACTAAAGGGGAAACCGGTAGAGTTAATCAGGGCACACCCACTCAGTGCAGACGGGACCCTGACGGAAAACATAGAACAAGCTGTGGCTTTAACTGCAGTAAGAATGCAACCCAGGAAACTTACTACATCCAGTGCAGGAAAAGTTAATAGGATTCCTGAAGGTTATCAGGATTTTGTATTTAAAGGGAAAGTAACCCCATATCCGTCGAGTGGGAAAAGCAAGCCCATAGGGATTCTCAGGGACACAGGGGCCACCAGATCCCTTTTACTGGGAAAAGGCCTGACCTTTCCCCCAGAGAGTGCAGTGAACACCAGAATGGTGGTGAATGGTATTGGAGGGCAGTGTATGCCTGTACCAGTACATTGGGTGCACCTGGAGTGCGACCTAGTTTCAGAACCAGTGACTGTAGGGATTGTCCCTAGTTTGTCTGTGGACGGGGTTGACCTGTTCCTAGTTAATCATCTGGCAGGGGTGAAGGTGGTAACCCTCCCAGTAGTGAAAGAAAGACCGCAGGAGGTCAGAGAGACAGGGCGGTGGCAGGATACGGTTCCCTGCAGTTTCCCTGAATGTGTAGTGGATCAGGCCCTGATCAAACCAGCTCCCCAAGAGGAGACTGCATTGGCACTGCAGGCAAATGACCATGAGGTCTGCCTGTCCGAGACTTTCTTTGGAAAGTTAGGAGATCCAGGGAATGAATTAAATGGATTTTCCCTAGCTGATGCTCAGCGAGCTGACCCAGTATTGCAAGAGTTAGCACAGGCTGAGGGAGTCCCTGACTGCTACTATTTAAAGAATGAGGTACTGATGAGGAAATAGAATTCTCCTCACAGAACTGAGAGCAAGGAGTGGACAGTAGTTCACCAGTTAGTGGTGCCACAGAGGTACCAGGGATAAATATTAAGAAGGGCCCAAGAGACTACAGTGGCTGTACAAGCCAGTATACATACGAAAGATCAAAGCCTGCATAAGACAGCAGATTGACTGGCGAAAACTCCACAAAGATGTGATGGAGTACTGCAGGAGTTGCCACATGTGCCAGGTTGAGGGGAAACTCCAACCTACAGTGAAACTTGCACCCTTATGTCCTGTACCAGTGTTAGGAGGACCCTCCAGCAGAGGGCTAGTGAACTGTAAGAGACCCCCACCGAGAACAAAAGGGGACAGGCAGGCATACGGCTGGCAAAAGTTTAGAAAGAGAAGGGGAAAAAGTGACCAAAAGGGCAGGTTAAAGGAAGTCCGGGAAAAATCCCGGATTAAAACCTCTACCGTCCGGTCAACCAACCTCAAAATATATGAAAAGTTAGACCCCACATCCTCCTATGTAAATGCTGTAGAAGCACCCCACCAGAGTTGCTAACAGCATTTACAAAACCTGCAGAGACAAAGAGAGACCTCTAGGGGGCAGAGAAACCGTGAGGGTGATGCCTCACCTAGTCGAAGTGTCACAGGAGAATGCAGTTAGGTCTGCACAAATACCTGCAGGTAAGATTGTCCCAGAGAACAAAGGGGAGAGTAACAATGACTCCTCCCCCACAGTCAGAGGAAAAGGGAATCACCCTGAAGACAAAAATCTTTGCATGGCTGAGGGAGTTCAGGATGGACCTGCCCACGACTACTCTCCTGAGGGAAAAAAAAGGGAAAATTAAAGCAGCCCTGGCACCCAGAACAGACCGTTTTTAATTAGTGAATGAATGGAAATGAATGAGAGAAATGCATGGTTTTTTCTTTCTGTATCTTATATTTCTCTCAAACTCTGTAATGAAATGCGCCATTTTACTTCAAATCGCATTTCATTCCCCTGGGTGTGTAGGTGTAGGTATCACCTGCCAAGGCTGAAGCAGACATTATTTCACCACATGAACATTAAAACTTAAAAATTGCAAGCCCGGCTGGAAATACATTTGCATAGCAACAGACCGTGTTGAAACAATGTGGACCCAGTAGTTGCTTCCCCAATACATAGAAGTGGTCAGACCAGTTTTAGTCACATGACTAACTGGCTGTTGCAGAGGTTTGAACTGAGAGTTTTAAATTGGAGAAAACAGTACTTGAGATCAGAACGCCGTGTGTTCCGGTTGGAACTGAAGCAGAACCCTCTCCTGTCTGCCTGCTCCATCTCTTTCCCATGGAACTGAATCTTGTGAAGCCACGTAAACTCAGAGAGAGAAAAATCTCCTACGTGAACAAGGGTTAAGCAGAATACTGGGCCCCAAGGAAAGACTCGACCAAATCTTCAATTGAAGGCTACGGCGATCTTAAGAAACAGTAACAAGATATTGCCTCAAACTGTTCTACTTATCTTTTCTTCGGCTCTTCTCTGTCCCTACTTGCATGTGTGTAGCGCGTGTGCATGCTAGCGTGGGCGCGTCTACAACCGTTGGCGTTAATGGTATTAGAGTTTAAGTTTAAGATTTAATAAATTTAATCTTCTTAAACCAGAGAAATCCTGTTTGCACTCATTTCTTTGCCTTACAATTGGAAAGATGTGAACACAGATTCACAAAGGAGGAGCTCAAAAAGTATGTTAAAAATTAAACCCTGTTACAATAAGACCAGGAGAAGAGAGTAACAGACCCCTCGACACCTTTCTAACCTAGTCGTAACATTCATTTTACATGCCACATCAATGCTGACTAATGCAGCATCCCTCCGGTCAGGAAAAGATGATAAATATATTGGATATATTATAAATGTATTGGAGTTGCACAAATGTCCTCCACAACATCTTATACTGTTTCTTTTGCTTCCTGTTGCAGCAAGAGGATCGCACCAGCCTCGCAATTTGGCTATGCAGCACAGGTCCTCCTTGCCTCTCCATGTCCAGCCACAGTCCAGGCCCGCCACGCCTCTCCATGTCCAGCCACAGTCCAGACCCTCCACGCCTCTCCATGTTCAGCCACAATCCAGACCCTCCTCGACTCTCCATGTTCAGCCACAATCCAGACCCTCCTCGCCTCTCCATGTCCTGCCACAGCCTAGGCCCTCCTCGCCTTTCCATGATCAGCCACAGCCCAGGCCCTCCACGCCTCTCCATGTCCAGCCACAGTGCAGGCCCTCCACGCCTTTCCATGTCCAGCCACAGTCCAGGCCCTCCACGCCTCTCCCTGTCCAGCCGCAGTCCAGGCCCTCCACGCCTCTCCATGTCCAGCCGCAGTCCAGGCCCTCCACGCCTCTCCATGTCCAGCCCTAGCCTAGGCCCTCCTCGCCTCTCCATGTCCAGCCCCAGCCTAGGCCCTCCTCGCCTCTCCATGTCCAGCCGCATCCTAGGCCCTCCTCGCCTCTCCATGTCCAGCCCCAGCCTAGGCCCTCCTCGCCTCTCCATGTCCAGCCGCATCCTAGGCCCTCCTCGCCTCTCCATGTCCAGCCGCAGCCTAGGCCCTCCTCGCCTCTCCATGTTCAGCCGAAGCCTAGGTCCTCCTCGCCTCTCCATGTCCAGCCGCAGCCTAGGCCCACCTCGCCTCTCCATGTTCAGCCGAAGCCTAGGTCCTCCTCGCCTCTCCATGTCCAGCCGCAGCCTAGGCCCTCCTCGCCTCTTCATGTCCAGCCGCAGCCTAGGTCCTCCTCGCCTCTCCATGTCCAGCCACAGTCCAGGCCCTCCTCACCTCTCCATGTCCAGCTGCAGCCTACAGCCTCCTCGCTTCTCCAGGACCAACCGCAGACCAGGATCATGCCTGTCAGTACAACAACACCACCCAGGCCCATGCACAGTGAAGCTGCAGCAATGATTGTCATGGTTGGGGAGGCAAGCGTGCACGTGGAGCAACAGTACATGCCAATTGATGGGAAGGTACTGATTCCCACAATTTCCCACATATTTGAAATTCATGGTCGGTTTACGCGAAAGCACCTTTAAAAGTGATGGATCATAGATGGTGATTGGAATGTTAAACTTGCCTTTTGCAAGTGTGTCTGCACTATAGTATCATCTGTATTCATGTCAAGTCTGTACAGTAATTTATAGTCTTTAGTATTTTCAAATATTACATACAGGATACTGATATGTCGCTGATCTTCCTTACAGTTGCAATTGTAGAAGGAGATCGAAATCCCTGAGCACCAGTGGACCTCTCCTACTGGCCAGTGGACCAATTCATTGTTCGTTAAGTCCCTGTATGGGGGTCCACAGTGTTGAGGGACAGCTCCATCTGTGGGAGAGTGTACCACGTTCATAAATGCTGGTGGTACATATCGCCTGGCGAAACTCCCCCCTCCACCCGTCACCTCTCCGAGGAAGCTCACGCTGTCAAAGCTAACCACTTTGTAAAGTGCAAATTTTTGCAGTAGATGTTTTCAATCTATTTTTAAAAAATACATCATGGATGTCACTTTTCTACTACATTTTGTGTTTAAAGGTTTTAATGAGTCATTGCTTCATTTTTTTCTCTTCTTTTTGTAGCATGTTTCAACCATCACCTACACATGAAGGGGCTGAATAAGGAGGTTGTCTCAAAAGAGCTTGCGAGCTTCAACAGTTTATAACTGAAAAGATCCAGGATCTAAATAATAAATCAAAAGGTCAATAAATTAAAATTTGTGGAGATGTGTGTTCCTGTGTTATTTGTGCTTTCACAATGAAATTTGTTCATCTTTGCTCAAACCTTTATTCTGAGAGTCTTTTGTCTGGACAAATGGAGAATTCAAATTCTGCTAGATTTGCTCTTATGCCCATATGACACTGAATGAACACCACAATACTGTACACTGATTGAACATGGATAATAGTATTCACATAGTGGGTTATACCACCAGTTCAAATGGGGCTTCTGACTAGGGTATTCAGCTGGCCTGCTGAGAGCAGTCCAACTGGTACATACCACCAGTTCAACTGGTGTAGTAAAAACAGAAACTGCTGGAAATACTCAGCAGGTCTGGCAGCATCTGTGGAGAGTTAATGTTTCAGGTCTGTGATCTTTCATCAGAACTGGCAAAGGTTAGAAATGTAATAGGTATTAAGCAAGTCAAGTGGGGATGAGGGGGGTGGGAGGTAAGAGAACAAAAGGGAAGATGTGTGATAGGGCAGAGGGCAGGAGAAGGTCATGGGCAAAAACAAAGGGAGTGTGCTAACGGTGTGGTGAAAGACAAAGCATAGGAACAGAGAGAGTATTAATAAAAGAATAATGAACAGCTCTGTCCAAAAGCACAAACATGAAAAACCAAGTTTAAGGCAGGCACATGGTAAAAAAATGATAAAACAAAATAAAATAAAAGAAGAATAAAAAAGGGCAAGTCCTGCTCTGAAATTATTGAACTCAATGTTCAGCCTGGAAGGCTGTAGAGTGCCTAATTGGAAAATGAGGTGCTGTTCCTCGAGCTTGTGTTGACGTTCACTGGCACACTGCAGCAGGCCAAGGACAGAAAGTTGGGCACGGGAACCGGGCGGTGAATTGAAGTGGCAAGAAACCAGAAGCTCGGGGTCATGCTTGCGGACTGAGCGGAGTTGTTCCACAAAGTGGTCACCCAATCTGCGTTTGGTCTCCCCAATGTAGAGGCGACCACAACTTGTGCACGAGACTTCATTTCCCACTGGATAACTGGTAATAACTGGTACCAGTTCAATTGGAAACAGCAGCTTATAGGATTCAGAGGACTACAAGTAGTATTCAAAGAAAATGTGAGTTTTTATTATAACTTAACTGGAACATATACATGTATATAGCTACTACAGGAGTCACACCAACACAGCTCACAGCCTGCACCTACAACACCCTGGTCATGTGTAATGCAACATCACTTCCTCCAGTAATCTTCATTTACAGCCTTTTAACGTGGTCCCATGTCCCACAACAGGAAGTAAGAGAGTTCAAGCATAACAAAGACAGAGATTGGAAGGAAAGTTCAGCATTAACTAAGAAGGCGAAGACAAGTCTGAGCATGAACTGAGAAAGGAGGGAGTGTGGGAGGGGAAGAGTTAGCACAAATTGTGCTGAGTTTGAAAGATCATAGATTGAACTGAGGAGCTTGGAGGGGAAAAAAGTGCCAGCACCTTCTGTGCTGTAATTTTTCTATGGTTCTACTGTACATTTTTCTCCAGTACAATAAAGGAATGGTTACAGCATAGATATCCAACAGCCTGTAACAACTGGTCTTCACATGTATATATCAGGCTGTGCTTGAGGTGCCAGCTTTTTGGAAGTTGGTGGTCAGCTTTTAATTTTCCACTGTGGCACTGAAGGGGTTAAGTAGGAATAAGTAGAAATAAGCAATGTATTGGAAAGGCAACTTAGCAGAATATAATTAAGTCAGGATGAGAAAAGAAACAGACAAGCTGCGGGCAGGATTAGGGAGTGAAGGTTGGAGCTGGGATCGGTCCAGGTTGCACAATGTAAAACAAAGAGATAATGGGTCCAGGCTAGAAATATCTGGAGTGAGCACTCATAAGAATAAAATGGTGCATTCATTAGAGTGCATGATCAATCATCCATTGTTTGACCATATTAGGTGAGAAGAACATATATAAGTTTGTATCTTTGTGTGTAAAATCAGAGTACTATCTTGGACTGCCTGAGGTGGTCTCTCCTGCATATGCTTGAATAAATGATCGAAATCTGTACCTGAGTCTCCTCATGTGGTGATTGAGTTGTCCCACAACAACACGTATGCCATCACTATGCCATCCAGTACAAAGCAGCCTGCGTGATTGGCATCCCATCCACAAACATTCACTCCCTCCACCACCGACACACAGTGGCAGCAGTGTGTACCATCTACAAGATGCACTGCAGCAACGCACCAAGGCTCCTTAGACAGCACTTTCCAAATCCGCAACTTCTTCCACCTAGAAGGACACGGGCAGCAGATGCATGGGAACACCACCACCTGCAAGTTCCTCTCCAAGCCACACACCATCCTGACTTGGAACTATATCGCCGTTCCTTCACTGTCACTGGGTCAAAATCCTGGAACTCCCTTCCTAACAGCACTGTGGGTGTACCTACCCCACATGGACTGCAGCAGTTCAAGAAGGCAGCTCACCACCACCTTCTCAAGAGCAATTAGCGATGTGCAATTAATTCTGGCCTAGTCAGCAACGCCCACATCTCAAGAACAAATAAAAAAACTGGATGTACAGAGATGTATTGTGAAAGTGGTGCAAGTTCTAACATTGAAGGGCAGAAACAGCAATTATGAAGGGTAACTGGCACATTTACAGACAGGAGCAATCATGCTGGATTACATGTGCTCTGTATCAAAACCATATCCTGAGAGATCTGATAAACCTCCACAAAATAATACTTAAAAATATATCACAGAATACATAGTATAACACTGCTTTTTACATTCTAGTGTTAGGCTCCAGAAAAGCCCTTCAACTACACTGATGCTTTTAACAAACCTTCAATTCTAACATCTATAGATGTTAAAAATATACTAAAAGCAGAAACAAACGTTATAATACAGATAATTTAGAGTTATCAATGGGAGGTGGTATAGTCATTTTGCATACAGAAGCCAATAGAAAATGTAAGAAAAACAGCTACTGGAGAATGCGGGCATCGATCCCGCTACCTCTCGCATGCTAAGCGAGCGCTCTACCATTTGAGCTAATTCCCCGTCGAATGCTAACACTTCCGCTACAGCTTTTAGAAGACTATTGCTCTCTTATGACTGGCATTTTACATCCGTCTTATTGATTGACAGTGAGCTGACACAATGGCACAATGGCAGTCGCGCGTTCGGTCGTGCGGCGTATATAAACCAATCAGAATTGGAATTAGGCAGGAGGTGGCGTCTCCCATACGGCGATCATCCTGATTGGTGTATCTTTCTGTCACTCAGTACAAGCACAGCCGGATTGTCTTGCACCAGGAGGTGAAAGCAGTGCATCATAAAAGGACAGGAAAGTTCTAACCTTACAGAGGCACACACAGTGATTAAACCTGTAGGAGTGTCTCATCGAATGTAGTGTTACTTTGCAAACTTAGTCGTGGATCAAGTATTTATACATTAATTGATGCCAGTGCTATTACCTGGTAGCATGCTTCTGTCCATGAAATGCAACTTTTCACTGCAGAATTGTGATCCCTTGGAAATAAAATACAATCCTAAAAGTCATACCTATTGGAGTAAGGCTACCAGTTCTTCGTTTAAATAGAAAAACTCGTTTTGATGTTTCTCACTCTGAAGTACCTTTATTTTAAATAAATGTATTATCTGTCGCTCCTAAATCTGAATTGGGAGGTCTGAGTGTGCACAGAAACGGATGTAAGGCGCAGGAAACTTCTTAACAAGCTGCGTTGGCTCAAATTTCCCAGGAGCCAATGAAAAAAAACCCACCCACTTCATTGTCTCAAAGTATTTTCCACTGATCACCCAGATATTTGCAGTCGCATCTTGGTTGCTCACATACCCAAATAATAACATATACACAAAATTCAAGAACTGAAAAAAAGGAAACTCTATATTACAGTTAGTTTCCCATTGCATACATAAACCAACATTCACTTTCACAAGTTCTGATCAAGGGTCACTGACCTGAAACGTTAACTCTGCTTCTCTCTCCACAGATGCTGCCAGACCTGCTGAGTATTTCCAGCACTTTCTGTTTTTATTTCACTTTCACAGATCTCGCCACGTTTTTTTTACTATTTGCTTCGTCCCCAGAGCTTCAAATCTTGAGGAGAAGCTTATCTCCATGGTTGATTTACTGTCCATCTTATGATCAACCTTAATGTGCTCTTTTCCCATCCTTGCTCCCCACCAACCACCCTGCCCCATGCCCAATTTTTCACTCATCTGTGCATGGGACTCAACCAAATTCCCACCTAACTACAACTGAAAATGACAACTCCTGCAAATTAACGTGATCTTTTTATGCAACCCAGCAACACTCTTCCTGTTCAACTTTCCAACCCTGCATACAGCCTCACGCCCTCCCACAAATTATCAGCATAATCACACTATCTGCACTCTGCTCAATGACTGTTTGGAAGTAAACAGAAAGATACACTGATCCCTGCAGACAGACAAAACCGACATGTTCCCTAAGCATTTCCCTGATATTTTGTCTTATAATTTCCATAATTTAGAGTCTTGTTAAATGAAAGAACTCAGATGGGTAGAATATCCTTTCTTGTTCATAATTGTGATTCTAGGGCAGCCTTTCTGAATCCTGCATTCTATGATCATTTTATTTTAAACAATCTATTTGCTTTCACCACTGTACTCTCTGGGTTTCCCTCTACTTTATATTAATAAACATCTATTCAATTCTTCTCTTTCCTACATCTTCCCACAATGTCTTCTTTCAACAGACTCCACGTTCTCCTTTTGTATTTATATTTTTTCCATACAAGGGCCAAATGACTTATAAAAGGGCCCATATTCTCAGTGCTTCCATATCTGTCTTCACTCATTGCAAACCCTAATGGATTCAGTGGGGTTGAATAACTTAAATATGCTCTCCACATGTTTAGCAGCTCTTAAAAAGGGGGCGCAGACTTATTTCTCAGTCCATTTCTCCACTGTTTCTGGACCTATAGCGACTTCCATCATTGCCATCATTTTCTACAGAGACTTTTTTCTATTCATTTGTGGGATGTGGGCATCACTGGCTAGGCTAGCATTTGTTGTCCATCCCTAATTGCCCTTGAACTGAGTGGGAGTGGCCTGCTAGGCTATTTTGAGAGTCAACCACATTGCAGTGGGTCTGGAGTCACATGTAGGCCAGATTTAAAGGGCATTAGTGAACCAGATGGGTTTTTACAACAATCAACAATAATTTTGTGGTCACCATGACTAGCTATTTAGCTATTTTTAAATTCCAGACATTAACTAAATTCAAATTTCACCATCTGCTCTGGTGGGATTCAAACCCAAGCCCACAGAGCATTAGCCTGGGCTCTGGATTACTAGTCCAGTGACATTACCACTACACCATCAGCTCCCCTTGATGGGATTCCCTGTTGGATCGTCTCGAATCTAGTATCTGCCCTGCTGCTGCTTTTTAAGTTTTTTGTTCCTATGCAGGGAAGTTTTTCAGTCTGCTGAGCTAGCTTTGATCTCTTTCTGCTGGTTTCTTTTCTACTCTGAATTTTTCTCAACTTCTGATGAATGATCTTCGCTCTGCTGCTTTCCGCCTGCTCCTTATTGTTGCTGATGTACTTCTGCTGGTAGACTAGATTCGTTAGCATGTACTACTAATCGCTGAACAACTACTCACCTTCCCTGGACCCCTGGATCAACCTATGGCAGCTCATGGCCAATTCTCCACATCTCCCTGCCTCTCCATTTTCCACAGAAAAACCTCTAACTTTGTGCCCACTCAAACAACTCCTTGACTCACTCGCCCGTCACACCTGTCTTCAAGCCTGCACATTAGTTCCTAAGTGCTCCAAGCTGAGTACTCTATTTACAAGTCAACTTTATCCCATCCAGGTACCTCTCTCTTTTTGTTTCCTCCCTATTCTCCAATTATAACCAGCCCATATGTAACCTAACCTTTGCTGTACCTATATGTGAGTTTCCCAATTTTAATTCACATGTGCATTTTGGCTGAGCTGTAGACCTGAGCTCATTACTTCTATCCCTCTTTCTCCTTCTCTTCTGTCTCTTCCCCTTTCTGTTCATAAGATCATAAGAACTAGGAGCAGGAGTAGGCCGTCCAGCCCCTTGAGCCTGCTCCGCCATTCAATAAGATCATGGCTGATCTTTTCGTGGACTCAGATCCACTTACCCGCGCTCCCACCGTATCCCTTAATTCCTTTATTGTTCAAAAAGATATCTACCTTAGCTTTAAAGACGTTTACTGAAGAAGCGTCAACTACTTCACTGGGCAAGGAATTCCATAGATTAACAACCCTCTGGGTGAAGAAGTTCCTTCTTAATTCTGTCCTAAATCTGCTCCCTCTAATCTTGAGGCTATGCCCTCTTGTTCTAGCTTCACCTGCCAGTGGAAACATCCTCTCTACTTGTATCTTATCTATTCCCTTAATGATTTTATATGTTTCTATAAGATCCCCCCTCATTCTTCTGAACTCCAATGAATATAATCCCAATCTACTCAGTCTCTCCTCATAAGCCAACCCCCTCAACTCCGGAATCAACCTAGTGAACCTCCTCTGCACCCTCTCCAGTGCCAGTATATCCTTTCTCAAGTAAGGAGACCAAACCTGCACACAGTACTCCAGGTGCGGCCTCACCAGTACCTTATACAGCTGCAACATAACCTCTCTGCTTTTAAACTCAATCCCTTTAGCAATGAAGGACAAAATTCCATTTGCCTTCCTAATTACTTGCTGTACCTGCAGACCAACCTTCTGCGATTCATGCACAAGGACACCTAGGTCCCTCTGCATAGCAGCATGCTGCAACTTTTTACCATTCAAGTAATAATCCTTTTTCCTGTTACTCCTACCGAAATGAATGACTTCACATTTATTAACATTGTATTCCATCTGCCAGACCTTTGCCCACTCACTCAATGTATCTATGTTCCTCTGCAAAGTTTCACAGTCATCTGCACACTTTGCTCTGCCACTCATCTTAGTGTCATCTGCAAACTTTGACACCCTACACATGGTCCCCAACTCCAAATCATCTATATAAATTGTAAATAATTGCGGTCCCAACACCGACCCGTGAGGCACACCACTAGTGACTGATTGCCAACCAGAATAGCACTCCTTTATCCCCACTCTCTGCTTCCTGTTAGTCAACCAATCCTCTATCCATGCTAATACTTTACCCCTAACGCCATGCATCCTTATCTAATGCAGCAGCCTCTTGTGCGGCACCTTGTCGAAGGCCTTTTGGAAATCTAGGTACACCACATCCACTGTTACCCAGTTGAGCCTCTTTTCATTTGACAGAATCATATGACACAGAAGGAGGCCATTCTACCCATCATGCCTCTGCTGGCTTTTTGAAGTGATAGTCATGAAAGTTGTTTTTGAATCTGCTTCCACCATCCTTCCAGGCAGTGCATTCCAGATCATAACAACTCGCTGAGTAAAATCATTTCTTATGTCCTCCTTGGCTTTTTCTGCCAATGACATTACATCTGTGTCCTCTAGTTACCGATTTGCCAATGGAAAGAGTTTCTTCCTATCTACTCTATCTAATTTTGAACACCTCTACTAAAACTCACCATAACTTTCTATGCTCTATACCCTCATCCATACTTTTGTTACCTCCAGACTCGAATATTTCAATGCTCTCTGAGCTGGCCTCTAAACCTTCACCTTCCATAAACTCATCCGAACTTATACTATCCTTACTTGAACAAAGTCCCGTTCACCCATCACTCCTGCGCTCACTGACATTGGGCAGAATTTTCATTCAGCGAAGGCGGCGGGATTAGAGGTGGGCGTGCTGGCAATTTCACACTCCTGGCCAGTGTGTCAGTCTGCCACATGTTTCTGCTTCCGGCCTATTTTGAGGAATGTTGCTTCCAGGGGTGGCAGCTACTCTGCCTGCCAGTGGCAGGTAGCCAAAGAGGTCAATGAAAGTGCCTTTTGAGGCACTCTCCACACGCCATCTGGAAGTTCCCATTTTACCTTAGCCCCTTACACACACACATATACACCGATTAACTGAAAAGAATAGCGATTTACTCTTTAGAGTGCTATTACAAGGGAAAAAAACAGACAAAAAGAATATTTTGGCCAGATACTTGCTAGTTCTTGAAGAAAAAGAGAAAATACGGAAAGATGTCAGATATCCTTTAGTTTTGGTTTGGTGTCCCAAGTAGGCGTAGATGACTGTCACTGGGATCTTCCTAGAATAGTTCTTGTCTGGCAATGTTGAAGATCAGTTTGGGCAGGCTTTCCAGGAAAAATGCAGTAATATTCTCTGTCTGTTTCTTACACTTGCTTCTCAGAGCTTCTCAAAGAGATGGAAAACTGGCAGGCTTTTCAAAGAGCTGGAGCAAGCTAAGGTGGGGTTTACTCCCTTGGCACATTTTCTTCAACTGTCTTTTTAACACTGTCCATATCACCCAATTCATTGTCCAAAGCAAAACCAAAATCAATGTCACAAGAGTCAAGCCGCCTGACCCCTATAAATCTTGATCTGTCACTTCTTTGTAAATATCTATCCCCAAGTCAAAATAAACCCCTGCTGGGTAATTATCTGACAACAGGTGCCTTCCAGTAAGCACTCCTTGATTCTTCCAGTAATTGTTTGTTTTTAAACCAAGCTCAGTCAAAAAGACCTTCTGATGATCTCTTTTAAAAAAAATGTTCCAGTATCTATGACATCTTTTTTCAGTTTTAACACACAAATCCTCATAATTTCACAAAAAAATGGAAGCAACCGTAACATACAAAAGTGAACTTAGCAAAGGGCCCCAGAAGGTAAAGGGTGCGATTGCTGATAAAGCAACCACTAGGTGGTTCAGTATTGGCACATGTGCAAATGCAGCCTTTGTGACGTCTCAGGCAGCTGCCACTAATAAAAATGGTGCTGCTCAATTTGACACAAAAAACTGTAATTGAAGCCAAAGCCCCTCACCCATCAATGGCCATGATCGCTGTCGCTCCCTCTTGTGATCGCCGTTTTCGATGCCTGCTCCCTCCTCAATCGCCACTTCTCTTCCCCGCTCCATCCCGCGCCCACTTTCACGCTGCTGCATCCCGCCACTTCAAACTGCTTGCCACTCCATCCCGCTGTCCCCATCTGCCCGCTGTTCCCTCCCGCTGCTCCCTCCCCGCCTTGCTGCCTGGAGAAACGATGGGGGTGGGAAGCTGCTAGCAATGTGCTAGCGGTGAGGTGAAAAGCGAGTGGTGGGATGGAGTGCCGAACAGTAGGGAGCGGCAAACAGGTGGGAGCCGTCTCTAGCAGGCGGATGCAGGAGAGAACAGTGGGAGGCAACAGGAAAGATAAATGGCAATTGAGGCGCTGATTGTGGGAGACAGCGGGGAAGAGAAGGGGCAATTGGGGCGCGGATGATGGGAGGGATTGGGTTACTGTTGAAGGGGGTGCAGGCGGCGAACGCAGCCATTGACGGGTGAAGCAGTACGTCATTATGTCTCACGTCATTATTTGGTGACGTTGATGCGCGCATGTGCAGACCCATACTGGCAAGCTGGCAAATGTTCGGATGCTCTGATGATGCACGCTTTGTGTTGTCAGGAGACATTCTGCAAGATAAATGCTGTTCCTATTCTATCCATTTAGAACACTCAGTCCTTTGTTCCATTTTCTGGTTGCAAAAGTCAGTCCACAGTTCTATACTCTGACCACCAAGTGGCAGCGTGGAGCAATTTTGGAAAGCTACATCTGTAAACGGTTGATCATCAAACTGAAACACCAACCAGATTTTGTGGTGGTAATGATGGTGAAACTGTCAGCGTTCACCATCATTACTCCTCTGAAAGTGGCAGCAACCTCTAGAGTACATATGCTTCCTCATGGGGTTGTAGTCCCCCAATCAGAAATCAAGTAGAAATCACTGAACTGACGAGAATTTGCCGTTTTACATGGTTAGTCTCATTGTAGAAACCCTTGAAAATGCTTGTTGAATGAGGTGTAATTGGGTTTTACTAAGTTCATAGTTACTGATGAAAAACCTCTCTGGCTTTGGAAAACAAATTTTATATTTGTAGAATGTCAAATTTCTCCATTATGATAAAAAAATTCACATTTTAAAAATAATTTAAAAAATGGTATTTCAGCTTCTACCTTAATCCCATGTGTTGGTTCCAGTCATTTATTTTCTTCTCTGTAAAATGTAATTAAAAGTGAAAGGTATCAGTGCATTTTACTTTCTGGTTTGCTGGCTGAGAGAATACTTCAATGTGATTGGCTGCTTACCCTACTTGATGTCATCACTGTTGCTGGACGCCTAGAGATCCCCTTGACTTGGCACCTGATTAAAACTGACATTGGGAAAGTGGAAATCCATGCCACAGAGATCGCTAAATCTTTGTGGGCAGCTTTCTGTTGCTTCACTGCTGACTGCAAAATCCAGGCCTATAACTGTGTCTCTCTGACCACAGATATTGTCTGACTTGCTGGGTGTTTACCAACAGTTTCTGTTTTTATCTCTTTAGATTATATGTATTTTATAAAAATTGCTCCTGAACCATTTTTGAGGCTTAATGAATTTTTTCACCACGGAAAACACATAAAATATGAACTTTTGAGTATTTTATGAGGCTTTTTTTGGTAATGGAAACACGTCTTTATTAAAATAAAAACAAGAAATGCTGGAACCACTCAGCAGGTCTGGCAGCAACTGTGGAAAGAGAAGCAGAGTTAACGTTTCGGGTCAGTGACCCTTCATCGGAACTGACAAATATTAGAAAAGTCACAGGTTATAAGCAAGTGAGGTGGGGGTGGGGCAAGAGATAACAAAGGCGGTCTAGATTGGACCAGGCCACATAGCTGACCAAAAGGTCACGGAGCAAAGGCAAACAATATGTTAATGGTGTGTTGAAAGACAAAGCATTAGTACAGATTAACTGTTAATACACTGAATATTGAACAGCAGCAAGTGCAAACCTGAAAAAAACAGTGGGTAAGCAAACTGAACAAACTAAGATGAAATGAAAAAAATGCAAAAAAAAAATTGTAAAAAAGAATGTAAAAAAAAAAGGAAGAAAAAAATAACTAAAAATGAAAGTAAAATGGGGGGCTGTCATGCTCTGAAATTATTGAACTCAATGTTCAGTCCGGCAGGCTGTAGTGTGCCTAATCGGTAGATGATGGGGAGATGCTGTTCCTCGAACTTGCGTTGATGTTCACTGGAACACTGCAGCAATCCCAGGACAGAGATGTGAGCATGAGAGCAAGGGGGAGTGTTGAGATGGCAAGCAACCGGAAGCTCAGGGTCCTGCTTGCGGACTGAGCGGAGATGTTCCGCAAAGCGGTCACCCAATCTGCGCTTGGTCTCCCCAATGTAGAGGAGACCACACTGTGAGCAGCGAATACAGTATACTACATTGAAAGAAGTGCAAGTAAATCGCTGCTTCACCTGAAAGGAGTGTTTGGGGCCTGGGATAGTGAGGAGAGAGGAGGTAAATGGGCAGGTATTACACCTCCTGCGATTGCAGGGGAAGGTGCCCTGGGACGGGGACGAGGTGGTGGGGGTAATGGAGGAGTGGACCAGGGTGTCGCGGAGGGAACGATCCCTTCGGAATGCTGACAGGGGAAGGGAGGGGAAGATGCGACTGGTAGTGGCATCACGCTGGAGGTGGTGGAAATGGCGGAGGATGATCCTTTGGATATGGAGGCTGGTGGGGTGAAAAGTGAGGACAAGGGGAACCCTGTCACGGTTCACGTCTTTATTAAAGATTTGTCAGCGGACTTGTTAATAACATACACCTAGTGCACACAGGTAGCACATTAGGAAATTGCACATCCCTGCCCATGATTTTTCATTCATTAATTTTAACAAGTAGAAAATTTCATTTAAGTGCTTGAAGGCAAGCGGTCAGTACCTAAAATGTGGGGATATCTCTGGGATTGGAGTTTGATGAGTTGAAAGAACACAGCAATTGCGGTGCCCCATTTTCTGGGTACCCTGCTCTTCAATGCTGTATTCTTCCCAATACTACCAGCACCTAGCAATCACCAAAGCCCCCTACTGAGTCCTGCTGGACCCGCAAGTTCCCCCACTCCTGGATCCTATCAATCTTTCAGTGCTCAAATACCTAGACTGCATTTCCTGTGCCCCTTAATCCTATAATACTATAACCTTCATACTCAGGTTCCTGACAATCCCCTACCAGTGCTCCCATACTTTGGGAACACACCCCAAAGTGCTGCCAGCTCCGAGGAGCATCCCCCAATGCAGACACCTTGTAATGCTACTTCGCGTACACCCCTATTTGTTATAATATCTCTGACTTATCATAAGCAATGTCACGGGAGATCTACCAGTTATTGTTCTAAAAAATTACTGTTCTAAGGAGAGGCAATTGTGGATATAAATGTACAGCCACCTCCCAGCCCTCTCAATATCTTAGTCCTCCTCAAACCCACTCTGCCTGACCTGAAGTCTCTGCTTGACTCAGTCTTCACCTAACCCAATTTCACTCTCCTCACTCCTGTGTGTAGAACTGCCCTATCAGCTGGTGGAGTCAAAGAAAAGAAACATTAGCTTAAATGTAACAGTGTTTTTAAGCTACTATAAGTGGCTCTGGCTGGCGTGAGTCCAGCTGTGATTCCTTTCTATTTCTCGGGTTCCTCAGACTCAGGAGTAGTTCTGCAGACAGCAGCTTGAGGGGTGGAAGGGAGATACAAGTAAGCTTGGACAGAAAGGTTGGGTGGGGATGAAGTTAGGCAGAGAGGCTGAATGGGCCAGACTAGACTCGCTTGCGAGATCAATACATGGCCGTGCGAACAGATCCCTTATCTTGAAGCGTTAGAGTAGGTCGAGCTGTTGACTGGCATGAAGTAAGGCCAAGGAGCCAAGTAGGATCATAATACTCATTTACGTACATGTAGATCATGAAGATCTGCTTATTTTCAAATAATGAGACAGGTGGTGACTGTGCATCAATAATCAGAACATGGTCAGTTAAAAAAATTGTTGGAATAAAAAAAATCAAGTTCTCTATTCAAAAGAGAAAAAGCACTCTTAAGCGTTTAGGTGAAGTCGGGACTACACTTTGAAACATGACATGTGGAGACCAACTTTCCTCCCTTACCCCACTAGGCACAGGTCAGACAGAGCACACTAGAAGAACACATTGTCTGACCCAAGCCTGAACCTGCTCATATTTGCAGCTTTAAGTCATTACCCTAAGCACATTGTACTGCGAGCATAGGGCTGCCCTACACTACCTTATGAACAGAAACAGAGGGAGAAATTCAAATTCTACTGGAGGCCAGAGCAACACTGACCACTACTCCAGAAACAGCAGCCATAAGCCATTCATCCCCAAAGAACTAATGGAGAAACCAGAGAGAATAAACAACTTACCTTTTCAGGCCTTCTGTGGTCTTGTTGCCTATGCCATTAGCTCTTCTGACCTGAGGTGGGGGAGCCAGGTGGAAGGTTCAGGTCTACCTCTGGCCACTCTTCCTAATGGGCACCTATCCAGCACTGGGTCAGGAAAATGAAATGGGAAGCTTCATTATTCTAGTTCTGTCTCATTTAAATACAATTTGAGTGCTTGCAATACTCTACGCACAAGCACATAACACAGGGTTGCCAACCATCCTGGATTGCCTAGAAGTGTCCCAGAAATGGCAGCAGGTGCATGCAAATACCATCACCTGCAAGTTCCCTCCAAGTTACACACCATCCTGACTCGGAACTATATCGCCATTTCTTCTCTGTCACTGGGTGAAAATTCTGGAACTCTGTTCCAACAGCACTGTGGGTATACCTACCCCACATGGATTGCAGCAGTTTAAGGCGGTGGTTCACCACCACCTTCTCAAGGGCAATTAGGGATGGGCAATAAATTCTGGCCTACCAGCAACACTCACATCCCATGACCAAATATTAAAAAGTTACAATGAGTCTCCTGCACACTGCTGGCAATCTGAGAAAAAAGTAGCACTGCATTCCGTTTTGCCCTTGGAGAGAAAGGGCCGTATTTTACCGGCCCTCGGTTGGTGCGCTGGGAGCCAGGAGGGCTGTTAAAATAGTGGGGCTCCGTGTCTGGATGGCTCCCTGGCGCAGCCCTGTCCCCAGGGCATTTTCCCAGCAGCGGCAGCCAACCTACATACTTAAAGGCCATTTTATAGAGCCACCAGCATTTTGGTGACTAGTCGCCCACTATGTTGGGAGGCCGCCAGCTTAATGGAGGCATCCTCCCTGTGACAATCTGGCAGGCCATCGGAGCCAAAGGCTCCAAGACACCAAGAGGGAACTGCAGACAGGGAAGACAGCCACCACCCCCCACCCCTCCCACAACACCCCATCTCCCCAGAGGGGTTTCCCTTCGATCCTCAACTTCCTGAATTTTTCATTCCTTTAAACTATCTGGCTGAATTCCTCGGGTTTCCTGCCTGCCTCAGCAATGACCACGTTTTCCAGTGGCACTGCTGAGGCTTCAGAGCTGCTGGCCCTCAGATTAGGAGGCTGGCTGAGATCAAAATCGTTGAGCTGGTGCTGCTTTCAACAAGTGCAGGCTCGGGATCTGCTTATGCCCTGACGCCAGGGTCCCGAAGCCCATGGTGAAATTCAGACCTGAGTCAGTGTTTTGGGCATAGAATTTTCCAGCTTCAATGCCTTGAAGACCGGTAGAAATTCATACAGCCCATGACATATAACCAGAACAGTAGAGTACAGTATATTTGTGAAGGTCTTTATCTTTCATAAAAAATGAATGAAAACAAGGAAGGCATTTGTGCATGTGAAGTCTCAACAAGCCATGAATCACCTATAAAATAATCCAAAATAAAACTCAAGAGTATTTATGGGGAAGTATGTTTATGCAAGCAAATCCAGAGATCATTTTAAAACTGCATTTACCCCAGTGAGCTCACATCTGGAGTACTGCATGCAGCTTTAATCTCCCTATTTTGGAAAGGGTATTCTGTTGTTGGAGGAGGTACAGAGAAGAACTACACAGTTTATCCCAACATTTAAAGGAATGATGCATGAGGAAAGTTTAACTATCCTGGATCCTTTCCCTCTCGAGAAAGAGGAGATTGAGAGGGTATATGGTAGAAGTGTTTAAAAGTATGAAAAGGTCTCAGTAAATTGAATCCAGATACGCTTTTTAGCTATGCCCAGAATTTAGGCACAAGGGGTCATAATTACAAATTAAGGACAACAAAAGAAAATTGGAAATACAGGAGGAACCTTTTTACTAAAAGGATGGTATGTGGAACAGATATCTGGCTCACATGGTGGAACAAGAAACTTTCATGGATTTCAAGAAGGAACTAGACAGGCCCTCATCAACAAATGGGATTCAGGGTTATTAGACAGGCAGTAAGGTTGGTGGTCTAGACAGACCCAAGACCTGCTCCTGCCTGAAAGTGTTACTATGTTACCTATTCCTACCGATATATCTACATATAAAAAGTAATGACGATGCTTTATTCCTGGGGCATTTTTCAGTTATTCTTCATTCACTCTGCAATCTGCCCAGCAAGTGAACCCACCATTCATGAAAAAGATGCCTGCTAGCCTTAATACATGGTATAATCTTCCATTGCATTGTCTGACTTACCACAAGTGGCACCACAGGAGCTTCATATCTTGTGCCTAATGTGTGTTTGTCACATTTCAGGAAACATTTTTAAAAAGATAAAAAGAGGAAGAAAAGCAATCATTTCGTGCTGTTTTATTCCTGATGTGGAGGTGGGAGTTTAGAAGCAGAATAATAGTGCACGTTACATATTAACAAGTCTTAGAGGGTTAAATTATGAGGACAGGTTGCATAAAACTTGGGTTCTATTCATGTTAGTATGAATGATTGAGGGGTGATCTGATTGAGGAGTTTAAAATGTTGAAGGGATTTGTTAGGGTCACTACGGAGAAACTGTTTCTTTGGTGAGGGAATAAGGATCAAGGGGACATAATTTTTAAGTTACAGCTAGGATATTCAGGAGGGGAATTAGGAAATACTTCTTTACACAAAGGGATCATCTCCCCTGAAAGACTGTGGATGATGAGACAGTTGAAGTTTTTAAGATTTAGAATGATACATTTTTGTTAGGTAAGGGTTTCAGGGGATGTGGAGCAAAGGTGGGCAAATGGAATTGAGGTGCAGATCAATAATGATCTAATTGAATGGTGGAGCAGGCCTGAGGGACATGTATGGCCTACTACTGTTTCTATAGTAAAACGTGCTGTCACTGTAATTTACCATACCTGGTGGAAGCTTACTAAAAGATTCCTCTTTATTTATCTATTTATAAATTTTATTTAGTCACCAGAAACCTTCTGAAGGGTGAAAAAGACTGAGAGACCATCACAGTTTACTTTTCTCCTTTATTCATCAACCTTTGTTGAAAACCCAGCAGAAAACTTTCAATCAAATTCATATCATGCTTTGTGCTGATAATAGCAGCTGTGTGAGACGGTCAAAGGTTTAGATTTACAGCCAGGTATTTTTGTGAGTGACAGTTTATCTACCAATAAACAGCAAGATTTGTAGCCTTCCCAAATGGGTTCGCAATGTTTCTTTTAAGGTTTCTACCAGAGGACTCTGTGCAAATTGGCACGAAGACACAACATTTTGGAGTAATCACCGTGGTGACGTCATGCTGTGCCTGCAGTTTCATACGCATGCTTGTCCCTTGCATTGAATTTCTGATTTTAGCTATACCACATGGCGTGTCACAGATTGAGGACAGGCATTTCTTCACAGGAAAGGGAGAATCATGACGTCCAATTCCAATTTCACAGGAGCACTGGGGAAGGCCTGCTCACCCTCACTGCTTGGGACTGTGCATAGAATGGGGAGTAGATAGTCTCGCACCCAACTGCAATTAAAAGGAGCTAATTGGATCCTCCCATCTGGCTACTTTAATACAATCTGAAGACATGGAATATCTTGTAACATATAACAGCGCTTGATTAAACAATAGAATTAAGGTGGCAATCAAGGAGTGTGGGGAGAAGGCAGTATTGCTCCCTAACAGAGGCAAGTATAAACTGGAAAATAACAATTGGTAAATTTACTCCAGTACTGTCCAGGTAGGAGGTTACTGCACAGTAGCCCAGGATGAATCATTATTTTTTTCTATAGTGTAAAAACACTCCTTGATCAGATTTCCAAAGAACATCCTTTCCTTGGGGTGCCATGTTGGTGAGCAGGTATTGCGGATGGATATCCACAATTCCCTGTGTGGTGGTGATCTCTGCCGTTATGTCAGGGACTTTCCTATTGGGAGGGAAGAACAATCAGAGGGTGTATAAGCAAGGGCTGTGTAAACAGATGGCTGATTTAAGAATGATATTGGTGGTGGCCTGGGACTGGGTGGTCATCCTGACCTTTGAGTCTGGTGCTGCTCTGGGACCTGGGACCTAAGAATGTGGGGAATTTTATATATTGTTCAACAAAACTGCATGATCTATAATCTGGCTGTTAGGTGCACTGACCTCCTAACATTGGTCATAACTCCATAAGAAACTGATTAGATAGTTAATCCGTTAGTTCGACTGCTTGAGTTCCCATCACACACTAATAATAGCATTTCTGTGAGTCACTGCCACTAGTTTATCTCCAACATTTTGCTTGCAGCATTAAACTCTTTCAATAAATGGGAAAATTTTGGGTAATTTCCTCACTGTACTTGTAGACAAAAAGTTGAATGACTGGGGCTGCAACATTACCATGTTAGGCACAAGTTTGTTTAAGTAATTTTCCTTTAGTCAGGTCCTCTTCTGTTACATACAAATAGATTTGAGTTTACCAACATAGTAACACTCACGGAGACATTGGGGTAGACTTGCAACATAGTGGAAATGAAAATTGGCCAGTTTCTATAATTCTAGTTTAAACACCAGGGCAGTAAGTTGAACATTTACCCCAATATCAATGAGCAGTATCAGTTAGCAGCATCAAACCATGTCACCTCCCAGTGCAAGGTAATAGCAATAATGGTGACCCTCCATTTTCCCTCAATACTCAGTACATCACTGCTTCGACTATAATGTTATGTGCCCATACGTTTATATTGGCAACATACACATAAATCCATTTACTACCCTCATGTGGAGTGCCACACATGCACTAGTAAGTGGGTCAGCCAGGTAGCCTCTTCACCACGCTAATGTGCACCATGATGTAATGATGACATGATGCAGAATATTCTCTGCTTCCATCTGTTATGCAGGTGCTGAGACAACATTGTTCCATAACTAGATCATTCATCAAGGAGATGGTTTAACTGCACTATCTGTGGATTCAAGCAGTATTATGATATGAATTTCACCAAAATTGCCTGAATTGTGATATAACAGCAGCACTCACTATATCATTTGCCATTTCATTCAATTCTTTACAATCTGTGTACCAGGAGTAAACCTACACCTAAAGAAAATTTCCTTTTTTGTCTATTAATGGCTGTAATCCCTTTCAGCCGGGGAATATACTATAACATGAATAGCCTGATCACAGTCCTCCATGCTGGAAGGTGCATAGGAGAGACCTGAGATAAATCTCTGCTGAATTTCTCTTTACTGCTTCTGCTCTGCCTCTTCATTCCTCTCTCTTTTATAAAGGTGTGCTTATCAAACAGACATTAAGTTATCACATGGAAGCTACAGTGACGTCAGAGATGTTACGGTGACACCGTAAGGAGTGTGTTACTGATTTGCATTAGTGCTGCTGTGTATTATTCTGAGAGGCAGATGCAAGGCTCCACTGAACTGAGCTATGAGAAAAATGCAGCTGCTTAACATGACTGAGACAAAAACAACAAATGCTGGAAATACTCAGCAGGTCAGACAACATCTGTGGAGAGACAAGTAGAGTTAACATTTCAGTTAACAGATGCTGCCTGACGTGTTGAGTATTTCCAGCATTTTCTGATTTTGTTTCAGATTTCCAGCATCCACGGTATTTTGCTTTTGTGTTGTTGTTGCGTAACAGCACTCCCATCCTGTGTGTGTTGGAGGCTGTACAACAGGGAGTAGACAGGAAATAGATGGTTTTGGTTCATTGTTAAAAATCCTGAGGGTCATGCTTTGCAGGAATGAGATAAAAGAAGTCCAGTAACATTATCTGATTGATTATCGCTCACTGACAGTACACCTGCTGTTGCAGTCTTCCTGCAGTGTAATTATATAAAACTTGATTGCAGACTCATTTTTGACCAGTAAGGGCTGGAATAAGACAAAAGGATGGTTTTGTAATGCTGCACTACATATATAAGGAAAAGAGAACGAGCGAGATCTCTTAGCTTAGTATTGGGTAGTAGATCAAAAAAAGGGAAATATTTTTGTATTCAAAACAACCGTGGCCTTGATTATAGTTAAGAGGCAACTGGGAGGGATAACAATATACACCATTAAACCCTGGGCCTTCTGAGACTTATATTTGAATTAACTTTATTGAAGGTCAAGTGGGACGGATGGGGGTTAGTTGCCATTGTTATTGCTTGCTGCCTAAATTCTTTTTGACAAAAAGTAGAGGTAAAGAAATTAATAAAATTACAATAGTATACAGAAAAAAACAAGAACCGCAAGACAATAACCGCTCTACTGCGGCCCTTGTATAGATTTTTTAATGCATCTTTAAAACCTTTCTCAAATGAGGCAGTGATGTCAAGTGTATTAGCAATTAACAGTACAAAGGAAGAGAAAAGGTTCTATCTTGAGGCAAAGCAGTGGAAATTCCTCTTCTGCACTTGCCAGCTCGTGACTTTCCACCCATATACTTTATTGGAGGTGAAAAGCGTGGCTGGCGAGTGGAGAAAAAGGCATTTCTACCCCAATGGCTTTACAACTGTCCTTGCACTGGACTGGGTGACCGAGCCTGAGGTTCCCAGGAAGCTACCACACCAGGTCATGCACATCAGTAATTCCACTTAAACCCCTGGCATCAATGCTAAAGGCAATCCAGTCACATGTAGAGATTATCATTTTCAACAATAACTGCAAACTCCTTGACATCACCACCTCCCGACTGCTGTTAACAATCTGCATCAGTGCTTTCATCAATCACGTTTTGACTCTTGGATTTGTTCTGGCCCTGAGCGGGAGCGGTTCTTTGGTCAGGTGTTTCTGACGGGCTGCTTATGGTTATAAGGATACCCTGGGGATGGGCATTTTCTTGTTTAGTTGAACATTTTCTCTTCATTTCTTCAGAGCTGAAAAGGAGAAAAAAGAGAATGGTAATAAATGTAGGGCAGAAACAAGAACAACTTGCATTTATATAGCACCTCTAATAAAAACATGGGAACAGGTGTGGACCACTCAGCCCCTCAAGCACATTCAATTAGATCATGGCATGATGTGTACCTCAACTTCATTTACCTGGCTTTGCTCCATATTCTTTGATAACCGTACCCAACAAAAATCTATTGATCTCAGTCTTGAAAACTTCATTGTCCCAGCATCCACAGTCTTGTTGGGGACAGAGTTCCAGATTTCTGCTATCTTTTGGCTGAAGAAGTACTTTCTGATTTCACTTCTGAATGGTTTGGCTCTAAGTTTAAGATTATGCCTCTTGTTCTGGATTTCCCCACCAGAGTAAATAGTTTTTTTATTTGTTCATGGGATGTGGTTGTTGCTGGCTAGGCCAGCATTTATTGCCCATCCCTAATTGCCCTTGAGAAAGTGGTGGTGAACTGCCTTCCTGAACCGCTGCAGTCCAAGTGGTGCAGGTAGTTCCTGGATTTTGGCCCAGTGATGATGAAGCAATGACAATACATTTCCAAACAGGATGGTGTGTGACTTGAATGAGAACTTTCAGACAGTGGTGTTCCCATGCACCAGCTGTCCTTCTAGGTGGTAGATGTCATGGGTTTGGTGTGGGAATATGCGTTCACACTACCTGTGTACCTCAATGTCTTGGGTTGTTTATGGTATCAGCACACGACAAGTTGAAACAGATTTCAGCTTTCTACTGAACAGGGATGCTTTGTGAAGCAGGCCTAAGGCAAGGACGAGGAATTGAAGGAATGTGTGAAGGTCATTCGTTCATGTCTTGAGGGCCTGGACGATGTTGGTCTGGGTTTATCGTAATAAAGTGACTGAAGAGCTTAAGTGGACCATATAGCCATGGTAACAGAATGATTAGGAAAGGTTGAAATGGGCTACGTGTATGCTCCTGGCTCCCTATTGTTACTTATATGTCACTCTTATGTGTCTTTTGATTTAGTGATACATGAAATGTAGAGATCAAAGATAGAATTGGTGTAAGAGTTTTGAGTGAACCACTGTATGTTGTAGTCACATTGATTGTGGAATGTAAGTTCTTACAGTGAATCGTGAAATCAATAAAGAATTGTGTAATTATACTGAAATCGTGTGGTATGACTTGCCTGAGCACTCATGTTGGATCGTGTAACATAAGCTCATTAAAGATCTGATACTATGGTCATTACAATTGATGTCTGTGTATTCTGGTGTTTAAAGTAACAAAGCAAAATAGAAGCCTTGTTGCAGTGCATCTTATAGATGGTACATAATGCAGTCGTGGTGCACCGTTGGTGGAGCGCATAAATGGTGGTGGATAGGGGGCCAATCAAGTGGGCTGCTTTGTCTAGGATAGTATCAAGCTTCTTGAGTGTTGTTGGAGCTACACTCATGCAGGCAAGTGGGGAGAGTATTCCATTACATTCCTGACTTGTGCCTTATAGATGATGGAAAGGCTTTGGGGAGTCAGGAGGTGCATCATTCGCCACAGAATACCCAGCCTCTGACCTGCTCTTGTAGCTACAGTACTTATGTGGTTTGTCCAGTTAATGTTTGGTCAATGGTGATCCTCAGGATATTGACGGTGGAAGATTCAGAGATCATAATGCTGTTGAATGTCAAAGGAAGATGGTTGTTGGAGATGATCATTGCTTGTGTGGCATGAGTGTTCGTCGCTACTTATCAGCCTAAGACTTAATGTTGGCCAGGTCTTGCTCCATCCAGTCAAGGACTGCTTCAGTATCTGAGGAGTTGATAATGGAACTAAAGACTGCGCAATTATCAGTGAACACCAACCCCCACCCCCCCCCCCCCCCACCCCACCCCACCTCAGTACGTCTGACCTAAATGTAGAGGGAAGGTCATTGATGAAGCAGCTGAAGATGCCAAGAGCACTATCCTGAGGAACTCCTGCAGCGATGTACTGGGGTGGAGATGATTGGCTTCCAACAACCACAATCATCTTCCTTTGTGTTAGGTATGACTCCAACCAGAGGAGTTTTCCCTTTGATTCCCACTGACTTTAAGTTTGCTAGGGATCCTTGATGCCACATTCAGTCAAATGTTGCCTTGCTGTCGAGGGCAGTCACTCTCACTTCACCACTGGAGTTTAGCTCCTTTGTCCATGTTTGGACCAAGGCTGTATGAGGTCTGGAGCTGAGTGGCCCTGGCAGAATCAAAACTGAGCATCAGTGAGCAGGTTATTTGTGAGTTAGTGCTGCTTGATTGCATTGTCAATGACACCTTCCATCACTTTGCTGATGATTTAGACAATTTGCCAATTAGATTTGTCCTACTTTTTATGGGTAGGACAGACCTGTACAATTTTCCACATTGTCAGATAGATGCCAGTGTTCTAGCTGTACTTAACAGCTTGGCTAAGTGTGCGGCTAGTTCTGGAGCACAAGTCTTCAGTATTACAACCGAGATGTTGTTGGGACCCATATCCTTTGCTGTATCCAGCACATTCAGCCATTTCTTGATACATGTGGAGTTAATCTAATTGGCTGAAGATTGGCTTCTGTGAGGGTGTAGGCCTCAGGAGGAGGCCAAGATAGATTATCCACTTGGCACTTCTGGCTGAAGATGGTTGAGAATGCTTCAGTTTCTCTTTATCTACACAATTGTTTTCATCATTTTAAACACCTCAATTAAATCTCCCTTGAATGCTCTATATTCAAGGAAATGCAAGCAAAGTTTATGCAGCCTGTCCTCATAATTTAACCCTTTATGCTGCAGTATAGTTCTGCATCCATCATTGTAATGCAGAATAGCAAAGCAAAAGCAAAAACAGGCGTAGTGAAAGAAAAGGACTGAGCCAAAGAAGGAGGCATTAGGCTCTGTGACCAAAAGCTTCTTAAAGGGATTGGGTTTAATAAGGGTCTTAGAGGAGGAGAGGGTGTGAAGTGATGGACGGTTTTGGGGAGGGAATTCTATACCATGGGGCCTAGGCAGCTGAAGTCATGGCTACCAATGCTGTGGGGAAGGGAGGCCAGAATCAGAGGAAAGAAGAATTTAATAACACCAACAACTTGCATTTAATATAGTAAAATATCCCAAGATGTTTAACAGGAGCGATTGTTAAACAAAACTCGATGCTGAAACACACAAGGGAATAACTGGACAGGTAATCAAAAGCTTGGTCAAAGAGGTAGGTTTTAAGAAAGCACCCAAAGGAGGAGAGAGAGGTATATTTGGGGGAGAGGTTTGCAGGGGGGGGGGGGGGGGGGGGTGGGGGGGGTGGAATTCCAGAGCTTAGGATATCTATTGAATTTACAGCAACAATTGCACAAAGGACACTGCACTTCTGTCTCTGTCTCTGTTGCCTATCTGTCTCTATTGTTGTGTAACCTAGAACTGCCTAGTTTCATCTATTAAGAGTGACAATCACTTTTGTTTAAATATGGGTCTAATTTAATGTGTGCCTTTATAGCCTACACACAGCTCTCAGTTTTACCTTCTCGACGCCCTGCTATCCTGCTCCTCTGTTGCTGCTGCCTGATGCACAGGACTGGGCTCCAGGCTATCACTTTTTCTTTCATCGCTGTCTTTCAGGCTGAGGGATTTGGAAGAGGCAACATCACTGGCATCTGTTTCATTTCCATCTGTCAGAGATAGGACAGCACAAACTCTCTTCATTCATACAGTATTACAATTAACAATATGTTTGGTATTTATAGGTTCTGTCCACACAAAGCAATTTTGTACATTTAGGTTTACAATTTCATTGTGGCATCATATGCAGTATCATAGGGACTGAAGTTTCTTTTTAAACAACAAACAGCAGAACACTTTTTTGTGATCATCATTGTATTGACAAAGAAAAATAGGCGGATGTTGTGTATATGGTCTTGCAAAAGGCATTTGATAGGTTGCTGCATAGGAGGCTCTGGTCCACGGTATGAAAAGGAGTATGGAAGTTTGTTAAAGAACTGGAACAATAAGGATGTAAACATTAGAGCACACAGTATTCATGTTATATGATATGGACTTGGGTATAAAGGGGTACAGTATCTAAGTCTGCAGATTAGACAAAAATAGCGCGTAGTCAACTGTGACGAGGGCCATAAGGAATGTCAGGAGGATATGGGCATGTCAGTTATGAGGCAAGACTAGATAAACTAGGTCTTTTTCACGAGAACACAAAAAGTTAAGATAAGATCTGATGGTGGTGTTAGAATTAGCAGGAGTTTTAATTAAAATAATATGTAGAAAATAACTAACATGTATTGGTCAGTAGCTAAAAAGTATAAAATTAAGATAATCACCAGAAGAACAAAAGGAGAGTGGGAGGATGTTTCAAATACAAAGTTTTGGTAGGGCATGAATCAAAACTGTGGTGGAAACAAAATCCATAACCAGTTTTAAAAGAGAGGTTGATAAAATGATTAAAAATAATTATTTAAAAGGACATGGTGAAAGGGCAGAGGAATTGGACTAAATAAATATCTGTTTCAGAGAACTGGTATAGGTGCTATGGGGTGAAAGGCTCCTTCCATGCTATAATAGTAAAGGTTGGTGAATTATTTGACTGGAGAGAACCTCATAGCTGAGCCCGATTCCATTCTGACCCAACATGCATACACATGCACTTTCAATGCATGGGTGGTTGCTTGACAATGGTCAGGAGAAGAGACATGGGCTAGATCGTCTCCCCTTCCTAGTTCAGGAGCACTGAGGCCAACTGCAGCTGCGACTGCTGCTGCTGAGATCAGCTAACTCAGCACAGAATGAAACTGTGTACCTTAACGTTTGTATGGCTCATCTAAACGTGTTGTTGCCTTTTTGACCATCACACCAACAATGAAGAATGCTGCTATCATGCATATCAAGATTGATTGATACTTAAATCTTCAATCAAGGATAATCGGCCTTGCAAGTTACAGTTACTCAAATCTGAGAACTGAGAAAAAGCAGACATCCATTGTGTTAGCAACTCACTACCTCTTGGATTGTAATCTGACGTTTGTTTCCGCCTCCGTCTCAGAACAACCTCCAGCTCATTCTCTGTCTTGTTCTGACTTACATCTGGAAACCCCCGACTTGGGCTCTTCTTCATCGAGTCCTGTGAGCAGACGGTGGGAGATCAGATGCACTATAAGTCACACCAAACGCTATCAACCTCAATGCACATGAATTATTGACATCAAATTCAAGCATGTAAATTTAACTTCTAAATTATAACTTTAGGTGGTAAGACGAAAAGTGCAGTTTGTGGCACAAAGACACTGGTCAAGCATGTTGCTGGGGCAATGCCACTTTTAATTGTGTAAAACTGGCACCTAAGCGTGTTCATTCCATGCAGGAATCATGTCAACTGCCATATTGGTAAAGTCTTGAGCATCGACCAATGCCTGAAACAGGCATTAGGCCCCTTGCTTATTCAAATAAGGGGCCTAACACCTTTTTCAGGCCTCCTTGCAAAGTTTTACGGCCAGTATTCTCAGGTCCTTGGCAGCCAAACAAGCTGTCCTTAAAGAGACTGCTGGAACCTGTCTCCAAAAAGGCACGTTTTTATTTTTTGACTTGCCTCATTGTGGAAAATTAATGTGCCTTATTAAATTCGGGAGCTGCTGCTGATTTTAGTGCCTCCTGGGACTGACAAGCAGCCTCTGGGGCCACAATTGGCACCCACAGTTCACAAGGAAGAAACGAATGTGGCTGGTGAACCAATTTCCTGTCATCCTTCCGCCAGCCTCATTAGGCATATGCAGTGTGCACAGCACAGACACTGGGCCCCAACTCAGGCACGGACCAATTTCCAGGCTCCTCCCTGATACACAACCTTTGAGAAGCCAGAAAGCATTTAATTAAGGGGCAAGGAGTAATAGGTCAAATTAAAGATTTATTCAGCATTTCTATGACTCATATCAAAATGAGTAACATTATTGAGAAAGTGCTATCTAAGATTTTTGCTATTAATGAGAGAATGCTACATTAACAGGCATTGTATCAGAGCGTGTTACAGTTATATGTTATGTTAGACAGTGTTACAATGAGAGGGCTGCTTTATCAAATAATGTTAGAGTGGGAGCAGTGTGATAATGAGCTATGATATATATTATTACAGTGAAAGGTTATCCCAAAGATTGTCACAGAGCAAGTTTGTTTTTGATGGTGTCAGAGTTAGGGTGCATTGTATTGGAGAACGTCTCAGTTAGGGTTGAATTATAGTAAACGGTGTTACAGGGTGAAGGGTGTTATTTGATAGTTTCAACAGGGATATGATGTATATCAGGATTACAATGAAAGGGTGTAAGATATGCCAGCACGTGATAATGAAGGCTGTATTTTTTAACATGTCATATCAGACAGAGAGAGAGATGCGTGTCCAATTGAAGCATTCAAAAGGGAATTAGACAGTTGTATGAAAAGGAAGAATGTGCAGGGTTACAGGGAGAAGCCCGGGGAATGGAACTGAGGGAGTTGCTCTTTCAGAGAGCCGGTGCCGACATGATGGGTGAATGACCTCTTGCTGTGCTGTAACAATTCTGTGATTCTGTGTTATTTGAGAGTATGTAGCAGTTTGTTGTACAAGATAGTCATGCAGAGAGTTGTGTGCTATATCAGAGGGGTGTGTTATTTGAGAAGGATAGTAAGGAGTATTGTGACATATCAGTGTGCTCCAATAAGGGGTGTGTTAATTGAGGTAGTGTTATAATGAAGGGTGTGTTATATTAGTCAGCGTTACAATCAGGGATTTTTATATGGTTCCTAATGAGTTCTAAATAATCAGGCTACTTAAGAGTATTTTGCTAAACAACAATGTCTCTGACTTTGATGCGTATAATGTGGAAAGGTTAGTGTGTGCCAAAGTAATCATGTGAATAATTTACTGGAATGCATCATTGTCAATACACTATATGCTTTGACAGGAGGTTTGGTGCTGTCTCTTGACCTTGTATTCACCAACAGTTCGCCTCTTTTCTGACCACAGTAATTAAGCTCAAATCAACAATTCAGCTCCTAATTCCCACTTGACTGTGCCTGCTGCACTCACAAAACTAGAATATTAATTCATAACATTGTTTCATTGTCCTGAGTTGAGTGTGGATGATGTTCCTTATTTACTAATTTATCCAAACAGAGTTTTATTTTATTATGAGATACACTTTATGTGAATGATGACTTGAGAAAAGGGAATATTCAATTATTTAACGGTCGTGGGTACAGGGTTCCTGTATTCAGATGGTGAATGGAGAGGAAAAAGAAGCCAGTAGCAGTCTTCTCTCACTCTAATGCTAAGCCTCAAGGGATTTCCTGATATTTAAAGCCTTCTGCTGAAAAATAGCAAGGAAAAGTGGCAAATATCAAATTCAAAGCAATGCCCAGTGATTTCAGATAAATAGCCTCATTGTGTGGCCTAACAGAAATTGTTAGACACAGGGTGAGTTATTCTAAGGGGCATTTTTATATGACAGTGATTGAAAACTATGTGTTTTATAATTAGAGATTATTTTATAGAGAGGGAGCATTATAATACAGGCAGGTGTCCTATTGACATGGGCTTGTTGTACAGTGGCTGTTGACTATGGAGAGGGTGTTATATATGGTTTTGCTCTAGAAAGGAAAACATAAACAATGCCACTGGGAATTTCCTCAGGGATTCTCCTGCTCAGTTGGCAAAAGATGTGCACAAACCCCCGCTACCCCACATGAATAGGTTTCTGATGATTTTCTACCAACATTATAGCGGCCAAGCGGGAATAAACCACCAGAACATTGTGAGATTGTATGTTGTCATGCCCAGTAAAGGCATGTCCCATTCATAACTTTAAACATGGACAATATCCAGCATAGAATTTTCCAGAACTGAATTTTCCTTTTAAATCAACCACAATGGACATTAAAAGTGGACATAGGCTGCAAAGATGGCTGCCAAAGGTTAGCTGATCTTCAGCCTGTATATTCAAGAATTGACTCACTGTCTTGAAAGGTCAAAAGGATACCTTTCAGACTAAGAGGTGTTACCAACACCGATCATGAAACCATCAAGAGGCATTCCTGAATTGAATGAGTTTCTCCTGAAACAAACAAGGTGATTGTCTTAACCATGCTCAGGAAGAATGTCTTACAACAACAAACCAGGATGGGGCCAATCAACCTAGACCCCCACCATATTTGGAAAAGGAACTGTGAGAAGTCACATGGTGGGGCAGCCATGTTTGTCTCCTTTTAAAAATCTTTTAAAATACAGACTATAGAAAAAGTAGCAAGCAGATAAGCCAGTACCATCGTGCCTTGAAAGAACTGGAGACTGTAACATCTTAAGGTCTCCAAGCCTGTTCCTTTTCAAGTCCACCAGTACAGAAAACCAACCTCCGAGCGATGAGACTACAAGCAACTAACTTCATGATCTGCTGAAAATCCACCTCTTTGAGAGAATCCTGCAATGACTTTGATATAGGACTCCAGCTATCGAATCCACCTAACTACACTTCAGGAATGACAATGCCTTTTTCACCGGGCCCACAATGCAAGCCTTTTCCCCAAGATGAGGCAAATCACGTGACTTACGAACTATTCCTTTGTTTGCAATTTGTAAAACTGCACTATTCTTTTAACAGCTTTCTTTCTCAAGAGTGTGTGTGTGAGTGGTGAGTGAGTGACGTAGCGTTAGACTTTCGGGTTGAACGTGTGAATAAAAATAATCCTCTTTATTTAAACGCACGAAAAGCATGCTGCTGGTTAATCAACTTGGCCATACCATTTGGGGTTACGAAACACACACACATCTTCCTTGTCAGAAACACACTGATTATGGACAGTAAAGGGAAGAGAACTGGAGTTTCAGTTCTCTCGCAATTCTGTCTATAACAATGTTTAAGCTGAAAGTGTTATTGTGAGTAGTGAGGAATATATCAAAGGGTTTGAGGCTGAATCAGACTGTGTGTAACCATGGCATTGTATTTGAGACTGAATTGAGCTGAGCTTTTGACCTCATATCTTCTCCATCACCAAAACTGACCGCTTTCACCTCCGTAACATTGTCAGTCTCTGCGCTGCCTCAGCTCATCTGTTGCTGAAAGCCTCAGTCACCCTTTGTTATTCTCTAGACTCAACTATTCGAATGCTCACTAGGGTGCCCTCCCACCTCTGTAAATTTATGCTTATCCAAAACTTCTAACTCACACCAAGTCCATTTCACCCATTATCCTTGTGCCTGCTGACTTACATTGGTTCCTGGTTTGGCAACCATTTTAATACCCTCATCTTTGTTTTGAAATCTCTCCAAGGCCTTGCCGCTCACTATTTCTGTAACCTCCTCCAGCCCTACAATCCTTCATGATCTCTGTGCTCCTCTAATTCTGGCCTTTTGTGCATCCCCAATTTTCAGCATTCCCACCATTGGCAGCTGTGCCTTCACCAGCCTGGGAACTGAGCTCTGGAATTCCATTCCTTAACCTCGCCACCTCTTTACTTCCCTCTCCTCCTTTAAGATGTTCTTTAAGATCAACCTGTTTCTTGTGTTCTAACATCTCCTGATGTGGCTCAGTGTCAAATTTTGTTCCTATGAAGTGGCTTGGGATGTTTTACTACTTTAAAGGCACTAATTAAAATGCAAGTTGTTGTTGTTGGAGTCCATGATATGTTATATCAGCAAGTGTCAGTGCAGCGGTATTGTGAAAAGACTTTCGACATAGTTGCTAAACTATGAGGTGCCATACGCAGTGTGTTATATCCTATTCCATTTATATTGATAACTGGTTCCATTGGAAGTGATTTTTTAAATCTGTGCTGGTTCCACTGCTGGTGAATCTGCCTGTGTGGTGCACTGGGTTGCAACGGATAACTGCACATGCACGAGTTTCATGCAAGCACACTTACTCCTAAGTTGCGAGTATGACTATCACTGTAAGTTTTGTTTGATTTTTACAGATGGTACTTAAAATTGTTCTTTTGTTAAGAAAGGGTTAAACTTGTTCTCCGTATTACCAGGATCCCCTTCAGCTCATCCATGGCGCTCTCCTGTGTTTTCTCATCCACTGGTGGTGGCTGTCAGGGTATAAACAAATACACAGCAGGTATGAATAATGGCCCTTGCAGCGAGGCTGCTCCTCCTCTGTCATGCAGCACGTGGTATCCTGCTGAGCTTCTCCAATATCCCTTGGGCAACTTAGTTAGTATCTCACTCTTAACAAGTGCAGCTGCCTCCCATCTGCTACCCAGTTTAAATAAGCAGAAGATGGCTGCTCTCCTACCTAATATATAGGCACAATGTTTCAGAGTTTTAATCAAACATTCTGCTCATTGTTAAAATTGTCCACAATTCAATAGGAATTGCTTTATCCACGGGAAGAAGGGGAAAGATTTGCAAGCTGCTTCTCACCCTGTTCTTGGGATCACCACATGTGACTACTGGCCATATTTTGCCACTTCGGAGGACACAAAGTGCTTTGATGTGAAGAGTGGTCTCTGCTGTAGCCAGTCTGCTATCTTTTCATATTCCTCTCCCCCACCGCCCCCTTAACTCCATCCCATCCAAGTATTATAACCCACAGGAAGCATGTTTAAAAAAGAATGTAAAGTAACATGGCTGTCCGGTTAACCCTGTTGTTTCATATTATAGACACGGTAGGGGAATTTGACTGCCCCCCCACCCCCACCAAAACAGATGAGTTTGGGTTGGATGGAAAGTTAACATTTCAAAAATTTCAAACCCGAACCCAACTCACCTTGAACCCGCCCACTTCCAGCTTTAAGGGCAGGCGAGACTGGAGACGGGTGAGCAACACGCTTTAAGGAAGCGGGTCCCTCATTTAAATATTTTAATGAAGCTGTGCGTCTAAGAGATTTTTCATTTGTTCCAGTTTTAACACTGGCTGGCTGGGTTTCCTGGGCCTCAAGAAACCCAACAGCTGAAGGGAAGTGAGGATTGCTGCTTGGAACAAGCACTGTACCATTCAAGCACTGCTTGTGGGCCAGGAGGAGCAGGAATATTTCCCACCGACCCCCTAAGCTACCCTCTTAATCTCTCCGTGATCAGACCAACCCCTGCATCCCCTGTTGATTGGACTGCCCTGAACTTTCTGACTCCTGACTCAGTTTCCGGCCCCTCTGATGTCTCTAATCCCCAAACCCCGATCTCTCTGCACCCTCTCCCCGACCAAGTTCACCGACTCATGATTTCTCCCTCCCTCTTCTACGCTCCCTAGTTGCAGCCAACTAGCCAGCCAATCTTTGACTGGCTGTGTATGGGATACAGAATCCAAAAATGGTAAATGGGTCCTGCATTAAATTTTGGCAGGACATGAGTGAAATCCATATTGCTGGGTTTCATGACTGTTAAATGCCACCCCATGCCCGAGCCCACACCCCAGCTCCCTCCCTGCATCCCCGTAAATACTGGAGCCAGTATTTACATTTCAAAAATAATACAGGAAGGAGGACTTGCATTTACTGCATCACTCAGAAACATCATAGAGAACTTCAAATATGGTGAATGACTTTGAAATACAGGAACTGTTGTTTTGTTTACCCCACAATTTATCTCAATCAGGTATGCTTAATTTTTACCTGGAAAAGGTAGTTGAATGTTTACCATTTGTACAGTTCAGTAAAGGTCCAGCAATGGGAAAAGATGCCCAAATGGATCCTGCACTCAAAGATGCAGTGGCTCACCAATTTTTATGAATATACATACTCTCTTCTGACAACTGGGTCTAATTTTTTAAATACATATACTGGAGCTCACATAGCCATGGAAACAATAACAAAGCAAGAGAGTGTCAAAGGTTATATTCCCTCAATTGATTCACATTAAGAGCAGATCTTCCTTAAGGCAGAAGCTTGCCAAGCAGCTCATCTGCTATCACTGCTCTCGGAGGTTAGCTGAGCAGCTGAGCCCAAGCTGGCATGACATAAGTGATTGTCTCCTCAGAATATCTGCACAGTTGAAGTTCATAGCCCAGCCTCACCAAGGCACAGGTGATCATGCCTCAAATGTTAACACAATATTTCTACCAACTCCCAGACTTCCCTGTCAAAGGAATAGCATTTGAACCTGAAATCAGTAATTCATCCTCACCGAGAGGATTTTGAAGATGGTACATAGTCACTTCTGAAGAAAGGAGAGAATTGGCATCATATAATGTGGAATGTTAAAACACACCCTGAATTTAATATTATTCGTAGTAACATGTAATTAATCCTAAAATGGATGTAAATAGGCTCCCCCAATGGCACAGATGATAAATGTACAAATTCAAGTGCCACTGAGCTAAACAGAACAGGAGGTCCAAGATTTATCCAGGCCCTCTGTGTTGTCTCTGAGGGGTGGGCAGGTTGGGAGCTGAATCAGCCAGAGTTCCCACTCCCGATCACTATCCAGTTATCCCTCCTGGAAAATTACATGTAGGGGTGTCAGGTGAGAGCAATGCTTGGGTTGAGCTGTGATTTCCCATGTTTGAATAGCCTGTTGGCACTTTCTTGCCCAGACTCAAACATAAAAAATGTGAGTACCAGAGGGCAGTCAGTGTTGTGGAATGATACCCCAGGGATTAACATTTTCAGGGATGGAGGGGAGATAAAAAGGGGAAAAAAAACCATTCGGAACAGAATAATCAGAAATCACAGGGGTGGGGTTGGATGGGGGGAATGCAGGGAGATGGGCAAGTAACATCATTGCTATTCCACTTCTGAGATACTGAAGGGCTGCAAACTGCCTTTTTATGTCCCAGATACAATCAGAAAAGAGATTGCACAACAGCAGGCAAAGCCTCTGCTGGATAATTCATTCCTTGAGCTATTAATGCTCAAACACTTTCTAGGAAGCCTCAAAGAGATAGTCAGCATTTCATTTTTTATTTTGAAAAGAACCTCATAAGCCTCCCCGATCCTCTATTTATTGCAGAAGAGAGTGATAACAGGGTTTCTTCTCTGCTCAGTGTCATTCCAGTTCAACATGAAAACCATCCTGAGAAGAGTATTCAGACTTCCAGTAGTATCCAGTCACAAGTGGGAAAGACAATCCTAACTCATTAACCCTTCCTGCTAGGTTCTAACACACGTTGGGAGGCTGGCTCGGCCTGCAGATGGAATTTGTTTCTTCAGTGGACCCAAAAAGAATCTCACGACCAAAATCCCAACTTTTCCCAACCTAGGTGCCAATCAGATCTCTCTTTAACTCAGGAAGGTCGAGTCCATAACAAAGCTCCTCCCACTGATTAAAACAAATCAGAGCCCGACTTTACACCCTTATCTGAATCATTACCGGATGTTTATTTTTGCTTTAGGCAGCATTTCTGGAAATGAATACCAATCAATTCTTTTAATTAGTGACTTCTATTGTACACATGCAGGAGGGGCTTCAAAAACATGTGCCGGTGGTGGGGAGGGGAGGGAAGAGGAGGAGGAATCCTACCTTGTTGCTAACTTTCCTCTTCAGAATGGAAACCACCGATCAGCCAGTAAGAAAGAACAGAAGAGAGATTGTAAGTGTAAAGTCTTATATAGTGTAACACTGTCCAGGAGTCAAAACACATTTAAAGTTGAAATCAAACCATATTAATAACAAAGAAAAGATCTGAAAAATAAGTACAGATGAATAGGGTCATTCAGCCCATCTAACTCATCCTTTCATAGAAACCTATGATGATTCTTATCAAGACATGATTTGAGTCTTTACCTTCAAAACCATACCCGAAACCATTCCGAGTATTAATTACTCTTCGAAGACGTGCTTCCTGACATTAGTCTTGCCTTTTGTTTAACCAGTTTTTTTTTAACCAGTTTGTACCCATGTTCACTTGTACTGCAGTGATGGTTTAACTTAGTAACAATCCTTAGGATCAACCTTTTCTATCACAGCCAGTATCTGATACACATCCATAAGGTCCTCTCTCCATCACTCTCTTTCAAAGAATCTGAGCTTTTCTAACCTTTCCTTCGTCACTGAAGCTATGTTGAGTTCCCAGCAGAATTCCTGATGCCAGGATCACATAAAATTGGTGGGGAGCTATTCCACCAGCTCCTGGCATCCTCTGGATTTTCTGACTTTAATGACAAGGGAATTTAGAATATGTCTGCCCAATATGGGCAGGTGTAAGCTAATGAATTGCAAATGGCAGGACTATGTTATGCAATGTATTTCCCATCACTTCCACCATGACAACTCAAGAAACTAAAACAGTGAACAAGTGAACATCTTCATTACTAACATCATGCATGCAATTTGTGATTGTTCTTCTAGTGCTGTTTACTTAATGCTAAAGCTCATACTTACTTTGCCAGCCATCATATTTTGCTAGCCAGATTAATTTAACCAATACTGTCAATGTAAACATTGTAATTTGAGTTGCTTCCTGTTCAGCATGGTGGCCCATTGGAGCCACCAATTGTTGCGATATTCTAAACAGGGATAGCTACACTTGTCCCATATTTCTCATTTACAATGATACTAGGATGTTGTCCAATCAGAGGGAATGTCACTCAAATGTCTGCTCCTATATTGACTCTGAGGACAATTGCAAAGCAAAACTGAAAGATGCAAATAATCGTCCTCATCTCTTCCCTTATCTAATTGTATAATTTTACTCGACCTCTTCCCAACAGGAGGTGGTGAGGACTTATAAGCAGCTACTCATCTACACTCATATTTCCCACAACAGCAGCATTTAGCTTCTAATTGTCCTGAGAATGTGCTATTTATACCAATTGGACCTTGTGGTTTTAAAGGGACTAGGCATGTTAAACACAGGCCTACTTTGGGAAGAGAATAATACGCAGTGCCTTGTCATGGAACACCATTCCACGAGGAATCCCCTGGGAGATCTGCTAGTGATGTAGAAAGTTACTTGTAATACCCTGATTCTTGGGGCTGGATTTTCAAACCCCGCTGAGCGTGGGAACGGCAGTGAGCATGATTTGAATATCGTGTTCACGGAGGTCAGCACTGGATCCTATCACCTCCAGAACGCAATGCTGTTTTTAAACTGCATCTGGCAGGGAGAGAATGGGTCGGGCGCATGTGTCCAATTAATTGCTTGTTGAACTCATTAAAGAGCTCATTAACAGGCTTGTCATGGACAGGGAGAAATTTTTAAAGTCTGGGAATGGGGAAAACACCGGTGGAGAGCATGACAGTGTTGTGAAGATGGAAGCATTGTGGAGGGACGTGAGGGCGATGGGAAGAGCTGATTAAATTAAAGCAGAGGCAGCAAATAAAGCTTAGCTGCCTCAGATGTGTCTCACTGTGGATATTGTTAAAGCTGGAAGAGTTAAATGTTACATTGGAGAGTGCCATGAAACCGGATAGGGAAGAGAGCCCGCTGGAATCACAGTGGCAGCGAGGGTTGGCACGGGCGAGCCTAGTGAGTGTTCAAGACCCAGCTGACGGAGGTCAAATGAGAACAGACAACTCTGACATTGGACAGAGAAGCCAGGATGAGCTGCGCGGATGTGACTTCCTGGACAACAGGAGGCCAGAGGAGCACAGCGGAGGCTGCAAGGGGAAGAAGGTGCTACCAAAGGCATCAGGTGTACAGCCCAAGAGTCAGCTACCTGAAAATGACAGAGCACCAGTGCCATGAGGCTGTGACTCTCTAGGCAGATGGTCTCAGTCCTGTGTGCTCTGATCTACCATAACTTGAGGCCTTACAACCTCATGGAAGTCCCCTGCCTGCAGCTGTCAAGGTCTCTGTCACCCTGAACTTCCATGCCCCGGGTCATTTCAGGGATCAACTGTGGACCTAGGCCGCATCTCACAGTCAGCATCTCATTAGGCGATCAGGCAGGACCCACCTTGACACAGATGGGCCTGCGCTGGCACACAGGGCATTGAGGTTTGACACCGTCAAAGGATTCTGTCATGCTAGCCCCCCAACTGCCAAGAATGATGCACATTAATTTTGTCACGAGCATTGATTTTAAACTGTTACTGGAGTGAAGAAAGGACTTGTTAAACAGATCAGCTGTGCCTGGAAAATACATTTGCATAATAACAGATGGTGATTGGAAGGACAAAGGACCATTCCCTGACACATTCAACCCACAATGGACCTTGATCACCAGGTATTGTGTGTAAGAGGAGCATTACAGAGACTGCTAAGGTAATACAATCCAAGATGTGGTCAGACCAGTTAGTCACATGACTAACTAGCTTGGCAACCTGGGGTTTTCTGAATTGTACAAACAGTTTGAACTCAGAGTGTCTGTTTGCTTCTGGATTGAGAAGATCTCTCCTGTCGTCTCCCATCTCTTTGTCACAAGCCTCTGCATCCACTGAAGATACACGAACCCCAAGAGAGAAAAGTCTCCTACAGCGAACAAGGTTTAAGAAGAATACTGGGCCTCAACAAAAAGTAAGAACTACCTACAATCAAGGACTCTACAGTGAGCTCGAAGAACCGTAACAAAAACTCTTCAGATACTGTCTCAAACTTTTCACTTTATTTTTTTCTTCTGCTCTTTTTTGTCTCTATTTGCATGTGTGTATCAAATATGCATGCCAGTGTGGACGTATCGTGTATCTGTAGGCGTCAACCAAATTTAATAAATTTCAACCTTACTTCTTTAAACCTAAGAAAACCTGCTTGTGCTGGTTTCGTTGCCTTATAATTGGAAAGCGGTGAACAAGGATTCACCGAGGGGGAGCTAAAAACACAGTGCGCTTAAAAGTAACCCCCGTTGTGGTAAGACCAGGTGAAGGCGGAAAGGGAACCCTAGAACTCTTTTTCACCTGGTCGTAACAACTCTTTCAGGTGCAAGGTATCATTGATTGTACCCACATGGCCATCAAGGCACCCAGCGACCTGCCAGTCATATCCATAATAGGAAGGGCTTCCACTCCCTCAACGTCCAACTGGTCTGCAACCACAACAAGAGCTTCCTCCATGTGTTTGCTCATTTTCCTGGCAGCTGCCATGACTCCTTCATCTTCCACCAGTCTAGGCTCCCGCGCTACTTCACTCCATCCTCCAAAGTGCATGGCTGGCTCCAAGGGGACAAGAGAATTTCCTTGAAGAGAAGGCTACTGACCCCACAGAGGCACAGAGATGAAACAACCAATGCCTTCTGCTCAGCAGAACAACCATTGGGCAGGCCATTGGGCTTCTGTGGTGGCAAATCTGGTGCCTGGATCGGGCGGGTGGCACCTTCCAATACCCTCCTGCAAGGGTCTCTGTCATTGTGGTGGTCTGCTGTGCTCTCTATAACATAGTCCTCCAAAGAGGTGTGGACCTTGAGGACAGTGAGGCCCTGAAAGAAGACAGCTCATCTGGGTTGGGGGGGTGGGGGGGGTGCGCAGGGGAGCAGGAGGCAAGAGGAGGGGGCAGTGGGGGATAACACTCAACAGAGAATTGCCCCTGCTGCATGATGAGGTGGCCTCCTCCTGCCACCCTCCAGGAAGAGAACGTCCCTCCTCTCCCTCAAGGCCTCCAACATTGGATACAGGTCGGCATTAATGAAGCGATTGACTGACCTGCCCCTAGTGCCAGGCCTCCAGCTCTCTTGTGATATCTTGCTTCCCTCTGGAAGGCAGATCTCTCTCCCAGGACAATGAGCAGCCTTAGTGATGGCTGCCGTGTAAGTCTACATGAGCCCCATGCTTGATCTGATCTGCTGCTGTTTGTAATCCCACTGGCTCTAAGAGGACAGGAAACCCGTCTCCATTTCAGTTAAGGCTTTCTCATTTGAAAATTACAATCTGAATCAACTTCCCAGACGTGGGTAGGTTTCAAACCAAAAACCAGCAGGCTCCTGTTTCCCGCTTCCACTTTGAAAATCCTGCCCTTGGTTTCTGGCATTACATGATTTCTATCTTTTTATCAACATAGGGAATAATCAGGCTGTGAAGGGTATGTTTCCCCTTCACTGGGAGAAACAGCCATTAACTGTTGTGGAGAATGGGCCTGTGGCCTTTTAACCCCAATAGCCAAGTGCCCATTGTTGGCTGAAGTTAGATTGTCAGATAGTGTGGAACTTCCTTTCAATCACTAGTAGAAGAGCAATGATTACAAAGTCTTCTGCTTAAAAATATTCTTTCCATGTTGACTATTGTTGCCTCGGGTAAGGTGCAGTGTAACATCACAATCGAATAAACTAAGCTGAATTATTCCTGGTCTTCCAGCCCTTTGATGGGATTACAGAGAGTGCAGCATGTATATAAACATCTGTGTGCTGGAAACGCTTTGTGGATCTGTAACGTATGGCGGTTTCTGTCTCACGCCATTTACAAACACAATGCACTCAATTCAAGAACACAACATCCGACAGAAGAACAATCATAACGGTGTCACATTTGATTTAAAGAACCATTGATCCTAAATTCCCGCAGGGGTTCACCCAATCCCCTGCTGTAACTGGCTGGTGGATCCGCAGATCTGATTTGGGAGACCCCCTGGAAAATTGATCCCTGGAAAAGGTCACAGGGCTCCAAAGAATGATACAAAGTATGTAGCTGGAGCAGACTGGACTGCTATCCACTTAATATCTGTGTTCAATTATCATTTCTTTGACATTCATTCAGAAAAGGACAAGAAAAAAAAATAAAATGTGCATTCTTCATTCATCCCATTGTTTAGATTTGCATTTGTTGTAGCTATTCACTATTTCAAAAATGATTGGTAGACATGTTGTGCACTATTACTGAACTGCCCAGATATTCCAACCTACAGGGCAGCCTCCAAATTACTTTAAAAATGCACCAAATAGCACCTAAAACCTATTGACTGGGTGGGGTGGGATTGTGGGGGGTGGGGGGACATGGCTTGCTCTCCTCTGAGCCCTTCTCAATAAATCCTTTGTGTCCATTTATTTTTCTTTCTCCTGTGATTAAACTGATGGATCTACCTGTTTATATAAATGTGGCAAACCTGTGTCCCGTTGCACTTTTGGTGCTATTATTGTTCGCATGTCATTGGGAGGATTTAGATTTTTCAGTTATTTGGAGGGGTTGCGTCAACTTTTTGTTTTATTCCATTTTTTGCTGGTTTATCACGTTGGCATATATGATATTACAGAACATTGAACATTAGAACATTGTCATCATTTTTAGCACGACGGGGAACTAGAATGGATTCCAGCTGAGACAGAGGGTATGCATGTCTCCTCTGATTTGGTCCTGAGTAAAACAAATTCAGACAATCTCAGTCTAATTCTCAGTGGGAACAAGTCTACAGGGAAATACAGTATCTTCAAATTGAAAAATTGGACCCTCAAAATGGTGTGTGTTCTTAGGTGGGAGATGGTATGAACCAGACTCTCAGGGGAATCTAACCTTTGAGACCTGGGCCACAGGTCGCAACATGACACCGTGCTTTATCCGTTCCATCATTTCATTCACAGCTTTCACTTTCACATCATCAATCCCGGTCTGGTCTGGAGAAAAATACAGAGAAAGAAAATAAAACAAAAGCATTCATCTTACTCAAAGCTACACTGGATTCACTAACTACTACACTCCAGTGAACCTGTAACCGTGAGATACTCAGCACCCTTCTCCTTCATCAGCTAAATGTGTGAGAAAGTCTTCTTCCTCAGGCTGAGACTGATTGGAACACTTTACTTTCAAGTCCCTAGGTTTTATCTTCCCATTTCAGACCTACTGAAACAAGGATACAACTGAGGAGATTTGAGCTTCATCAGTGAATATTATATGTGTAAGGGAGAGTGAGAGCTCATGTTCAGCTTGCAAACTTTTTACAGGGGCTCTGCTGTCTTTTCAATGTTTCTTGCAAGAGCAAAACTCTGCACAGCAGAGCAGCTGTGAGTGAAACCACAGTAAATTTATTTTACAAGCCTGGGGCTAATTTTAATCTAACCTGTCAATGGGAAGTAAAATCGGGCAGGTATAAAAGAGGCAGCTGATCCAATCCTGTCAGTTAGCCGCTGAGCAGGTTACATTAAGGTTTTCATCTCTGTTTTGGAGAGAGGCTGAAAACTTGGTCCCAACAGACCGTGTCTGTGATGTTGATGAGCATTGAGGGCTACATCTGTCATAATGTGAGCCTGATTACTTACTGTTGCTAGGTTCAGGCTTGGGCTGTGTTTTGGAGTTCTTTGATGATCTTCGTACTATAGCGATGAGGGAACTGAAAGAGATACAAACTGAGTCCTAGCAGAGACAGAAAATCAGCTCTTCACAGGTGTAATCAAAACTTTCTTAACCCCCAACTGCCTAGCCACTGGTCTCCATTTGCCACAATAGCTCTGCAGCTGCTGATTTGTTCAACCACTCCCTCATTACCTTGTCCCCAACAAAACCAATACAATTTCCCATCTATGGTGCAGATCTTTGCTGTCAAACTCCAAGACACGCAAACTTGGATGTATCTGACACACAACTAGCTTAGCCACCTGGCCATCATATCTGACTGAACTACATCAAGCTCAGCTGGATCTCGCTCTGCCAATACTTTCGGCTCATCCAGTGGGCAAAGGTAACCCAGACTCCTTTCTTCCACTAGCTCTTAACATCCCTGTCCCCTATCCCCTTCGCCATCACCCCTAAAAATAAGTGTGGGGTATTCATGGATTTACTTATCACCCAGATAGAGGCCATCTATACAGCTGCTTTTATTGTTTTCCCATGCTGCTCTTACCCACCAAGCCAATCCCTCCAGCCATATTCTCGCTACCCTCACTCCAAAACCCCTTCTATTTCTAGTTGTTTCCCTTATACCCTCTCCAACTTCATGTGGTCCATTAGACCTACCTCCTGCTCCTTCAACCTCATTCTCACATCTAACTTGTGGAAGATTCTGGGTACATACCTTATTGGATTGCAACGTGTGGCTGGAAGTGGAGGGGGAGGGGGAGGAGGGGGTGGAGGAGGAGGAGGAGGAGGAGGAGGGGGTGGAGTTGGTGGAGGGGGTGGAGGTGGAGCTATAGCAGGAGCTGATTCAATCAGTTGAAACTTTATCTTCTCCTTTAATTCTTTCACTGCAAAAAGATGTTGAGATGCACTTTAGTCCCTGGAATAACCCCTGCTTCTCTCAATGTGTATCGATGGATATATAATTCTGAAATATGGCTCTCATCAAAAAGGAGTTATCTCAGGCTAAGTACAGAAAATCTACAGCACATTACATCTGGAAACAGAAGGAACATGAACAATAAAATGCACTTATACAGCCCCATTGACAGAGTTAAATATCTCAAACATACAATAAGTAAAAGAGTAGCTAAAGTACGCATTGGTCCCTTGGAGGGTGAGACTGGGAATTAGAAAAGGCAGAGGCTTTGAACAACTATTTTATATCCGTCTTCACAGTAGAAGACGTAAAAAACATCCCAAGAATAGTAGAAAATCAGGGGGCAAAAGGGAGGGAGGAACTTAATCATTATCACTAGAGAAAAAGTAATGGGAATACTAATGGGACTAAAGGCTGACAAGTCCCCTGGACCTACTGGCCTGCAACCAAGGGTCTTAAAGGAAGTGGCTGCAGAGATACTGGATGCATTGGTGTAATCTTCCAAAATTCCCTAGATTCTGGAAAGATCCCAGCTGATTGGAAAACCACAAATGTAACACCTCTGTTCAAGAAAGAAGGGAGACAGAAAGCTGGGAACTATAGGCCAGTTAGTCTAAAATCTGTCATTGGGAAAATGCTAGAATCCATTATTAAGGAAGTAGTAGCAGGACATCTAGAAAGTCACAATACAATCAGGCAGAGTCATGATTTTGTGAAAGGGAAATCCTGTTTGGCAAATTTATTAGAGTTCTTTGAGGATGTAACAAGCAGGGTGGATAAAGGAGAACCAGTAGATATGGTGTATTTGAATTTCCAAAAGGCAGTCAATAAGGTGTCACATAAAAGGTTACCACACACGATAAGAGCGCATGGTGTTGGGGGTGATATATTAGCATGGAAAGAGGACTGGCTAACTAACAGGAAACAGAGAGTCGGGATAAATAGGTCATTTTCAGGTTGGCAAACTGTAAATAGTGGAGTGCCACAGGGATCAGTGCTGGGGCCTCAACTATTTACCATCTATATTAATGACTTGGATGAAGGGACTGAGTGTATTGTAGCCAAATTTGCTGATGATACGAAGATAGGTAGGAAAGCAAGTGTGAGGAGGATACAAAGAATCTGCAAAGGGATTTAGAAAAATTAAATGAGTGGGCAAAAATTTGCCAGATGAAGTATAATGTGGGAAAATGTGAGGTTGTCCACTTTGGCAGGAAGAATAGAAAACCAGAATATTATTTAAATAGAGAGAGACTGTGGAATGCTGCGGTACAGAGGGACCTGGCTGTCCTTGTACATGAATCACAAAAAGTCAGCATGTAGAAACAAATTAGGAAGGCAAATGGAATATTGGCCTATATTACAAGGGGGATGGAGTATAAAAGTGGGAACGTCTTGCTGCAACTGTACAGGGCATTGGTGAGACCGCACCTAGAGTACTGTTTACAGCTTTGGTCACCTTATTTAAGGAGGGACGTACTTGCATTGGAAGCAGTTCAAAGAAGGTTCACTAGGCTGATTGTTGTCTTATGAGGAAAGGTTGAGCAGGTTGGACCTATACTCATTGGAGTTTAGAAGAATGAGAGGTGATCTCATTGAAACGTGTAAGACTGAGAGGGCTTGTCAGGGTAGATGCTGAGAGGATGTTTCCCCTTGTGGGGAATCTAGAACTAGGGGGCACAGTTTCAAATGAAGGGCCTCCCATATAAGACAGAGATGAGAATGAATTTTTTTCTCAGAGTGTTGTTAATCTTTGCAATTCTCTACCCAGACAGCAATGGAGGCTGGGTCATTGAATATATTCAAGACTGAGTTAGACAGATTTTTGATTGACAAGGGAGTCAAGGATTATGGGGGACAGGCCAGAATGTGGAGTTAGGGCCACAATTAGATCAGCCTTGATCTTATTGAATGGTGAGGCAGGCTTGAGGGGCTGAATGGCCTACTCCTGCTCCTACTTCTTATGTTCTTAAGATGCTTCACAGGAGTGTTATCAAACAAAATTTGATAGTGAACCACATAAGGACATATTAGGATGGTGACCCAAAGCTTGGTCAAAGAAGTAGGTTTTCAGAATCGTCTCAAAGGAGAAGCAAGAAATAGAGAGGCAGAAAGGTTTAATAAGGGAATTTCAGGGTTTAGGGCCTAGGCAGCTGAAAGCCTGGCCACCAATGGTGGAGTGAATAAAATCGAGGATGCACAAGAGTTGTGGATCGGCACAGTGGTGCAATGGTTAGCACCGCAGCTTCACAGCTCCAGGGACCTGGGTTCGATTCTGGGTACTGCCTGTGCGGAGTTTGCATGTTCTCCCTGTGTCTGCGTGGGTTTTCGCCGGGTGCTCCGGTTTCCTCCCACATCCAAAAAACTTGCAGGTGATAGGTAAATTGGCCGTTGTAAATTGTCCCTAGTGTAGGGAGGTGATAGGGAATATGGGATTATTGTAGGGTTAGTATAAATGGGTGGTTGTTGGTCGGCACAGACTCGGTGGGCCGAAGGGCCTGTTTCAGTGCTGTATCTCTAAATAAATAAAAAAAATAAGAGTTCAGAACTGAAGGAGCACAGAGATCTTAGGGCTAGAGGAGGTTACAGAGATATGGAGGTGCGAGACCAGGGAGCGATTTGAAAGCAAGGATGAGAGTTTTAAATTGAGGCACTGCAGGACCAGGAGCCAGTGCATGATGGGTGAATAGGATATGGTATGAGTTAGACTATGGATAGCAGATTTTGGATAAGCTCAGAATTTATGGAGGGTGGAGGATAGGAAGCCAGTTAGAAAAGCATTGGAATCCTCTATTAATATCACAAGTAATAATTTCAAATTTGCTTAGTTTTTATTTAATTTCTGTGGAAATAATGTCCAAGCTACACTAATGTCAGATAAAGTTTCTCGTTTACTTGCAGCTCTTTAATCAGGGATGTCTGTTGTAAACAATGTGTGTGCCCCGTTTAGTACATTCCATTTGTGAGTACACTCCAAAAAGTACTTCATTGGCTCTAAAGTACTTTGGGACACCCTGAGGTTGTGAAAGGTACTCTTTGAATGCAAGTTCATTCTTTTCTAATATTCAGTTCACACCTTGATCCTCAAGCTCACAGTTCCTCTGCTCCACTTCTTGTGCTCGTTGTTCTGTCTCCCGTCTCTCCTCCTCGACCATCTCCAGTTGTCTCTGTAGTGTACCCAGTTCCTTCTGCAGTGCTGACTCTTTCAGTCGAGCCTCTAACTCCTGAATCTGTGGAGAAAGATACTGGAAATTATTACCAGTTTGTAACGTGGTAGCTCTCAGTACAAACCACTAGCTCAGAACGAGATGGTGTTCAGTCGGGTTACAGCACCACAACCATGGCTCCTTGAGTCAGGTGCCTCATAACTAATTCTGGTCTGCAGGAATTAAAATATAACAGAATTCATTGCAGCTCTAAACAGTGGGACGAGGGTTTGTCTCTTTTATATGCCCCAAATACTGACTTTTAGAATGACACTTCCTTCAAGTAATTCTTGTAAAAATATACCGAAGTATTTTTTTAAATTCTAAAACTGATTCAAAAATGAACTCCCACTTGCGTAACAACAACCACCACATTTCAAAGTAATTCATTGTCTATAAAATGGATTGGGGACATTTCTGAATGAAGTGCGGGGGGCATTTTATAAATACCTTCCTCCTCAATCAGAGATTCTGGGCCGGATTTTCACAGTCCGCTGAGGGTAAGAACAGAGATGAATGTGATTTGAAGATTGCATTTTCGAATGTCGGCACTGGGACCCACTGCTTTGCAGAATGTGATGCCATTTTTAAAGGGACGCCAGCAGTGAGGGAATGGGTGGAGCGCATGCCTCCAATTAATTGCCTGTTGAGCTCATTAGACAACTCATTAACAGGCTTATCAGTAATAGTTGACAATTTTTGAAGGCTGGGAACAGGGGAAATTTAATGGGGGCAATATGACAGGGCTGTCAAGATGTGAACAGCATGGAGGGCATTGAGGCCTGCGGGAAGGGCTTATTGAAATACTGCAGAGGCAGAAAATAAAGCTCATACGTGCCTCAGTGTAACAATTGCTGCAGCTGGAAGAGTTGAATTTCTCATTGGTAAGTGGCAGGATACTAGCGAGGGATGTGAGCCTGCTGGCATCACAGGGCCAGCTGGGGTTGGCAGGGGAAGGCGGGTGAATGTACAAAGCCCAGTTGCGGGAGTTCAGATGGGAACAGGGTACTCTAACATTGGACAGAGCAGCCAGGATGAACTGCAGCAGATGCAACCTCCTGGACAGCAGGACGCCAGAGGAGGACAGCAGTGGGGGGGGGGGGGGTGGGGGGGGGTGGGTGGGGGGCGGGTGCTGCAAGGGGAAGAAGGCAATACCAAAGACAACTCAAGAGGTGGCAGAGCACTAGTGCCGTAGGAGGCTCAGCCTATCCAGAAGGTCTTGGTCTTGTGTTCTCTGATCCACAATGACCCGAGGCCTCATGGCCCCCATGGCAGTCCCCTACCTGCAGCCGTCAAGGTCTCTATCGCTCTGATCTTCTACACAACCGGGTTGTTCCAGGGATCAGCTGTAGACCTAGGTGGCATTGCGCAGTCGACATCTCATTTGGCCATCAGGCAGGACGCAGCTGCCCTTTTCAGGAGGGCAGGGACTACTTTGACCACTTTGACACAGATGGGCCTGTGCAGGCACTGAGGTCATTGGGTTCAGCCTCCATCGCTGATTCCCCCAGGTGCAGGGCATCATCAATGTGGCCATCAAGGCACCCAGTGACCAGCCAGTGAGATCCATCAACAGGAAAGGCTTCCATTCCCTCAACATCCAAATGGTCCACAACCACAACAAGAGCTTCCTCCATGTGTGCACTCGCTTTCCTGGCAGCTGCCATGACTCCTTCATTCTCCCTCAGTCCAGGCTGCCTCAGTCCTTCACTCTATCCCCCAAAGTGCATGGCTGGCTCCAAGGGGACAAGAAAAATCCCTTGAAGAGACGGTTACTGACCCCTCTATGGGAGCCCAGACAGAGCCACAGAGGTGATACAACCAATTGCCACCTGCTCAGCTTTGAGCAGGACATCAGGTTTGTGGAGATGCAATTCTAGTGCCTGAATTGGTCAGGTGGCACCCTCCAATACCCTCCAATGCCCTCCTCAGTAACTGTGGTGGTCTGCTGCGCTCTCCATAACATGGCCCTCCAGAGACGTGTGGACCATGAGGACAGTGAGGGGGAGGAACAGGAGGTAAGAGAGGAAGAGGAAGAGGGGGTGGAGGTGGATAACACTGAACTGAGGTGCTTCTGCTGCACGATAAGGTGGCCTCCTCCTGCCACCCTCCGGGAAGAAGCCCTCCCTCCTCTCTCACAGCCTCCAGTATTAAATCGAGGTGGGCATCGTTGAAGCGAGGGTCTGCCCTGCCCCTAGTGCCAGGCCTCCTGCTCCCCTGTGACATCTCACTTCTCTCTGGTTCTGTGGAAGGCAGATCTCTGCCTCAGGACAACAAGCAGTTTCAGTGATGGCTGCTGTGGAAGTCTACATGAGCCCCATACTTGATCTGACCCATGGCCATTTTCAGTCCCATTGGCTCGAAGAGGACAAAACCATCTCCATACCATTTAAGGCTTTCCCACTTGAAAATTGCAATCTGAATCAGCTTCCCAGAGGAGGCAGGTTTCAGATCCAAAACCAGACCCGGTTCCTGTTTCCTGCCTCCATAATGAAAATCCAGCGCACTATTTCCTGTGGCATAGATCTTCAATGTGACCTCTTGGGCCATAACTGCACTTGCAGGTCAGCCATCTGTTATAAAAAGCAGTTGATTTTCATTTCCATTTTCATTGACTTCATTAGAAATGAATACCAGACAGTTTCTAGAATGGATATCTGATTCTCCGCATTAAACCTAGCCAGCCAGTTAAAAGTCTACCCTCATGTGAGGCAAACTCAAATGTATCTGGCACACAGGAGGAGGTTTCTCAGGTTGCTGGGCTCAGATGTACCATGACAGCACTGAGCATTTCGTCCGATCACTTAATGGCCCTAATAACGGGGAGGCGGGAGAGTGTGGGGTGTGGGGTGCAGGGGATGGTTTAGCCGCAGGAAAATCTGGAAGTTTGGGGTTTCCTTGAAGTCCAGCCAAATGTAACGGCAGACCAGATTTTGAAAAAGATTATTCTTTTTCCCAGTCGCAACCATACAGATTGAAGACTGGTCATCGTGCAGGTAGGCCTGTGGTACCAGGCTGCAACTGGGGGCCTGTCATCAGGAAGGGGTAAGTGATCGGGAGGGAGTCAGTTACCGGGGGAGGTGGGGGGGGGAGCTGGTCAGTCAGATCGTGGGGAGATTGGAGAGATCGCGGTGGGGAGGGTCAGACAGATCATGGCGATAGGGAGTTCGGACAGATCACAAGGAGGTCAGAGAGATTGCGGTGCGGGGGCAAGGGGGGGGGCGGTGTGTCAGACAGACTGCGGGGAAAGGAGTCATATCACGCTGGGGGGAGGAGGGGTCATACAGATTTTGGCGGGGAGGTAGTCAGACAGGTTGTGGGAGCTGGGGGTGGGGGGGGTGGAAGTCAGCCAGATCACAGGGCAGGGGCAAGGGGGGAGTCAGACAGATCAGGAGGTGGGGAGAGTCGGCCAGATTGCGGGGCGAAGGGCGGAGTCAGACAGATTGTGGGCGAGGAGGGGACTCAGACACATCAGGGGTGGGGGGAGTCGGCCAGATTATGGGGGGGGGGGTGTCGGAAAGATTGAGGGGGTTTGGATTGGTTATCTAGATCAGGTGGGCGGGGAGAGTTGGATAGATTGCGGGGGACAGGTGGTCATCCACAGCAGGTCAGGGAGTGGGGGTGGTGGGTGGTGGTTGGACAGATTGTGGGGTGGGGGCGGTCAGAAATATCGTGAGGGAGTGGGAGTTACATACCTGCTCCGCCTGGTCTACAACAAGTGCTGCATTTACTTGAGGGATTTGGCCCTTCACATCTCCTTTTTCCCGCTGGGTGGGTTTCCAGAGATCCGGGTGTTAAAAATACAGGTTACATGAAATTGGAGGCATGCAGACTCCTTTAAATAATTTAAGCACTGACACCTTTTTGAGAGTGGAGAGCCGTTAATTTCCAGCCTCGTGTTTTCCCAGATAGATTGGCCATCACCTCCCCCCCCACCCCACCTCTCTTACCAACCCCCCCCCCACCCCCACCCCCACCCACCCTCCTCCCCGGCACTGGATTGAGAGGCTGGCGGCTGCTGATCTCTGCTTGTTCTAGGTCCCGTTTACCGGGTGGTGGCACCCCTCCACCGCCTTTGTTCGGCGGAGAGTTTCATCTGTTGACTTTTTTTTATTAAAATAAAACCATCCAGTTTGTATATTGCTTGCCTGTTCCCCGATCTGCATCTGTTAAAACCAGGAGCTGGATTTTGTGCAGGAGATGGGGGTCCTGGCGCAGGGCCAAAAAGGAGGGAGGAGGCCCGCCTCTGCATTTTTTCAGCCCCCCAGAATGATCCTCTGTCTTTTGGAGTCAAGGTTTTAGGAGGCATGATCCCCGTTCCTTGAAAGACTTTATCAGGACTGGAATCCCGCCCGCAAGAGCTGGTAGCTAATCACAAGGCCGGCAGCTCAGCAGTGTCAACAGCACCACAGGGAGAAGTGGCCACTACTGGTACTGCAGAGGCCTCAAACCCAGGTCCAGTGCTGGAATCCCAGACAAGAGGTAGGTGAGGCAGGGTCACCGGGGTCAGTTCAGAAGGCCCCGGCGAGAGAGAGGGGGTGGGGAGTTGGTCATTCGGTCCGGGGGAAGGACCGGGAGGGGTCCTGGGGGGGGGTACAGTTGTTCCTGGAGGGGGTCTTCCGTGGGCCACAAATTCCCCCCCCCACAAGCCCACGGGAAGGGTGCCTCATTTTACAAGGTGTGCTCCCTGCGGGGCGGAGACCTCCACTGCTGCTGGTAAGATCCCAGTGGTGGTGGGAAGAGGCCCTTAATTGGCCGTTAATAGGCCACTTAAGGGCTTCAATTGGCCTTTGGATGGGAAGGGCGCCATCAGTCTATTCTGCCCCTGGGAAGATCGGAACTGGGAATCCCGGCGTCGGGTTTTCTGGTGGGCGGTTCCGCTCTGATTCTCTGCCCACCCCTGCCATGAAACCTGCCTTCTGGATGAGCACAAGATCTGGCCACAGAAGTGGGTTGGGGTCAGATTGCCCATTTTAAAAGTTTTTAATTTACCTCCACCCTCAGATTACTATCCCACCCTACGTATTTAATGGATTTGCCAAAGGTGCAGACTTTCAGATGAGATTTTAAACCGAGGCCCCATCTACCCTCTCAGGTACACATAAAAGGTCCCATGGCACTATTCAAAGAATAGCCGAGGAATTATCCCTGGTGCCTTGGCCAATATTCATCGTTCATGGCTGTCTTTCAGACTTTGCGGGAGGTGCGGTCCCAAACACTCCCTGACACCTTCACTGGTTCTACCCTTTAAAGTGGCTTCTGTCTCTCTGTCAAGCACTCCAATCTTTTTTGCAGAAACAAAAATAATTCCACAAACTTCCATGTGTGTTGCTGTATAAGTTCATGTAAACAGCGGGACTAAGTATTCACATTTAGCCAGCAGGAGCTAATAAGGTACAGGATGCTCCTGAGGTGAAACACTGCAGCTCTCCAACTCTGATATCACTTTAAGATGAAAGAGTTTCCTTAGCTTCAGATCACAGTGGAACTCTCTCCCGAACCCAAACCCCTAAAGAAAACACCTACATTACGGTTGGAACCCAAACCATTACCTTTGTTTGATGCCGGAGCCGTTCTTCCTCCAAGGTCTTGGTGATGGTAGCGACCTCTTCCAGTGCTTTGAGCAGCTGTATGCTGGGATCTACCTGCTGCAGTAGGATTGCACTCTGCCGATTCGCCTCCTTCTGCTTAATCAACATCTGTGACAGGGTTCAAATACAACATCAGTAAATATGTTCAGGGCAAACATCCAGTAAATTGTTACCTTCCCCACACCTCCCCCTCCCTGCCCAACCACTCTCATCCTGACATTCTTCTTTATTGAGAAACCTGGGTGAATGCCAAGGCCCATCATGTCGGATACCACATATGTTAGAAAAAGCAGGAGAGAAGACTAGGTAAATCAGGAGGGAGGTAAATCACTAAGCTTGGATTTAAAAGCTTGCAGTAAATGAGAGGAAGAAAAGACGGAAGGAAGTAGAGAGATCAACAGGTCTGAAGTCTTTGGAAAGAAGGATTTAGAGTAGGAGATTGTTGATGAGTTTTGTTTTCAATACAGCAAGGACACAGGGAGGAGTAAAAATATGGAGCAAATACCAAGGCAGAAACCAAACAACAGAGAAACAATAAAGGTTGTGACACACAGAAAGACATTGGAAGCAACAGGTGAAAGAAAGAGCTTCTATCAGATGATAAACTATTTGGCATCCTGTCCAGCAGTGAGCAAGGTGTGCTAGGTGAGCCTCCAGATGTAGCAGCAATATTCAAATCCCACAGACAGACAGTTCATGGCTGTTGAAGGGAAAAGAAGTGTCTAATGCCACAGAGGAGAACAAACTTCTTGGAGACCGTTTCAGCAATGGGGGCAATATCGGAGTTCCATATGAGCTGAGGAGTGACAGTGAGGCAAAGAATGTCAATATACCAGGTGAAGAAGGGTTAAGGGTGATCCTGGATGACTTTGATCTCAGTATTTGCATCACTTCCTCTTCCTGTCACAGGATTTCAATATGAAAGAAAGAATTCTGCAGCAGATATGAAGCTACGGTCTGCTGGACCACCATAAATATTGGAGACACCCATACCTGAGCTACACTTTAATTCTTTCTCCCCTTACAGTCTCTCAAATGGATCTGTTTTCCAGCAAACCATGGAATTACTCACAACATTGAATTGGAGATGAGATTGTTCAATAGTGTATACCATGCACTGAAGAGAACCTGTCAATCCCCATAACCCACTGATCCAACAGGGTCTTGTCAGGTAAGCAGGGAAACCTTACTTTAGGACATAAGGAAACTAAGTTCTGCACCAACTAATACAGTTCAGTGCCTTGTAGCCAAAACTCTTTCCTGATACACTCCAGGCAAAATTTTCCAGATCAGAATACAACACATTGTTCAATCCATTAATTAACCTACAAAGGACATCACTTCTCTCAACATTGCTCCATAGAGGAAAAGACAACAACAGAAAAGGAGATTATCCAGGTGAGAACTGTAGGGATACAACTGGGCACACAGCAACATCTTTGGGCTTTAGAAAAAAATCAATTCCTCAGTCTTTATCACCGTTTCTTTCTCTCCTATTCAGCAACCCCTTTCCTCCTCCACTCGTGAGCTAATAGAACCACAATAATAATTTATATTAAAGGCTTTGAACTCACTCTGTTTTCTCACCAGTTATCAGAACACATCACAATTGTATGGGACAGGCTAGATGGATCAGCTGGGCTTTTTCTGTATCTCATTTTTGTACGTTCACCCTGTCTCTCAGATGTTGCTGATCACAACTAAGAAAACAAATGGTTATCTTGCTCCCAGTTTGGTTGCTGCAAAGTGCACAAAAGTGGCCCGGGTATGATTCTCCCTCCAATATTCTCTTCCCTTTCATCAAAATCCTGAAGTTTGACACACTCACAGAGCAATTTTAAACACTTACATCATAAAATTCTGGTGCAGACTTGATGGGCTGAATGGTCTCCTCCTGTGCTGTACTATTCTATGAAAATGTTAACAATGATTTTACTGGGAAAAATAATATGAAAGTACTAAGTGTTTTGCTTTCATTGCACTGTATAAAACAGCAGCTGGTTGGGAGCCTATAAACATGAGCTCAATGGTCACTTGCCACATAAATCATTCAAGCTTTATTATGATATTCTCTGTCCCTCACTGCATTAGAGAGGCAGACACAGAGCTATCGTTGTGTTGCTGGCAGGGATCTCAGCTCCTGGTGTGTCTTTCACCAAAGCTTTCTTGCATTTTAGGGGCTGAATTTAGTGAGGCCATTAGGAGCAGGAACAGAGGCATGGGGGAGCCAGAGAATAGCATTGGACATGTCCACCTGGATGTCCGACGCTGTGACCTCTGTTCTGGATTTAGCCAGTGATGGGAAAATACCAAGGTGGCATTGCCACCACGACGCGACGTGACTGGCATTTAAATTGTAGAACAGTTAGTTATAATACATTTGCATGTAATTAAAAGCAATTCAATGAGGGGATTAGAATTAGATGATGGGTGGCCCTCATGTGCCTTCAGATTCCCAGCCATTAAAGAGGCGAGGCCTCAGTGCTGCAATGGGAAGGCAGCCATGACCAGCACAGGATTGAAGAGAGGGGAGCGGAGGCCATTGTTGGCCTGCACAGATGGGCTTGGTCTCATGGTGGCTGTCATGGGTGGCTATACTGCTGGGTGAGAGGCTCAGGTGGCCATATGGTTGGGTGATGGGGGCTGGTGGCCATACTATTGGGTGAGAGGCTTGGCTATCAGCAAGGGTGAGCACTGAGGGCCATCAGCGAGTAAACTGAGAAGAGTAGTAAAGGCAAAGGTGCCAAGGCAACTTCGTCTCTGCAAGGACAGTGCTTTGGAGACCGACGGATCACATAGCATGGGTCTCATACCCTATCATTTCAGACCTCTGTGGTGTAATGTGGCGCCTCTGACGGAGGGAGAACCAGGAGCCAGCTGCGCCTGTCCATGAAGCTCAACAATGAGAGCAACAGCAGCCGGCCATGGCAAGGAGGGCCCACCTGCGTCAGAGTGGACCAGACTCGAATCAGCTACCTTCAAAAGTGCAACCAGCATTGTCAGTGAAGACTACAGTTCTTCAGAGAGGCTGTCACTGGCTTATGCGCCCTGCTGCAGGACGAGTTGCGATCTATGGAGTTCAGTGGTCACCCTATGCCAGTGGCCTTGCAGGCACCTGGCATTTAACTCTTAAGTGTCTGTATCTTTCCAGGAATCCACTGGGGACATGTGTGGGGTCTCCCAGACTACATCCCACCGCTGCATCAAGGAGGTGACCAATGCCCTGTTCCAGAGGTCTGGTGACTATGTGCGCTACTGGACCGACCTTGACAGTCAGGCCAAGAGAGCCATCGGACTCAGGGCCATCACTGGATTCCCCCAGGTGCAAGGTGTTATAGTGAAAGCAAAATACTGCAGATGCTGGAAATCTGAAATAAAAACAGAAAGTGCTGGAAATACTCAGCAGGTCAGGCTGCACCTGTGGAGAGAGAAGCAGAGTTAATGTTTCAGGTCAGTGTCCAGTTCTGATGAAAGGTCACAGACCTGAAATGTTAACTCTGCTTCTCTCTCCACAGATGCTGCCTGACCTGCAAGGTGTGATAGATTGCACGCACGTGGCTATCAAGGCTCTCATGGAGCGGCCAGTCACCTTCATCAACAGGAAGGGCTTCCACTCAATGCTCAATTGCTCTGCCACCACAAAAATGGTTTCCTGCAGGTCTGTGCACACTTCCCAGGAAGCAGCCACGATGCCCAATTACTTCGACAGACAAAGCTTTTCAGGCCCCCCCCACCATTCACCTTCAGAGATGGATTCTCGGGGATAAAGGCTACCCATTGTAGACCTGGCTACTGACACCTGTGAGGAACCCTCGCACTGCAGCAGAGGAGAGGTACAACACCTGCTACAGTTCCATCCAAGCGACCATCGAGCAGGCCATTGGGCTGCTGAAAATGAGATTCCGGTGCCTGGATCATTCCGGCGGAGCCCTGCAGTATGCCCCAGTGAGGGTCTTGTGTATCGTGGTAGTCTTCTATGCTCTGCACAATCTAGCCCTGCAGAGGGAGGAGGCATTGCATGACGATGGCAGGACGGAGTGACACTCCTCCACCGATGAGGAAGATGTGAAGGAAGGAGATGAGCAGGCACCACTGGATGTTGAAGCCCTTGCACATTGAGCGATGGGCCAAGGAGGCAGGAGATAGTCTCATACTTACCCGCTTCCAGCCACCATAATGGCCTCTCAGAGTGAAAGCAATAAAGTCTCACCTCAACGCATTCAGTCTGTCATCTCCTTTCTGTTTGGGTTCCATGCCTAGTACCCAGCTTAACCACCTCTGGCCCATGCGAGAGATTTACCAAAGAAGGGCTGTGCCTACACTGACAGCCCACTAAGGAAGAAGGGTGAAGTCAGAATCTCAGAATTAAGGCATGAAAGAATAAGCATTTTCCACAATGATTGTTAGCTTCAGTAATGAAAGAACTTTCTAACACAAAAAAGTCAAATGTCAAAAACCCTGTGAAATGTCAAGTATGTCTAGGTGCTTTGCTTTATACATTTCCATGTGCTTCTACAAGTTGTGACCTCTGTGCCAGCAGCTGTGCTGTAGGGTGGCCGATGATCAGGCTGCCCCTTGGCCTGTGATGACTTTGGCGGCCGTCCTCTGGCTGCCTGAGGCCTGGAGGGTCCTGGCTGGCTGAGGGTTTCCTGCACAGGTGCAGGGCTCTCCTCAGGCGTTGCAGATGCTGGAGCTGGCCTCACTGGCAGAGGGGCTGAGGAGCTAGTGTCCACACTCAGACCACCTTGAGGGAGACCCCAGCTGTGGAGGTCAGGCTGTTGTCCTCCCTTTCAAGGCTCACTTGAACTTCCCTGCTCACCATAGAAAGACAAGGACCTGGAGAAGACTCCAGGCTACTGTTCCTTCTCTCACCTTGCCACTGCTGCGTTGAGCTCATGGCCAAGACGATGGTGTGCAGGTCTGAGACATGGCAGCATTCATGGCATGGATGGACTCCTCCATCATCTGCTCATGACTGCTGTAAGGCATCTTTAATATCTCTTGTATTTCTATTTGTAAGTAAAATGTAACCAGTTGTGGTGTAGACCAGTGTGTAGAGCTCACTGGGTGGTGGGAGCATGGAGTGTGAAGGACATCAGGATGGAGGGAGAAGAATTGTGACCGATGACATTGTTGCTGGGGCTCATTTTGAACTTTTTAAAAATAAGGACAGTTTTAACTGAACAGGGACACACATACAGATGTGTCAGGACATGCAAGGAATAGGGCCCTGTGTATTAATATATGTAGCTTCCAGTAGTGTAAATGCACCACACTGCGAGCCCTTCTGACAATCTTAAATTGGTTGTCAGCGTAATTCTTAGCATACTGAGGATTATTTATCAAATGTTGTCCAATCGCGGAATCACATCTAATGTTGGACACTGTGTTTTGAGTTTTGCAAGCACGGGCTGGTTGAATGTATGAATGGGCCTAAGGCTGTCTTTTTCGGCCCTGAAAAGTGCCCAGTCTACCTGAAATTACCCTGGAAGGTTACTCCTACATGAACAAGGTTTAAGAATACTGGGTCCTAACGAAAAGCAAGACTACCTACAATCAAGTGAGCTTGAAGCATAGCAAACAAGAAACTCTTCTGAAAGTTCCTCAAACCCCTCTCTACTATATTTTCCTCTCCTCTTTTCTGTCCCTATTAGCATGTGTGTATTGCATGTGCATGCTAGCGTGGGCACGTTGTATATCCGTATACGTGAACCGTATTAGAGTTTAAGTTTAAGTAAGTTTAATAAATTTCACTTTTCTCTTTTAAACCGAAGAAAACCTGTTTATGCTCATTTCTTTGCCTTATAATTGGAAAGCTGTGAGCAAGGATTCACAAAGGGGGAGCCCAAAACACAGTGTGTTTAAAAATAATACCCTGTTACAATAAGACCAGGTGAAGACAGTAACAAACCCCGAGACACCTTTCTCACCTGGTCGTAACATCACAGTTATGTTGTCTAAAAAAAAATCTGTTTGTTCTACTAGTGCAGCCCATTTACATGTAATTAAAAATGTCATCAAATAAGTTTGCAATTTTCTTCGAGGTGCTGTTGTCCTGCTGAATCAGTTCCCGCCAGTGAGGGTTGACAATGCTGGATCAGGGAACAAGTCACCTGCCTGCCCTTGAAGCTGCACAGGACAAAATTACAAAGAAAATGGGGAAATGTACCAGAATCATATCCCTAAAAAAGATTGATGGTTCACAAACCCTTTTATTTGTTTACAAAGTGATTACATAAACTGCAGCATAAACCATCATGGCATCACTTACACTCACTGTGATGAAAATGATGCTCAACTCTTATCCAACTCAAAACTAAATAAAGTTTGCCAATGGTTTTTGATGAAGATAATCCCATTTAATGATTGGCATCAATATCCAGGTTCATCGCCGCTGATTACAAAGGTTGGACTCATTGACTGTGGTTGCTGTCAGCTGAGTGCGGATCCAGATCTTGACCATTACACATCAAGAATCGCTGGGGATGCAGTGTGAACCTAGTTACAATGAACCCCACTGGCAGCTGGGTTTTTAACCCATGATGTACTTGAAGTATGATGGAGGAATTTTGAGTTGAAGATAGGTTCCAACAGAGTTTCCTCTCATTAAATGCAGACATTGCAATAAGGATCATCATCTATGGATGTACTTAACTACCCAGTAATTCTACTAGAATGCTTTGCTAGCTGCGGTCATTTACTCTCTCCCACTGTTATGATACAGGTTGGCACAGTACGATGCCAGTTGTGTTTGCTTCATCTGAAAAGGACACTGTCTTTTTCCAAAGGCGTTTGGAAAAGTTTTGTTTGGGAGTGAGAAGAGCCAGAACAGGTGTGTGCCAGTGATATTATGATACTGCCACACTCCAGTGAAGTGATGCTGTGGAGCCAGTGTGATTTATGTCACTTTGTCACATGCTTCTCTGCAAATAAAAAAGGGTTTTTTAAACAGCTCTCCATGAAAGAAAGATCTTGCATTTATAAGTGCCCACGACCTAAGGACATTCCAAAGTACTTTACAACAAATGCACTTTTGAAGTGTAGTCACTGTAATGTAGCTAATTTGCCCACAGCAAGGGACTACAGTCTTCTACTGTTAGTGGCATTGTGAGAGTGTTAGTTATGAACAGTTTCATTGGTCTCCTTGCAGCCCACTGTTTGTGTGTGCGCAGGGGGAAGAATTTGCTATAAACAGTATCACTGTTGTCTGTCCATCTCACTATTAGTACATCTGTATCAGGCGATGTGATATAAAAAGTGACACTGTTCTCTCTTCTTCCTTACACTAGGGTATAGGATGTGCCTGTGTGTCTGTATATGTTTTCAGTAATTTCAGTGTCTTCTTGCAATCTCAGATAGTTACAGTCAGTGTATGTGGAAATATGTTGTAATAACTTTTCAAGTATCATAGGAATCATAGAAATTTACAGCACAGAAAGAGGCCATTCGGCCCATTGTGTCCACACCAGCCGACAAGAAGCTGGCCAGTCTAATCCCATTTTCCAGTTCTTGGTCTGTGGCCTTGTAGGTTACAGCACTTCAAGTGCATATCAAGTACTTTTTAAATGTTATGAGGATTTTCGCCTCTACTACCCTTTCAGGCAGTGAGTTACAGATCCCTACTACCCTCTGGGTGAAAATATTTCCCCTCGAATCCTCTCTACACCTTCTACTCTCTCCCTAAATCTATGTCCCTTGCATGGTTATAGACCCCTCAACTGAACAGAATAGGGCCTTTCTATCCACTCTAACTAGACCCCTCATAATTTTATACACTTCAATTAGGTCTCCCCTCAGCTTCCTCTGTTCCAAAGAAAACAACCCCAGTCTATCCAATCTTTCCTCATAACTAAAATTCTCCAGTCCAGGCAGCATCCTTGTAAATTTCTTGTGTACCCTCTCTAGTGCAATCACATCTTTCCTATAATGCAGTGACCAGAACTATGCCCAGCTAGTGTTTTATACAGTTCCAGCATAACCTCCCAGCTCTTATCTTTTATCCCTCAGCTAATAAAGGCAATATCCAATATCTTCCTGTCCGGTAACCGTCAGGGATCCATGGACATGCACTCCAAGATCCCTCAGGTTTTTTCTTCATTGTCAACCACATCGCCAATTTTTGTATTGTCTGCAAACTTCTTACTTATATCCCTTACATTCAAGTCCAAAACATTGTTTTAAGTATGTGTTGTAATAATATTTCAATTATCTTTTGAAGTGGAATTGACTGCATTTTCCATTATCATCCTGAAAGGGTCAGTGACTCCACATTATTTCTGTGGAGTCTCGCTACATATCACAGATGAACAGCGCTGTATCAGTTGTCCAGCTGGAGAACCAGAAACTTCAATATTCTCTACCAGATATGTGATAAAAATTTTATACTTAAGTGGGTTCAGCCAACCATATTTAATAAAAGAATAATACTCGTAATGTTTAAACAAGTTACTTAACCCTCTCTGGAGCAGATCGCTTGCTGCCCTTGTACACATACCTCATGAGCAAAGGATTCAGCCTTCTGCCTTAGGCTCTGTTCCAGGTCCAGCTGTTGTCTAAGCTCCTCATACTCCTGCGTTGCCATCAAGGAAACTAAGCCAGGAAACATTACACATACAGGCTACTGTGATCTTGTCCTTTTGATAGATTCTTAACAAAAATCTAAGCGTAAGACGGGAATGGGAAGGGAACGGAAAGGGATGGTGGGGGAAAGCAGAAAATCTTTATGGATCATTATAAGCAGCAATTATAAAAGTGTACACACTCCTTCCTAACACTACTTCACTCTGTGTTGTGCTTTCCAAGAGGGTTCTGTGAACATTCCTCACTTTTCTGAAAAATTTTTGAATTTTATATTAAAAATATTGAAAGTTTTGATTGGTTTTAGAATATTTCTCACAAATTTTTAATCCTTTTTTAATCAATTAATGTATCATTTGCCACTATACCTTCAATAAAATATTTGAGGTTATAATAGTAGAAGTGGGCCTGTACATATAGATACAATTAAAGAAACAAAACATCTTGCATTTACACAGCATCTTTCACAACCTCAAGACATCCCAAAGCACTTCAAAGCCAATGAAGCACTTTTGAAGTGTAGTCACAGTTGTACTGTAGAGAAATGTTTTGATGTGAAGTTGCAGAGTGAGTTTATAACAAATTTGCTTGAACAATAAATTAGTGCAATAATGCCAGTGACTGAGCTTGGATTTACCGGAACAGCCATAATACAACAACTTATAAATTTTTTCCAATTTATTACTAGCTAGTAATGAAATGAACTATCCTCCCAAGGCCCATTAACATAAGAATATTGCCCCAAGTACTTAAAAACAAACATCACAGAATACATTTTATTCTGTGAGCATTCAGTTTAGTAACCAGAGATTGAACCAAATGTTCATGCTCATATATTAAGTATATTAATTATATATATTAAGTAGCACAACTTCTCTTTGCAATACACCCACACACACATTCACTTTAACAGTAAATGTTGCTATCTTTATAAAACATTACAAATGTTTCACTCCCTGTGTTACAGGAAACTAAGTTTATCTTGATTTCTTTTAGATTAAATTCATAGCACGCACACGTGAAATGATGGAGTTTAAAAAGATATTTCAATTCCACATTCCGCATCTGTAAGTGAAGGGTTCGGAAATCTGCAGGGGTTCTGCTGGTCTCCCAGTGTCGTTCAGGTGGGGAACCAGTGGATTTCCCTGGAAAATGATGCTATTTCCAGGAGTTTCCCACATGACTATTAAGGGTCAAAATCTCTGCCTTACAAGACAAATATCAGGGGACATCTAGCATATCAATTGTACTATAGTGGTCAGCCATATGATATGATTTATAACCATGGCCTATAATGGTCCAGCTGTGACATTCTGTGCTGTTTGTCTGTCACGTGCTCTCTAATAGCACTTCTTTTATTTTCCCCTCCATATAGGCTTTTCCTACCCGCTGTGCTCATCCACTGGCTCTGAACTCGCACAGTCTTACAGTACTCTTCGCTTTTCAGGACACATGTGGTAGGAATATGGGATTAGTGTAGGATTAGTATAAATGGGTGGTTGATGGTCGGCACAGACTCGGTGGGCCGAAGGGCCTGTTTCAGTGCTGTATCTCTAAACTAAACTAAAACTACTCTTCGCTTTTCAGGACACATGTGGGATTTGCTCTGCCAATTGTTCCCCACCCCCCCTCCTTCAGAGTTCTTCTGAAAAAGGAGATGGGGAACTTACATTTTTGTGTCTGGTGCAGCCTCCTACCCACACCCGTGAAAGTCATAAACTCTGAGATTTTCAAGACACCTCTAAATCCCACTCACAGTAAAGAGACCTTACTTCAATCTGTTAAAACCCGACTTATAATCCTTTTCCTATTTCATGTGCTTTTAAGAAAGGTTCACTCAATGTATATATTTGTTAAATGTTTGTTTTTTAAATTCAGAATCAAGTCACATTGAATAATTCACCATTGCCTATATAGCAAATTATGGATTCTAGGAGTTATAGGTTGCAATCTAATCAAGGGAGTCAGAAGTTTACATATAGACTCAAGAGTCATTACAGCACAGAAGGAGGCCATTCTGCCCATCAAGTCCATGCCAGCTCTCGGTAGAGCAATCCAATCAGTCCCATTGCCCTGCTCTATCCCTATAGCCCTGCAAGTTTATTTCCCTCAAGTGCCCATCCAATTTCCTTTTGAAATCATTGATCATCCATGCTTCCACCACCTTAGTTGACAGTGAGTTCCAGGTCATAGAGTCATAGACTCATTTATGGCACAGAAGAAGACCATTCGGCCTATCGAGTCCATGCTGGCTCTTCACGGAGCTGTGCAGTCAGTCCCACTCCCCGGCTCGATCCCTGTCGCTCTGCAAGTCTATTTCTCTCATTACCATTCGCTATGTAAAAAAGTTCTTCCTCACATCCTCCCTGCATCTCTTGCCCAAAACCTTAAATCTGTGTCTCCTTGTCCTTGTACCATCAACTAATGAGAACAGCTTTCCTTTGTCTACCTTATCTAAACTTGGCATAATCTGGGTAGGCGGTGGCGTAGTGGTATTATCACTGGACCAGTAACCCAGAGACCCAGGGTATTTCCCTGGGGACATGGATTCGAATCCCACCACAGCAGAAGGTGGAATTTGAATTAATTAATCAATCTGGAATTAAAAGCTAGTCTAATGATGGCCATGAAACCATTGTCAATTGTTGTAAAAACCCATCTGGTTCACTAATGTCCTTTAGGGAAGGAAATCTGCTGTCCTGACCTGGTCTGGCCTACATGTGACTCCATACCCACAGCAATGTGGTTAACTCTTACATGCCCTCTGAAATGGCCTAGCAAGCCACTCAGTTGCACCTAACCGCTACGATGTCAATAAAAAGGAATGAAACCGGACGGACCACCCGGCATTGACCTAGGCACCGGAAACGACAACGGCAAACCCAGCCCTGTCGACCCTGCAAAGTCCTCCTTACTAACATCTGGGGGCTTGTGCCAAAGTTGGGAGAGCTGTCCCACAGACTAGTCCAGCAACAGCCTGACATAGTCATACTCACGGAATCATACTTTACAGACAATGTCCCAGACGCTGCCATCACCATCCCTGGGTATGTCCTGTCCCACCGGCAGGACAGACCCACCAGAGGTGGTGGCACAGTGGTATACAGTAGGGAGGGAGTTGCCCTGGGAGTCCTCAATATCAACTCCGGACCCCATGAAGTCTCATGGCATCAGGTCAAACATGGGCAAGGTAACCTCCTACTGATTACCACCGACCGCCCTCCCTTAGCTGATGACTCAGTACTCCTCCATGTTGAACACCACCTGGAGGAAGCACTGAGGGTGGCAAGGGCACAAAATGTACTCTGGGTGGGGGACTTCAATGTCCATCACCAAGAGTGGCTCGGTAGCACCACTACTGACCAAGCTGGCAGAGTCCTAAAGGACATAGCTGCTAGACTGGGTCTGCGGCAGGTGGTGGGGGAACCAACACGAGGGAAAAACATACTTGACCTCGTCCTCACCAATCTGTTTTCCACAGATGCTTCTGTCCATGACAGTATTGGTAGGAGTGACACTGCACAGTCCTTGTGGAGACGAAGTCCCGCCTTCACATTGAGGATACCGTCCATCGTGTTGTGTGGCACTATCACCGTGCTAAATGGGATAGATTTCGAACAGATCTAGCAATGCAAAACTGGGCATCCATGAGGCGCTGTGGGCCATCAGCAGCAGAATTGTACTCAACCACAATCTGTAACCTCATGGCCCGGCATATCCCACACTCTACCATTACCATCAAGCCAGGAGACCAACCCTGGTTCAATGAAGAGTGCAGGAGGGCATGCCAGGAGCAGCAGAGGCAAACCTCAAAATGAGGTGTCAACCTGGTGAAGCTACAACCCAGGACTACTTGGATGCCAAACTGCGTAAGCAGCACGCGATAGACAGAGCTAAGCAATCCCATAACCAACGGATCAGATCTAAGCTCTGCAGTCCTGCCACATCCAGACGTGAATAGTGGTGGACAATTAAACAACTAACTGGAGGAGGTGGCTCCACAAATATCCCCATCCTCAATGATGGGGGAGCCCAGCACATCAGTGCGAAAGATAAGGCTGAAGCATTTGCAACAATCTTTAGCCAGAAGTGTCGGGTTGATGATCCATCTCGGCTTCCTCCTGAAGTCCCCAGCATCACAGATGCCAGACTTCAGCCAATTCGATTCACTCCACGTGATATCAAGAAACGACTGAAGGCACTGGATACTGCAAAGGCTATGGGCCCTGACAATATTCCGGCAATAGTACTGAAGACCTGTGCTCCAGAACTTGCCGCGCCCCTAGCCAAGCTGTTCCAGTACAGCTACAACACTGGCATCAACCCTGCAATGTGGAAATTGCCCAGGTATATCCTGCACACAAAAGACAGGACAAGTCCAACCTGGCCAATTACCACCCCATCAGTCTACTCTCAATCATCAGTAAAGTGATGGAAGGTGTCATCAACAGTGCCATCAAGCAGCACTTGCTTAGCAATAACCTGCTCAGTAACGCTCAGTTTGGGTTCCGCCAGGGCCACTCAGCTCCTGACCTCATTACAGCCTTGGTTCAAACATGGACAAAAGAGCTGAACTCCAGAGGTGAGGTGAGAGTGACTGCCCTTGACATCAAGGCAGCATTTGACCGAGTATGGCATCAAGGAGCCCTAGCAAAACTGAGGTCAACGGGAATCAGGGGGAAAACCCTCCGCTGGTTGGAGTCATACCTAGCGCAAATGAAGATGGTTGTGGTTGTTGGAGGTCAATCATCTGAGCTCCAGAACATCACATCTGGAGTTCCTCAGGGTAGTGTCCTAGGCCAAACCATCTTCAGCTGCTTCATCAATGACCTTCCTTCAATCATAAGGTCAGAAGTGGCGATGTTCGCTGATGAGTGCACAATGTTCAGCAACATTCGTGACTCCTCAGATACTGAAGCAGTCCGTGTAGAAATGCAGCAAGACCTGGACAATATCCAGACTTGGGCTGATAAGTGGCAAGTAACATTTGCGCCACACAAGTGCCAGGCAATGACCATCTCCAACAAGAGAGAATCTAACCATCTCCCCATGACATTCAACGGCATTACCATCGCTGAATCCCCCACGATCAACATCCTAGGGGCTACCATTGACCAGAAACTGAACTGGAGTAGCCATATAAATACTGTGGCTACAAGAGCAGGTCAGAAGCTAGGAATCCTGAGGCGAGTAACTCACCTCCTGACTCCCCAAAGCCTGTCCACCATCTACAAGGCACAAGTCAGGAGTGTGATGAAATACGCTCCATTTGCCTGGATGGGTGCAGCTCCAACAATACTCAAGAAGCTCAACACCATCCAGGACAAAGCAGCCCGCTTGATTGGTACCCGATCCTCAAACATTCACTCCCTGCACCACCGACGCACAGTGGCAGCAGTGTGTACCATCTGCAAGATGCACTGCAGCAATGCACCAAGGCTCCTTAGACAACTCTATCCAAACCCGCGACCTCTACCAACTAGAAGGACAAGGGCAGCAAATACATGGGAACACCACCACCTGCAAGTTCCTCTCCAAGTCACACACCATCCTGACTTGGAACTATATCGCTGTTCCTTCACTGTCGCTGGGTCAAAATCCTGGAACTCCCCTCCTAACAGCACTGTGGGTATACCTACCCCAAATGGACTGCAGCGGTTCAAGAAGGCAGCTTACCACCACCTTCTCAAGGGCAATTAGGGATGGCAATAAATGCTGGCCTGGCCAGTGACGCCTACATCCCATGAATGAATTAAAAAAAAAATCTTGTACACCTCTACCCAATCTCCCCTCAACCTCCTTTTATTGAAGGAGAACAGAATAACAGATATGATTTATAAACTGGTATTTAAGCAAGTTCATCTGAAAATGATATTTATTCTGTACAACAGTTGACCTTACCTCTGTTGAAACTTTTTATTGTTTTTGTTTGTTTTTCCAGCCCTTTCTGTAGTTCTGCCATCTCAGCTTGTTCCCTCTCCAGCTGAAAACAGTGGACACACAAAAGGACATAACAACATTAGTTTTGAGTCAGTGCCAGTGGCACCTTACCCTCAGACCTATCTCAGGGATTTATAGATGTCCGATTTCCCACCTGGAATAAAGCTACGATGTACCAGGTCTTGACTACGATTGTTGATGCACCAATGCATGTTGTCACACAGAGTGGTGTGGCGTGACATGCTTTCATGTCTGAAAGGCAAGTGTCCATTCTGAATACTCTACATTCTCCTTTGTTTTTGACGTCCAGTTAGAGTTATGCAAGTTTACCCACCTAAAAAATTGTATTGGGAGGGTGATTGGTTTGGTAGGTATTTTGTCACAGTAATCAACAATCACTCAGAGATGATAATTTTCCATCTCTCCTAATTTTCATTTCTATTCCTCCTGGCCTACAAGAAACCTTACAATGTTGATAAAAACTCACCTTACAGGACCTCTTCTAACTCTGGCTCCTGCTCGCAGCAGGTTTGTCCTGGTGGGAACGCCACCACACCTGCCCTGCTGTTGGGTCCTGTTGGCATCATCAGAGACCAATCTGCATAATTAAAAAGACCCCCACAGGCTTCTGGTGGGTTTCCTTACCGGCAGAATGGGACAGGAACAGAATGGGTAAGGCCACCATGTTTACTGCCACCTTCCACCCTACCCGTTTTTGATACTGAAGAGAGAGAGAGGAGGTACACAGCTTCAGAGAGGTTTGGATAAATCTAAACAAGATTTTAAAAGTTTGAAGAAAGGAATAACAGCTTTTGAAGGAAGACTCCTAAGCTGAGAAAATGCTAATACTGACACTTCAAAGTTTCAGATTTCGAGTCAGATTGGCAGTTGTTTAAGAGCATCATTTGTATGGAAGAGTTATGTTCTTGAGACCTGAAGATAAGATTAGTTCTACCTGGAAGAGGGCAGACAGAGACAGAGATTTATCATGCTGACAACCCCAGAGGGACAACAAATGACCAGAGGGAAGGGAGACATCTAACTGCACTACACTGACTTGATAGGATGGGTTGTATGAGATTAAGGACGAATGTTGTTAAAGCTACAAATGTATCAACAGTACATGGAATTAGACTTTACAACAACAACTTATATTTATATCACCCCTTTAATGATATAAAACATCCCAAGGCACTTGTCAAGCAAGCCCCCCACCTGCCAAGACTGAGGCACACATTATTTCACCACATGAACCGTAAAATTTAAAATTGTGGCTGGAAAGAATAGAGGGTCTATCACAAGGAATTGCCAGGCCCCTGACTGGAAAGACATTTGCATGCTAGCAGACAGTTTTGGAACAGGGGACCCAGTCCTTGCTTCCCCAATACACAGAAGAAGTGATCAGACCAGTTTAGTCACATGACTGACTGGCTGTTGGTTTTTTGAATTTGAACTGGCCACAGAATTTTGAACGCAGAAGGCTGTTCGCTCCTGGACTGAAAAGACCTCTCTCCTGTCTGCTCTTTTCTTGTTCTCATAGCTTCGGAAACCATTGAAGACATATGAACCCCAAGAGAGAAAAGTCTCCTACAGTGAACGAGGTTTAAGAAGAATACTGGGTCCCAACAAAAAGCAAGACTACTTACAAAAGGACTAAAGTGAGCTCGGGGCACCGTAAACAAGAAACTCTTTTGATATTGCCTCAAACCTCTCCATTTTATTTTTCTCCTGCTCTTTTCTGTCTCTATTTGCATGTGCATATTGCGTATGCATGCTAGCTTGGGGCATGGCGTGTATCCATAGGCGTTAACTGAATTAGAGTTTCAGTTTAAGTTTTAATAAATTTCACTTTTCTTCTTTCAACCTAAGAAAGCCCGTTTATGCACATTTCTTTGCCTTATAATTGGAAAGTGGTGAACAAGGATTCACCAAGAGGGAACTCAAAACACAGTGTGTTTAAAAACATAAACCCTGTTACAATAAGAGCAGGTGAAGACAGTATAAGACCCCTAGATATCTTTCTCACCTGGTTGTAACACACTTCACAGGAATGTTACAAAGCAAAATATGGCACTGAACCACATAAGGAGATATTAGGTCAGATGGCCAAAAGCTAAGTCAAAGAGGTAGATTAGATTAGATTAGATTAGAGATACAGCACTGAAACAGGCCCTTCGGCCCACCGAGTCTGTGCCGAACATCAACCACCCATTTATACTAATCCTACACTAATCCCATATTCCTACCAAACATCCCCACCTGCCCCTATATTTCCCTACCACCTACCTATACTAGTGACAATTTATAATGGCCAATTTACCTATCAACCTGCAAGTCTTTTGGCTTGTGGGAGGAAACCGGAGCACCCGGAGAAAACCCACGCAGACACAGGGAGAACTTGCAAACTCCACACAGGCAGTACCCGGAATCGAACCCGGGTCCCTGGAGCTGTGAGGCTGCAGTGCTAACCACTGCGCCACTGTGCCGCCCCAGGTTTTAAGGAATGTCTTAAAGGAGAAAAGCAAGATAGAAAAGTCGAGAAGATTAAGGAGGGTATTTCAGTACTTAGAGCCCAGGCAGCTGAAGGCATGGACAACAATGGTGGAGCAATAAAAATTGGGGATGCTCCAGAGGTCAGAATTAGAGGAACAGAAATACCTCGGAGAGTTGTGGGGCTGGAGGAGATGACAAAGATAGGGAAAGGTGAGGCCATGGAGGGATTTGAAAACAAGCATGACAATTTTAAATAAAAAAAAGTGCTGGAAATACTCAGCAGGTCTGGTAGCATCTGTGGAGAGAGAAGCAGAGTTAACATTTTAGAACCAACAATTTTAAAATTGAGGTGTTGCTGAACTAGGAGCCAATGTAGGTTAGTGAGAACAGGGGTGATTGGGGAATGGGACTTTGTGCGAGTTAGGACACAGGCAGCAGAGTTTTGGATGATCTCACATTTTCGGAGAGTAGAATGTGGGAGACCAACCAGGAGTGCACTGGAATAGTCAAGTCTAGAGGTAATGAAAGCATAGATGAGTGTGAGGTAGAGCTGGGTGTCATCAGCGTACATGTGAAAACTAATGTGCTTTCAATGATGTCGCCGAGGGACAGCATGTGAATGAGAAATAGGAGGGGGCCAAGGATAGATCCTTGGGCAACACCAGAAGTAATGGTATGGGAATGGGAACAGAAGCCATTGCAAGTGATACTTTGGCTACAATTAGATAGATAATATTGGAAACAGCTAAGTGCAGTCTCACCCAGCTGGACAACAATGGAGAGGCATTGGAGGAGATGGTGTAATCAACGCGTGTCAAAAACAGCAGACAGCTCGAGAATGATGAGGAGGGAAAGTTTACCTTTGTCACAGTCACATAGGGTGTCATTTTATGACTTTCATAAGAGCTGTTTTGATACTTTGGAAGGGGTGGAAACCAGATTGGAGGGATACAAACTTGGTGCTCTGGGAAAGATGGGCATGGATTGGGAAGGTGACAACATGTTTAAGGACTTAAGAGGAAAGGGAGGTCAGAGATGGGGCGGTAGTTTGCAAGGACAGTGGGGTCAAGGGTTCTTTTTTGAGGAGAGGGGTGATGATGGCAGATTTGAGGAAAGGGGGACAGTACCTGAAGAGAGGGAACTGATAACAATATCAGCTGACATGGAGAATGAGGTCAGCAGCTTAATGGGAATAGGATTGAGGAAGCAGGAGGTGGGTTTCTTGGACAAGATAAGCTTGGAGCAGGCATGAGGGGAGAGAGGAGAGAATGCTGCGAGTTCAGAGCAGGGGAGTGGGGGGGGGGGGGGTGGGGTAGGGGTGGGGAGCTTTAGAGGCAGATGAGAGCAGGATCTAATAGTTTTATGGATTTCAGACAGATCTGGCAATGAATGACTAAATCAGATTTCCACCATAATAATATAAAAGCAAAATACTGTAGATGCTGGAAATCTGAAATAAAAACAAAAAGTGCTGGAAAATACTCAGCAGATCAGGCAGCATCTGTGGAGAGAGAAGCAAAGTTACAGACCTTAACTTTGCTTCTCTCTCCACAGGTGCTGCCAGACCTGTTGAGTATTTTCCAGCACTTTCTGTTTTTATTCCAGATTTCTACCATATCCGTTCAAGTTTGCAAGCCTTGGATTTAAGGGAGCTGAGTTGAAGGCCATATCAGGGGAACAGCCAGGGTGAGAGAGAAAAATGGGGACTAGGGCACCAAAGGTGGAGGTGAGGGTGTGGTTGTACCAATCAGTAGCTTCATGGTGAATGGACGGTCAAAGGCTAGGCAATTGGGATTTAAACATAGCTGGTAGACTTGTTATTCAAAGATGTTAATGCCCATGTGTAGCTGAGAAGTTAAGTATTAACTGTGGCAAAAGTGTAAAATTGGGATTGTCCATCTATTATACCACTTGCCTGATTTGCTTTTCCATGGACTTAAATGCAATGGGAAACTGGGCAGGAGTATAACAGGCAGCCGACTCACTGCCTCACATTTCCCACCCCATTGAAGTTGCAAGTTACCCCCGCGGAGTCTAACCATAATTTAACCTTGCTGACTTTCTTCCAATTTTGGTCTTTGAGAGTAACTTCATTCTTTTATTAAATAGAACCCAGCTGATGTAGTGAGATGTAAGGGATGGCATTAAACAGGAAATTAGAGACGCATGCAATAAGAGTACAACTGTAATCATGGGTGACTTTAATCTACATATAGATTGGTCAAACCAAATTAGCAAGAATACTGTGGAGGAGGATTTCCAGGAGTCTGTACGTGATGGTTTTTTAGACCAATACGTTGAGGAACCAACTAGAGAACAGGCTATCCTAGACTGGGTATTGTGCAATGAGAAAGGATTAATTAACAATCTTGTTGTGCGGGGTCCCTTGGGGAGGAGCGACGATAACATGATAGAATTCTTCATTAAGATGGAGAGTGAAGCAGTTAAATCCAAAACTAGGGTCCTGAATCTAAATAAAGGAAACTATGAAGGTTTGAGGCGCGAGTTGGCTATGGTAGATTGGGGAACTTTACTAAATGGGTTGACAGTGGATCGGCAATGGATAATATTTAAAGAACATGTGCATGAACACAACAATTATTCATTCCTCTGCTTCTCTTTCCACAGATGCTGCCAGACCTGCTGAGTGATTCCAGCATTTCTTGTTTTTGTTTCAGATTTCCAGCATCCGCAGTATTTTGCTTTTAAATTATTCATTCCTGTCTGGCGCAAAAATAAAACCAGAAAGGTGGCTCAACTGTGTCTTACAAAAGAAATTAGGGATAGTATTAGATCCAAAGAGGAGGCATATAAAATTGCCAGAAAAAGCAGCAAGTCTGAAGATTGGGAGCAGTTTAGAATTCAGCAAAGGAGGACAAAGAGGTTGATTAAGCGGGGGAAATAGAGTATGAGAGTAAACTTGCAGGGACATAAAAACTAACTGTAAAAGCTTCTATAAATATGTGAAGAGAAAAAGATTAGTGAAGACAAATGTAGGTCCCTTACGTTCAGAAACGGGGGAAATTATAATGGGGAAACAAAGAAATGGCAGAACAATTAAACACATATTTTGGTTCTGTCTTCACAAAGGAGTACACAAATAACCTCTCAGAAATGTTAGGGAAACAAGGGTCTAATGAGAGGGAGGAACTGAAGGAAATCAGTATTAGTAAAACAAAATAGTGCTAGGGAAATTAATGGAGTTAAAGGCTGACAAATCCCCAGGGCCTGATAATCTACATCCCAGAGTACTAAAGGAAGTGGCCCTAGAAATAGTGGATGCATTGGTGGTCATCTTCCAAAATTCTATCGACTATGAAGCAGTTCCTACAGATTGGAGGGTGGAAAATGTTACCCCACTATTTAAAAAAGGAGGGACAGAAAAATAGGGAATTATAGACCAATTAGCCTGACATCAGTAGTGGGGAAAATGCTAGAGTCTATTATAAAGGATGTGATGGCAGAACACCTGGAAAGCATAAACGGGATTGGACAAAGTCAGCATGGGTTTACAAAAGGGAAATCATGCTTAACAAATCTACTGGAATTTTTTGAGGATGTAACTAGTAGAATAGATAAGGGAGAACCAGTGGACATGGTGTATTTGGATTTTCAGAAGGCTTTTGATAAGGTCCCACATAAGAGGTTAGTGTGCAAAATTAAAGCACATGGGGGTAATATACTGGCATGGATTGAGAATTGGTTGACAGACAGGAAGCAAAGAGTAGGAATAAACGAGTCTTTTTCCGGGTGGCAGGCAGTGACTAGTGGGGTCCCGCAGAGATCAGTGCTTGGGCCCTAGCTGTTCAAAATATATATTAATGACTTGGGTGAGGGAACTAAATGTAACATTTCCAAGTTTGCAGATGACACAAAGCTGGTGGGGTGTTGGGGGGGTGGGGTGGGTGGGTGGTGGTGTGTGTGGAATGTGAGCTGTGAGGAGGATGTAAAGAGGCTCCAATATGATTTGGTCAAATTGGGTGAGTGGGCAAATGCATGGCAGATGCAGTATAGCGTGGATAAATGTGAGGTTATCCACTTTGGTTGTAAAAACAGAAAGGCAGATTATTATCTGAATGGTGATAGATTGGGAAAGGGGTAGGTGCAACAAGATCTGAGTGTCCTTGTACACCAGTCGCTGAAAGCAAGCATTCAGGTGCAGCAAGCAGTTAGAAAGGCGAATGGTATGTTGGCCTTCATTGCAAGAGGATTTGAGTACAGGAGCAAGGATGTCTTACTGCAGTTATACAGGGCCTTGGTGAGATTCAACCTGGAGTATCGTGTGCAGTTTTTGTCTCCTTATCTGAGGAAGGATGTTCTTGTCATGGAGGGAGTGCAAAGAAGATTTACTGGGCTGATTCCTGGGATGGCAGGATGACGTATGAGGAGAGATTGGGTCGACTAGGCCTATAATCACTAGAGTTTAGAAAAATGAGAGGGGATCTCATAGAAAGCTATAAAATTCTAACAGGACTAGACAGGCTAGATGCAGGGAGGATGTTCCCGATGGCTGGGGAGTCCAGAACCAGGGGTCACAGTCTCAGGATATGGGGTATGCCATTTAGAACCGAGATGAGGAGAAATTTCTTCACTCAGAGGGTGGTGAACCTGTGGAATTCTCCGCAGAAGGCAGTGGAGGCCAAGTCATTAAATATATTCAAGAAGGAGATAGATATATTTCTTAACGCCAGAGGGATCAAGGGATATGGGGAAAAAGCGGGAACAGCGTACTGAATTAGACGATCAGCCATGATCTTTTTTGAATGGCGGAGCAGGCCTGAAGGGCTGCATTGCCTACTCCTGCTCCTATTTTCTATGTTTCTATGATGCTGGGCTATTGTGACACACTTAAAATGTCTTTGTGACATTAGAATTTTTAATTCTGCTAGTTAATAGCATCTGTTCTAATGTTTCCTGCACTCTTTAATGTTTATTTTTCAGTTGCTGCTAATCACATTATCATAAATGTGTTATGAAAGAAATGTTAGTCCAGGATTTTGCTGCCTGACATCTTTGATGACTTTAAGAAGATGAAGTTAACTCATTTGCTCAAAGTGTGCTGCATCTCAAAAGGGGTGTTTGGTTTGTTTTGTAGATTGGCTAAAGTAAGACTGTTCAGGCAAGCTAAATTTTAGGCACCGAATAAACATTGAGCATGGATAATAAATCTCCAACCAGTTCTTTGATAATGAGTTACAGTGAAGGCATTATAGATTCATCTAATTGATATTCTTTACAGTGATCACTGTTCACAGCATTCTTACAAGATATATCATCGGTACTCTAAACATGTAGAACATGGAGCTGAGCAGAGCATTGGCAGCTCAGAGGTCAATTTGCAACTCATTAATACCCATGCAATTCATAGTTTTCAGACTTCAAGCCATTCAATTATACAACCCTACTAACCTCAACTCTTTCACGGGCTAGTTTTGCAAAAGCCTGGGTGTGATTACCTCCTGCTGAGACTAATTCTGCAATGGGGAGAAATTTCACCATGATTTTCATGGTTGTAGAATTGCAGGGCACTAGGGTCCCTTTCACTTACTCTGTCAAGTCAACAGAACAGACACTTACTCTGGTGGTTAGTTCCTCAATGTTGCTCTGTAGTTCCTGTACTTGACCGGCAAGCTGTTTCTTCTCCTCCAACAGCTGTGTTACTGTCTCCTGCAGATCTGTGGACACACAGGAATCAAGCTGTAGAAACAAGCAAACTTGCCTTTCACCCAAAAGTCACCCACCCACCACAAGCTCACCACGAGACCCTTTCAGACACCATGTTTATTCAGCAACCAGAAAGACCATAGGCCCAAAAGAGGGGCAGGAAGAAAACTCTACTACAAGCACCAAGGATCTTTGGTGTTCTTCCTGAACCCCAACTAACCCATCAGAGTGACCTGGCAGAACTCCACCATTAGCTTTTTTCATTGGTGCTGTGTTTTTTTTTTATTCATTCATGGGATGTGGGCATCACTGACTATGCCAGCATTTATTGCCCATCCCTAATTGCCCTTGAGAAGGTGGTGGTGAGCTGCCTTCTTGAACCACTGCAGTCCATTTGGGGTAGGTAGACCCACAGTGCTGTTAGGAAGGGAGTTCCAGGATTTTGACCCAGCAACAGTGAAGGAACGGCGATATAGTTCCAAGTCAGGATGGTGTGTGACTTGGAGGGGAACTTGCGGGTGGTGGTGTTCCCATGCATTTGCTGCCCTTGTCCTTCTAATTGGTAGAGGTCGTGGGTTTGGAAGGTGCTGTCTGAGGAGCCTTGGTGCATTGCTGCAGTGCATCTTGTAGGTGGTACACACTGCTGCCACTGTGCGTCGGTGGTGGAGGGAGTGAATGTTTGTAGATGGGGTGCCAATCAAGCGGGCTGCTTTGGCCTGGATGGTGTCGAGCTTCTTGAGTGTTGTTGGAGCAGCACCCATCCAGGCAAGTGGAGAGTATTCCATCACACTCCTGACTCGTGCCTTGTAGATGGTGGACAGGCTTTGGGGAGTCAGGAGGTGAGTTACACGCCTCAGGATTCCTAGCATCTGACCTGCTCTTGTAGCCACGGTATTTATATGGCTACTCCAGTTCAGTTTCTGGTCAATGGTAGCCCCTAGGATGTTGATAGTGGGGGATTCAGCGATGGTAATGCCGTTGAATGTCAAGGGGAGATGGTTAGATTCTCTCTTGTTGGAGATGTTCCTTGTGTGGCGCAAATGTTACTTGCCACTTGTCAGCCAAGGCTGGATATTGTCCAGGTCTTGCTGCATTTCTACACGGACTGCTTCACTATCTGAGGAGTCATGAATGGTGCTGAACATTGTGCACTCATCAGCGAACATCCCCACTTCTGATCTTATGATTGAAGGAAGGTCATTGATGAAGCAGCTGAAGATGGTTGGGCCTAGGACACTACCCTGAGGAACTCCTGGTGTGATGTCCTGGAGCTCAGATGATTGACCTCCAACAACCACAACCATCTTTCTTTGCGCTAGGTATAACTCCAACCAGTGGAGGGTTTTCCCCCTGATTCCCATTGACCTTAGTTTTGCTAGGGCTCCTTGATGCCATACTCGGTCAAATGCTGCCTTGATGTCAAAGTCAGTCACTCTCACCTCACCTCTTGAGTTCAGCTCTTTTGCCCATGTTTGAACCAAGGCTGTAATGAGGTCAGGAGCTGAGTGGCCCTGGCGGAACCCAAACTGAGCGTCACTGAGCAGGTTATTGCTAAGCAAGTGCCGCTTGATGGCACTGTTGATGACACCTTCCATCACTTTACTGATAATTGAGAGCAGGCTGATGGGGCGGTAATTGGCCGGGTTGGACTTGTCCTGCTTTTTGTGTTCAGGACATACCTGGGCAATTTTCCACATTGCAGGGTAGATGCCAGTGTTGTAACAGAGAGTATTGTGAACCTTAATTTGTGAAGTGGACTGTGCAAGAGAGACATTCTGAGGCTCTCAAATGTAAAACAATGTTACACACCTTGCCCTCATTATAAGGCTTTCATTTATAACATTAACACCTCATCATGTGATGTGTCTGCTATAAGATTACTAGTAGATGGAACCTGATTTTCCTTGCTATTCTGTGTTACAAGATAGTTGACATCTGATTACAGCATGGTTGATACTTAGTGTCAGTTCTTACTCTGCTAAGTTGAATGTTTCCTATTGTGATCCAGTTAAGTGTATCTTTTTCCTTACTTTGCCACACACCACACGATGGCTGTTGAATTGCAATGGTGTAATGATGTTGGAGATCCTGACATCGAAGTGCATGAACATCAGTAACTGGGGCACGCTATGCCCTGTAGGTTGTGGATCTGAGCTCATTGTTGTAAACCATTGAATGTTCCTGCCTCAGAGTCCCTCCTAGGTACAAACATCGATATTAACCTTTGACCTGCTGCTGATACTGAATGCAGGGGTCAGGGCTGGTGTCCTGTGGCTCCTCTTCTGCAGCACCACAATCTGAAATACTGGGAAGTAAATCATCAAGACACACCCGCGATGTTAGGCTCAGGTACTTCAGCTTCTTGTTTTCATGACTGAGCTGCAACAAAAAATAAAGATTTAACCAATCATTGTATGAAAGTTCTTTGTGCCAAATAAAGCACTCTGAGGCCTGGAACAGCATGAGAAGAAATAATTCATCTTGCATTATACTATTCATGCACTTCAACCACATACAAAAGATAGCGTCCTACACTCCCTGACCCTCCAGACCGTGAATGTGAGATTAATAAATAAATGGCATTTAACGCAGAATCTGAGATCAGTTTTTACTCATGTCCAGCATACAGTGCACGGAGACTGTCCAAATCTTGTCTGCCAATTTTGGTGGCATTCTGGTGAATCCTAAATTGGTTATGGTTAACAACGACTTTTTCAATAGCACCATCTTCCTTTTTGAAGAGAAAACGGATAATATTCGAATTAAGTGCATATAATTTACTTCAATTACCCTGACTGTAAAAGACTGATGTTGGGCACAGTAGACACTGACCATCTTAATGGTGTGCATTCGAGTTCATTTGAAAGATATGGCACAGCCCACCTCTTGCTTCCTGTCGATCAGAAGCACTGTCCAACTCATCCCAATGGGCCTGGTAGATCTGAATAGCCCTGGGATCCGATCATATTGGAGCTGAATGAATATCGTCCGCACTGTGCTATCAGGCTATCAGTCCCCCTAATAAGCACTGATTATAAGAAGCATTCTTACCTTTGTGGCTAAGACTTCTGCATTCTCCCGACAAGATTTCTCAATCTCCAGTTGTGTGTGCAGAGCATTTACTTCTTCTATAACCATCTGTGAAACTGGAAGAGAGAGGTCAACTCATCAAAATCATACACACACACCATCTCTTTTTACAGTGAAATATGAAGGGAGTATGTTTTATGCTGTCCCTGCCCATCAGTAACAGTGACTGGCAACTGCCCTAATGTGTCACTCATGTCTCTGAAATGCACTGATGTGTGACCCCATCACTATCTTTCCCATGCAATAGTAAACGTCCTGGAATGGAAAACTCTCATATGGTGCGAGCATACCAACAATTATTGGGCTGAAGTGAGAATTTTTCATTCCTGTAGCTAATCATTATCAATTTGGTCGGTGCTTTACACAGGGGGATATAGAAAGCAGAGAAAGACAGGAAAGTGGAAATTGAGAAAAAAAAAGTGAAAGCAAATTATAGATATGAAAACAGCAGGGAAAGAGATTGAGAGTGACAAAAATGGGGAAAAAATTCAAAGGAAAATAGTTAAGGGAAAGAGAAGGTATGGGGGCAAATTGGCTGTGGTGGATTAGGAAACTACACTAAAAGGTATGATGGTAGATAGGCAATGGCTAACATTTAAAGAACTAATACATAGATTACAACAAAAAAAATTCCTTTAATGCACAAAAACCGAGCAAGGAAAGTGTTCCAACTATGGATAACAAAAGAAGTCACAGATTGTATCAGAGCAAAGAGTCGTAGAAAGTTGCCAAAAGAAGGTAAGCCTGAGGATTGGGAGTATTTCAGAATTCTGCAAAGGAGGACCAAGAAAAAAATTAAGAAAGGGAAAATAAGAGAGTAAACTAGTGAGAAACATAAAAATGGACTGTAAAAGCTTCTATAGGTATGTAAAAGAAGAAAAGATTAGCAAAGACAAATGTGGGTTCATTGCAAGCACTCAGGAGAATTTATAATGGGAAATAAGGAAATGGCAGAGAAACTAAACAAATACTTTGTGTCTGTCTTCACGGAGGAAAATACTAAAAACCTCCCAGAAATAATGGAGAATCAAGGGACTAGTGTAACGAGGAACTGCAATGTATTAATATTAGTAAAAAAAAGTACTAGAAAAATTAATAGTGCTTAAAGTAGATAAATCCCCTGAACCTGATGATCTACATCCCAGAGTGTTGAAAGAGGTGGCTATATAGATAGTAGATGCATTGGTGGACATCTTTCAAAATTCTATAGACTCTGGAATGGTTTCTGCAGATTGGAGGGTGGCAAATGTAACCTCAAAATTTAAGAAAGGAGGGAGAAAGAAAACAGGGAACTGCAGACCTGTAAGTCTAACATCAGTCGGAGGGAAAATACTAGAATCTATAATAAAGTATGTGATAACAGGACACTTAGAAAATAATGGCAGGATTGGGTGGAGTCGATATGAATTTATGAAAGGGAAATCATGTTTAACAAACCTGTTGGAGTTTTTGAGGCTGTAACTAGCAGAATAGATAAGGACGAGCCGGTAAGACAGAGATGAGGAGAAATTTTTTCTCTCAGAGGGTCATGAGATCTTTGGAATTCTCTTCCTCAAAAGGCAGTGGCAGCAGAGCCTTTAAATATTTTTAAGGCAGAGGTAGATAGATTCTTGATAAGCAAGGGGGTGAAAGGTTATCGGGGATAGGCAGGAATGTGGAGTTGAGTTTACAATCAGATCAGCCATGATCTTGTTGAATGGCGGAGCAGGCTCAAGGAGCCTACTTCTGCTCCTAATGTCCTTTAGGGAAGGAAATCCGCCGTCCTTACCTGGTCAGACCTACATGTGACTTCAGACCCTCCAGCAATGTGGTTGACCCTTAACTGCCCTCTGACATGGCCAAGCAAGTCACTCAGTTGTAAAGGGCAATTAGGGATGGTCAACAAATGCTGGCCTTGCCAGCGACGCCCACATTCCATGAAAGAATAAAGAAAACATTTGTATGTTCATATGTGGTATATTTAGATTTTCAGAAAGCTTTTGATAAGGTCTCAAACAAGAGGTTAGTAAACAAAATTAGAGTACATGCGATTGGGGGGAATATACTGGCACGGATTGAGCATTAGTTAATGGTCAGAAAGCAGAGATTAGGAATAAATGGGTCATTTCGGATTGGCAGGCTGTGACTAGTGGGGTACCGCAAGGATCAGTGCTTGGATCCCAGCTATTCACAATCTATATCAATGATTTGGATGTGGGGATTAAATGCAATATTCCCAAGTTTTCAGATGACACAAAACTAGATGTTAGTATGAATTGTGAGGAGGATGCAAAGATGCTTCAAGGGGATTTGGAGAGGCTAGGCGTGTGGGCAAAAATTTGGCAGATGGAATACAATGTGGAGAAATATGAGGTTATCCACTTTTCTGGGTAAAACAGAAATTCTTAAATGGTGAGAGGCTTGGAAATATTAAATTTCAAAGGGACTTGGGTGTCCTTGTTCATGAGTCACTGAAAGCTAACATGCAGGTACAGCAAGCAATTAAGAAGGCAAATGGTGTGCTGGCCTTTATTACAAGAGGATTTGAGTATAGAAGTAAAGATAAGGGCCTCACTAGAACTGGCAGTAGAAGACTTGTTAGTTTACTCACTTTGCCTTTTATAACTGTCCTGTTTTCCTCATCATTCATATGGATTATTTGAATATTTTTGTAAGAATCAAATAATGAACTCGAATCGCATTCTTGTTGTTCCTGCTCCGTAATCAGGCAATAGGGGACAATGAGAAGGAAAAGCAAATATGCTCATGAATGTCTGACTGCTTTCCAGCTATTTGGCTAACTACAAATCCAGGTAACATATCTCAAGACTGGTTGGAAAATTCAAACAGAAAGATACAGCTTGGGACTCAGAACTGATGACTCCTGAGGCGAATGTGTCTGAGTAACTAGGATTCACCCTCTCTACTGATATGAATGAATCTGAGTGAGCAGTGGCCTCTGGGCTCACACTTCATAGTAAGCTGAATCCTAAAGGATTAATAAGAGCTTAGTAGCGATATTAGAGAGGGAACAATGAAAAGGTGCAAGAGCAATGGGAAGGTGAGGCGATGGGACGGTAAGGGAGTGATGGGAAGGTGAGGGAGCGATGGGAAGGTGAGGGAGCGATGGGAAGGTGAGGGAGTGAGGGAAGGTGAGGGAGTGATGGGAAGTTGAGGGAGCAATGGGAAGGTGAGGGTGCGATGGGAAGGTGAGGGAGCGATGGGAAGGTGAGGGAGCGATGGGAAGGTGAGGGAGTGATGGGAAGGTGAGGGAGTGATGGGAAGGTGAGGGAGCGATGGGAAGGTGAGGGAGTGATGGGAAGGTGAGGGAGTGATGGGAAGGTGAGGGAGTGATGGGAAGGTGAGGCGATAGGAAGGTGAGGGAGCAATGCGGTGAGGGAGCGATGGGTAGGTGAGGGAGTGATGGGAAGGTAAGGGAGTGATGGGAAGATGAGGGAGGGATGAGAAGGTGAGAGGGGGTGATGAGAAGGTAAGGGAGTGATGGGCAGGTGAGGGAGAGATGGGAAGGTGAGGGATAATGGGAAGGTGAGGGAGTATTGGGAAGGTGAGGGAGTGATGGGAAGGTAAGGTGATGGAAGGTGAGGGAGTGATGGGAAGGTGTGGGAGTGATGGGAAGGTGAGGGAGTGATGGGAAGGTAAGGGAGTGATGGGAAGGTGAGGGAGGGATGGGAAGGTGAGAGGGGGCGATGAAAAGGTAAGGGAGTGATGGGCAGGTGAGGGATAATGGGAAGGTGAGGGAGTATTGGGAAGGTGAGGGAACGATGGGAAGGTGAGGGAGCGATGGGAAGGTGAGGAAGCGATGGGAAGGTGAGGGTGTATTGGGAAGGTGAAGGAGTATTGGAAAGGTCAGGGGGTGATGGGAAGTTGAGGGAGGAATGGGAGGCTGAGGCGATGGGAAGGTGAGGGAGTAATGGGAAGGTGAGGAAGTGATGGGAAGGTGAGGAAGTGATGGAAAGGTGAAGGAGGAATGGGAAGGTGAGGGAACAGTGAACAGATGAGGGAGAGATGGGAAGGTGAGGGATAATGGGAAGGTGAGGGAGAGATGGGAAGGTGAGGGAATAATGGGAAGGTGAGGGAGTATTGGGAAGGTGAGGGAGTGATGGTAGGGTGAGGGAGTGATGGGAAGGTGAGGGAGTAATGGGAAGGTGAGGAAGTGATGGGAAGGTGAGGAAGTGATGGAAAGGTGAGGGAATATTCGGAAGGTGAGGAAGGGAATGGGAGGATGAGGGAAGGATGGGAAAGAGAGGGGCGGTGATGAGAACAATGAGGGAAGGATAGGAAGGTGAGGGAGTGATGGGAAGGTGAGGTAATGATGGGAAGGTATGGGAGGAATGCGAAGGTGAGGGAGTGATGGGAAGGTATGGGAGGAATGCGAAGGAGAGGGAGAGATGGGAAGGTATGGGAGGAATGTGGAGGAGAGGGAGAGATGGGAAGGTATGGGAGGAATGCGAAGGAGAGGGAGAGACGGGAAGGTATGGGAGAAATGCGAAGGAGAGGGAGAGATGGGAAGGTATGGGAGGAATGCGAAGGAGAGGGAGAGATGGGAAGGTATGGGAGGAATGCGAAGGAGAGGGAAAGATGGGAAGGTATGGGAGGAATGCGAAGGAGAGGGAGAGACGGGAAGGTATGGGAGGAATGCGAAGGAGAGGGAGAGATGGGAAGGTGAGAGAGTGAGGGACCAGTGGTTAGGTGGCCGTGGTGGTAAGGCAGCAATGCGAGGTGAGCAGAGCAGCAATCAGGACAACAAAGCTTAGCAAGAACATCAGTAGGAAATAGACAGTTCCATCAGTGTGTGGTGGGAAGTCTGTAGAGCCGAGCAAAAATATTCCTTTCATAATTTTATGAGTTTCAGTGCTGTATTTCTAAATCTAAAAATCTAAATCTAAATCTCATGAGAGCCAACAACCAATGAAAAAGGCCAATTTTAGAAATCCTGTGAGAAAATGAAGAACCGGTGCCATAATTATCCAATGAAATAGGCACTAGAGCAGTATCTCTGACATTCCTTGCCCACCTTAATCCCTGTTGGAAGCTTTCCATAATTTCAGACTTCATATATGAGTCTAGTATAGTGCTGATACCATTTTTGATTTAGTCAATTTTTTATTCGTTTCATGGGATGTGGGCGCCGCTAGCTAGGCTAACCTTTTTTGCCCATTCCTAATTGCCCTTGAGAAGGTGATGCTGAGCTGCCTTCTTGAACCCCTGCAGTCCTTCTGATTTGGGTACACCCATAGTGCTGTTTGGGAGGGAGTGCTAGGATTTTAATCCAGCGACAGTGAAGGAATGGTGATATATTTCAAAGTCAGGACGGTGTGTGACTTGGTGTTCCAAAGCATTTGCTGCCCTTGTCCCTCTAGGCGGAAGAGGTCGTGGGTTTGGAAGGTGCTGCTGAAGGAGGTGTGGTGAGTTGCTGCAGTGCATCGTGTATGTGGTACACACTGCTGCCAATGTGTGTCAGTTATGGAGGGAGTGAATGTTGAAGGTGGTGGATGGGGTGCTGATCAAGCAGACTGCTTTGTCCTGGATGGCGTCGAGCTTCCTGAGTATTGTTGGGGCTGCACTCATTCAGACAAGTGGAGAGTATTCCATCATACTCCTGACTTGTGCCTTGTAGATGGTGGACGGGCTTTGGGGAGTCAGGAAGTGGGTTACTCGCCTCAGGATTCCCAGCTTCTGACCCCTGCTCTTGTAGCCACTGTATTTATGTGGCTGGTCCTGTTCAGTTTCTGGTCAATGGTAACCCCCAGGATGTTGATAGTGGGGGATTCAGTGATGGTAATGCCATTGAATGTCATGGGGAGTTGGTTAGATTCTCTTTTGTTGGAGATGGTTATTGCCACTCATCAGCCCAAGCTTGAATGTTGTCCAGATCTTTCTGCATACGGACACAGACTGCTTCAGTATCTGAGGAGTTGTGTATGGTACTGAACATCATACAACCATTAGCAAACATCCCACTTCTGCCCTTATGATGGCGGGAAGGGCATTGATGAAGCAGCCAAGAAGGTTGGGCCTAGTACACTACCCTAAGGAACTCCTGCAGCAATGTCCTGTGGCTGAGCTGATTGGCCTCCAACAACCACAACCATCTTCCTTTGCAATACGTATGACACCAACCAGCGGAGAGTTTTCCCCCTGATTCTCATTGAGTTCAATTTTACTAGGGCTCCTTGATGCCACATTCGGTCAAATGTTGCCTTGATATCAAGGGCAATCACTCTCACCTCACCTTTATTGGTTTTGAACCTAATTGATATTAATAGATGAAACACAAACTCTCTTTCTTTCTATCCCAGTAAATCATCTGCATTAAAACAATACTGCAAAGTTAATAAATAGTTAACAAAATAGCACATGCTGGCATGCTGCTGGTTAGTGATCACTGCTTACCTGTCATCCACCCAACATCACTTTCCAGTAGATGCTCACTGTATACCAATCAGGAGGGCAAACCCTGCCTGTTCTTCCCTCTTAACCCAGAAGAAAAAAGCCAACTTCACTAAAATTGCTATTTTCACTTCTGGGATGAAGCCTAATGAATATGTAGAGAATGCAAGTGACATATTGACAGCAGATGATACTGGAAAAAAAACAGATGGCAGATTAAATCTAAAATGAAAGGCTAAGGCTTTAATTTGCTCTCTGGCCCCCTGTTCCAGTTTACACTCTGCTACTCCATTTTATACAGCCATTTGCACACAGCTTAGGTGGAGACATTTTTACATTTATTTTAGTTAAACATTTTTATCTTGCATTTAATTTCCAGCTGACAATCCAAATTTGGGGTTTAAAATGTTCGTGTTTGCTCTGCCATTTATTGTTGATTAACTTATGAGTTAAAGTGAAGTTTTTGAATACAGAAATGCTGTACCACAGTGGGGTCTAATCTCACACCTCTCGGCCACAGACTAGTGGGGAGAAAGTCTCCTCTCTCAGCTCTCTGGAAGGACTTCTTCCCTTGTGAGATAATCTTGGAGTAATCGCAATGAAATTCCTATTGATCGATCTGCCTAAAATTCAGGAAACCTGGCATTCTTGTTCTGACAAGCCACAAGGATGGATGAAACAGTAATATATTAGCATGGTAATGGGAAATCCCGTGAAATTGGGTTGATGAGGTGAAGCTGCATTGTTGAGACAGAATAGGAGGAGACTTGCTCTGCATCTAGCCTGTGCTATTCCTAACCTTTGAGAAATTGAGGCAGTTGCTGGATGTTTGTTCCGCTTCCCCACCCCACTGCCACCACTGCCCAGTGGAAAACTGTCTAGGTGGAGCAAAACATTGTGCCCACTTACTCAGTCAATGTCCTGATAAATTTTCTCCACGACACCCTGAATTAAATCACCAATTGCTTCCTTGTGGGGCAATTCCCCATAATAGACCAAATAGGTCTGACGTCTCTCACACTATTCCAAGAATGCAGAAGCAAAAGGTCAATACAGTTGAAACAGCCTGGCAGCCGCCATGGGAGCGTGTTTACATTTGCACATTCAGAAATTTGATATGTATTTTAAATGCAAGTTGTCAGCTCGTCAGAGAAATTAGTATTTTTGCCACTGGAAGTGATGCTGCAGGAAATAAAGTAAGGGATGAGTTGAAGCACGCCACTGGCTGCCTGAGCGAGGATCTCATGCATTCTGTGCCATTCTTCACCCAGTAGTAGTCCACGGAGACACACAATGCAAAATAGAAAATAATTTCACCCCATGAAGCTATCATTCCTCAACACTGCTGCAAATAACAAAGAGTTGATATATGTTGCCAATTACAGCACACCTGCAGCTGAATGCAACTTAGATACTAATATTTCAGTTTTGGTTCTTTTCAGGTTCTTCATTTATCAATGGCTGCTTGTATCACTTGGCTGAGCAGTTCGGTGCAATGCATATGTATCTTGCTCCGCATTGCAAGTCGTCGCTTCAAACCTGAGTGATCAGGACAAGAAGGTATGATGAAAGTACTCAGCTTTTCTACACTTCCAGATACAATGTGAGGGAGAGGCTTGGGTAAAAGCAATCTACATGGTGGTCAGTGACTTCGTGTGCTGTTATTTATTTTTTAAAAAGTACAATTATAAAAATGGAATTGAGAAAAATTAAGATTTTGAAAAAAAAATTATTGTTGTTTTATGATCCAGCACAGAAAGTCTGAGAGGTGCCATGGCAACAGAATGCCACCTACTGGTGCATGGATGTCTTGACTGCTCAACCCATTGAGAGTGTCTTCCACATTCACAGGATTTCACACGAGCTCTATTAATAGTTGCTGGCACTCTGCAATGTGCGGTAGTCTCATGCACTGTATGTTTTACAGATCCCATTAATTGCCACAAATTCTAACTGATGCTTTTATTATCTCCCGACTTGACTCTTCCAATGTGCTCCTGGCTGGCATCCAGTCTTCCATCCTCCTTACGTATGAGCTCATTCAAAACTTTGCTGCCTCTGTCCTTACTTGCACCAAGTCCCGATCACACATCAGTCTATGCTTGCTAACCTTTACCAATGCCTCAATTTTAAACTTCTCTTCCTTAAGTTCAAATCCCTTCAAGGCCTCTCCCCCACCCCCCTCCCCCGACTCCAGCCCTACAACCCTCTGAGAACTCTGCGGTCCTTCAACTTTGGCCTCTTGTGCTTCCCTACTTCCAGTGCTCCACCACTGGCAGCCAAGCCTTCAGCCATCCAGGCCCTAAGCTCTGGAATTCCCTCCCCAAACCTCTTTTCCTCCCTACTCCTTTCAGATGCTGTTTAAAATCTATCTTTTTGATCAAGCGTTTGGTCCCCTGTCCTAATGTCTCCTTTTTGCCAATTTTGGTCTGATTATGCTTTTGTGAAGCACCTTGGGATTTTTTTACTATGTTAAAGGCACTATATAAATGCAAAGAGTTGTTGTTGTTGTTGGGGGCTTGGAATACATAGTGGCAAGGTGGAGATAATCCTCCATTAGATTTGGAAATATTATCAGGAACACTGAAGCACATGACTCAAGCTGTTTGACTGATCAGTGTATGGCCTGTTATTATTCAGGTACTGAGCACTCACTGTTGCAGTATCAATTAAAATGCCAATCCTAGTGATTGTATGATTCATATCTTTAAGAGAAGTGGCTGCTGAGATATTCAAGGGCATGCAAGGTGACCTGCTTCCTGCCTTGAATAATCATGCGTTGCTTTTTACCACCAGCCACCTGAGACTGAAGCAATTAAACTGCTGAAGGTCAATGCCTGTTGATTTCGGATGAGCAGAGATGCCATGTAGCTCCCATGAACCCAATCTCTACCCTAAACATTCATGTTTTTGATTATGTTGGCTGTTTGGACTGTATATAGAATAAATTTGGACAGCGTCAATTCAGTTTCTTGTGGCTATATGTCAGTGCGGGGGTGGAAAATCCCAGTGGTGTGCAGCGAGGAAGGAAAGGCCAGAGGCAGTGTTAGCAAAGGGAAAAGAGGTGGGTGAGGGTAATCTTGGTTGGGACGATGGAGCAATGGTGGGCCTCACTGCCTGGCTCTTCCCTCATTCTCCACCACAATCCCACTTGATAACAGATGGAACCACGGAGAAGAATTTCCGCCCCATGACACCCCTTGTTTCTACATTGAAGCCTTGACTTCATGCCGTATGGTCTGAATTCAAGCCACCTGTCTATACAGCAATTCCATGGAGTTGTACAATCTGAATTCAAACCCTGCAGCACTGTAAAATTTCATAGATTTTATGGTCATGATCTATAAAAAAACATTGCCCCAGCAGTGCTCAAATTTGATGTAAATAGTGCATCTGCTCTTGGTTACATTTAATCATTTTAAAATATGCACATTTTTAACATTAACTATTTGTTGATCCCTGAAAAGCACAATGTTAGAATAGGAATGTCTAGAGGTGCTGCTGCAGCAAAGCAGTAGGTACCTCAAATGGCACATTGCATGACTAACAAGTTCAAATTCTTAAACAATCCCTTAGAAATGAGAAAATTCTAGACAGAGAAATGCTGTGCACTCTACACATATCAAGCACCACAAAACTGTCCTTTCCTATGCTACCCTGAAGAGGTAACACAGATGTTACAAAGGTTGGCAGATAGAACGGATGAGGGTAAAACCACTTGTCTCATCTTTCATTGAGGGGAGGATATTCAGGGCACAACACAAAGAAAGCAAGGCAACAGATTTGGAGCACCCTTCAAGCTAGAGGGCTCGTTTCTTGGGGCCTCAATAAGGACACTGCGCTTTGCTTAAAGCAAATGTCAGCTGTGGCTCTGTTAATAGCACTCTTGTCCCTGAATTAAAAGGTTGTGGGTTCAAGTCCCAATCCAGGACTTAAACAGAAAAATAAACTGTGACTCTCTTTGAGTGCTACACTGTTGGAGGTGCTGTCTGTTGGAATGATATATTATACTAAAGCTCTGTCTGTCCTCTTGGGTGGACATAAAAGATCCCCTGGCACTATTTTGAAGAAGAACAGGGGGGGTTATCCCTGGTGTGCTAACCAATATTTATCCTTCAATCAAAATCACAAAAATGGACTATTGCTCATTTTCACATTAACGTTTGTGGGAGCAGATTAGCTGCTGTGTTTCCTACAACAGTGACTAACTACACTTCCAAAGTATTTAATTGGCTGTAAAGTGCTTTGAGATGTCCTGTGGTCAGGAAAGGCACTATATAAATGCAAGTTTCTCTTTGGCAAGACCTAAAACTGAGTTAACAACTTTGCTGACCTGGTGGGAAAAGTGTAGATTTGCTTCATTTAAATAGAACTAAAAATAATTCAGCACCAAATCTCGTGACTTTAAGCTGGGGATCACCCACATGATGCACTTTGAGCAAATGAAGTGAGCATGTGGGAACCTTGGGACCTGAATGCTGAAGTAGGCTATTTTAAAGCGAAGTTGCCAGAATGTGTTAGTTGTTTTGTTTTGTGTTTTAAGTGTTGTTGATTTTGTTGGGCCGTTTACAGTTTTTTGGGTTTTAATCCTGACCATCCTTTCCTTCATTGTTCTTGGTTGCTGCTACCACTTAAATTGCACCATACAAAGTGATGAGGTTGACTTCCAAGCATGCTGCATGAGTTAGAGCCAGCAGGTACAATTATGATACCTGAGACATTTTATTGACATCTGGGGCACTTGGTCAGCACCCTGGGACCTATATTTCAAGTCCCCTCCACACATACCTCAACATATCAGAGGAGAACTTTTTTTTATTCTTTCATCAGATGTGGGCATCACTGGCAGGGCCAGCATTTGTTGCCCATCCCTAATTGCCCTTGACAACTGAATAGCTTGCAAGGGCAGTTGAGAGTCAACCACATTGCTGTGGATCTGGAGTCACACAAGGCCAGACAAGGTAAGGACGGCAGATTTCCTTCCCGAAAGGGCATTAGTGAACCAGATGGGTTTGACGACAATCAATGATAGCTTCACGGCACCATTATAGCTTTCATTCCAGAGATTTTTATTAATTAATTTATTGAATTTAAATTTCACCAGCTGCTATGGTGGGATTTGGACTCATGTCCCCAGAGCATTAGCCTGGGCCACTGCATAACTAGTCCAGTGACATTACCACTATGTCTCCCGAACTATCTTAGCTGCCTTCATGTCACACAACAACCTGTTATATAGACACTTCTCAGACACTTCTTTCTACCTCTCCCCGGACCATGACCCCACCACCGAACATCAAACTACTCTCCACAGGACTGTCACTGACATTATCTCCTCTGGAGATCTTCCCTCTACAGCTTCCAACGTAATAGTGCCGTAACCCCGGACAGCCCGCTTCTACCTCCTTCCCAAAATCCACAAACAGGACTGTCCCGGCAGAGCCATTGTTTCAGCCTGTTCCTGCCCCACTGAGCTTATTTCTTCCTATCTTGACTCTATCTTTTCTCTGCTGGTCCAGTCTCTTCCCACCTACATCCGTGACTCTTCTGACGCCCTAAGTCATTTTGACAATTTCCAATTTCCTGGCCCCAACCGCCTCCTCTTCACTATGGATGTCCAATCTCTCGACACCTCCGTCCCCCACCAGGATGGTCTTAGGGCTCTCCGCTTCTTCCTTGAACAGAGGGTCAACAAGTCCCCATCCACCGCCACCCTCCTCCGCCTGGCTGAACTTGTTCTCACATTGAACAGCTTCTCTTTCAACTCCACTCACTTCCTTCAAGTAAAAGGTGTCGCTATGGGTACCCGCTTGTGTCTTAGTTTTGCCTGTCTTTTTGTGGGATATGTTGTACACTCCTTGTTCCAGTCCTACTCAGGCCCCCTCCCCCAACCCTTTTTCCGGTACATTGATGACAGTATTGGTGCCATTTCCTGCTCCCGCCCGACCTGGAAAACTTTATCAACTTTGCTTCCAATTTCTCCCTTCTCTCACCTTTACATGATCTATCTCCGATACTTCTCTTCCCTTCTTTGACTTCTCTGTCTCCACCTCTGGGGATAGGCTGTCGACTAATATTCATTATAAGCCCACCGACTTCCACAGCTACATCGACTACACTTCTTCACACCCTACCTCCTGTAAGAACTCCATTTCATTCTCCCAGTTTCTCTGTCTCCGATGCATCTGGTCTGATGATGCAACCTTCCACGAAGGCGCGTCTGATATGTCTTCCTTTTTCCTCAACCGAGGATTCCCCCCCACTGTGATTTTCAGGGCCCTCAACCCATTTCCCGTACCTCTACCCTTACCCCTTCCCCTCCGTCCCAGAACCGTGTCAGGGTTCACCTTGTCCTCACTTTCCACCCCACCAGCCTCCACATCCAAAGGATCATCCTCCGCCATTTCCGCCATGTCCAGCGTGATGCCACTACCAAATGCATCTTCCCCTCCCCTGTCAGCATTTTCAAAGGGATCATTCCCTCCGCGACACCATGGTCCACTCCTCCATTATCCCCAACACCTCGTCCCCTTCCCACAGCACCTTCCCATGCAATCGCAGGAGGTGTAATACCTGCCCACTTACCTTGTCTCTCCTCACTATCCAAGGCCCCAAACACTTCTTTCAGGTGAAGCAGCGATTTACTTATACTTCTTTCAATTTAGTATACTTTATTCGCTGCTGTCAATGTGGTCTCCTCTACACTGGGGAGACCAAAGTCAGATTGGGTGACCGCTTTGCAGAACACCTCTACTCAGTCTGAAAGCATGGCCCCGAGCTTCCGGTTGCTTGCCATTTCAACACTCCCCCCTGCTCTCATGCACACATCTCTGTCCTGGGATTGCTGCAGTGTTCCAGTGAACATCAACGCAAGCTCGAGGAACAGCATCTCATTTATTGATTAGGCATGCTACAGCCTGCTGGACTGAACATTGAGTTCAATAATTTCAGAGCATGACTGGCCCCACCTTTTTATTTTTTAGTTATTTTTATTTGTTTATTTTATTTTGTTTCATCATTCATTTTTTTTACCATGTGCCTACCCACTGCTTTTTTTCATGTTTGTGCTTTGGGCCAGGGCTGTTCTATTTTTCTGTCAATTAACACCCTCTCTGCACTAATGATTTGTCTTTTAGTACAACATTAACATACCATTTGTCTTTGCCCCATGACCTTCTGGTCAGTCATTCTCTGTGACCCTCTGTCCTATCAATACCTTCTCTTTGGTTAATCCTTGCCCCACCCCTGTTTATTTGCTTAAAACCTATTCAATTTCTAGCCTTTGCCAGTTCTGATGAAGGGTCACTGACCTGAAACGTTAACTCTGCTTCTCTTTCCACAGATGCTGCCAGACCTGCTGAGTATTTCCAGCATTTCTTGTTTTTATAACCTGTTACATTGTTCTGCCATCTGCAGCCAATATCTGGGGCAGGGGCAACTCTTTCCATTGAAGTGAAGCTTTCCATAACATATCGCTTTCATGTTAACATATCTTTCCAAGCCAACCCAGGGTACATCAGGCAGTCTGCAGTGCACACATGTATCACACAACTGACATTTTCCCAGTGGAAAAGGGGCAGCAAATGGACAAAACACAGAGCTTTCATCTCCAAGTGCAAGACGTTACAGAACAAACCCATCTTTTAGTTAATTGGAACTACAGTCCCAACTGATCAGAGTTTTAAATAATCCATGTTCAAGTTCTGTTGAGGCCCAACATTGTAAAATTAAGAGTAAGAATTTGCTCCTTACTCAATGGTGTAAATCTACAGCCAATCCCACATTCTCTCTTACAGAAAAGCAAAATACTGCAGATGCTGGAAATCTGAAATAAAAACAAGAAATGCTGGAAATACTCAGCAGGTCTGGCAGCAGCTGTGCAGAGAGAAGCAGAGTTAACGTTTCAGGTCAGAGACCCTTCTTCAGAACATTCTCACTTGTTTATTTAAAAAAAAAATCCGATTAAGTTTGTGGGTGATGGTGCTATGTGTACCAACAGTGATTAGGTCCACAGGCCAGATGCTAATTCAAGGACAGGTATTCTGTTTTTAATTGAGTTTAGGATGTTCTTAAGTTATAGAGAGTGGAAAATGGGCAGGTACCATATCTACTGCAGCTACTACTAAATTTATTACAGCATAGTTTCCTGATTTTTCTCTGCTTGACAGCATGTTTTTTTAATTAAATTGAAGTGAATGATTCTGTAACATTATACTTGACTGGAGATGTAATGGTATCACTGTGTGATTGTGGTCACATTACCATGATGGCCAAGCCCCTTTGAATCATCTTGGTATGCAGACAGTAAAGAACATTAATATTTCAGCTTTCACAATTCTTATTGTAGAACCTTAGCTGTAATACTGTGACTGTCACACTGTGTTATACTGCTGTTGGGCACAGTGATCTCTTCCTGTGAAATTCCTTCGCCTGCTATTTTAATGAAGATGTTAATCTCGTTGGAAAATGCTACTGTTAATATCGCAGAGAATGAACTTAATGTAAACACATTAACATGTTCCGTACTAATAGCGTACAATATGATTTCAGTCACTTAGTGTCTTATAATAGATGTTACAGCATGACTGTGACAAAACAGTGTGCAGGATCTCTCTTACATAGTACAATTCCTAACTCAGATCCAACACAAAGTAAACTCCCACTAATAAGAACATAAAAAATAGGAGCACCAAGTAGGCCATACAGCCCCTTGAGCCTGTTCCACCATTCATGGATGATTGTCTCCATCAACTCCACTTTCCCACTTTATTGCCATATCCCTTGATTCCCTTAGTGCTCAAAAACCTATTGATCTCAGTCTTGAATATAGTCAACGATTGAGCATCTACAGCCCCCTGGGGTAGAGAATTCCAAATATTCATAACTCTCTGAGTAAGGAAATTTCATCTCAGTCCTAATTGCTGCAATTATACAGGGCTTTGATAAGACCACGCCTGGGTGTTAAACGTCCTGCCAGTGCAAATGGTTTCTCCCTATGCACTCTATCAAAACCCTTAAAAATTTTGAACATCTCTATTAAATCTCTCCTTAACCTTCTCTGCTCTAAAGAGACCAACCCCAGCTTCTTTAATCTCTCCAGATGACTGAAGTCCTCATTCCTGATACCGTTCTAGTAAATTTGCTCTGTACTCTTTCCAAGGCCATGACATCCTTCCTAAAGTGTGGTTCCCAGAATTGGACACAATACTCCAGCTGATGCCTAACTATTAATTTATAAAGGTTTAGCATAACTTCTTTGCTTTTCCACCTGATGCCTCTATTTATAAAACAAAAGATCCCATGATCTTTTTTCACAACCTTCTCAACTTGTCCTGCCGATTTCAAAGATTTGTTTACATACACCCCCACATCTCTGGGAACAAAATTCGACAGCCCCCTGAAAATGGGCATGGGGATCATGATACGTGAGTAAACCTCACCTGCTCTATCTAGTGCAGACAGCATGCAAACTTCATGCTGTCTGCTAATTTAAATGATTGTTGGGTGCAGCCCCATGTTAAATGCACTGCTCAGTGGCTGTGCACCTCAGCAGGGGGCCCAAGTTCATGTGAGGCTAGCAGCACTTAAAGCTAGCCTGCACTAATTAAAGCCAGTCTGCACCTCTGAAAGGAGAGGTGCATTCCAGCTGGAGCAGGTGCTGGAAGTGGCTATGAAGAGTGCCTGACCTGCAAGCAGGTTGACTAAAGGTGCAGCAGGGCAGAAAGCGTGCTCCAAGGTTCTCAGCTGCTGTACTGGAGACCTTGGTGGAGGAAGTGAACAGGAGGGAAAATGCCCTCTATCCATAGAGGCCAGGAGGCCCTTCAGACAAACTGTGCAAAGGCATTAGGAGCGGATAGCTATCGCAGTCAATGCAAGCAGTGTGACTGTGAGGACCTGGATGCAGTGCCACAAGGCTTTTAATGGCCTTACATGAGTGATGAAGGTCAGCGAAGTCATCTTCAAATGCCATATCGTAACAACTGAACCATTAGCCTCAGATGCTGCTCAGTTCACCATCTCACCCCTTCAGTCACGTACCAACAATATTCATCAATCATGACTCTTACATCAGATTCATAGCTTCACCTAATCCTCACACGCTTAGCACTGCTGCAGCCTCACACCCACATTTCATAGCTTGCACACATCACCAGCTATTCAACAATGACAGACATATCACCCAAACACATTGCACCACGCTTACTGACACACTTCCTTTTCTCTTGCAGCACAAAGTGGTGCATAACCAGCAGTGGCCAGCCACAGCTGCGTGTCCTCACCCCAATGGAGAATATGGTGCTGGTCATTATTGGCAGGAAGAATAAAAAAGCATATTATCTAAATGGTGAGAGATTGCAGAGCTCTGAGATGCAGAGGGATCTGGGTGTCCTAGTGCACGAATCACAAAAAGTTAGTATGCAGGTACAGCATGTAATTAGGAAAACTAATAGAATGTTGTTGTTTATCGTGAGGGGAATTGAATACAAACGTAGGGAGGTTATGCTTCAGCTATACAGGGCATTGATGAGACCACACCTGGAGTACTGTGTACAGAATTGGTCTCCTTATTTAAGGAAGGATGTGAATGCATTGGAAGCAGTACAGAGAAAGTTTACTAGACTAATACCTGGAATGGGCGGCCTGTCTTACGAGGAAAAATTGGACAGACTAGGCTTGTATCCGTTGGAATTTAGAAGAGTAAGAAGTGACTTGATTGAAAATATAAGATCCTGAGGGGTCTTGACAGGGTGGATGTGGAAAGGATGTTTCCCCTTGTGAGAGAATCTAGAACTAGGGGTCAGGATTTAAAAATAAGAGGTCACCCATTTAAGACAGAGATGAGGAGAAATTTTGGAATTCTGTTCCTCAAAAGGCGGTGGAATCAGAGTCTTTGAATATTTGTAAGGTAGAGGTAGATAGTTTCTTGATAAGCAAGGGGGTGGAAGGTTATCGGGGGTCGGTGGAAGTGTGGAGTAATCAGTTCAGCCATGAACTTATTGAATGGCGGAGCAGGCTCGAAGGACTGAGTGGCCTACTCCTGCTCCTAATTCGTATGCTCATATGTTCGTAACTGAGGCCATGGCCAGCACAGGGCTGAAGATGACAGTATACTCATAACTAATCCGCTTTCTCACATCCCACCTCCCCCTTTTCCCACAAACTCTTCTGATTTACAAGCTTCCCTCCGCCTCACTACAACCCTAACCTTGTGCCTTTCTCTTTTCAGATACCCAAGAATTGCCACCTGGCCGGGCAGTGGTGGAAGAGCAAGAGGTGGAAGAACAGGAAGATCCTGATAATGAAGAAACACTGTCACTCACTCTCACACTCTCAGCCACCAGCTCAGATAGTGACACTGCACTTAAGAAGACAGCTTGGAGGTGAGATCTGCACATGGTGAGACACCAGGCATGAATGGCCTGCAACCTGGTCAGGGGACAAGGGTAACGCAGGTGTCAACTTGCCGGAAGGCAAGGTCGTGCACGAGTTCTGCTGCAGAGGACTCAGATGAGGATTTCAATGGGGTGGCCTACAGAGGAACACTGATGGCCATAAGCAGTGAAATGCTTGGTGCATTGGTAGGCCTGACAGAAAGCCTGTTGTCAATGTCAAGGAGCATGGAGGTGTCTGGAACCAACCTGACTTAGGGCTTTATGCAGAGCTTGAAGCCCATCCTCCCAGCATGGAAGTTGTGGCCCGATTCATAACCCATCTATGATGCAGTGTCTCAGCTTCCACTGCAGCACATGCGGAAACCACCCAACATCGGGTTGCTGCCGTAGAAGCTCAGATTTAAGTCATAGGCTGTTGCCTATCAGCCAGCCCAAAAGGCTACTGCTGCCTATGTTGAGATGGTGCCATCTGAAGTGGAGCCTTCTAAGGCCGGAGTTAGTCAAGGTCATCCTGCAAGGCTGTCTGCAGTCCATCTGTTTGAAAGTCAGCAGCCTTCCACCAGTCACGTTGCAGCTACTGGGGTAACTAGGAGAACTAGGACAGGCAAAAGCACACAGAAGACAGGCACTAACAGAATGCATAAAGGTGATTAGTTGATTTTTTATTTAGAATATTGGATGGTTTGATTTACAAATTTGGTCTGGATGAACTTTTGTGGTGACTTTTATTTTACCATTTTGACCAAGTGGTTGCTGTGATGATCAGTGACAGAGGGATGCGAAGGTACGGTATTGTTGGCAACAGTTCTGCAATCAAATGAGTTGAGTGCAAACAGCCCAACCAGAAAGAGAACGCATTGGATGTCTCCACCCTTCCTCATTTTCTTCCTCTTCCTCCATTCCTGTTCTTCCTCCTCCTCCTCCTCCACCTCCTCCTCGTCAGCTGCTCACCGTTTGGCTGCTGACAATGGCTGTCCCCTGGTGATGGTGAGGTTGTGCAGCATGCAGCAGACCATGATGAATCTGACATGCACTTTGCGAGCACTGCAGGGCTCCTCCAGAGCAGTCCAGGCTGCAGAAACATTGTTTAAACATCCCAATGGTCTGCTCAATTACATTTCCTGACTTTCATTATACGCATACGGCCCACATGCACTGGAGTCATGAGCAACGTGGTCAGGGGGTAGCCCTTGTTACCCAGTAGCCACCCTTTGGTTTGTTGTAGTGGCTGAAATGGAGATGGAACAGCGGACTACCACAGAATGAAGGTATCAAAACTGCCACCAGGCTCTGGGCATTGACCAACATGATGCATTGAGTATGATCACACTCTAGCTGGACTCTGAGGGAGTGGAATCCCTCTGGTTGCGGTGCATATCTGAATTGATATGCAGCGTTCACAAAACAACATGTGCGCAGTCAATGGCTCTCTGCACCATGGGGAAGCCTGCAATCCTTATGAAGCTATGGACTCACTCGCCTTCTTCTCTCTGACAAGAGAAAATGAAATATATTCAGCTCTCTTGGACCAGAGAGCCTCAGTGACCTCTCTTACGCAACAGTGGATGCCGAACTGGGAGATGTTGCAAATATCGTTTGCTCCAGCTGACGCATAAAAGTTCATGGCCAAGGTCACTGTCACAGTCATTGACAATGCCATCCTTGCCCTGCTCTGAGGCTGTATTTCTGGCTCCAACAGGTGGCAAATTTCAGTGATTGCCTGTTTATGGAGACATCTGACACTGTTTTGCACAGAAGTTGAGAGAGGGGAATTACTCCCTAAACATCCTTTGTGGATATTGCCTCCTGCTGAGACTCTTTCTACCCTTTCTCCTCCCCCCCCCTCTTCCAGCAGCTTGTCTTGCCCTGTGTTACCTCCTGTCCTGCTGCAGGCCAAGGTGGATGCAAAATACTGCACCCATGTCTGGAAGCAAATGAAACGTTAACTCTGCTTCTCGTTCCACAGATGCTGCCAGACCTGCTGAGTATTTACAGCACTTCCTGTTTTTATTTCAGATTTCCAGCATCCACAGTACTTTTCTTTTATCAACCATGCTACCCTTATGATAGCTCTCTGTTACATCATCAAAGAACTCCACCAAGTTTGTCAGTCATGATTTGCCTTAAAAAAATCTGTGCTGTCACTTATCAATCTGCATCTTTCCAAATTACAATTAATTTTGTCCCAGTCTACAATCTCTAAAAGTTTCCCCCGCTGCCGACATTAGACTGACTGGCCTGTAGTTACCAATGACATAAAGGGATATGAGGATAGTGAGGGAAAAAGGCTTGGAAGTGGATGATCAGCCATGATTATACTGAATGGCCCACTCCTGCTCCTATGTAGTTTACCGGGTTTATCTGAATTTCAATAATCAGACATCATGAGTAGTGCTTTAAGATGAAAAGTGGACTAAATTATATAATGTCATATCAACCCCTCAACAGCTTTATTGCTGATATGAGTCTTTCCTGCCCAGCCATTATTCTTCATAATTGCAAATGACCTTCAACTTACCCAAAATTACTCGGGAATAGCTGTCCTTTTAGTGACTTGCACACTGCACTCAATTGAATTAGTCTCCATTAATTAGCCTTGCCATGTGATTAGCACAGATGTCCTGCATACTGAGGGCTGAGATGGAGTGGATCCTGTGACCCTTCTGGTGTTTGGCCTTCAGCTACATGCTGATGTATTTGAGGACTCATTCAGTAATCTCTGCAAATGAAGGGACTTTTTTTTTTGATAGTCATTGTCATCCAAATCCAACATGTTAGGGTTTACTGAGGTAAGGAAATCCACAAACTGTACTTTTAAAGCTATGATGAGGTGAATATTTTTTAAATGCAGCTGTTAGAATCTTCTTTCTCTAAGCAGTTAGTTTCAAGTGATCTTTCTCATCGCCTATACTATGCATATCACCACGGAAATCGGATTGGCTTCATGTAATGCTGCTGATTTCGCGCAGTGGTTAGCACTGCAACCTCACAGCTCCAGCGACCCGGGTTCAATTCTGGCTACTGCCTGTGTGGAGTTTGCAAGTTCTCCCTGTGTCTGCGTGGGTTTCCTCCGGGTGCTCCGGTTTCCTACCACAAGCCAAAAGACTTGCAGGTTGATAGGTAAATTGGCCATTGTAAATTGCCCCTAGTATAGGTAGGTGGTAGGGAAATATAGGGACAGGTGGGGATGTGGTAGGAATATGGGATTAGTGTAGGATTAGTATAAATGGGTGGTTGATGGTCAGCACAGACTCAGTGGGCCGAAGGGCCTGTTTCAGTGCTGTATCTCTAAACTAAACACTGGATAACTGAATCAAATAGTGAAAGACATCAGGGAGTGCAGGAGGTCCTACTACTGCACTGCCTAGGTTGTGATAAAGTCGACTGCCTTACCTTTAATGTCTGAGTGTCACCCTCAGGATATACGGTAAGAGTGTAACTGCTGGTGCCATAATAAAATGTATTTCACATTTGAAGTAACAATTGCCATCAGTGCTCTAAAGTATGAGATCAACAGCAGACTGTGAAACCAGGATTGATCTGTGACCTAGGATCAGAGTCACCTCAAATTGGGCTGGACAGTTTTGGCTTTTATTTTAAACAGTGCAACAGCTAAATTTTTTTAAATAAATTAAACTGGTCATGTTTTCAAAAATGCACCAGCAGCATGCAGCCTCACTTGCTGGCCCTACATACTGGGAAATCTTGGGAACACGGCCCACAATTTTCTGTCCATAAATATTCTGTCTGTAAATGTCCATGGAAATTTTACCTGCAGTATCCAGATGAATCTCCCCAGTAATAACAAACATTGGTCCCTAAAAAGTCTAAACTGGGGGTCTAATTTTTTATTTCTCTGTTTGTGATGTGGAGGCATTTATCAACAAAATTATTAAACTTCAATTACTATCTACCAGCAAACCAAATGGTAAAATTCAAGCTATGATGCCACTCCACTACTACCCTGTCATCTGTTTGGTTTTGGACTTGGTGGGGTGGCAAATCCACTCAAAGCACTGAGCTAGCCAAACCAAGCCATCTTTCTTAATTAATAGAAAATAGAACTCTTCTGTAACAAACCCATAAGGTTACTGACTTGTAGGCAACAGCCTTGTCTTGTACTTAACATATAAGTGTAGGGAAATATATTACAAAAAATAAATTGAGAATAAAAGATGGGTCATATTTGGCATTGGGTTTTATAATGGGTTGGATAGTTTTCATGTGTAGTTGGATGTGATTCAAACTGAACTGATGGGATGAAAATTGATATGGGGCCACCACCTAAAATGAACTCTAATTTGGCACAAATTGGCAATCACCCTCACAGATAACTTCAGGATAGCTGATATGGGGAAAAAGTATTGACACTAATGGAGTATGAAGAGCTCGCCTGATGGGGCATAGCATAAGAGCTTTTCTCTGAATTAATTGTGTGTTGGTACCAGAAGTAATCAAAAGGCAAATAGAATGTTGGCCTTTATCTCAAGAGTGTCTGGAATTTAAAAGTGAGGAAGTGATGCTTCAGTTATACAGTCATGGACAGACCCCTTCTGGAATACTGCATTCTGTCCTGACCACTGAACCATAGGAAAAATATATTAGCCTTGGAAGAGGTATAGCACAGATTCACCAGCACGATATTGAGCTGAAAGGGCTAGATTATTAATGCAGGTTGTGTGAACGTGGCTTGTATTCCCTTGTTCTGAAGTTTGAGAAGTGATCTAATCAAGATGTAAGATATAGGGGAATTCAGGACAAGAGGTTAGAATCTGAAAATTAGAGCTAGAATGTTCAGGAGGAAAATCAGGAAACACTTGTCTCACAAAGGGCAGTGGAAATCTGAAACAGACTTCACAAAAGGCTGTGGATCCTGGATCAATTGAAATTTTCAAGACTGTTATCAATAGATTTTTGTTGGCTAAGGGTCTCAAGGGATATGGAGCAAAAGTAGGTAAAAAGAGTCAAGGTATAGATCATCCATGATCTAAAACAATGCCAGAACATGCATAAGGGCTGAATGGCCTATTCCTTTGCCTATGTTCTTAAACCTAACATGCAAGTGCTTATTGTTGAAGTGGAATGTGTTCTATCACCTTGAGGACCACAAAAATCACCAATAAGGTGTGTAAAATTTCTGTATATATGCAAATGCACATACGTACATATACACAAAATCTGAAGGTTTTTGAATCAGAGTTCGGAATTGTTAATCATGACCTAATCTGTCAAGGAAGCAACATGAGATACTGCTTGCTTTGAGCTTGTATTTGTAAATGATCTAGATAATACACATAAAATAGAAGCCATAGCACATGGGTCAGAGATTACAATGATAAAGTTTAATGTGATGTAGTCAGATATACTTCAGATCAGGAGCTGGGTATATAACTTTAAAAGGGATAATTTCAATGAAATTTAATTGAGATGTATAAAATTATGAGGGACCTAGACAGCCTTAGCAGAGAGGTTCATAACCAGGGAGTCTATATTTCAAGTGATTGGCAGAAGGATTAGAAGAGAGTTGAGAGATATTTTTATCCAGAGGGTGGTGAGGGTCTGGAACTCACTCCCTGAAAGAGTGGTAGAGGCACAAACCACCATCACATTTTAAAGTTCTTGGATTTGGACTTGAAGTGTTGTAACCTACAGAGCTACCGACCAAGAGCTGGAAAGTTGGATTAGGCTGGGTAACTCTCTTGCTGGCACAGAGATGATCAGTCAAATGGCCTCCTCCTGTGCCGTACATTTACTATGTTTCTAATTAAAACAAACAAATGTGTGGAGTTCGTCCAACAAAATTGCAATAGCAAACAAGCGGAATGCATTCAATGGTATGATGCTAAACATATAGGGCTGCATTTTATTATGGCGATGAGGATCTTGGCAGCAAGCCAGAAGATGGGGAGAGACGCTGCTTCAGCACTGTCAGACCCATGACGCTATTTAATGGTGGACAGGCAATTAACTACCTGTTGTTGACGTTGTCTCTTTAAGGGACGGGCTCCCACCTCCAGAGCTGCCGGCCAGCTGGAAGGCTAGCAGCTCTAGTACTGGCAGCACCACTGGGAGCAATGGCCACTGCTGGTACTACAGAAGGCCCTGCAGTATTAAGGAGAGAGAAGACCCCAGGAGAGGTGAGTCGGGTAGAGGTCATCGGGGTCATTAAGACAGGTTGTGCTAACAGGATGCGGTGGAGGATGGTGAGGGTGGATTGCTGCCGTGGTGCCTTACAGGGGCCCTGGATTGCCCCCAAAGGAGGGACCCTTCCAACCCTGTTAGGAGGCCACCAGGTTTTACCTGGCAGTGTTTTCCCATGGCAGTGGGCCCCTCCACCTTCAACAAAATTGATGTGAAGGTGGGAAGAGGCCCTTAAGTGGTTAATTGGCCACTTAAGGGACTCAATTGGTCTGTGGTGGGAAGGCCGTCCTCTGTCTTCCTCGCCTCAGACAGTATGATGGGGCCCAGGCAATGTCGAACGGTGCCCACTGCCATTTTGTTTGCTCCCTGCCTCCGTGCCCACCTAAGGCAGAGCAAAATCCTACCCATAGACTAAATGATGCTCAAAACCCATAAATTCAGACTAAATAAACATGACTCATGGATCAACAAACAAATTGGAAGTGATATAAAGAGGAAACATTACCTCTACAAATCTTACAGAAAGGCTTCGTTCAGATGAATGGAAGAAAATGCAGCAATTAGAAATGATGAGGGGGCAAAGAGAGGGGGAGAAAAGCAGCAGAGGCTAAAAATAGTCAGAATTAGGACAAGAAAAGAACAGTAGAGATAAAAACAGTAAAAGATACAAGTGGAATTAAAATAGTGAATGAGGAAAAGATAGGTAATCATTTGAGTGACTACTTCCTCCCAAGAATTCACAAGAGAAGACATGAGTAATATGCATTACACATGCAGAGTAAAATTAATGACTTTGAAATAAATGTCATAGAAGTCCTAGAGAGGCTTAAAGGGTTCAAAGCAAATAAATCACCTGAGATAGGTGATATTTACCACAGAGCTCGGGGGGAGATTTGTGAGGCACTGATGACCATTGAGTGAGTCACTGGACAATGAGGAGGTAGCAGTAGATTGAAAGTAAGTCAATGTAGTATTTGGATTCTAAGAAGGGGTAAAACAGACAATGACAACTACAAACCTCCATAGATCTCCATTCCATGCAAAATAATGGAAATATTATCAGCAGTAAATGTCAAGGTGTCTATGGAAAAACAGCCTAGTAACCAGCAGCCAACATGGATTCAGAAAGGGAAGTGCCCTATAACATTGCTGTAAACTTCCAAAAGGTGTATGACAAAGTCTGACATGAAAGTCTATTAGATAAACTCAAAACTGTGGAGATTCAGGGTAAACCTTGTGAATTGATATGAAACTAGCTGAAGGTTGTTTACAGTACACCCCAAATTACTCACTGTATCCCATTTACTTCCCAGTATCAGAGTGCTCTCTGTATCCTGTTCACTACCCAATTCCATATTGTTCCTGGCACCTCAGTACCAGGCTATACAGTGCTATAAGTGCTATGCTAATAAGACACTCCTGTTTGAAAATCTGGTTGCAGTTCACAATCTTGGTCCTAATTGCTGATTATCATAATTTGAATTTGCCTGGAGACACCTGCAGGTTTAGCTCTCGAATCCTGACTAGACACAATTTTCATGGAGCAATATATATGGGCTTTTTGCACCCTCTTCCACTGAAGATGTGGAGTGGACTAGCTGACATATAGTGGCAGGTTTCAGGGTGGCCCAGGGACTGAGCGAGAAGGTGCACAGTTTCTTGGACGCATCAATGGAGATCTTGGTGGAGGAGGTCCAGAGGAGGAGGTGTGTCCTACATTCTCATGGGGGAAGCTGCCCACCTTGCCCTGTTATTCATCCTGTACCCCTCTCCTGCTATAGCTGGTGCTGCTCTGCCTGATCTCATCTCCTTTTCCCATTCCTCCTACAGACCAAGGATGACCCTGAACAAGGTGCCCATGACCAAGCACTCCCTTTCTTCTCATGCCTCCTACAAAGTGCAGTAGCACAGCACTCATGCTCTTTAGGTGAAGTCCTCAGAGAATTTCCGTAATAAAAATTGGTAGAATGTTGAAATCTTGACAAAATGTCCTAGAAGTCTCCTGATGTGTTTCAATAGTCCTCTTCAAACCTCCAGCAGCAGGTGAACAATAAAAGGTGATATACTGTCATGCTCACACGATGAACTGTAGTGAACTGGAGCAATTATGAACTGCAAAAATGAACTGATTAAAAAAAGCTCCAAAAATGGACATACTTTTTGCTGCAGACAAGATGGAGGTCAGGTGACCTCTACTGTACTGCAAATATACATGGGGACTGTTGGAGACTAAACCCATCAAGTCTGGACTAGTCCTGGGGAAGGCACATTAAAATGCTAATCAGTCCATTCAATGCTAAATGGCTTCTATCAACAAGAATTGGGTTGACAGGGGGACTTTGGATTCAAAGCCAAGATAATAGGTGGACATTACACCACTTTATCAAGTTAAGCCACATTAAAACCCCATTGTGTAACAACCCCATATTCAAAGACATTGTATGAACACACCAGGGAGAGCACCTATGGTCACCTGACTGAAACCAAACCTAATAAGTTTTTTTTCTTAAAAAAAAATACATCTCTGAAAGGCAATCAGCCAAGGAAGCTGAGAGATCCATTCCAGCCAAGAAGATGACCCTGCCTGAACATCTTGAAACCACAGATGCAGAGACTTCAAGGTGACTGTGTAAACTCCCCACCTGAAAATTGTAGCAGGCTTCTTGCCACCAACTTTGACTCTTAACTAGAGGAGTCCGCAATACTTCAGTGAACCAAGAAAAGGAACACCAGGCCTGTACCATTGCTTTTTTAAAAAAGATTCCTCTCAGGAAAACCAAGAAGGATTCAAAGTGAATCTTTTTACAATAATTGGACTTAAATGTATGCTATCCTCTAATCTCTATCTCTTCTTGTGTGTGTGTGCATATGTTAGTGGGTGAGGTTGCGATATTTTTTGGGTATTATTGAATAAATTCTTTTAATCCTACAAGAAAATCTGTCATTTGTCTGTTTATTTGACCTCTAAAACACTTGGGCACTAAAACAATATTTAAAAAAAAAACCACTGTCTATAGTCAGTTGAGAGGTGAAAAGGTGAAGTCACCCATACCATCTCCCACCCCCCAGTCTGTAACGATACCTTTTAAGCAGTGCTTGAAATCCTCAGCAATGACTTGTTTACTCCTGTTCAGCTGGTCTATAACAGTTGTTAAATAGAGCATAATCCACCAAACTAGTGTGCAGCCTTTTTAATGAGAGCTAGCAGGCAATTTAATTGTCATTCAGCCCCTTAATAATCCTCCGGGCTGTTACTAGTTCTAGCATCAACTCCTTTACTGAGATGGTGCCTTGCGTTAAACACAGGGTAAACCTGCGTTGCAGCTTCAGAATCCATCTTGGCCAATTCGTTACTTCTTGCGGCTGAAGTATTCAGCCAAAATTGTCCCTAAGATCCCTTTTCATGATATCTGCTGTTTGCAAAAGCTCTGAAATTGTAGCAAGTAAGAGTAGTGTTCCATTAGAAAGGGATCTGCACAACGGAAAGCTCTAACTCATTTTTCTACAAATTTCTGGTAAGTAATTGTGGTAATTTTCCAGCCAACAGGAATCAAAATGAAGTTAACTAGACTCAACTACAGCCATGGCACCAAAGTGCACTATATTCAGGAATTTCAAGCTTGCAAGTCAAATCCCTGCTTCGAAACAAAATGGTCTGTTCCAGAGCAACAGAAAGTGACTTTTCAATGATCCTTGGTAATATCATTGCTTTAAGAATTCATTGAACACAGTAAAGATGGTGGCATATCATCATTTTACACACTGTAGAAGAGCTGTACCAGTTCACTTGTGTTTCATTCACAGTGAGTTCCTAATACTTGTAATATATGGTCGTAAATGCTCTGCCAGCTGTTACACTTCTGGCCAAAATCAGAGTGGTCCTTGAAAATACCTTTTTTAAATTATTCATTCGGGGAAGTGGGCATTGCTGGCTAGGCCAGAATTTATTGTCCTTGGGAAGGTGGTGGTGAGCTGACTTCTTGAACCGTTGCAGTCCTTTTTTCTCACGGAGAAAGAATTCAAGCCTATAGCAGCAACAGCAGCATCAACCTGCATTTATATAGCATCTTTGGCACAGAACAACATCCCCAAGGCGTAATCTAACAAAAAAAAGAATGGCAAGAAGGAGATATCAGGAGGGCTGGCCTAAAGCTTATTCACAGATGGTGCTTAAGGAGGATCTTTAAAGGAAAGGAAGGTGTAGAGACTTGGGGAGATCGGCCTAGACTGTTGAAGGCACGACCACTAAGGACAGGGGGGAGGGAGGGAGGGGGGGGGTGGGGTACATAAGAGGACATGGTTAGAGGAATGGAGGGTTCGGAGGAGGGGTGGTTGTAGGACTGGAGAGGTTAGACTTACAGGAACCATTTTTCTTCCCTAAGAGCGCCAATTTGGATTAAGATTTTAAGAGTGAAAATTACTCTGAGCAATGTAACTGTGCCATGTAAAAGAAGTGGGTTAAAGCTTCCATTAAATAGCAAAGAAAGAAAGACTTTGCTTTATAGTACCTTTCATCAGCTCAGGATGTTGCAAAGCACTTTACAGCTAATGAAGTTCTTTTATAGTGTAGTAATGTAGGAAGCACAGAAGTCAATTTGCACACGGCAAGGTCCCACAAACAACAATGTGTTAATAACCAAATCTGTTTTAGTGATGGTTAAGGCATAAATATTGGTCAGAACACCAGAGAAAACACCTCTGCTCTCTCGTATAGTGTCATGGGATCTTTTACCCCCATCTGAGTGGCTAGATGGGGCATGTGGTTTCAAGTCTCATCTAAATGACAGGCCTCCCTCAGTGCCCAATAGATAATCAAAAAATAGTGTTGACAGGCCTACTTGAGGTAGAATTCAGACCCTGGATCCGAGGAAGCCTGAGGAGGTCGTATTACTGGATCCAGGAGGCCTGAGACAGGGTTTGTAGATGTAGTTTGTCACAGAGCTGCCTGCTGCTGAGGCTTGGAGTGGAACAGGCCATTTACAGTAGCATCTATCAGCTGCTCAGTACAAGGGGATTGTTTCAGGGAGAAGGAACTGGCAGTTAAAACAATGATACCAGATCCTGCTGAATTCCCTTTTCCATTTCAGTACAATTCAATAAATGTCAGTAAAGACCTGAGGCCATGTTAGTTATGTATCTTATAAACAGCAAAGCACAGTAGCAGTTGTTTTCGATGCAGCACAATCACAAATGTCATGATATTTTAAAGTTGTTGATATTGGCAGGTTTTGCTATCTAACATAATTTCTGAGGCTTTTTATAAAAAGTACCCTGCTGGACATCAACTCAGTATTCAGAGGCCAGAGCTGTGGTTGCCCGTTTGCTGGGGTTATGATAGGGGGGGTGGGGAAGTGGGGTGATGGGGCGGGGGGGTTGTCTCTCTGCTCCCATTGGTCACGGGTATCCCATTGGATGTCAACCCAGTATTCAAAGACCATAACTCTTGTCTCCACTCAGCGGGGACTGGTGCCATTAAGTGGGCTATAGATCGAGCCATATCATAGGATGAAATGGAAGTTCTTAAAGCTATGCTTTAACTGCCTAAAGCATGGATGACAGCTACATTTCAGTGGCGTCCACGGAGCTGAGAATGAGGAAAATTCCACAACCATTCCATAGAATATAATCTCATAGCGACGTCCATTAATGAACTTCTCAAAGATATTGTGGCACCCAGAACAATCATGTGCACAGTAAATGGTGTGTGAGTGTGAACAGGAAATGCGACGCAAACCCAATTCGGGGCTTGTGTGTGTCAGATCCTATTGCAGTCCGCAAAGGTTCAGAAAGTAAGGCCTGGAAATGCAGATGTAGGTTAAATTTCATGTTTTAGCACCCCTTTCAGAGCTTCATTAGGTGGAATTAAAATTAGGGGACAGAGAATTTTGTGGGTCATAAATCGGGTGCACTGAGTTTCACACCCAAATTCCTGATAGGTGTGCACTTTTCTGGACCAGGCGTCGAAAATTGTGAAACGTACCCAAAGTTGAGCATTTGTAAAAGCTTGACTGAAAGGGACAGACCAGATCCTCACTCTTCATTCATTTTAAATGTAATTTTCTTTCATCTTCTACTTAAATGGCTGCTGAATCCTTTATCTGTGAGAATGAAAATCATCTGACAGCATGCCAGGAATAAGGGCAAGCAAACAGAAACACAAGTGACCCTGGCAGGCTTTATCTTACTATCTGGTGGCAGTCTGTTTATGATGTTTTGGTGCGAGAGGCTGTAATTAGACTAAAATTGCCAACACTTTGTTTGCTGTTGCTGTTTCATCTTTGTTTCATTTTCAGCTTAAACAGACACAACCCATCTGACATTGTGCCAACTAAATTCATAGTCATAGAGTGATACAGCACTGAAACAGGCCCTTCGGTCCACCGAGTCTGTGCCGACCAACAACCACCCATTTATACTAATCCTACATTAATCCCATATTCCCTACCACATCCCCACCATTCTCCTACCACCTACCTACACTAGGGGCAATTTACAATGGCCTATTTACCTATCAACCTGCAAGTCTTTGGCTGTGGGAGGAAACCGGAGCACCCAGAGGAAACCCACGCATTCACAGAGAGAACTTGCAAACTCCACACAGGCAGTACCCAGAACTGAACCCTGGTTGCTGGAGCTGTGAGGCTGTGGTGCTAACCACTGTGCCGCCCCAAAATTCAGAGCTTTTTTACCATGGGAAACATTAGAAATTAGATTTGTGATCAAAGAGTGTGGCTAGTTGAACATTTGTAAAACTATGTGGCACTGTGCTCACTTTTCACAGTCGGATCTGCTACAACAGGTTGTCTAAACCAAAATGAATGAAACTTGATGAGATTGGCTAAATTAGGCTTTTGAACGCTGTCTAAGCAGCAAGCAGACATGGTACTTAGGAGCAATATCCCCTCTAATTTTTTTATTGCTGCTGCTGCCTGTTCATTTGAATATGTGGTACGTTTAAATGTCTTTGCAAAGCTACACACGCGCAGTATCTTAAAGGAGATGACTTGTGAACAGTCTGAACCGTACCTTCCGAGTTGCTGCATGGCCATGCGAGCAGCTTACAGGGAACATTGCTTGTGATCTCATGGAAGTGTGTCAAAGGGTAAAGGCAACCTAATCTAAACATTTAATAAGCATCGGTGTATATTCACTGGTGCTTCTCAGTTACCTCCCGATGGTGTGTTTTTCGGCTTTTAAACTAATGGGACATCCTGTGAGCAGACACTTTGTGTAGAGTTCACCTCATGTAACATTATCAAATACCATGCAGCGGTTTCCTTTTGTATGGGTAATGTTTCATTACAACAGCGACTGCACTTCAAAGGTGCTTCATTGGCTGGCTGTAAATGCTTTGGAATGTATTGCAGTTGTGTAATGTGCTATATAAATGAAAATCCTTATGATTTTCTTTCCTTTCCCACAATCACATCACACACCTACAGTTAAATTCAAAGCTTTCCTTTTTGCATTATCCTATCTATTTCTTGTTTATACTGTATGTTCTGGCTGGTCGTTTTCATTTGATTTATTACAGTAGGCTCCTCATCCTTCCTGTGATACTGGCCATGAGAACAAACCAGCTGGGAGTCTTGCAAAGTGGCTCTGTAATCAGAGATCAGGTGCTCTGTACATTCCTGCCATTCCACCAACTTCCTTTGATTTTTAAAACCATTACAGTCCCCAACCTGCACCCAGCCATGATGATTATCACAACTTGAATAACAAGTTCCTGGTTCCATTAGGTACTGGCCATATAACTGAACAATACTGAGGAATTAGTAAGATTAAAGATGACTTGAAACTATGCATTGCTTGGCACACTCATTTCAGCTGGGTTCAAATTCAGCTCAATGATGGGATGGAAGTGTCATCGCTCTCTGATAGTTGGTGATCTTAATGAACTGGGTTTGCAGCAAACTGAAATTCCATCCTATTACCCAAGTTTTACATCTTTAAGAATGATGAATAAATTAAGGATTCTTGCTGGATTTCTGATTAGGCAGTGCTGACCATGTGCTATTGCAAATCACATGCTTAGTAAAAAAAACAATTAGATTACAAAATCAAAACACAATGAAGCACTTATGGGTTAGACTTACTGATAGTAACACTGTGCCTGATTAAAGGAGTAAAGAAAATGCATTTTTTAAATCCACATTTCAAAATGCCCAACTTGATGCTAACAGCAGTTCTGCCTGAAGTGGGAACTGCACTTCCCGCCCACCCATATAGCTGGGAGAGACCTTGTTAATTTATTCCACAGCAGCAAGTTGGCTGCTTCTGCCCCCAATTTTTCCCTAGATGAGAAAAAGAATTTGCCAATTTGTGCACAGTAAAGTCCCACAAACAGCAATGTGTTCAGATCATTTCTTTGGGGCGTTCGTTGAGGGTTAACAGTTAACCAGGACACCAGAAGAACTCCCCTGCCCTTTGAATAGCGCCATGGGGTTGCAGGTGGAAAGACGGCCTCTGTTTAGCATCTCATCCAAAAGACAGCACCTCCAACAGTACTGCATTCCCTCAGTACTGCCCTGAGGTGTCCATCTAGATTATGTACTCAAGACTCTGGAATGGGACTTGAACCCACAACCTTTTGACTCAAGAGCTGAGACTGCTACCACTGAACCAAGGCTGACAAAGATGAGCATTTAAGCACAATGACATTTTGCTTCAGTGGACGCTACCACTGGATCAGCTATCATTGCCCCTGTCTGCATCTCCATCCAGAATGTCCATTCACTTGTGAACATGGCCCTTGCCATGGGCTTATTGTGGATGATTGTGTTGATATTATGACCTTGATGGAAACTGGCTGATGGGGTGATGACAGCTTCCCCTAACAAAGCCTCCTGGCCTGGCTATACATTCCACCCCTTGCCCTGCCCAGACTGTCTCAGTTTCAGTTTGGTTCTTAGCATCAAATTATACCTTGGTCAGTCCCCCTATTCCTCTGGCACCTTTTTCTCCTTTGAACATTTCCCCATGTTCCACCCTCTTGCCTCTCATTTAAAATCCTTGTTCTCTATCATCCTGGTGTCTTGTTTATCTGATTTAAATGCTCCACCATTGGCTGCTGTGCCTTCAGCTGCCATGGCCCTGGAATTCCCTCTCTAAACTGCTCCGTCTCTTTAACTCTCTTTCCTTCTTTATGATGGTCCTTAAAACATATCTCTTTGACCAAGCTATTGGTCATCTGCTCTAATATCTCGGTGTCAAATTTTGTTTGCTAACAATCTGTGAAGCAATTGGGACATTTTAGTATGTTAAAGGTATTATATAAATATAATTAAAGCAGAATCATAATGGCTCAAATGTTTGGTCAGTGGTGAAGCTAGGGTGCTTGCCACTTACCTCAAAGAAAGCTGTGGTGAGAATTTTAACACTCTTGTGGTGCAATTAATTATTGCAATATTCTTTAATGGGGATTCCCAGCATCGAATTGCAGTGATGTCATCAAGATGTCCAAGAAGCCAATCACAGTAAAGAATTCTCACAGACAGCCAATCAGGAAATGAAGAGCACTAATAATCAAATAACTATTTAAGAAGTTCAGAGTGAAAGAGATGGGGGCATACATATGGGGTCGAGGTAGAAGTTGCAATATCATGAACAATCTTTGAAAAAAATTATTTTAAAAATATAGTTTAAAAAAATCTAGCAATTAATCATAATAGAGACAGACATTTACCAACATTCCACAACATACAATTATTTTTTCAGGGCCAGATAGGTTGTGCAGGAGTAGTTACTACTCAGATCATCATTAAAAACCCAGTAACATCTCATTGAACAAGGTTTAACTTTTTATGGGGTTTCTAACAGTGATATGTGCAGAATAGGGGAAGTTCTCACCACATCAACTGATTTCACTGTTTGCTGGCTCATGGTGGGGTGGCGCACAGCACAGTCTGTGCCAGAGCAATGACTCTCAGACTGCAGGTTCAAGATTTCTGCGTTAATCTGCCCATGTGCTAAATCCTGAAATAGCAGTCCAATTCAGTGGCAAACTGTCAAAAACCCCACAAATTCTGGGTCAATACTGTGTAATAATCTTGTGTATTTCCAGAAAATCTGTGCACAGTACTGAGGTTAGTTAACTATATTCATGCCAGGACCAACCAATGCAACTAGCATAATCTAACAATTACCATCACAAAGATCCAGTCAGAATCAATCTAAACTGAGCCTCTTGGCTCAGGAAGGACTAAGCTACTTATAATCCTGCATTAATCTAAATCCACTTTCAATACTGTGTGAATAAATTCATGCTGTTAACATTTTCTGTAATTTTCTGATCTATCTCCATTTTTACTGACACTAATTTTCCAGCTCACTGGAGCTTAAGAAGTCTCCTATTAAACACAGACACATGCTTCCTTCCCTTCTCATTGTCCCCGATTAGTCCCAGTCCTGATAATAGTGGTCAGAGTTTACAAAGGCAATGCCCTTGATTATTGAGGAGGGAGGGCAGCTGCATGATTCAGCATATCTTACATAGCAATGACATCACATCCAAGCGATAAGACACTTTAACAGCTACCTTAGCAATTGGCTTTGACAATATTCTTTTCCATAAAGACTGATCCTAATTAAGCTGGAGAGAAACAGCTAACATGTGTAATGTCACAGCAAATTCTTCATTTGTTTCTGATCTGTCAATCTTTCATACCACTGCAGCTATGATATAAAGGAACTGTTTGCATTTACTACCACCTCAATTTCCAAGCTTTAAAATCCTAGCTTACCTTCACTTGCTTTCTCAATTTTAATAAAACTGGTTTCATAAATAGACAAAGAAAAACAAAGAAAAGCTGCTTATGCTGATTGCCAATAGGGGTGGGGTTGGCATTCTGATCAATATTAATCAGCGACATAGGTTACAGGAAGCAAAGTTTTGGATGAGCTCAACTATGGAGGTTGGAAGATGGGAGGCCATAATATCCTAGAGAATGCCAATGCAATGGGGTAGGTCAGAGAAGAAAGACCAACTCTGTGGGACCACCCTTGCTTGGTTTTAGTCCTATCTAACCCACTGTAGCTAGCAAATCTTTGAGTCTCTGCATGGTCACCACCGTGAATGTAATGCTCCAGCCTTGGCTAGCTCGTGACTTCATTTTCCCCTCAGTTATCGAAGGAAAATGAGGTGACTTCTGTATTATTGCTATTGATGCCCATTCTGCCACCATTGTCAATTCCATCATTATCATTATACTGTCAACTGGCTTGGCCAATGTCAATCAGGGATAAGCATGTTCTTAACAAGTTCTAACAAGACAAAAGCCATCCTGTCCAGCTCCTGTCAAAAATTCCATCCTCCTCTCTTTGGTGTTTGGTCATGATGAACCTAACAGTACACATGCTGAGTGTTTGTGTTTAACACTAAGCTAAACTAATGAGATACCTATCCTTTCAACATTGGGTGTTAATTTATACCTCCAAAACACTGCCTACATTTATCATTGCCTTACTTCCAGTATCATTGAAATCCACGTTTTTTTCTACCTCTAGACTAGACTGCTTACTCATCCTTCACTTTCAACACTAATGGAGTAGTTGTCTAGACTAAACTCTGGGATTCTCTTTTGGTTTTGGCTTTATGGAACCAACGTTTGGCCCAGTTGAATTCTTGAAAAGGAATTGGTACTGACCATGCCTAATAGAGTCTGAGTCTTGAAAGCTTATCCAAGTAACAAGAATGTCAGTTCATGCTCTCCTGTGGGTTCTTGGTATATTTACACTATCTGCCAAGCATGTTAAATTGTATTTCCTTCCATTTGTTGTTAATGTATGAACAATTTTGTGCCATGCATTAGATCTAGGTTGATGTAATTCAAATTCATTTTACATAAGCATTTTGCAGTCACCAAATAGATGAAACTTTCATCCCATCAGTCTGGGCAGGACTGGAACAGAGGTCTCAGGTGAAAAGACAGCATGTTAATTTACCGCAATATTTAATCTCAAGAAGCCTTGGGCTCTTGGTCTGACATTCAGATCAGTGACAGACATTCATATTACAATGAAGACTGGCTCAGAACTGCAATTCTGAAACTTTGAGCATTGACTCTGGGGACTAATTCATATTTGCAAGATAAGCTTTTCTGTTTACTGATTACATTTAAAAATAGATTTTGTTCCAATCTCAATGTTGCCAGGTTTTTGAATGTTTTGACATCTACTGTGTGACATTTCAATTGTTTGCCAGCTTATTGCAATAGGATTCTGCTACAGTTTGCGCTTTCTCCCAATGCTTTACCTTGTGTTTACAACAAAACAGTCTCCATGGGCTGGATTTTCACATGGCCAGGGAGATGGACCTCCCTGTACGTGGATGATGTCATTTTCTTCTGCTCAGATCTGCAGTCAGTTTACAGATTGAGCATCTGCGACGAGTTCGGACTGGCCTCGTGAACCAAAGGAAAATGCGGAAAAAGTGAGGCCATGTTCTTTGGGAACTGGGCCGACCGATCCTTTGACCCTTCATCAGGTCAGATTACCTGAAAGTGCTGAGGATATGGTTTGGTACGGCCGACGCATGCACCGGAAACTGGAAGGAGTGCATGGTCATGGTGAAACACAAACTGGGCAGGTAGGAGCGGCGCACCCTCTCCATTGCCAGTAAGAACCTGGTCATTATATGCGAGGCACTCTGTGTTGCTGTACGTGGCGTAGGTCTGGCCCATAACCCACTTGTGCGCCGTGGTGATCACCTGAGCCATCTTCCGCTTTATCTGGAGATCGAAAATGGATTGTGTCTGCTGAGACACCCTGTTCAAACCTCTATATAAAGGGGACTAAATGTACCCAACGTCGCCCTCATCCTGGTGGCCACCTTTGTGTGGGGCCGCATCAAACTGTGCGTAGACCCTTGATACACAAACACCACATGCCACCATGTGCTGAGGTTTTATCTATCCTTTGTGAAGGATGGGTCTGGCCATGTTCTGGCTCCGTTCAGTTGGACTATACCGTACCACTTTTCCCACTTAGAAAAGTTTGTATAGAAAAACGCCTTTGACCACAAGTGGTCCATATGTACATCCTGGAGGCCCTGCGAGAAAAGATGGTTGATCCTGTCGGATGGTTCCCCAAACAGACTGTCAAACTCATTTGGCAGAATGCCTCATTGCCAGAACTTTCAAACAAGCATCAAGATGTAGTTTGGCTCGTGGTGAGAAGGGCCCTCCCCTTCGGATCCTTCCTGCACGCCCTGGGTCTCTGCCTCCGCACACTGCCTTTGAGGTGACTGCGATGGGGAAGAAACTGTCGTCCACCTCCTTCTGGAATGTGCCTTTTGCAAAGCAAGTGTGGAAAGAGATGGAGTGGTTTTTGTTGAGATTCATCCCGAGTAACTCCATAACGCAGGACTCCAAGGACACACACCAAGATAAACATGAAGTGCTGCTGGAGGATCATCAACTCAGTGAAAGACGCTTTTTGGTCTGCCCAAAGATTGCTAGTTTTCTAGTGCAAAGACTTATCAATGACCAAGTGTTGTAAACTGGCACATTCCAAGGTCTAGGATTATGTGCTGAGGGATGCACTAAAACATGGGCAGCTGCTGGAAAGGCTCAATGGGGGAAAGGCCACCGTGTAAGGCCCACCCGCCATAGTATACCGAGGGGCTGGAAACCTGTTAAAACTCCTCTGGTTGTATGCACTAGAGAATGTTCAACATGGAATGCAAATACACATTGTAAATATTACCTGTAATGGCAAGTGTAGTGAGGTGCCTCATGTACTGTAATGAAAGAAACTGATCTGTATTGTACTTTATGTAATGTCAAATTTAAATTGTCAAGTTTTTTTTTAAACAAATTTTATGAATGAAGTATATCTTTAGAAAAAAAACTATTTTCAAATGACTGGGGAGATGGGACTGGAGGTGGCTGGGCAGAAAAATTGCCATGGGAGAGCAATGTGCTGGTTTGCTGGCATCTTCCCACCTCTGGGCCATTTTCAAGGAGGCTGAGTGAGAGAGACAATGGCTACTTGCTCGCAAGCAGTGGATTGCCAATTGAAGCAATAGGCCCCCCTCCTGTACTGACTGGAATTTTCCAGTCGACAAGAGGGCTGCCCATGGTGGGTGGCCGAAATATGGCCAGTGAAAGGAGGTGGCCTCCCGGCAGCAGACTGAAGGGCCAGCACCCGATCTTTTAAAGCCCCAATCCTGCTGCGGAAGAACGGTCATCGCTGCCTCCTCAGACCGCCCTGTGGAGGAGTTCTCCCTCTACAATGGTGGTCTGGCAGCTGTGGCCATTTTTATTTTCAAAACTTTTAAAAGTGCTGAGAGGGCCTCTATATTGAGGTGCCCTCTCTTTCCCTTACCTTCATTGGCAGGCTGCCATTCTCTCAGTGCTGGAGGGCCTCCAATTGGCCCTCCAGCATCTGCAGCCCACCTGCTGTCCTTAATTGGATGGCAAGCATGTCCTCTGGCCATTAATTGGCCATTCCTTTGAAAATTGTGTCAGGTGATTATTTTCGACACGATGCGGGATCGGACCTGCTTTCGATCCTGGCATTGGGGTCCCAACCCCAAAACACGAATCCTGCCCCATATCTCTATGAAGCAAAACGTGTATCCTTGTGTGCTGTAAATGGGATAGCATCTTTCAGGACTAACCGTTTTAATTCGGGTATAATGCACCGAAGACCACAGAACATGCTCTCTACACTCTTCTGTTTATATTGAAAGGTGGTAAGCACCATTACAGTCAAGCTAAAACTAATAGCAGGTCAGGCAGTGTCTGTGGCAAGAGAAGCAGAGTTAACGTCTCAGGTCAGTGACCCTTCATCAGAATTGACAAATATTAGAAATGTAAAAGATTTTAAGCAAGTAAAGTGGCCCCACCCCCTGCTTTACTTGCTTAAAATCATTTACATTTCTAATATTTGTCAGGTCTGAAGAGGGGTCACTGACCTGAAACATTAACTCTGCTTCTCTCTCCACAGATGCAGCCAGACCTGCTGAGTATTTCCAGCATTTCTTGTTTTTATTTCAGATTTCCAGCATCTGTGGTATTTTGCTTTTATAAAACTAATAGCACTCATTTCCATGTATGATAGTTATACAGAAGGAGAAATACACAGTAAGTTATCACTAGTACAAATAGAATCATAGAATAATATAGCACAGCAGAATGCCATTCGGCCCATCGCATCTGTGCCAGCTCTTTTGAAGAGCAATCCAGTCAATCCCATATCCCTGCAACATTTACTCCAAGTTTAGAACACAAATATGTGATTAAATATCTCCTTCAGACATATTTCTTACACATTCCAATAATCTTTACGAGGAAGCAGTTCGTTCGGTTTTTATGCCAGATAATGTACTGGCCATCCTGTACGTGGATCTCATGTCCCCTGTGAACCAGATTGTCTCTTCATTTGCTCAGCATTTAGGGGAGTGCAATGTGACCCCAAGATTGAACTGCAAAATCTTGCTACAGTCTGACAGCTTGCGATAATATAGTGTATGCAGCCTCATTTTCATTTCACTGATAAATATATACTGTCAGACTAAGCTTCAAACGATAAACCAACAGATAAATTTACTTAACATTAGATAAGTGAACAGTATTTGACACAACTTGTATATTTTCCATCAGTTACAAATTTTACCAATCTGCTTGAAATGTCAAAACAATGAAGCCACTTTCCCTTCTACTTTTCAAATTTCATTGATCCTTCAAACAAGGTGGGCTGAATTTTATTAGCACTCTGCGTGGCGGCTCATTACCATAGAGGCCACCCGCAGCTCCCCCGTATTACGTTGAGGGGGTGGGGGGTGGGACAGCCGGCACTATGTTGGAAGCTGGCATAGCTGAGAGTCATGTGCTGGGGCCCTATTTAAAGGGCAGCCAGTACAGCAGCTGTGCCTGCACCTACAGAGAATCCCAGCAATTGAGATTGGTTCCAATCAAGATATCTATCTGAATGGAGAGAGAGGGGTGTGCCAGGATGGCAGCATGGTTCAGTGATACCTCCCTGACCGCGCTCCTCCAGGCTGTGTGGGCAAGGCTGGTGGGGGGGGGGGGGGTTCCTCTTTCCCAGCGATGGCAGGAAGAGGCCCTCTCGCCTGACCAAGGCAGCCTGGCTGGAGGTGGCATAGGAGGTCAGTAACCATGGTGCCATCTGCCGCAACTGGGTGCAGTGCCACAAACAGATGAATGACCTGCTGAGAAGTGTGAGAGTAAGTGTTAATGTCTATCAAGGCTGCACTGAAACTGGGTGACACACACAGTGGCATATGTGTGCCACTGCCATGCCAAAGAATGGGAGGTTGGGCAGGGAGGGAAGAAGTGACATGAATGGTGAAATGCATGACAGAACTTGCCCTTGTCCAGTGCTCAGGAAATGGCACCTACATGAGTGGCTCACTCAGTAGTGCACACTGAGTACCCTCCACCTTTTGTGGCCAGCAACACACTTTTGACATATATGTCGTCCTGTTGACATGCCATTGTTAATATCTGCCCTGTTGCACCTCCAGGCGAAGAGGGCCCACAATTTGAGGGAGTCATCCTGCACCGGTGGAGGCACACCACAGATGCAAACGCTGACAGATGCCGAGTAGGAGGCCCTGCAGCTGGCACCACGACAGCAGCTGCACTCATTTGGCCAAACAGACATCAGGGTCCAAGGTGAGCTGATGTCCAATTGATATTAAAGATGAGCACTATGGAATGTCAGTTCTGCAATGCAATGCTGCTGCAATTGTGAAATGTGCTGCATCAAGACAATGTCCTCCTGTTGTGTCTTCCAGGCGAAAGAACAGAGTCAACTCCGGCTGCGCACGTGACCTCCAACACCTCGGAGGAAGAGCCAGACCCCGAGGAAGCAGCATCCCAGGACACTAGTGCACCTTCCACCAACGCAGATACTGTCACCTTGGTGGGTATCCCTCCGGCCATAGAGTGTGGGTCACAATCTGGTGAGAGCACTGCACACTCGCCCGAGCAGCTGACTGAGGCTGAGATAGCCGTGGCCCCTGATAGTCAGGGGCTTGTGAGTGGCCAGGCCCATTCTGAACCCCAGACAACTGATGACCTCCTGTTGACAGACCAGGGCAGGCTGGACCTGTTGAATAAGTTATGGCAACTGCAGGCGGAGATGCCACAGGCTGTGTGCAGCCTTGAGCAGACGATAGGGGTGTCCATCCAGGCCATGACAGCTGCATTGTCCGAGGCATATGAGCACTTGGCGTCATCCATTGAGATGGCGGCGGCCCTCATATATATCTGCGCCAATATCCTCAGACCTGCAATCCCTCACCGCTGCCATGACATCCACTCAGCAATGGCTAGGCGAGAGAGGGATCAGGGACATGGAGACTGTCCCTGCCCCGATCCCTCCCGGGAGAGCAGAGGGATTCCACTGAACCCTGAGATGGAGGAGGCGAGCCAGGGTACCATATCTGGGGTCCCCCCTCCAGGTGATTCCAATGTGGATGCTCGCTCCTCCACCCCTCCGCCTGTGAGTCCAGCTCCTGCAGTCACGATGGTTGCGGAGGGTTCTGCATTGATGCAGGATCCCCCCACCCCCAGCCAGCCGAGCCCCTCCAGGCCTCGTGTGCGCAGAGGACGACCGCCGAGGTCATCCACAGCCAAAGGGCAATCAGGTCAGCAGCCTTCCTCCAGTCAGGTTGCTGGTGCAGAGGTTGCACGGAGAAGGGGCACTCACACGCGTTTAAAAAAACACACTGACGCAAATGGGAATGCACAGGTGTCACATCAATATAAATATGTCTTGCACTAAATGTTCATGTGTCCTATTTTCTGTGTGAATGATGTGTGTCAGCATGTAGCGTCAATGTCGCATCCCTTGCACCTTTGGCCCTTCAGGAAAGCTAATGTATGCAATAAAATCATTGCAATACCAGCATAACTCAGGAGTGTCTCAACAGATGCAGTGATGTGGACATTGGCTCAGTCAGCTGCTGCCTCAAATGGTTTACACAGGGATGCTGCAGATGTGGACTGGTGCACAGCAGGTGAGCGAGGGTGATATGTGGCTTGCAGAGCTCATCTGTAGAGCAGACAGCCTTTGTCTGATAAGCGACTGCCATACATCCCTAGCTCACTGCTAGCCCTGCGTGCAGAGCCTGGGTGCCATCTGCCCTCTCATGCGCCTTTCCTGTTGTAGGCCCTCAGCATCCTCATAGTCAGAGGAGGAATCCTGCTGATGTCTCTCCTCATCATGCCAGGCCTGCCCCCTATTGGGTGCGTAGTCGTGCAGAGCACAGAGAGCAAGAAAGAAGAGCTGGCCTTTTCAGCCTGTAGTACAAGGTATCACCCTATCCATCAGGCATTGGGAGCGCGTTTGAGCATGCAGATCGCCTGCTCAATGCCAGATCTTAAAGCTCAGTGGATAATGTTGTGTCTCTCCTCTGCACCAGTGGTGTCAGGAGCCATGTCTGCAAGAGATAGCCCTTGTCTCCAAGAAGCCACTACTGCATCTGAGCCAGTTCAGTGAATAGCAGTGGCAACTGGGACTGGCACAGGACCCACATATAGTGGCAGCTGCCAGGGAAGCAGGCACAGATTTGCATGAAGCATTTCCGGTGCTAAATACCAGCTGCACCTAGATTGAGATGAATCCTTTAATGGTAATGTTTGTAGGTGGTGGCCTGGCGGGCGGCCTGATGGCCACATGTGTGCAGTCTATGACCCTTTGCACCAGTGGGAATCCCGTGATGGATCCGAAACAGGTGGCCCTCTGGGCCTGGCTCTCCGGCTTCGTCGTGAAGCAGACAGTCACCAGCCCTCAGGTACAGGGCGTCGGTGACCTCCCTGATGCAGCAGAACACTGCTGACTGACCCACAAAGGTCTCCGGTGGGCCCCTGAAATGATGCAGAGGTGTAAATTTGTGAGCTGCTGTCACTTTGAGGGTCACAGGCATAGGATGTCCACCGAAGCTCCTGGGCTGCAGGTCATTCAGCAGGGCACAGATGTCACTGCCTCTCTCGATATCCTTAGTCGCTTCTGACACTGGCGCTCTAACATCTGCAGGAGTCATGTGGGACCTGTAGATGCACTGTGATCTGTAGTGGCAAGCTCTCCTTGGGTGCTGCTGCTCATGACTGGGGCCTCCATGTGTGCTGCAACTACCTGTAGGTTTTGCCTGTGGTGCATACAAGTCCTCACAAGAAACGGATCAATTAATATAGGGTGAACCATCCCCATCTCCAAGTTGCAATTAAACTGGGTTCTTTTACTTCTTCGAAGGTTCCTGACCGGGTGAGATTGATGAGTGGTACATCAGGTGCTTTCATGCAGCAGCTATTTGGCATGGCATTGCCTGTCTTGGCTCCCACTAAGAGTGGCACTGCATAATCACATGGAGATTGTACAAGCTGCATCGAATGGCCCACCAGACACTAGTTTCACACGCCTACCATTTCTGACACTCTCCCCACATACAGGGTGACTTGAGTGTCATTGCTCCTTCATTGACAGAGGCAATCAGTGGCACAGAGGTGCCAACCATTATGGAGGGCAGAATTGCAGTGGCTCCCTACATGTTTGCAGATGAGCCCCTTGTAATTCCACCCCCACCTTACGAATGCAGATTGAGACCCCTGTAATCCCCTCCTTCCAGTATGCAGAGTTGAGACCCCGGAATATCTGGACTTGTCTTCACTATCGAACTCCTGTTTCTGGTGTCCCATCGGCTTTCCTGTTCGTGAATGGGACGGCATGTGATGGCCGCCCATGCAATGAAAAATGTGGAGGTCTGGAGTGAGAGGAAACAGGCTGCATAATCAGGAGAGGTAGGTAGCACTTTACATACAGTAATTGGGGTGCCGCCACCGAGTGGCGGGGGGGGGGGGGGGCGGGGTCGCACCGAGGACCCCCCACCGCCGCTACCTTCTCGACGTCGGGGGTCGAGGTGGGCTTCTCCTGGCAGAATTTTACGGGCCCCTCCCCAGCATTACCCACAGCATCGAGGGGCTGGTAAAATTCAGCCGGTCTCTCCATTTCTTACCTTACTGCAGAGACAGATCTAGCACAATCTCTCTGGTTAAACTCCCTGATTGACTACCAGTTAAATAGCATTAGCCACAAAGATACCATTCCCATTGCTCTGAAGATATATCAGAACTAAACCCATTTAAGAACAATCTCCTGTAAGGACACTAGATTTGACTGTCATTTGCTGTGTTCAAACACAAACCGTGCTTGTAGACAAAGCCTGAACTTTGTGTGGCAGTACATTTAAATTGAATAGCTCAATTATTTTAAAGTATAAACTATTAAAGCTATTACTGTTGAGATGCCTTTCAAATATAATGACGTCACTCAGCTTGTCCGTTCCAGACTGAGATGCTAAGTCAATCAAACTGAATATAATATCTAAACAAAATTTCGTCAAGCAATGCTTTTAAGGAATAATATACATCTGAAGTGAGCTGTTCTGCATCCCAAACTGTGACGTATATTCCTGTGACAGGCAGCAACAATCAATGTTAACCCTATGTGTCTACTATGAGCAGAAAAAAAGCAAGTCAAGCCTTTTGTTTCACAGATTGGTGTTGAGACATCTCTTGTTGGGTCTGTCATGACAGCCAATGAATTCATCAACATTCCCAGCCAGCAAACCTTCAACATTAACATTTCATACGCCAGTCACCACACAAACTTGACCTAATTAGATTCTGAATAAGGTCCGTGACACCAACAGAGGAGCTCAGCCTATTCTCACTCAAAATGTGGATGAATAAGAATTGATTTGTGTAATAACCACCCCTCTGACACAAAAACAAGGGGAATCTTTTGAAGATGCACTTATTTTTTTTAAAAACTCTATCTTTCCAAATGAAGGAAAGCACAGGAATCGCTTTCCTTTTGGTGGAGGTTGGAAACCCTGCTTTCATCATAGCCTCATTAATTTAATTAGCAAAGGTATAAAGAACTGCTTGGTTTATTTAGAAGAGTTGTAAATAGTTACTTAACCATTCCATTTGATGTGTGTGTATATAAATTGCTTAATCTCAGACTTGCATAGCATCATTTGTATAATTTAATTTGGATTTATATGGAAAGCATCAATTTGTTTGGAAAACCACTTGTTATGGTAGTCTGAAAGCTGCATGAACTATTTTTGATTCATCTCAGAATTTATACATTTGAGTGTTTCTGGAGGTGTTGCTTTTGACACACAAGGTATTAAAAACATTAGCTTTGCTGCATAGGAATCTCTCAAAAGCTGCTGGAACAGGTGGGGAAGAGCCCAGAAATAAATCCTAGGTAAGGGAGAACGAAAAATGCTGGAAGTCAAAACAGCTGAATTCACTGTAGAACAACAAAAAACTTTGCTAAAGGAATTAACAGGGACAATTGCACTAAATAAGACCCCTTTCTTATAAGGGTAAGTAATCAGTTTTGGCCATCTCCTTTGTCTTTAAGATTAGGTTCTACTCATTGCACTTTTAGCATTTCCAGATTATGGTGCTTTAGTTTGCTGATGAAGTAATTAGAAAACTTTAGACTGCAAAACTCTGGTCTCTGTAGTAATAGGACTTATTCCTCCTAACTTGCAATAGAATTTTGCATGCAAAAAGTTATAATTATCCAAGCATTTGAATTAAGCAAATAACACAGCAACATGGGCATTAAGTGGCAGAAAACTAATTGAATTAAGGGGAGTAGACTAATCCCAATGTTGGAGAACTTGGTATTATGGTCAGGAATTATATTAAATCAATTGAACAGTTTCTTGCATAATTAGGAACATTTCATACATCTATCAAATTCCACTGTGGGAACCGGTATTGAGAGAAAAGATGACACTGAAGAAACCTGAAACTGTAACACATAGAGTCAGAGATCCAAGCACCTATATCAGACTCAGATCAGAACTCATATCAATGGAGATGGCACTGATGACTGGTACCAGCAGGTACTTGTTCTTTTTGGAATCTGGTTAAGCAAAGACACACATCAGGAGTGTGATGGAATACTCCACACTTTCTTGATTGAGTGAAGCTCCAACAGCATCCAAGACAAAGCAGTCTGCTTGATCAGCACTCTATCGACCAACTTAAACATTCACTCCCTCCACCATTGGTACATAGTGGCAGCAGTGTGTACTATCCAAGCAATGCACTGCAGCAACTTGCCAAGACTCCTTCAACAGCACCTTCCAAACACGTGACCTCTACAACCTAGAAGGACAAGGGCGGCAGACACATGGGAACACCACCAGCTGCAAGTTCCCCTCCAAGTCACGCACCATCCTGGCTTAGAACTATATCGCCATTCCTTCACTTCACTGGATCAAAATCCTGGAACTCCCTTCCTAACAGCAGTACAAGAAGACGGCTCACCACCACCACCTCGAGGGAAATTAGGGATGGGCAAAAAACGGCTGCGTTTGCTGACCACGCAACCACTAGGTGGCGCAGTATTTGCACATGTGCAAATGCAGCCTCATGCACTAACCAGGTCCCTGTCTGCACTGTTTTTGGCAGCTGCCAGTAGTAAAGGTGGCGCTGCTCGATTTATCACAAACAAAAACAAATGAACCCCAAATGCCCACAGTGGCTGTGATCGCTGCCTCCATCCCACCCCCAGCAATACTCTGCTGCCTCCTGCCATCATGCTTCTCTTCGCTACTGCCTCCCGCGCCCATCTACTCACCACTTGCTCCAGGCCTCGCCACTTCTTTCCCCTCGGCCACTCGCTCCCTGCTTCACCCCCAACCCCCGACCTGTGGGCCACTTGCTCCTGGCCTTGCCGCTTCATCCCCTCTGCTCCCCTCCCCTGACTATCTTGCCACTCTCTTTCTCCCCCACATTCCCCATGCGGGGAAGAAAGGCGATGATTGCGGGAGGGATTGGGGAAGCAGAGCAGAGGGGATGAAACGGCGAGGCCGGGAGCAAGTGGCCCACGGGTAGTTGGGAGTGCGGGTGAAGTGGGGAGTGAGTGGCGAGGTGGGGAGCGAGTGGCCGACAGGGCGGTGGGGCTGAAGCGGGGATCGAGTGGCTGAGGGAGGAGATGTGGCGAGGCGTGAAGTGAGCATCGAGCAGATGTTGCAGTACGTGATGTTTTCGAGCGCATGCATGAATTAATCCTGGCAAGCCGGGTGCTGACACAGGCTACACATGCACAGCACCATACTGACATCAAGAGTCCGTTCTGTGCATGAATGAAGCTGGGAGTGCTTTGATGATGTCGGCACTGGGCTGCATTGTCAGGAGTCACTTTGGGGAAAAAAATTGGGCCTTGCCAGTGATGCTCATATCCCAAGAATGCATTCCTTTAAAAAAGGAGATTGATTACTCAGAATCTTTACATAAGCTTCACAAACATGACATGAAACAGAGCATCACTGTTGTCTGGTGTCAAACTAAGCGCCTTTGGATGAGACATTCAACCAAGGTCTGTTCAGGTGGGCATATTGGGAAGATAGTAAATGTTGGTATTCTGGTAGGATGGTTAAATGGTCTGAGATAGAGACTCTCTATTTGAGGTATGGAAAAATAATAGTGGATGTCCCTCGCATGGGGGCCTCAGGCTTGCCTTCTGTTTTGTTCCAGGTGTTTGGTCTTTGAGCTGAGTCTTGTATCATGACTCTTCCCATGCTTCCACACATGCACCTCCTTAGAGCTCTGTGCCTCTCACTCTTGCTAGTGTTGTTTCAAACTACACATGTGTGATTCTGATGTTTTGAAGTAAGGATCAAAGGAAAAAAACTAATATTTAGAGAGAGTGAGAAGAGAGGAATTAAAACTGGAAAAGAAAGCAGAGGTGAACAAGAAACTTTCATAGATCATACAGAGATACAGCACTGAAACTGGCCCTTCGGCCCACCAAGTCTGTGCCGACAAACAACCACCCATTTATACTAATCCTACATTAATCCCATGTTCCCTACCACGTCCCCACCATTCTCCTACCACCTACCTACACTAGGGGCAATTTATAATGGCCAATTTACCTATCAACCTGCAAGTCTTTGGCTGTAGGAGGAAACCGGAGCACCCGGCGGAAACCCATGCGGTCACAGGGAGAACTTGCAAACTCTGCACAGGCAGTACCCAGAACCAAACCTGGGTCACTGGAGCTGTGAGGCTGCGGTGCTAACCACTGCACCACTGTGCTGCCCACTTTAAAAGAGCTTCCCAAATGGCACAGATGGTGAAGTGTTGGTGTCCCCGCTTAAAACCTTACCTCACATTTCTCTACCTGGCCTTCTCAATGCCATTGTGCAGACCTCACCATTTCCTCTTTATACTGATATCCTCATTAAAAAAAAAAATCATCCATGGAGAGTGCCACTAGTATTGTTACCATGTTGCAGAATTAAATGTTGGGGAAAAAGCATGGAAATGATTTGTATTAATGTTCCTTACCAAATGGGATAAAGCAGGTAGGCTTTGCACAATGAAGCATTACTCCAGGAAAGTTAGGCAGCAGTTCACTCATTAGCCAAAGTTGTTTCCTGGAAAATTACTCTAAATTATTTCAATGTATAATAGTTCTAATAAACAAGGCCTCAATGTTGTCTGTAAGATGCACACAGTGACAGACTCCTGCATTAGAATGCAACTCCCTTTGGTAAACCAGTTTTGAATTCTATCAGCACAGAGAAAGACCCTCAAACTAAATGCCAAGTAACCTTTAAGAATGACAGCTATTCCAAGATCAATGTGCAGTAGTCTTTATAACTGAATACCCTTCAATTCTAACTGTGGTGCCTGGAACAGATCCCCATGACTCTCTGTGGCAACTCTGAAATTGCTTGTGGCTGTCTACTTTCTGAAAGATAGCACATTCTGCTTTATTTATATAATTTATATGACAAAATACAGAAAATTGATTCTATTACACTTCAGTATCTTTGCTGGAAAATAAAACTATCTAAACATAGAAAGTTTAAGGCACAGAAAGAGGCCACTTGGCCCATCGTGTCTGTGCCGGCCGAAAAACAATCCACCTATTCTAATCCCACCTTCCAGCATTTGGTCCATAGCCCTGCAGCTTACAGCAATTGAGACCCCTTATCCAGACTCCTTTTGAATGAGTTGAGGGTTTCTGCCTCAACTACCCTTTCAGGCAGTGAGTTCCAGACCCCCACCACCCTCTGGGTGAAAAGGTTTTTCCTCGTCTCCCCTCTAATTTTTCTACCAATCTCTTTAAATCTATGCCCCCTCATCCTTGACCTCTCTGCTAAGGTGAATAGACCCTTCACCTCTACTCTATCCAAGCCCCTCAAAATTTTGTACATTTCAATCAGATCTCTCTTCAGCCTTCTCTGTTCCTAGGAGAACAACCCCAGCCTATCCAATCTTTCCTCATAGTTGCATTTTTCTAGTCCTGGCAACATCCTCGTAAATCTCTTCTGTACCCTCTCTAGTGCTAGTACATCCTTTCTGTAATGAGGTGACCAGAACTGCACACAGTACTCAAGTTGTGGCCTAACCAATGAGTTATACAGTTCTATCATAACCTCCCTGCTCTTATATTCTATACCTCAGCTAATAAAGGAAAGGATTCCATATGCCTTCTTAACCACCTTATCGACCTGTCCTGCGACCTTCAGGGATCTGTGAACATTCACTCCAAGGTCCCTTGCTTTCTCTACACTTCTCAGTATTTACCCATTAATTGTGTATTCCTTTGCCTTGTTTGACCTCCCCAAATACATCACCTCATACTTCTCCAGGTTGAATTCCATTTGTCACTTTTCTGCCCATCTGACCAGACCATCAATATCTGCCTGCAGCCTACAGCTATCCTCCTCACTATCTACCACACAGCCAATCTTTGTCGTCTGCAAACTTCTTGATCATGCCCCCTACATTTACATCCAAATTGTTAATATATACCACAAAAAGCAGGGGACCCAGTACTGAGCCCTGCTGAACGCCACCTGAAACAGCATTCCCCACCTCCCCCCACCCCCCCCCCAGTCATTAAAACACCCATCAACAATTACCCTTTGTTTCCTGCCACTGAGCCAATTTTGAATCCACCTTGCTGCATTTCCCTGGATCCCATGGGATTTTATTTTTTTAACCAGTCTGCAATGTGGGACCTTGTCAAAAGCCTCGCTAAAATCCATGTAGACCACATCAACTGCACTACCCTCATCTGTCTGTCTTGTTACTACTTCAAAAAAATTTAATCAAGTTGATTAAACAAGAGCTTCCCTTAACAAATCCATGCTGACTATCCTTGATTAACCTGTGCCTTTCTAAGTGAGAGTTTTTTTCCTGTCTCTAAGAATAGATTCCAATAATTTGCCCTCTACTGAGGTTAGACTGACTGACCTGTAATTATTTAGTCTATCCTTCACTCCCTCTTTAAACAGAGTTACAACGTTAGCAGTTCTCCAATCCTCTGGCACCACACCTGTATCCAGTGAGGACTGGAAAATGATGGTCAGACCCTCTGCTATTTCTTCTCTTGCTTCTTTCAACAGTCTAGGATACATTTCATCTGGTCCTGGTGATTTATCAACTTTCAAGGATGCTAATCCCATTAATAATTCCTCTCTCCCTTTGTTTATCACATCCAATACTTCACGCTCCTCCTTCTTAACTACAATATCTGCATCGTCCCCTCTCTTGTGAAGACAGACGGAAAGTATTCATTAAGAACCATACCAACATCTTCTGCCCCTACACACAGGTTACCTTTTTGGTCTTTTATGGGCCCTACTCTCCTTAGTTATCCTCTTACTCGTAATGTATTGATAAAAACATCTTTGGGTTCACCTTGATTTTAATTGCCAATATTCTTTCATGCCCTCTCTTTGCTTTCCTAATTTCTTTTTTGATTTCACCCCTTCACTTTCTATACTCATCTCGGCTTTCTGTAGTATTGAGTTCTCTGTGTCGGACATAAGCTTTCCTTTTCTGCCTTATCTTACCCTGTAGGCTCCTTGACATCCATGGCGCCCTAGATTTGGCCATCTCACCCTTTTTCTTTGTGGGAACATGTTTACTCTAAACCCTTTGAATGCCTCCCACTGTTCTGACACTGATTTACCTTCAAGTAGCTGTTTCCAGTCCACTTTTGCTAAATTACTTCTCAGCTTAGTAAAATTGGCCTTGCCCCAATTGAGAATTCTAACTCCTGTTCTATCTCTGTCCTTTTCCAGAATTATGATCACTACCACCAAAATGCTGTCCCACTGCTACCCCTTCCACCTGCCCATCTTCATTTCCTAAAACTAAGTCTAAAACTGCACCATCTCTTGTTGGAATTGCGACATACTGGGCAAAAAAGCTCTCCTGAATGCACCTCAAGAATTCTGGTCCCTCAATTCCTTTTACTATTGGGGTAGTTAAAATCCCCTAATATTACTGCCCTATTGTTCTTGCACTTCTCCGAGATTTGCCTACATATCTGCTCTTCTATCTCCCTCTGACTGTTTGGGGTCTATAATACACTCCCAGAAGTGTGATTGCCCCTTTTTTGTTCCTTAGCTAAATCCATATGGCCTCATTTGACGAACCTTCTAACATATCATCCCTCCTCACAGCTGTAATAGTTTCCTTGTCCGAAATTGCCACTCCCCCTCCTTTCTTATCCCCCTCCCTGTCGCGTCTGAAAATCCTGTAACCAGGAACGTTGAGCTGCCATTCCTGTCCCTCCTTTAAGCCATGTTTCTGTAATAGCTATGATATCATACTGCCACGTGTCTATCTGTGCCCTCAGCTCATCTGCTTTATCTGTTATACTCCTTGCATTGAAATAGATATCCTTGAGCACTGCTAAACTTTTTTTTTATTTTCTAACCTTTGTTTCCTCTGTCTTCCAGACTGATCCATTAATTTTCTGCCTTCCATTTTCATTTCTGATTTTATCTCATCTGAGTCTACCCTCCGGTCCCCATCCCCCTGCCAAACTAGTTTAAACCCTCCCCCAACTGCACTAGCAAAATGTCCCACAAGGAACTCAGTCCCAACTCTGTTCATGTGCAATGCGTCCAGACTGTACAGGTCCCATCTCCCCCAGAGCTGGTCCCAATGTCCCAGGAATCTAAAGCCCGCCCTCCTGCACCATCTTTCCAGCCACGCATTCATCTGTCTTATCCTTCTATTTCTATACTCATTTGCATGCGGCACTGGGATTAATCTGGAGATTACTACTTTTGAGGTCCTGCTTGCTAATTTCTTACTTAGTTCCCTAAATTCTGACTACAGGACCACATCCTTCTTTCTACCTATGTCGTTGGTTCTGATGTGGGCCTCCCCCTTCAGGATCCTCTGCAGCCACTCAGTGACATCCTTGACCCTGGCACCAGGATGGCAACACATCATCCTGGATTCACGTCTGCAGCCACAGAAATGCCTGTCTGTTCCTCTGACTATTGAATCACCTATCATTATGGCTCTTCCAGTCTTCCCTGTACCCCCCTGTGCAGCTGAGCCACCCGTGGTGCCATGGACTTGGCTCTGGCTGCATCCCCCAGATGAAGCATCAATTTCCTCAGTATTCAGAACTGAGTACCTGTTGGAGAGTGCGATGCACTCAGGGGTCTCTTGCCCTACCTGCCTGATTCTTTTTGACTTCCTGGTCACCTATTCGCTCTCTCCCTGCATACTCTTAAGTTGTGGGGTGACCATATCTATAAACGTGCTATCCACGTAGCTCTCGTCCTCATGAATGCACCGAAGTGTCACCAGCTGCCGCTCAAGTTCCAAAGCCCAGAGTTCAAGCTGTCACAATTGACAACACTTCCTGCACAAATACTTCTCCAGGATACGGGAAGTATCCTAGAGCTCCCACATAGCACAGGAGGTGCACTCGAGGTTGAAGCACCCCTGCCATTCCTTTATTAGTTCACTCTTTGTTACTGCTAAAACAAAAACCTTACCAATACTACAACATTTTAGAATTATTAATAAAGCCTTACTAGTACTGATAAATCCTAATAAATATCAATACAGGTCACTAGTTAAAATAAACTTTACTCAAAAAAAAATACTCACCAGCTACTCACTTGTTCCTTATTAATAATAATATTTTACTTGTTTTTAGTCTGCCAGTTGTTGAGATGCTATAACTCAGCTATTTACACACGCACACTAACAGTAGCGTACTTAGCCAGCTATTTACTGATACTCCCTAACAGCAGGTACTCACCAACCAATCACCTGACAGCTTTCCTGTGTTGTCGCTGTTCATTTTGTTTTCAAACTCACGCGCGCCAGGACTCCTCTCCGCTGCTCTCCCGGAGGGTAAGTGCTGTAAGCCGCGATCCTTGGGCTGTGTTTATTAGTTCCTTGCTCCTTGTTCTTCCCGCAGGTCCACTCCTCTCCCAGAAGGTAAGTGCTTCAGCTGCGATCCTCAGGCTGTATTTATTGGCTCCCTGCTGTGTGTTCTTCCCATAGGTCCACTCCTCTCCGCTGCTCTCCCAATGGCTGATAAATTTATATACAATGATTATAGATTCTTTAAATGATGCACACTGACATAGATAGTGATGTCCTCTGTATTGTTGACTGCCCTGACACTGTGCCAGTCAGCATGCAACAAATAGACAGGAGCTGGAGGAGACAATGGGGAGGGGTTTCCTTGTGAACTGTGTGTAACGAAATCGTAAATGTGTTCTCTATAAATGGCTTTCCGAATTGCGATATGTAAAGCTTGAAATTGCACTGTGGGATAATGTCTGAAATTTCTCTTTCTATTTTAGTGGAGGTTATTTGAACTCCGATAGCCAGGCAGAGTCTAGTCTTTATATACTTCAGCTTTTATTTAGAGGAATATACATAGCATTATTGTACACCTGCAACCAACAACCACACTTCCAGTCTTCTCCTATATGTATTATATAATATGAGCACAGGTGAGTCCCTAATTAATACCCACCACCTGAATACAATTAACCCCCAATTGATGAACAATTAACCCAGGCATCAACATGTTAAAAGTAAATGGGATAATTTCAAGCTGGAGCACCCATTTATCCCCCTGATGTGACATTGTCAAGTTCCACTCGAGAGACATCATAAATAGGGAGTATTGCACCGTCTACATTAGCAGTGTTATACTGGGAATAGCTCTACAGAGAATATTGGCTGTTCCTGACCATCGAAAACCATTGTTTCCATCAGGTGTCTTGAACTCTTAGAAACTTCCTCATCCAGTTCTTTCCATATTCTACTTAGAATCAGGGGAGCCCACTATCTTCTCCACTGATGCTTGAACTCAACTGCATGACATTGAATCCTGAACAGTGTTTTTTTTTCTAGGTTCTGCCATTCCTCTATCTTTAAGTAGCCCAGACTTTATAATTTTTGCAGGACTCTATCAACAATGCACATCTATATATCACCCTGGAATGAAGTGTCCACGTGTACAATTTTAGACACAATACGTGGAATTCTGTTGGTATTTTGACTGTGTAATTAGGTCCAAGTGTTAAATGGTAGTGTTATTGCTGTGAACTATGGGTTCAATACAGCAGTAAATGCTTACCATTTCCAAACTAAAAACATAAATTCTTTGAGGGAGATTCCAGTTAAGTATCTGTGCCATTTTTTGGATCATTTTAAATCTCCAACCCACAAACAACAAAAGTTTAATTTAAAAAAAATCACTGGAAGATTTGCACTATGAAATGAATGTTTCAGGCTTATTGATGCACTGTCTATACATATTTTAAAAAAAATTGAATTCTGTTGTCGGTTCCCTTTTTGCAATTTCATTAGCCTGATAGCTGAAGCAGTGAAGCCTCATTTTCTGTCTTATGATTGATCTGTTAGCTGAAGCCAACACAGGAGCAATGATTGTTCTTCCGAATAGCTTCTATTAAAGAGAGAGTTTTTGCAGTGATGCCTTTGAGAACTAAGAACATAATTTTAAAAAGGATGAGAGTAGATACATATTTTTTCACATTTTAGAGATGTTTGGTTGGGCGTAATTTTTCTTTAGGAACATAAAAAAATTTGAAAGCCGTGGATTTGAGGATTTAGATGTAGATTTAGCTAGTGATTCATTCCTAGGGAACAGCTATTGGCCTTACCTCGCACTCGTTCTGTGGTGTACAATGAGTTCACCAGACTCTCCCTCATGAGATTCACGTCTGCTGTTGCTCTGATCACTCAGCCTGTGCATGTATCTAATCCGAAATAATTCTTTGGGTCTATGATTGTGTTGCAACATATCAAATTTTTATTTGGCAACTTGCTTTCTTAATATTTTTGCTAAATAAGTCTATTTGCTATCTTAATGCATTTTGCTAGGATGTCAAATGTTGCAGGGAGATTGAAACTTAAGGCCCTGCTCCTGAGCCTTTGGCACCACCAAGGCCCACTCCTTAAATTTAGGGCCTGCCAGGCCTTACTCCCTAATTTTAGGCCACTTTGGGTTTTTTCCCCCAAGCAATTGGCTGTTCCAAACTTTTCTTCCCAGGCTCCAGCCACTTTCAACCCTGGGCTCTGGCCGTTCCAGAAAGACTGATGAAAGAGAGAAAGAGAAGGCAAGAGACCTTATTAAAGGAACGTTCTGAAGAGATGCAGGGGTCAAATATGTAGGCAGCAGGGCCTGTGCAGCTAGAAGTGTGCCGCAGTTTGGGCATTTTGGTTTCTGCCTATGTTGGCCTTGTTTTCTTGGAAATATTCTGTCTTCTCTGCCAGTCAATGATTTTATTTCTGTGTGTTGCTTTAAACCTAGGAGCACATTTCAAATCACTGCTTCAATTCCTGAAGTCCTCCATATCACACTGAGCTCCAGAAACGTTGTCATTTTTGTACAGATAGTCCAGCTCTTTTGACATCCTTCAATTTTGCAAATTTATTACATAAACTGTATTAGCAAGCAAAATATCAATATGCTCATCATAGTTAAAATGTGGTCTGCTTGTGTAACTTTCTATAGTTAGCACTTTCTGCTTTAAACCACCAGATTAAGTGCTGTTCATTTTCAGTTAAGCACCTTCTTATTAAAGCAATTAATTCGGGATCATTTCAATTAATTTCCCAATAGACAGAATAACTTATCACCAGCGGTCAGTTCTAAAACAATGCATCATCACAATATTGTTTATTGGCCAGGCAACACGAAGTTACCACAAAGTATCTTCACATGCATATTCAAAGTGGACAGCTGTATGATTTCATTTGATTTGACTTAATTTCAATAATTGTGCCACAAGAAGACAAGAAATAGAAGCAGGTGTACACAGAGGGTGGTGAGTGCCTGGAACTTGTTGCCAGGGGAGGTGGTGGAAGCAGATACGATAGCGACGTTTAAGAGACATCTTGACAAATACATGAATAGGAAGGGAATAGAGGGGTATGGGCCCCGGAAGTGCAGAAGGTGTTAGTTTAGGCAGGCATCAAGATTGGCGCAGTCTTGGAGGGCCGAATGGCCTGTTCCTGTGCTGTACTGTTCTTTGTTCTTTGTGTAGATCATATGGCCCATTGAGCCTGTTCTGCCATTCAATACGATCATGGCTGATCTTGGGTTTCAACTCTACTTTCCTGCCCACTTGCCATATCCCTTGATTCCCTGAAGGACCAAAAATCTGTCTGTCCCAGCCTTAAATATATTTAACGATGGGGTGTCCACAACCCTCTGGGGTAGAGAATTCCAAAAATTCACAACCCTTTGAATGAAGTAATTTCTCCTCATCTCAATCCTAAAGGATCAGCCCCTTATCCTGAGACTGTGCCTCTGTTTTAGATTTCTCAACCAGTGGAAACAAACTCTGTGTCTACTCTATCCAGCCCCTTTAGAATCTTATGTTTCAATGAGATCACCTCATTCTTCTAGAATTCCAGAGAATATAGGCCGTGTTGCCTGAAGAAGAATTGGATTAACTTTAATTGGTTCAGCTTGTGTCTCCTGATAATCTAACATTAAACTTGCTCTTCTTCCCCCTAACCTCATGAAGGAAGACTTAGGAACACAGGAACAGGAGTGAGCCATTGCCCTTACCTAACAAAAATCTATAGATGTCAGTCCTAAAAATTTCAACATCTACAGCCTTTTGTGGGAAGAGAGTGGATTTCTATTAGACTTTGTGTAAACTTATTGTAAATTGTAGAGTGACAATTTAGTAGTGCTACAGAGAGATGGGATTTAGCCTTCACCTACTGAGATGCTAATCTTGGTTATGTCCCTCTGGGTTGGTGTTGATGCACAGCTCCCCACTGTGAAGGAAGGAAATTCATTACCAGGCACCCACAACTCAGTGATTTAGTTGGAGAGTACAGAGGCAAATAGCTATCGGTGAGGGAGGAGATTCCCAACAAAAGGAGAAGGAAAGAATATAACTCAAATATGTTAAATCTTATTCTCACTTGAGAAAAAGTGTGTTCATTCCCAACTAATGACGTGAAAAGCAGCAAAGGTCTGAGTAATACAAGCCTCGTACAGCTCCTGTCAGAGCATCCAGTACTGAATTATTGACCTTGAGCTGAATTATTTACTAAAATAATGAAACACTCCCTTCTCTAATACAGTTACTCTGTTATTCCAAAAGCTGTTCAAATAATTTATTTATGAGCTGGGAGACTGAATCTGATAATATAACCTGAGTTTGATGACCCAAATTTGATAATCCAATTAGATGCTGATATCTTTCAGTCTTTTTCTGTTCAGTTTTGTTGGATTATAATTTCTGATTTATGTGGAATCTTTCATCACTGGCTTCTACAAGGATAAATTGACCTCCAGTCTATTTTCATTGTACCACAATACAGTTCTGTCTGTTCCGTGCTTCATTGTTTTTGCACCGTGCAATTGCATTAATGCAATGTAACTTATTCATCCCACTCCATTAGTAGCAGCGGATGCTGTTAACGACATTCCACCAAGGGGACAGAACCGTATTAATGCTGCTCCTGAGGTACAGTTTTAATGGGGCACTTTATTAATGCCTACCAAGCATTATTGCAGCAATGTAGCAATGGTTCACTAAGGCAACTTACAATAAGGGGGAGATGTTCATCCAATTTCCTCCAACAGATATCCTAGATAAATATTGTAAAACACCTAAATACAGCCGTTTCTCCAGGGTTCCACACAAGTTATGGTGGGATATTGGGAGAACCTAGTCGAAGTTATTTAAAAAAAACTCTTAGGCTCACAATAGTTAGGCATTCAAAATGGACTTTGCACAATACTTAGAGTCTATCCATCAAAGTGTAAAGAAAGCTTTTCCTTCTCTCCATTTCTATTGATGTTGTGCAAAAATCAATCTTTGAGTCAGTATTCCAATGGAATAAACTTATTCCTGATCCCTTCCATTATGTGAAATTTCCATGGACAAAGCTTCCATTGTATGGAATGAAAGTGGACCAAATCACTTCTCAATAATGCCCATTGTATGGAATCCCAATAAATTTAATCCCTTTCTGTAGATTGGAATTCCGATGGGCCAAATCTTTTTTTATTCACTGATAATGTGCAGCTTTTCCCTCCATCCCTGTGAGCAGGCACTTTTTTGTTCAATTATTTTTGCAGCAGCACAATTGAGAGGGAGCCAATGCCAGGTGAGTATTGAACTTATGACCATCACTCCACGGCATCTGAATATTGTTATAGATGATGCACATTTTTATTCCACCTTTTATAATATTGCATTGTCTTCAATTCATCCACCATTTAAAAAGTAACAATACAATGACAAAGAGGAATATTAAAGGGCCTGGGGAATGCATTGGAGTGTAGGATTAGCTTAAATTGTTCATGTGAAGAACACCGGTGCAGATTTGATGGCATGAATGGTCTTTTCTGTGCTGGAACATTCTGTGATACCATGAGAATGATTTTCTACAGGGGCTTTCTTCATTCTCTGCCTCAATTTTGGCAGAAGGTCAATAGAAACTCCAAGAAGCATAGTGTTTGGAAAACTCCGACGGAAACTCACCCCGATGTCTTTGTACGGTTTTGGAATGTAAACAGTAAAGGGTAGGGTGGGGGTAATTACATATCGAGATGCCCCTTGATGACTGGTAGCACAGCAAAGGAATAAACCAACTTGCCTTTCAATAGTAGACAGTAGTCTATAGTGGGGGAGCAGTGAATATTTGGTAATAAAATCTAAGGTAAATAAATGCATCTCACATTTTAAGCTTTCAGCATTATTATATTAACTGAGCCATTTTGGAATATTATAACTTAAATCAGAAATTATCATTGTCTTTCATTGCCAGGAGAATATAGCCAATGAATGCTCTGTACCATCAATGGCTCTCAAGGTATCAATGATGAAACATGTTCTCAACTAAACAAGTCAAAGCTGGCACTGTACTTCAATCTTGTTGAAGCTTATGGGATTGGGTGTCTTCTTATCTGTGAGCTCTGTGAACATGATTGAACAACTGGTGATGACTAAACAGAGCCTTTACTTATGAGTAGAATATCAATCAACCTATATGACCAAAGTGCCGCCTTCTCAGCAGCATTGTGTGTGGATTGTAAATGAACAGGTTATTGTGAAGTTGCAGTGTCGTCGGTAGCTGAAAAATGAGCAGTTTCCCTCACAGAATAGATTGCCTCACTGTCCCAAACTTCAGGATTATTTTTTACCATAGCAGAGTGACTGCTCAATGTCATGTCAACCACTGCAATTTCATTAAAGAATGATGAATATAGGAAGAGAAATAGACCTACCTCGCTTGATCTGTTTCAGCTGTCTCTCAGCCTCATCTCGTTCACGAGTGAGTCGCTTGCACTAAAGGGGAAAAAAAACAAATAAGGTTGTGCTTCAGTGACCAGGTCGTGCATTAACTAATTAAATTGATAGTAAGCACCGTCCTGCTTTTGACAGCCCTGCCTTACTTGAGCATGTTACAGTATATCTCTGAAGCCCACTCTGATCAAATATAGGCAGGGTGGGGTGGGCAGGGGTTGGAGTGGAAACTTACATAGTTTGTAATCTTTCCAACATGAAGGATGACAATCCTGACCCATTTATCAGGGTTCTTATCAAGGCATGAACACTCACTTTCTCAGTGCAAACTGAGAGTTTAACTTCCTGCGTCTGTGTGCGTATATACATTTGTTGGAACCTAATGTTTCTGTGTGTTTGTGTATGTTTCTGTGAGCTGTGAATATGCACACTTTGTGTACATGCTGGTTGAGGTTTACTGCTTGCGTGCCCACCAGACACTAAGGCTGGAATTTTACGCCCTCTCCCCCACCAACCCCCCCCTACCCCCACCACAGGAGCTGGGGGGTGGGTGGCTGTAAAATTGATTGGTAGGTGGGGGGTGCCATTCCTGATGCCGTCCTGCCCCTCTGCAACTTTACGAGGGGCAGTTGTAGTGGGAAATGACCCACCCACCGCAGGCCAATCAAGGCTCTTAAGGGGCCAATTAACTACCACTTAAGGGCCTCTTCCTGGCTCCACTGGTATTTTATCAGAGGCAGGCAGGTGATTCAGGCCCTCAGAACGCCTGGCGGTTGCCTTGTGGGCTGGGGGGGGTGGGGGTGTGCCCTCCTGATCGGGTACCTTGTGTCCCATGGAGGGCTGCCCCCGAAGCCCCAACCACCCCCACTGAAAGAAAGTCACCACCCCCAGAACTGACCACGACTCCTCCCCCACCCCCACCCCCTTGCCTCACTGGGGCCTGGCCGATTGATCCTGGCGAGGCCCCAAAAGCTTACCTGTCTTCCAGGGCTATTGTCCCTCTTACTGCTGTGGCTGGGTTGCAGTCCCAGCAGTGGCCACCGCTTCCGGTGGCACTGCTGGGACTGAGAGCTGAGTTCCCAGTGATCGGCCAGCAGCTCCGTTAGGCGGGAGTTCCTGTCTCAGAGGTGAAAGTCCCGCCCAAGGCCAATTAAGGGCCTGGGGAGCATAAAGTCCTGGCGTGGTTTCCCAGGCCCGGCAGAGGCAGGCTCACCCCTGACTTTTTGGCCAGTGGGCGGGGCCGCCCACCCAACGTAAAATTCCAGCCTAAATTTCTCCCTGGCCATGGTCTGTGCATACAAGTGTAAATGAGTGTACAATTTGTGGTATTTTACCACCAGAAGACACTCTGATGGAGTGTTGGATTAACAAAAACGGTATAGCTTTTGTCTCACAAAATGTTTGCAGGTAGGAACTGGTGGCTTTAATCCTTGGGATTGCTCAGAGAACCCATCCTCAAATGCCTGCATTGCCTCTGGATACTCAGACTGGTGGCTTTAACTTCAGGTCTGGCTCAGAGATATCCATCAGAGTTAGCTTAGTGAGATACCCAGCCTGATGGCTGCATTTATGTGTACAAGTTAAAGCATATAGTTTATGTCAGGGCATTTTTCAATGAGATAACACTCACCAATGTATATAACCTTCTGAAGAAAAAAGTCCAAGTGAAATTTCTCTGACTTCTGAAGGTAATTGAGTGGAAGCTTTCGGAGATTCTTCATCATCCATGCCTGCCATATTGGTAAACACTCCTTTGTGAGGGTTGAGGGTGTACACCATGAACCAAGTGTTATACTCTTGCATATGCGAATAGGGAACATTACACCTGCACTAGTTTATGCTGCTGTCATTTTCTTCAAGTGCTTGGCAGCCAAATCAGAAGCCTTAAAGAGAGTGCTGGAGGTTGCCACTAATATGTTAAGTTTCAACTATTTTACTTATTGTGGAGCTGGATGCAGCAGGAACTGTTAGCACTTTATCAACCCAATGAGCCATCACTGCTGATTTTCCATTCACTTGCTAGAAGTCCTGAACTATAACTTTTCAGATAGCTCAGCAAGTTTATTTAGTGATGCAAACTAGGAAAGTCCCAGAATATTGCTTAGATTAAATGATCTCAGCTGTAAGAGTACTACAAAAGTGTCAGGCTCAGTAGTGGCATTCTCATCTTTGGAGTAGGAAGGTCGTAGGCTCATGGCCCAATCCAATGATTTAAGCACATATATATAATAAAAATAAAATACTGTAGATGCTGGAAATCTGAAATAAAAACAAGAAATGCTGGCAGTACTCAACAGGTCTGGCAGCATCTGTGGAGTGAGAAGCAGCGTTAACGTTTCAGGTCAGTGACCCTTCACCAGAACTCACATAATCGTAAGCACATAATCTAGGCTGACACTTCAGTGCAGTACAGTGGGATGAGATATTAAACTGAAGCCTTGTCTGCTATCGCTAGTGGACATAAAAGGTCCCAAGGCACTATTTGAAGAAAAGCAGGAAAATTCCTATATTACAACAGTGAATACACTTCAAAAGTATTTCCTTGGCTTCAAAATGCTTTGGGACATCCTGAAATTATGAAAGTCGCTGTTTAAATGCAAGTCTTTCTCTTTTTATTGCAACTAAACTTGGTATCCTTGCATTAGGAGTGGAAAAATGAGCCAGGTACTTCACCTCTGACTTTAATCCAGAAACTTGTGTTGAAGTATACATGTTTGGATATAGAGTTGGCAGAATCAGCCTTGGCTGTGATGCTGCCTCCAGTCAAAAAACCTAATGATTACACACCAAGGCTTGCCATGAATGAACACTTAGGTGGGGTAAAGGAGAGTATCAGCATTTGTGGAAACAGCCCAGCAAGAAGACAGCCTTTAAAGAAAGAGGGGAGGAGAGGAAAATTAGTGGACGAGAAAAAAGTAATTCATTGATTTAAGGAGGCTGTTAACAGCTGTTTATCAGTGCATGATGATATCATACTGTTATCTCCATTTAGTGATAATTGCCAAGACTGTACTGATCCCCATAAATTATCCAGGAAGTCGATGCTATTTTTAAGTGTCAATACGGTTTCATTTATGATATAAATTTGTCAATGCATTATTTTGTGAAAATCTGCTATTTAACTGACTGTGCACTATTACCTCAAAATCCACAAAATGGTGATGCATACAATATATTACAGGAGTATTGTTACAGTTCAGACTCCCTCCCAACACACTTAAGTTGCACTCACAACAAAAAGTCATTTTCATTAATAAACCCACATATCCTTCAAACTGAAAGTTGCAGACTTAGCAGTGACATGAAAGAGACAGCATGAATAAGCAATGGCCATTTTCAACAGTATTATGCACTGGAGACTATATGGACTACCTGTCATATTCTCCTGTCCATTCCAAAATGCAGCAGATATCAGACTATCAGATCACATCATTCAAGCTAAAACAAATTCTGAATTTATGTACAAAATGAGGTAGTCATATAACAACAACTTGTATTTATATAGTGTTAATCGGGCGGCACAGTGGCGCAGTGGTTAGCACCACAGCCTCGCAGCTCCAGCGACCCGGGTTCAATTCTGGGTACTGCCTGTGTGGAGTTTGCAAGTTCTCCCTGTGTCTGCGTGGGTTTCCTCCGGGTGCTCCGGTTTCCTCCCACAGCCAAAAGACTTGCAGGTTGATAGGTAAATTGGCCATTATAAATTGCCCCTAGTATAGGTAGTTGGTAGGGGAATATAGGGGCAGGTGAGGATGTGGTAGGAATATGGGATTAGTGTAGGATTAGTATAAATGGGTGGTTAATGGTCGGCACAGACTCAGTGGGCCGAAGGGCCTGTTTCAGTGCTGTATCTCTAAATCAAAAAAATCAAATCAATAAAATGTCCCAAAGTGCTTCATAGCATTATAAAACAAAGTATGACACTGAGCCACAAAGATATTAGGTCAGATGACCGAAAGCTTGGTCAAAGAGGTAGGTTTTAGGTAGTGTCTTAAAGGAGGAAAGTGAGGTGGAAAGGTGTAGAGAGGGTATTTCAGAGCTAAGGGCCGAGGCAACTGAAGGCGTGACCACCAATGGTGGACCAATTAAAATCAGGGTTGCACAAGAGGCCAGAATTGGAGGAGCGTATCCAGGCCAGTACTGGATGTCAGATAAAAAGTCTGATAATTTAGCAAAAGTGGAAGAGTTGGGAGAAGTGGTGAGGTACAGCTGAATGTTATCAGTATACATGTGAAAACTAATGTTGTGCTTTCGGCTGTTGAGAGGTATCATGTAGATGAGAAATAGGAGGGGGCCAAGGATAGGTCCTCGGGGGAAACCAGAGGTAGTAGTGTGGGAGCAGGAAGAGAAGCCATTGCAAGTGATACTCTGGACATGATTAGATAGATAAGAATGGAACCAGTTGAGAAAAGTCCCACCCAGCTAGATGACAATGGAGAGTTGTTGGAGGATGATATTGTAGTCAAGCATGTCAAAGGCTGTAGACAAGTCGAGGATGGAAAGTTTACCTTTGTCACAGTTACATAGGATGTCATTTGTGACAGAAGCAGAAGATGAACAGCAAGAGCCTAACTGTCGACAACTTAATTTGCACAACATTTAATCTGTTCCAAAAACAATAAGGAGGCCAATGCCTTTGCAGTTTTTTTATAGAATCTTTTATTACGTGTCTGGCCACTTCCACTAAAATAAGTAGGGAATAGAAAATCCTAGGAATGCTATACAGATGCAGTTCAGTTTCTCTTTCAGGTGGAGATAAGCTTCTTTGAAGGGAAAAAAGGATTCTTTCTTGATAGTTACTGAATTATAAAATAGTTACTACACAAGTAGAGGAGATAAAGGCTTTCGGCGGTCTGTTGAGTCAGTTTGGAAATTTCTGATATGCGTGTTCACGTGTAAGGAGCAGATTTCCAATGTTCTGCTCTGTTGGAGAACCTCGCTTGCCAGGTGCACATAACTAACATTTAGGCATAGGTACAATATTCCAACTGTCGTTTTCCATGATGGTGAGAAAATCATCTGCAGTGTATTCCTAATTTACAGTATGTACAGTCTGTGCACGAAGGAGCACAAGCTCAGAATTAACATTTCAGTGACTTGTAGGAGAGGGCAAACTAACCTGACCTCATTAGATTGTGAGTTTGGGCAGTGACACCACTGCTGGTTCCTCCCCCACTACACCCCAGGCCCTACCATGAAAATAGTTGTCACTAGGCAGCTTTTCATTTTTTTTAATCCCAGGAATCAGGACAAAAGAACTCGGGTGGCAGCTTTGGACCAGTGGAAGCATGCTAGACTTTAAGTCAGAAAATCATGGATTCAAGCTATCATGGGTTTCTTTGTGTTATTATAAGTAACACAATGAGGTACATGGATTCCAGTTCCTTGAAGATCTCCAGAAGGCTTATTTACAGCTAAACTAATACATGCAATACAGAGCAATCTATATACAGAACCTTTGACAAGGCTGTTAAAGTGCAGAGAGACGATGGCTTCTAGTCCCATGACTACACCCTGGTACTTAGCTCATTAGCATACTGAGTTCGTAAAGGGACATCACTCTTAAAGCGATCACACAACCCAAGCCCACTCCAGGACTCATGCATATAATCTAGACTGACGCTTCGCTGAAGTACTGAGGGAGTGTTGCATTGTTGCAGGCACCATCTTTTGGATGAGGCTTTAAGCCAAGCCTCATCTGCGCTCTCATGTTAAAAATCCCATGGCAATATTCAAAGAAGACAACAGAATTCTGGTCGACAGTGGGGCTCAGGCTGGAGGATGGTAGACAGTGGGGCTCAGGCTGGAGGATGATAGATAGTGGGGCTCAGGCTGGAGGATGATAGACAGTGGGGCTCAGGCTGGAGGATGATAGATAGTGGGGCTCAGGCTGGAGGATGGTAGACAGTCGTGTTCCCCAAGGTTCAGTGCTGGGACCACTTTTTTTTTTTTGCTTTTATATAAATAACTTGGATCTTGGAATAGAGTAGAATCTCAAAATTTGCCAAAGATACCAAACTTGGAGGTGTGGCAAAAATGAGGTTGATATGAACCACCTGCAAAAGGATATAGATAGGCAAGCAGAATGGGCAGAGAGGTGGCAGATGGAATTTAATGCTGACAAGTGTGAGGTGATGCATTTTGGCAGAAGGAGTAGGAAGAGGCAATATATAGTTAATAGCACAGTTCTAAAGAGTGTGTGGGAACAGATGGACTTGGGGGTGAAAGTGCATCGATCTTTGAAGGTGGCAGAATATATTGAGAGTGTGGTTAGTAAAGCATATAGGATCTTGGGCTTCATAAACAGATGCATTGAGTACAAATGCAGGGAAGTTATGCCAAACCTTTATAAAGCTCTGGTTCGGCCCCAGATAGAGTATTGTGTCCATTACTGGTCACCACAATTTAGGAAGGATGTGAGGTTCCTGAAAAGGTGCAGAGAAGATTTACCAGAATGGTTCCAGGGATGGGGGATTTTAGTTACAAGGTTAGGTTAGAAAACCTGGGGTTTGTTCTCCTTAGAACAAAGGAGATTGAGAGGAGATTTAGTAGAAATGTACAAGTTTATGACAGGCTTAGATAAGATAGACAAGGAAAAACTGTTCCCATTAACTAATGGTACAAGGACTAGGGGACACAGATTGAAGGCTTTGGGTGAGAGCTGCTGGGGGAATATGAGGAAGAACATTTTTACACAGTGGGTGGCAATGACATGGAACTCGCTGCCCACAAGGGTGGTGGGAGCGGGGACAAACAATGATTTCAAAAGGAAATTGGATGGTACTTGAAGGAAATAGACTTGCAGGACTATAGGGATTGAGCAGGGGAGTGGGACTGGCTGAATAGTTCTGTGGAGAGCCGGCATGGACTCGATGGGTCGAATGGCTATCTTCTGTGCCATATATGACTCTTCCAGGGTTTTGGCAAAGATTAATCTCTTGCCCACCATCACTAAAAGACAGATATTCTGGTCATTTATCTTATGCTATTGTGGGAATTTTCCTGCAACAGTGACCACACTTCAAAGTTACATAATTGGCTGTGAAGTGCTTTGAGATGTCCTAAAGGTGAGAAAAAAACCGTCTTTAAAGTTTAAGTTCTTTCTCCATGGAGCAAATTTTTCTGGCAGTTGAGCTTCAGCAGAGTCCCTGCACCCGTGACCCCAGGTAATTTCGCTGGGTTGAATATTTTTTGAGGGGCTCTGGTAATATTTCTATTGCTGCTGGATTGTTTGCCTGTAGTTGGAGGGTGGAAAAAGCTATAGCACAGGCTTGCTGCTGACTAGTGCAATCAATAACAATAGACCAGAACTCTGCTCTCTAAATATTGGGTTGACGTCCACAGGGATACTTGTGCTTGGTGGGAATGGACTGGTGATCCCTCCATCACATCTCATCCCCAGTCACGCTAATGACCTGATCACACAAAAAGGCATCTTTGTTACAGGAAAATCCAGACCACAATCTGCTGGATATAAAACGCAATGAAAGAAATGGGTTGTTTCATGTGCTGTTAGGCAGGAAGGGAGAGAATATGGCTCAGGTGCGTTAGGTGGAGCAAAGGTTGCTGTCAACACCTGACTCCCATTACCACTCCCACACCACCTCCCAAGACCAACTCCTAGAGCTTTTCTCCTGAGAATTTTCAATAACACCCACCAGCTTAACAAAATTGCTTCATTGAGCTTAACAGCCAGACAACACTCTGCTCCTAAACCGTCCCTGCGAGGCATGCAAGCAGTGTAATTAAACAGTGTCTGCCTTACTCCCGCTGGGGTAAATCTCATGGTAGCAACTCTAAAGTCAGGACTCAGGATACAAATGTTGAAACCTTTCTGAAGAAAATAGCAGAAAATAAACCCTGAAACTCTCTTTATTGATTATTCTTTAACCACATTACACTGGTTCTGACCAAAGCATGTGGCCAAGCCTCAATTCCACTCCCATTTACTGGTTTTTCTCAGCCTGCTTTCTCTCCTCCCCTCTTAAAGTACTTGATTCCTTGCTGGGCATGTTCCACAAGCACTGGACACTCTTAATGTCTTGCTTAAGTAGTGATTATTGTTTTATGGATTTGCAGGTAACAGAGTGGCTGCTGGATGTTAAGATATCTCAATTTCATACAGTGCTATATAGATGCAGGTTTTATTAATTTATTATAGCTGTGCTTCTAGACCAAATTACAAGTTCATATGAATGCATGTCAATTGAAGCAGTGGTGAATATGAAAAACTAATTAAAAATGTTTCTGTTAATGAGGAAAAATGATAATGTAGGTGGTGCAATCTTTTGAAAGAATGAATGAACGCTAAGGGAAATCCAAACAATTCCCGTTTCCAAAGGAGCAAAACTAAGTTAAATTTATTTCACAGATTTGGAATGTGAACTGAATTACCAGAGAAGGAATTTGATCCAATCATGGGTTTCAACTTGTAGATAAAGATGTCTCAACATTGTTGAGTTTAGAAATGTCATAAATGATATCTTCAGCTGGTGCTGCTAGTTGATACACCACATTGTTATGTATAATATTATTAAAAATCGACATCTGATCAACCACTTATTTACAAGAAAACTATCAACACATTAAAATAGACTGAATGGAGAAACCGGTAGTTGCATTGAATTAGTTGCAACAGAAGTAGGCCTCCTGTGAGTAAATCCATACAGGGGGTAACAGAATCATAAAATGATATAACACGGAAGGCCCATCGCGCCTAAGCCAGCTCTTTGAAAGAGTTGTCTAATTAGTCCCACTCCCTTGCTCTATTCCCCATAGCCATGGAAATTTTTCCTTTTTAAGTATATACCTGCTTCTCTTTCAAAAATTACTGTTGAATTTGCTTTCACCACCCTTTCGGGCATTGCATTCCAGATCATAACTTGCTGTATAAATAATCTCATACTTTTTGCCAATTATTTTACGAATTGTCCTGCCAGTGGAAACAGTTTCTCCCTATTTATTCAATCAAAGCCCTTCATAATCTATATTCTTTGCTCTAAGGAAAACAATCCTATCTTCTCTAGTCTCTCCACAACACTGAATTCCCTCATCTCTGATGTCATTCTCAAAATCAACCTCTTCAAGGCCAGAGTTTTTTTTTTGTGTGGGCAACACTGGCAAGGCAGAATTTACGGCCCATTCCTAGCTGCCCTGAGTACCTTAAGGGTCAACCACATAGTTTGGAACTGTAGTCATGCAGAGATCAGACCAGGAATGGGCAGCAGATTCCCTTCCCTGAAGGACATTAGTGAGCCAATTGATTTTAGTTTTAACAAAAATTCAACTTTCATAACCATTTTATTTCTGGTGCTAGCCCACTGTTTACCTGATACATTGAATTCAATTTCACAATTTGCCATGGTGGGGTTTGAACCCCAGGTATCTGGGTTACTAGTGCAGTACCATAACCAAAAGGTTACTGTACTTGAGGTATCTATATGACAGTGCAAGTATGATGATAGTTGTGAAGCTGAACAAACTATATTGATCTTAAGAATTTAAATTGGGCAATTAGGAAGTCTCACAATCCACCACCAACAGTCAAAGATATTGTCACATTTTTCTCTACTACATGCCAATGATGTGTTCTGGCAAATTAAACAGGACAAAATATCTACTCTGTTGATGACCTTCACTACTTTGAAAGGTTTGAAAGTGACTGTTAATGTCTTCTGGAATTGCATTCAATTTAAAGAAGTAGCAAAGGAAATGCTTGAACTCTTGAAGGTATTCTAGGAGTAGAAGTTATTACAGATAGTGTTTTAATTTATCGCAAAAGAGCTGATAAGTTATTACAGCAGAGCATAGTAGGAATCTCTGTACTCTGTTTGAGAGAGCATGTGAGATAAACTCAAAGTAAATCAAATAAGGTTCATTTTATGGCTTAACTAAATGCTGTTTGTGGGTCTCTTGTTAATAGCTGATGGGTAGAAAATATATTCAAAGAAGATATCCTGGCGATACTTAAATGAATTGATGTCCATTCAGTCAAGCATTTTTTAGCTACAGCAATCTATCTTTCAAAGCTACAATGGTGATTTTAACTAAACAATTGAGATACCTGAAAGGGAAAGGTGCTGAATGAGGCTGGTTAGAGACAATGACTGAGTTGTAGCAAACTTCCAAAACCTAACATCACAAAATAAGAAAGAGATGCGTGCCATAGTTCATGGGTCTGATTAGATTCAGCAATGCAGACCTTTGTATGAAAGAGAAGTTATGATCTTTTTTAATTCATTCATGGGATGCAAGTGTTGCTGGCGAGGTCAGCATTTATTGCCAATCCTTAATTGCTCTTGAGAAGGTGGTAGTGAGCTGCAGTCCTGAACTGCTGCAGTCCATGTGGTGTAGGTACACCCACAGTGCTGTTGGGGAGGGAGTTCCAGGATTTTGACCGAGTGATAGTGAAACAACAGCAATATAGTCCCAAGTCCTGATGGTGTGTGACTTGGAGGGTAACTTGCAGGTGGTGATGTTCCCATGCAACTACTACCTTTGTTCTTCTAGTTCACAGTTTGAAAGGTGTTGTTGAAGGAGTCTTGGCGAGTTGCTGAGGTGCATCTTGTTGATGGTACATGTTACTGCCACTGTGTCCTGGTGATGGAGGGAGTGAATGCTTTGAATGCTTGATGTGCTGCTGATCAATTGGGCTGTTTTTTCCTGGTTGCTGTTGAGCTTCTTGAGTGCTGTTGGAGCTGCACTCAAGGCAAATGGGGAGTTTTAAAAATTATTTTATGGGATGTGGGCATTGCTAGCAAGGTCAGCATTTATTGCCCATCGCTAATTCCTTTGAGAAGGTGGTGGTGAGCTGCCTTCTTCAACCGCTGCAGTCCATCTGGTGCGGGTACATCCACAGTGCTGTTAGGGAGAGAGTTCCAGGATTTTGATCCAGTGACCGTGATGGCAATATATTTCCAAGTCAGGTTGGTGTGTGACTTGGAAAGGAACTTGCAGGGTGGTATTCCCATGCTTCTGCTGTCCTTGACCTTCTAGGTGGTAGAGGTAACAGGTTTGGAAGGTGCTGTCAAAAGAGGCATGGTGAGTTGCTGCAGTGAATCTTGTAGATGGTACACACTGCTGCCACTGTGCGTAGGTGGTGGATGGGGTGCCGTTCAAGTGGGCTGCTTTGTCTTGAATGGGGTCGAGCTTCCTGTGTGTTGTTGGAGCTGCACTTATCTAGGCATGTGGAGAGTAGTCTTTCGCACTCCTGACTTGTAGATGGTGGACAGACTTTGGGGAGTCAGAGGTGTGTTTCTCACCACAGATTCCCAGCCTCTGACCTGCTCTTGCAGCCACAGTATTTATGTGGCTAATTCAGTTCAATTTCTGGTCAATGGTAACATGCAGGATACTGATAGTGGGGGATTCAGTGGCAGTAAAGCTGTTGAATGTCAAGGGAAGATTTTCTCTTATTGGAGATCGACATTACCTGGCACGAATGTTACTTGTCACTTATCAGCCCAAGCCTGGATGTGGTCAGCTCTTGCTGCATATGGACACGGACTGCTTCAGTATCTGAGGATTTGCGAATGGTGCTGAAAATTGTTCAATCATCAGACATCCCCGCTCTGGCTTTATGATGGAGGGTAGATCATTGATGAAGCAGCTAAAGATGGTTGGGTCTAGGACACTACCCTGAGAAACTCCTGCAGTGATGTTCTGGGGCTGAGATGATTTGAACTCCAACAACCACAACCATCTTCCTTTGTGGCAGGTATGACTCCAGCCAGGAGAGAGTTCTGTCCTGAATACTGGAACTTGGGTCAAAATCCTGGAATTCCCTTCCTAACAGTACTGTAGGTGTACCTACCCCACATGTACTGCAGCATGTTCAAGTCAGTTCATGCTCAGTCAGTAGAGGTGCTACTGAGAAACTCTTGGTGATGAATATTGAAGTCCTGCACCCAGAATACATTCTGTACCCTTATCACCCTCAGTGCTTCTTCCAGGTGGTGGTCAACACGGAGGAATACTGATTCATCAGCTGAGGGAGGGTGGTAGGTGGTAATCAGCATGAGATTTCCTTGCCTATGTTTGACTGTGCGGTGGCCACTCCTACCAATACTATCATGGACAGATGGTTCTGCAACAGATAGATTGGCAAGGATGAGGCCAAGTAGGTTTTGCCCATGTGTTGGTTCTCTCACCACCTGCCATAGGTGCAGACTGGCAGATCTGTCCTTCAGGACTCAGCCAGCTCAGTCAGTAGTGATGCTGTTGATGATAGACATTGACGTCCTCCATCTGGAGTACATTCTGTGCCCTTGCTATCCTCAGTGCATTATCCAAGAGGCATTGAACATGGAGGAGTACTGATTCATCAGCTGAGGGAGGACAGTGGGTGGTAATCAGGAAGTTTCCTTGCCTATGTTTGGTCTGATGCCATGAGACTCCATGGAGACTGAAGTCAATGTTTTTGTCTCCCAGAGCCACTCCCTGCTGATCGTAGACCACTGTGCTGCCACTTCTGGTTGGTCTGTCCTGCCAGTGTGACAAGACATACACAGGGATGGTGATAGACAAGTTTGAGACATTGTCTGTAAGGTATGATTCTGTGAGTATGAATATGGCAGGCTGTTGCTTGACTAGTTTGTGAGACAGCTCTCCTAACTTTGGCACAAGTCCCCAGATGTTAGTGAGGAGGACTTTGCAGGGTTGTGCCTTTGTTGTTTCCAGTGCCTAGGCTGGTGCTGGGTGGTCTGTCTGGTTTTATTCTTCTTTGACTTTTCTGTGGCAATTTTATACAACTGTGTGACTTGCTAGGTCACTTCAGAAGGCAGTTAAGAGTCAACCACTTTGCTGGAGTCACATGTAGGGCAGACCGTGTAAGGACAGCAAATTTCCTTCTCTGAAGGACATTAATGAACAATCTGGTAGTTTCACGACCTCGTTACTGAGACTAGCTTTTTATTCTAGATTTATTAACTAATTTCCCCAGTGGCCATGGTGGGAATTGAACTCCTGTCTCTGAAACATTAATTTGGGCCTCTAGATTGCTAGTTGATAACATTACCACTATGCAATCTTTCCCGTGCTAATCTTAATCATAAGATATTGAAAAGCATAATTAAGAAATATCTTCTACCCGTATTCAAACAATTACAATATGCTGACTATCTGCATGGCTCTGAAAGTAAAATGTATCTTGTTAATACTTTGAGTAAAACCCAGTCATCTGGACAGATAAAGCCAAAAGACATTGATTATGATGTTTTGCTGACCAAAACTGAAGATGGGATGATTGAAGAAATCAGCAACATGAACATTGTGCAGTAGCTTCCTACCTCAGAACGGTGGCTCACTGTCTTAAAGCTCAATTAAGCTCTGTAACAATTGAAGCGCAGCTTTCTGACTGGGCAAAGTGGAAAAATAATGATGCTCTTCAACCTACTCATTATTGAAGAATGACATTTTGTTCAAAGGAAACAGAATCATCACTCCTAGAGACTGTGAGGATAGAGAATGAATCGTACAGAGATCCAGCACTCAACTGCTAAAGTCACAAAGAAATTATTATATCTCAAATATAACAAGAACCATCAAGAAGGAGATGTATTGAACAAAGTTTGGTGAAACACAATTTAGAACAAATGGATAATTACTGGAACGCTCTAAAATAATCATTGAATTAAAATGTTAGTTCGTTTTAAGACATGGTTGCTTGGATTTTCTGCTGCCAGCTGACTGTTGTAGCAGCTTTTAATTAAGTAGCTGGCAACAAAAAATGGGTAGGAGTACTCTTCCTCTGGAGCCTTGCCTATTTTGCACCACTGAAAAGTTTCCTGGCAAGGTCGGGTACAGGAGGGGTGGGGAAGGGGAGAGATCAGTGCACAGCAGTGTTGGAAGTGCAAAAGATAAGGCTGAAGCACTTGCAACCATCTCCAGCCAGAAATGCCAAGTCGATGATCCATCTTGGTCTCCTCTTGAGGTCCCCAGCATCACAGATGCCAGTTTTCAAACAATTCGATTCATTCCATTTTTTAAAAATTTGTTCATGGGATTTGACAAGGCCAGCATTTGTTGCCTATCCCTAATTGCCCTTGAGAAGTTGGTGGTCAGCCCCAGGATGTTGAAGGTGGGGGATTCAGCAATGGTAATGCCATTGAATGTCAAGGGGAGATGGTTACATCTCTCTTGTTGGAGATGGTTATTGCCTGGCACTTGTGTGGCACGAATGTTACTTGCCCCTTATCAGCTTAAGTCCGAATGTTGTCCAGGTCTTGCTGCATGTGGGCATGGACTGCTTCAGTATCTGAGGAGTTGCAAATGCAATCATCAGCAAACATCTCCATTTTTGACCTTATGATGGAGGGAAGATCAACACACTGGATACAGCAAAGGCAATGGGCCCAGACAATACACCAGCTGTAGTACTGAAGACTTGTGCTTCAGAACTAGCCGCACCCTTAGCCAAGCTGTTCCAGTACAGCTATAACCCTGGCATCTAGCTGACAATGGGGAAAAGTGCCCAGGTATTTCCTGTCCACAAAAAGCACAACATATCCAATCTACCCAGTTACTGCCCCATCAGTCTACTGTCAATCAGCAGCAAAGTGATGGAAGGTGTAATTGACAGCGCTATCAAATGGCACTTACTCAGCAATAAACTGCTCACTGATGCTCAGTTTGGGTTCCGCCAGGACCACTTAACTCCAGACCTCATTACAGCCATGGTCCAAACATGGACAAAAGAGCTGAATTCAAGAGGTTAGGTGAGAGTTACTGCCCTTGACATCGAGGCAGCGTTTGACTGAGTATGGCATCAAGGAGTCTTAGCAAAACTATAATCGATGGGAATCAGGGGAAAACTCTCTGCTGGTTGGAGTCATACCAGCGCAAAGGAAGATGGTTGTGGTTGTTGGAGGCCAATCATTTCAGCCCAGGACATTGTTGCAGGTGTTCATCAGGGTAGTGTCCTAGGTCCAACCATCTTCAGCTGCTTCATCAATGACCGTCCCTCCATCATAAGGTCAGAAGTGGGGATGTTTGTTGATGATTGCAATGTTCAGTATCATTCGCACTCCTCATACTGAAGCAGTCCGTGCCTACATGCAGCAAGTCCTGGACAACATTCGGCTTGGGCTGATAAGTGGCAAGTAACATTTGCGGCACACAAGTGCCAGACAATTACCATCTCCAACAAGAGAGAATCTAGCCATCTCCCCTTGATGTTCAATGGCATTACATTCTCTGAATCCCCAACATCAACATCCTGGGGGGGTTACCATTGACCAGAAACTTAACTGGACCAGTCATATAAATACTGTGGTTACAAAAGCAGGTTAGAGGTTGTGGCGAGAAACTCATCTCCTGACTCCCCAAAGCCTGTCCACATTCCCCAGGTCAGGAGCGTGATGGAATACTCTCCGCCTGCCTGGATGACTGCAGCTGCAACAACACTCTAGGTCACCACCATCCAGGACAAAGCAGCCTGCTTGATTGGCACCGTATCCACCACTGACGCACAGTGGCAGCAGTGTGTACCATCTACAAGATGCACTGCAGTCACTTGTCAAGGCTCCTTTGACAGCACCTTCCAAACCCGCAACTTCTACCACCTAGACGGACAAGGATAGCAGACGCACTGGGACACCACCTCCTGCAAGTTCCCATCCACATCACTCACCATCCTGACTTGGAACTATATCATCGTTCCTTCACTGTCACTGGATCAAAATCCTGGAACTCCCTCTCTAACTCTAGGTGTACTTACACGACGTGGACTGTGGCAGCTCAAGAAAGCGGCCCACCACCACGATCTCAAGCAATTACAGACGGTCAATAAATGCTGGCCTTGCCAGCAATGCTCACAACCCTTGAACATATATATAAAAAAATTTGCCTCAAACATTCAGCTAACATTTGCTAATGGTGACATCGTCCACTAGTTGCTGACATTCAACCTTGTAGCACTGGGATCTAGGGTTTCTAGGGGATCATCTGATACAGTAGCTGATTTATAGGGCATAGCGAACAATTTCATTTCTTACCCTATCAGTTTTAACCATTTTTATTATATTCTGCTAGGTTCTCAATCAATGGGCCAATATATTGCATTTCCCTTGCCCTCAGCATTACTGACATCATAGGTTTCCAATGAGATCCCCTATCTCATCTGAAATGCTTGGAAGAGAAGGAAAACCTATGGAGGGTGTCAGTGGGGAAGCAGTGGTGTTGTGGTAGTGTCACTGAACTAGTAACCAGAGGCCCAGGCTAATGCTTTGGGGACATGGGTTCAAATCTCACCACAGTAGATGGTGAAATTTGAATTCAGTTAATAACATCTGGAATTAAAAAGATAGTCTAATAGTGACCATGAAACCATTGTTGGTTGTTGTAAAAACCCATCTGGTTCATTAATGTCCTTCAGGAAGGAAATCTGCCGTCCTCACTTGGTCTGGCCTACATGTGACTCCAGACCCACAGCAATGTGGTTGACTCTTAAATACCCTCTGAAATAGCCGCTCAGTTCAAGGGCAATTAGGGATGGACAATAAATGCTGGCCTAGCCAGCGACGCCCACATCCCATGAACGAGTGAAAGAAAACAATCAGCCTACATGTGATATGCTCTCTACCCATTCACTGAGACTCCCACATCCACATTTGCAGACAGAGATGGTCAATCTTGCTTTGGTAGACAATTAATGTATCACATGTATCCAAAACAATTGGAGGCAGTAGGCCTGATGGCACCACTAAAATGTGAGAAGGCCTGTCTAACTGGAATGTTGCATGATTCCTCTGAAAAACCCCAATCACAGTATGTCATGCTTTCACTGGCACTGGGTGAAAGGAGGCACCCCCCACCAAGCTGAACTGAGGGGCTGGATCCATGGGAAACCCCTCGAACTGTATCGGAAAAAATTTTTTCATTTGCTGTACAATGTAAAAATGTTAATGACATGCCAAATGAAATGGAAGGATTATGAGACAACCCATGATTGTATTGAAGGAAACTGATCACCTATGCACTGTTTGTATTTTTTGACTTGGTGCTGTTTGAAACTGGTAATGTATTTTTTACAGATTTTTACAAATAAAGTATATTTTGGAAAAAAAAAAGGAGGCACAGCAGGGTGATTGTACCATGATTAGCTGCACTTACATCTGGGGAGGGACTGGTGAAAAGCAGTGTTGGAAGTGTTGCCTCAAACACTCGGTTCATTTCAAAGCATCTATATTTGGCAACCTCCTCACAAGCACCTCAAACACCTCCATTTCAATAGCCATCAATCAGGGCTTTCGCTGTTGTGTTTCTCTAACACTTTCCTGCATGTTGGGTTTCCTTCCCTTCCATTTTTATCTGTCATTTCTTTGTCCTCTGCTCCTTCAGCTTTGGCAAAAGCTGCTAATTGGCTGAGATGTCGTTTGAGCCTTTCAAATTATTTCAGGAATTTTGTCCCCCTATTCTGGTGCTCTCGTTAAAATTTCACTCATGCATAACTTTCTGCTGTCACTGAGTGAGGTTTCTGTATTGTTCTAAATTTGCACTTGAAGCTATTGTTAAATTGTGTACAGGGAACTTCCATACGAGCCTTTCTAAAACCTGCCAATAGCAATTTGAGTCTAAATTACACAAAAGGAAGAAAACCTTGTCTCATGTTTTTTTTGAAAGGGGGATTTAATGATCAATTCTGTTCATTGTATGGACTGTTAATCATTTTAGGGGTGAGTTTCCAATTTTGTATTCTTGGGGGTGGGTAGGCGGGGTGGGGGGGGGGAGCAGATGCAGGTAAGTTATGTGCCCCTAGCCTACAATTGTTTGCCCATGCAATTTAAATTGTAGGTTGGGGATGCGTAATTTCCCAATATGAACCCCTAGCACACACCAGGAGCTGATAAATATCTCTCCTAAGATTTTGAGGTAGATGTGTTCTCTTAATGCTAGACTCGCCAGGAGGGTTGTTCAGTATGCAACCTGACTTTAAAGCTCAGGTAGATATCTTTTTGAACAATAAAGGAATTAAGGGATACGGTGAGAGCGCGGGTAAGTGGATCTGAGTCCACGAAAAGATCAGCCATGATCTTATTGAATGGCGGAGCAGGCTCGAGGGGCCGGACGGCCTACTCCTGCTCCTAGTTCTTATGATCTTATGACTTGAACTACACTATCCCACTTATGTAGATTTGTAAGAAGGTATCAGCAAACTGTTCAAAATGTTCAAAGAAGATATTGAATAATAAAGAACACAGAGTGAGATGTGAATAAGTTGCATCAGCTCAGAAAGTGCCGTTTGCATTATTAGCAGGTAAATGCTCAAAGTGACCATTGCCCTATTATTATTTTTAACAAGAGACATTAATTCATTTATGCCTCCATTAAAACAGCAGAAGAATGTCAGATAAATATGGCAAGCACTCGTACATTAATGTTCCACGCAGTAATTACTAGGTTATTACTAGGTTACTAACTCCATTAGCCTCAGAAGAGTGCATCCTACTGTACAAATATAATATCTTTTGGGTCAGATTGCCAGCTATGGGTAGTTTTGTGCTGTGAGATTATATCCCCTATTAACTTGAGTTAAGGCTGCCCCAGACTCCATTTACTCTGGCAGAGAGAGAGAGAGAGAGGTTGAGATCTTACTGGTGAAATATCAGCCATCTAACATCCTACCCAATCCCATCGAACAGCTACTCATCTAGGCTATTTAGCTGTTTTTATATCAGATTCCTGGAGCCCAGCATCCTTGATGGTTATGCTGTTAAATCTGTTTTTCATCGACCAGAGGCAGATCCAGGTAAAGCAGTCTAGAATTTCTGTCTAGTCTACGTAACCAGATTTGGGACCTAGATCGCAAATCACAGGCTTCTGGAATCTGACTCAAAAGAACAACATAAAAGACTCTTAAGGACAGAAATGCTGTGCGTAGTTCTGATCTCCATATTACAAAACGTATGTACAGGCACTGCAGAAGTTGCAAAAAAAGATTTACAAGGATGGTACCAGAATTGAGAGGTTATAACTGTCAGGAAAGACTGAACAGGCTGTGGTTCTTTTCTCCAGAAAAGAGAAGGGTGACTTAATAGAGATTATGAAAGGGTCTCATAGGGTAAGATGTAGAGAAAGTGTTTTGCTTGTGAGGGAGTCCAAAACTAGAGGTTGTAAACATAAGACCATCACTAATACATTCAATATGGAATTCAGGAGAAACGTCTTTTCCCAGAGATATGTTAGAACGTGGAACTCACTACTACCACATGGAGTAGTTAAGGCAAATAGCATCGATGCATTTAAGGGGAAGCTAGATAAGTGCATGAGAGAGAAAGGAATAGAAGGATATGCTGATAGGGTTAGATGAAGTAGGGTTGGAGGAAGCTCTTGGGGCACAATAAACACTAGCAAGGACCTGCTGGGCCGAATGACCTGTTTCTGTCCTGTAAATTCTATGTAATTCTATGGAAACTACAAAAACCAACTCAGATTTAAGGAGTCGAGAGGTTTACGGTACAACATGATCCCTAGCTATGTGCCCATATCTTTAGTTTTTTTTAAAAAACCATAAGGAGGGCAATAGGCTGAGTATTCATTGTTGTTCAGCAAGCACAGCAACCCCTCCCCTGAATAAAAAGCCTTTACAACAAAAAGTGGCCCCACTGCTCCCAGCACTTAAATGCAGAAGCCTGCACACGACTGTTTCACAACACTGGTTGCCCAGCCTCCGGCAATGCAGCAGCTGAGATCAAAGCTGCTTCCTTTGTATTGTAACCTGTAAGGCTGACCATAAACTTGGAAGAGAGACGCCGCTTAATGAAGAAAAAAAAAATCTATAAAGTGCATTTATTACAATAGTGCTGGGTGTGACGGGGAGTCCCTCCACTCCCTGAATTAGAATTTGTGCAGACAGAGAATGCAATTTCCTTCCTTTTTCCTCTACAGGTATAAATGTATTTTTCAAATAATTATTTAACAGATTTTCAAGGTGTAGTTTAAATGGCTGCTGATTACAGTATGATCTTCCTGCTATTACAGGAACCTACAACACAAAAGTAAAGGAGCTCATGCTTATTTTAAAAAAATCTAGTATTCTGATTTTTTTTTGTTCTTTCATGAAAGCATTTCCATTTGATCAGGATTCACTCCCTCAGAACCAGCATCTGCTTTTTTGTGAATAATTCTGTTTAGCTGCCAGCCTTCCCCTAATCAAATGCTCCCTCATACATGTTCCCCCACTACATACCCACCCCACCCTCAAATGATGCTCTGTATTTTACATCCCAGGGTGTTTACAGTGAGTCTTTCAAAAGCAGCCAGCCCGTCCTGATTAAAGTGCTGTGTCCAGCACTTGCCAGAGGGAGACTGGCCAGCCAGACAGGCAGGCAGCCGACTCCCTGGTACACACCTAATGAACCTTCCAACGTAACTCAATCTGTCCTTGTTACTGAGATGGAAAAAGAGTCAATGCTTCAAGACATTAACATGTACCGAATAATTTTTGATTTTCAACATGAATTTTTGTTACAAAAGCTGTTAAAAATTATAGACAATAAATGCAGCGTAAGCTGAAAGGATATAAGGTGAGCTGCCTTTACTCACTGACAAGACAGAATATAAGGGCCAGGTAGAACAGGAAATAATAATACATTCTGTATTTAACATGTAAGCACATCAGATATTAACATTTTACTGAACAATTACTACATATATAAATTATTGTAATAAAAGAATATTTTTATTAAATAGGCTGAGGTCTTAAGGTATTAAGCAATATGTAATCCTATTTTTGCAGACGGGTCAAAGAGACAACAAAATCTCATCTTAACCTACCTCCACTTTCATTTTCCCAGTTTCACACTGTTCTTCATCCTCCTGTTCCTCTGTGATAGCTGGGGTGGAGGGGCAAGGCAGCATGATAGCGAGCCACGACCAGAACAGACTGCAGCCGGCAGCTGCATGAGACAGCAGAGAGCACACTGAGCATGTGTAGTGCATCAGCACTTTCTTCTACTCTGCCATTTGATAATAGCTGGCCCCTGCCAGATAGAATGGCTCCCTCCCATCAATACCCCCACCCCACACATCATCCCTTGGGATTCCTTGTGGACTGCACGCCGACGCATTCTAAACAGGAGCTCCCTCCCCCATTTCTATTAATGAGCACAATTCAGTGGCATTAATCAGTCTCTCCCTGCATTGTACAACTGATACACTATATAATTTACTCAACAGCTGCTCTGGGTACCACGATGTACCCTCACAGGACAATTCCTCTCACCTAAATAAAACAAGATACAGTTCCAAAGACGGAACGGCTGCTGACATGTTCATTCATTTTCAGATACTTAATACATTATTGCTTCATGGATAGTGTCTGCCTTGCGAAATTACAGACTGCATTTTCTCACACTATCCCAAATGCCCGTTCCTGTTACACATAGACTTCTGGTTCTTTTGTTTATTCGCAATAACAGCAAGAATTTTTAAAAACTGCACAATGATTCTGCAAATTTCTCTAACATTGTGGATTCAGAATTCATGGAAGAATCCTTTCAACCAATGAAATACAAAAAAAAAAGAAATCAGGTGCATTTTGAAAGGCGCTCAGAAAATTGTTGACAGAGGCATATTCTTGGGATGGGAATGGATTCTGAAAATCTCAGCATTATTCTAACCATACCAATTATTTCTTTATTATCCATTGAGAATATAGGGAGAAGGGAGACTATTAAAGATTGTATGTCATACTAAATATCATTCAACAATAATGAGCTGACAAGATGGTGTAAAACTGGGTTACAATGAGGTCAATTTTTTTTGTATTCTGTGTTCTTTGACCACACGCTTGCCATAGAAGTGACAGTAAATATCACCCCTTCAATCATTCCTAATAAAGAGGAAACCTGTTTAAAAAGTAACCCCAACAGCACTCATCACAGTATTTGTTGCTTTATTATACAGAATGCCTATTTACTCAGTGCGGTGAAACTTTACCATGGTCCTGAAGTTACTTACCTGTTTGTCCAGCAGAGTAAGGTCGAGCGTCATCCCAGATTAACCGGGAAAGTAATTGTCAGTTGTTGGGATACGCAGTAAAGCAACGTGGACTGCTGGGTGTCCCAGGCATTGGGCACAGACTCTCTCTGCAGATCCAGGCATCAGGTGCAGACATTCCCTGGGACTGTAGAGTTTCAGCACCTCATCTCCGGGACTGCAGTTTGTCTAATGACTGGGTCTTTAGATATAAATATTCAAACAGCAGTAGGCCATTCAGCCGCTCAAGCCTGTTCTGATTATCTGCCAAAATCCTGGGACCGCAGACTGTCTGCACCTGATCTCTGGAACTACAGAGTGTGACCTCGTGATACCTGGGACATTAGGGTGTGCCTGCTTGGGAATACAGGGAGTTTACACCTGAATCCTAGGACTGCAGGGAGTCTCCCCTCAATCCCCAGGATTACAGGGAGTCTGTGCTCAACCCTGGAACTGCAGGGTGTCGGTGCTCAACCCCGGGATTATAGGGAGTCTGCGCTCAATCCCTAGGATTACAGGATGTCTGTGCTCAATCCCTGGGATTGCAGGTGTCTCCACTCAATCCCTGGGACTGCAGGGAATCTTTGCTCAATCTCTGGGATCTTACAGTGCCTTTGCTCAATCCCGAAACTGCAGTGGTGTCTATGTCTGATTGCTGGGTAGTCGGTTACTGTAGTTGCCTCTGAATTCCTTGTATAATGTGTGGATGTTGGAAATAATAAGCAGAAGCATCACATTACTCATTGGTGGAAACAATCAAGTTGAGAAAACCCATTTGATCTCCAAAAAAATAAATGTTAAGACTCTGAAAGTCAGGTCTTGATCCCATATCCCCATTTTGTGCATAGAGCTAGACCATTTTGAATCGATGCATCTTTTAGGCACCCACAGTGTCCACCCGGTGGTATCAGGCTCCTAGTTAAGTGCGTTAATTGTGCCTGTTTTAGAACCCAATATCTCCTTCAATAGCTCTCGCATCCTATTTGCCAATTCTAACAGTCATACAAATCAACAGAGGGGCTTTCAGGGGCTTCTGGCAAACCTCTGGTTTTGTGAGTTTTGCTGTTTGCACTCTTATTGCAGCTGGAGCAGGAGGGAAAGGGGGAAGAGGAGACAATGACAGAAGGAGGGTAACTCACAAGCGGCCTTAACCCACATGAGTGCACAGGCACAGAACTTACTTGCAGCTCTAAGGAGGACCCACCCTACCTGTAGGCCATGACAGAAAGCTGTGGTCTACTGCAGCATCAACTGCAGACCAGAAAAAGGTTGTATACATCCTTGCCTATGTCTTTCAAAGCTACTGTTACCTTGGGGGTCATTCTAGTCTGCAGTGGATTTCACCTGCACCATCAGCCAATCAGTTGTGCAGAATCTATATTTGACAGGTGATGGTGCACTCTTTGCCAAAGCCAATGACCTTATATCCTCCCCCATGGATACAACAAAGCAGGGCTCAAAGCATTGCCAGGATTGTAGACCTATCCCAGGTGTAAGACATCATCGGTGGCCATGCATAGTCTGCATGCTCCAACATAAGAGCCTGGAGACTACATGAGTAGGAAGAGATATTACTCACTGAACACATAGATGTGGAGGAATATGAAGAAGAGGAAGATGCTGAGGATGATCAGAAAGAGTAGGGTCCATTTATTCTGCCAGCTGCAAGAGCTCTTTGACAGCAGCTTGTTATATCCATGCACTAACAGACCCTGCCAATATCAAGCCCTGCCATGCTTCGGAATGCACTCAAACCAAACACAAAGTTGGAGCTTTCTGACAACACATCAAATGCTCACCAAACAAATTCTGCACAACAGGAATTTTGAAGAAAGATGTAATTTACAATTATCTTTACACATGCCATTAACTATTGTTCTCCCATTTGAAACACTCCTAGTGCCTGTCCCAAGTGCTAGTCAACCTACTCTCATACTCCTACAACGTGCTCCCCAAGTGGCTTCAGCTTTGGATGTAGAAGGTCGCTGGGCCTCCAATTAGGTTGTTTAAGATGGCTGTGCCAGTAACCTTGAGGAGCTCGGTCTGACAAGACCCAAGCTGCAAACTGTGGCCCCTCAGCTGTTGCTGGTGCAATCTGGCTTTGCAGTACCTGACTGACATTGGACAAGAATTGGCAGGTAGAAGGCATGCTCTCGCATGGTACCACTGCCGCTTGCATGGGGCAGCATCTCAGAATTTCTACTGATTTGTGGGGCGGGAGACTATAGGACTGCTTTGACATCTAGGATCCCCTATCAATGCTTTCCTTTAAGCTGCAGGAAGTGGTGGAGCTCAAAGTCCTAATGGCTACAATATATGCATCCTAAGAAAAACTATTACTGCTGCTATAGACTCTTGGGTAGATGGCCCAGCTGCATAGAGGTCACCATATGCACCATGGTAAACTGCACTGACTCAGTTCCATGCATGAATGCCACACTTAAGTTGGAAATATGTCCTTCCACACTCCACATTGCATAGCTCTCTGATGGGCAGCCCACTGCACCTGATAATTACTGTAATGCAGGCTGATATCTGTATTTTGAAAGCTAGGCCTTGGAAGTCATCACTTCTTCTCCCTGCAGCAAGGCTGGGATGTGCAATCGCCCTATGGTCTTGAGTTGTCCTCTCCTCCTACCCTTGCTGCTGGACCATTGCATTCGTGCATTACTCAGTGCTGACTCTGTAAGTCACCATCGAAAGATCATGAGAGCAAATTTCTGAGTTGATGCTCTTAAGCAAAGGAATGAGTGATGCTGCATCTTCAATTGCCTCCTTTACTGCCAATGCACTTGGGATTTCATCAGGACCTGGAAAGCAGAAATAGAGAAAATGGTTCATAGCTTGAGACAATGGTATATCGTAGCAAAGGAGTGTTTGCTCAGTGAAGTATTATGATGTAGACTGAGTGAGGGGATATGTGATAAGAGAAATGGATGGTTACAGGGCCAAGCAGCATGTGGCATGCTACCCCCAGTATGATAAACTGAAACCTCTCTGGACCGTGTGGGAATTTAAAGATTTACATAATGATCAAGAATTCACACATGTTCCAAGGTTGGACCCGGGGTGGGGGGTGGGGGGGGGAGTGCAGGGTGAATTTGATGATGATTATGCTTATGGCATGAGTTATGCACATTATCTTGTTTTCTCAATTGTATTTCTGTTTTATGCAGATCTGAATACATCTTTACAACATCTGTTGGCAGTGGGGAGTAACCAATGGTGAGGGTGGAAGGGAGACAGTAAGGAGAGCAGATCTGGATTAGGCAGAAATAAAAACAGAAAGTGCTGGATCAGCAGATCAGGCAGCATCTGTGGAGAGAAAAACAGAGTTAACGTTTCAGGTCAGTGACCCTTCATCAGAACTGGCAAAGGTTAGAAAAGAATTAGGTCTTAAGCAAGTGAAGAGGGCTGGGGGAGGTGGGGGCTGGTAGGGAAGAGAACAAAAGGGAAGGTGTGCGATAGGGCAGAGGGCAGGAGATATTAAATAACAAAGCTATCCTGGAACAAAGGCAAAAAGCATGTTAATGCTTGTGGTGATGGACAAAGCATTAGTCCAGAGAGAGTGTTAATAGCGGAATAAGGAGCAGCTCTGACTACATGAAAAACATGCACATGGTTAAAAAATTAAAAAAAAAATGAAAATATTTTAAAAAGGCCAGTTATGCTCTGAAGTTATTGAACTCAATGTTCAGTAAGGCTGTAGAGTGCCTAATCGAAAGATCAGGTGCTGCACCTTGAGCTTGTGTTGATGTTCCCTGGAGCAGGCCAAAGACAGAAATGTTGGCATGAGAGCAGGGGGTGGGGTGTGTTGAAATGGCAAGTGACTGGAAGCTTGGGGTCATGCTTTCAGACCGAGCGGAGGTGTTCCGCAAAGCAACCACCCAATCTGCTTTTGGTCTCCCCAATATAGAGGCGACGGCATTGTGAACAGCGAATACAGTATATGAATTTGAAAGAAGTACAAGTAAATCGCTGCTTCACCTGGAAGGAATGTTTGGGGCTTTGGATGGTGAGGAGAGAGGAGGTAAAAGGGCAGGTATTACACCTCCTGTGATTGTATGGGAAGGTGCTGTGGGGAGGGGATGAGGTGTCGAGGGTGATGGAGGAGTGGACCGGGGTGTCACGGAGGGAATGGTCTCTTCGGAATGCTGACGGGATGGGAAGGGAAGATGTTTTTGGTGGTGGCATCTCGCTAGAAGTGGTGGAAATGGCAGAGGATGATCCTTTGGATGTGGAGACTAGTGGGGTGGAAAGTGAAGACAAGGGGAACCCTGTCACGGTTTTGGGAGGGAGGGGAAGGAGTGAGGGCAGAAGTGCGGGAAATGGGTTGGATATGGTTCAGGGCCGTGTCAACTGTCACCCAAAGTGGGTGGGGGGGGGGGGGGGAATCCTCGGTTGAGGAAAAAGGAAGACATATCAGAAGCGCTGTTGTGGAAGGTTGCATCATCAGAGCAGATGCGTCAGAGATGGAGAAACTGGGAGAATGGAATGGAGTCCTTACAGGAGGCAGGGTGTGAAGAAGTGTAGTCAAGGTAGCTGTGGGAGTCAGTGGGCTTATAATGAATATTAGCAGACAGCCTATCCCCAGAGATGGAGAAAGAGAAGTCGAGGAAGGGAAGTGCTGAAATAGACCATGTAAAGGTGAGAGAAGGGTGGAAATTAGAAGCAAAGTTGATAAAGTTTTCCAGTTTGGGCGAGAGCAGGAAATGGCACCGATACTGTCATCAATGTACCGGAAAAACAGGTGAGGGAGGGGGCCTGAGTAGGACTGGAACAAGGAATATTCGATATATCCCACAAAAAGACAGGCATAACTAGGACCCAAGCGGGCACCCAAAGAAACACCTTTTATTTGAAGGAAGTGAGTAGAGTTGAAGGAAAAGTTGTCCAAAGTGAGAACAAATTCAGTCAAGCGGAGGAGGGTGGTGGTGGTGGATGGGGACTGGTTGGGCCTCTGTTCAAGGAAGAAGCAGAGAGCCCTCAAACTGTCCTGGTGGGGGATTGAGGTTTAGAGAGATTGGACATCTATAGTGAAGAGGAGGCGGTTGGGGCCAGGAAACTGGAAATTGTCAAAATGACGTAGGGTGTCCGAAGAGTCACGGATGTATGTGGGAAGAGACTGGACCAGGGGAGAAAAGAGAGAGTCAAGATAGGAAGAAATAAGTTCAGTGGGGCAGGAACAGGCTGAAACAATGGGTCTACCAGGACAGTCCTGTTTGTGGATTTTAGGAAGGAGGTAGAAGCGGGCTGTCCGGGGTTGCGGGACTATGAGGTTGGAAACTGTAGAGGGAAGATCTCCAGCGGAGATGAGATCAATGACAGTCCTGGAGACAGTGGCTCGGTGTTCAGTGGTGGGGTCATGGTCCAGCGGGAGGTAGGAAGAAGTGTCTGACAGTTGGCAGTTAGTCTCTGCAAGGTAGATGTCAGTACGCCAGACAACAATAGCACCACCATTGTCAGCAGGTTTGATCACAATGTTGGGGTTAGATCTGAGAAAATGGAGTGCAGCACGTTCGAAGGGAGACAAGTTAGAGTGAGTGAGGGGACTGGAGGAATTGAGATGGCCTATGTCATGCCGACAGTTCTCAATGAAAACATCAAGAGTGGGTAAGAGGCCAGAGGGAGGGTCCAGGTGGAGGGAGAATCTTTGCCTTTGTTCCAGGACAGCTTTGTTATTTAATCTCTCCTGCCCTGTGCCCTATCAAACGCCTTCCCTTTTGTTCTCTTCCCCATCAACCCCTGCCACCCAACCCCCTTCACTTGCTTAAAACCTAATTCTTTTCTAACCTTTGCCTATTCTGATGAAAGGTCACAGACCTGAAACGTTAACTCTGCTTCTCTCTCCGCAGATGCTGCCTGACCTGCTAAGTATTTCCAGCACTTTCTGTTTTTATTTCACATTTCCAGCATCTGCAGTAATTTTCTTTTATTTTGCATTAGGTAGAGATGGGAATGGTACCATTGTAGTGGAATGGAGAGTTCCTTTAGGAAAGCACAAGAGGGAAAAATATTTTGTGTTCGAGGAAAGATTAATGCAGTGTCCTGAGAGAGTTTGTACTGTGGTTAGTCTAGCCAGCGATGCTCATATCCCATGAAAGAATATAAACAGTCAGCTTAGATACAGGAAAAGCAGTGTAGAAATCTATAGGCCCAATGCTGCATTACTTTCTAACTAGAATCAACATTCTACATTCAGTTTAAAACTGTATGCACTTTAAGTAAGATACTGTTGACTGTGAATCTCATTTGATGTGCCTGATTCCTGAAATTGCCTTTTAAGTGAATTACAGCTCAACCACTATTTTGTGTTTACTGTGCAAATGAAGGCACAAATTGAAATAGGATTGAAGGTGTGTGGGACACAGATCTGATAATGGTCTAATTAAATCAGTGCTGATGGTGCTTTATATATGGGAACAGACACAGTATATGGCAGGGAAACACTCAGGCACAAAGAAGTAAACAGCAGTGAGACTAACTCACAATGATGAGAGGAAAACAAGCCACACGTCAATGACAGTAAATCCACTACAATTTGTAATGAAGCAGCAAAGTAAATGGCACCAATCAGAATTCATTTTCATCTGTTAAAGTTCCATAATTCACATGGTTTCCAAGAAGAGGAAGCGGTTCCACTGATTATTGAATGCTAGTTATTTATTATAGTATAAATTCCATACTCCCAGTCGGGAAGCCATGACAGGATGTAAGGCAAAGATAGGACCAGAAGTTTGTGTGACCAGAATATAGTGCCTTTCTTGACCTCAGAACAGATGTCCCAAAGCATTTTGCAGCCAATTAAGTACTTTTAATGTGCACTCACTGTTGTAATGTATGGCAACCAATTGGCACATAGCAAGTTTCAACAAACACCAAATATGGTAATGGCGAGATAATTGGTTCTACTGATGTCGGTCGGGGAATAAATATTGACCAAGAACACAGTGAGTACTCCCATGCTCTTCTTCAAATAGTGCCATGGGATTATTTACATCGATCTGTGAGGACAGATGGGATCCTTGAATTAATATTCCATCCAAAAGCTGGGATCTCAGATAGTACAACACTCCCTTAATATTGCATTGGGATTTGAACCCATAACTGACTTAGAGGTGAGAGTGAGCTGAGGTAATGAGTCACTGAACCACTGAGCCTAGGCTGACAGATTTTCTGCTATTCTTAGTTTTCAGCAAGGTCAAAAAAATACTAGTTTACACTGATGCTCTGGCTGTTCAATCTGCTCCCACTGATTATTAAGATTAACAAAGAAGTAGTTAATGACTTCATGCTGATAAGTATTGTTTTCTGTTGGGGGAAATAAATACTACTATGGTTCTGTAAATCCCGGGAGTTATCCTTTTGCTCAGTCACTTTCAGCACAGAGCTGTCTAAGACAGTGAGTAGCAGATGTAGTGCAGATATAGGGTACGAAGAGCATCACTTTCTGTATGCAATAATCATGAAGTCTGAGGGCACGAATTTGGTTTCTGTAGCACCACCGACGAGGCTGCTGCAGATGTCTAGTTCCCTTTTGCTTGGGCACAGTGCTGCCAGCTGCTTCAGAGTGACCCACGTGGCATGGCACCTTGAGAAAGACACATGTGCTGGCGTCCCTTGCGCCCATCGAAAGCAATTGATCAGACGCTATCCTGACGGCACACAACCTACCAGCTGATGTGATGCCCATCTACCAAATTTGGACTACACATCCACAAAGATGCAGCATTCGGCTGCAAGATGGGCCCTGCACTAGGGTTATTTAAAGGGCCATGCAACAAATTTCAGGTGAGGTGCTTTTGGCTTACTTTTGCTCAGGTTGAGTTTGTGGAAGCATTGTGCTGATTTTTGGAGTTGGTTTTTGGCAGTTAGTGCTTACAGAAAGGGGGACAGTGGAATACCTGACCCAGGTATGGGAGCAGTTGTTGCAACAAGATCAAGACATGGAACAAAGGATGCAGAAAAAGGAAGTTTTACCAAGAGGGAGGAGGAGGAAGCCTCTCGCAGAAGGCCCTACCTACCAAGGGTTTTTGTAGAGCTGTTTCCATAATATTATCTGACCCAGAAGCAATACCTGAGGTGATTCTAACTCAACAAGGAGGTGTTCACTGAGCTGTGCTATTTCCTGCAACCTGACCTGGAGTTTTAACCAGGGCGAGGACAACCCTGCCAGTGGCCATCAAGGTCACCGTCGCCTTCAATATTTACGCATCTGAGTCCTTCCAGGTGGCATTTGGAGACGTTGCCAACATTTCTCAGTTCATCACAGCATCCAGGAGGTGATGGAGGCCATATACACCAGATGAGGGGAGTTCATCATCATCTAACTTGGGAGGAACAAGCAGGGTGAGAAGGCGCATGGCTGTGCCCGGTTAGTGGGATTCCCTATGGTGGAGGGCACTATTGACTGCACCCATATACCAAGTAGCTCCACAGGCCCTCCATGTCAATGGGGAGAGTTACAGGAAACGCAAGGGTTTCCATTTGATAAATGAACATTTGATGTGCAACGTTGCCAGGATCATCATTTCAGTGAATGCCCAATAGCCTGGCAGCAACCACGATGCATTTAGCCTGCACTGGTTGTCCCTATTCACTGTTTTCGGGCCTCCTAGAGGAACCAAAGGCTGGTTGCTGCGACACATGAAATACTCCTTCTAAACAGGGCTGAATGATCCCCTTCCTCCGTCCCATCACGTGAGCAGAGTAGAACTACAATAACAGCCATAACGTCACTTGGAACATTGTGAAGCAGGCAATCGACCTCCTTAAACAGTGGTTCTGCTGCCTTGACCACTAGGGGTGCACTGCAGTACAGTCCGGAGAGCATCTCAAATTGTGCTGGTCTGCTCCAGCCTCTACAACCCTGCTATTATGAGGGGTGCAGCCATTATCTCCAGGAATCTGGAGGTCACTTCAGGAGGAAGAGGATGACGAAGAGGAGGAGGCATCCTGCACTCTTGGTAACTGGATGGGATGTCGAGAGTGGATTATGCGGCTTTGTTTCCACTGAGGAAACTTCACCAATCCACTACTGCCTACCGTCACATCCATATTAGATGCCCCATCACATTGGATGGTGTTACGACCGAGGCAGGAGGAGTGCACTGTTTTTCTAGTTCCACTGCTCCATGGGTCACAACATATATCAAAATTTTTTCCCACCTACCAATACAATTAATCATGGACTCGATTTTTATCCCGGAATATAACACACCAACCAGGTTTCTTTTATAATAAACTGTTAATTTTGTTTTTTATTAAACAAGACTTAACCAGCAATGAAGTAAAGCATAAACATACAGATTGAAATATTAAAGTTCCCTTTTTAACTTAGCCCCTCACACTCACAGCCACATACACTGGATGACCAGAAAAATAAAGTGATTTGTGTTTTCAAGCTCTATTACAATAAAAAGACAAAAAAGCTTGGGTTAAATATTGCTCATTCTTGAAGAAGAAAGATAAGATATGGAAAGATGTCCTTTGTTTTGATTTGGCGTCCTAAATGCATATGCATGGCTGTTACTGGGATCGTCCTAGAACAGTTCTTTTCAGGCAATGGTGAAGATCAGGTTGGGTAGGCTTCCAGGAAATGCAGCAACAGAGGTTTCAGACAGAGGCCTTACAGGAGAAATGTGGCCACAATTTAGTCTGCTTCTTATACTTGTTTCTCAGCTTCTTGAGAAATGGAAAACGGGCAGGGTTTTTCTTTCACAGAGCTGTAACTAAGTGAGTTGGGGTAGTTTGTGCTCTTGACAAGCTGATTCTTTTCTCCTTTTCAAACCACTGTTCACCCCCAACAGCCTTTCCTAACAATTCAAAGTGAAACCAAAAAACATTCCAGAAGTCAAGCCTCCTGACCTCTATAAATCTTGACCTGTCACTTCTCTGTAAACATCTGCCCCAAGTCAAAAACAGCCCCTGCTGAGTAATTGATTGCACAATGTTCAGCACCATTCATGACTCCTCAGATATTGAAGATGTCCGTGTAGTTCTGGGGTTACCATTGACCAGAATCTGAACTTGAGTAGCCATATAAATACTATGGCGAAAGAGCAGGGCAGGGGCTAGGAACCCTGCAGCGAGTAACTCACCTCCTGACTCCCCAGAGCCTATCCTCCATAATCAAGGCATAAGTCAGGAGTGTGATGGAATACTCTCCACTTGCCTGGATGGGTGCAGCTCCAACAACACTGAAGAAGCTTGCCACCATCTGGGACAAAGCAGCCCGCTTGATTGTCACCCCATCCGCATTCACTCCATCCACTACCGACACACAGTGGCACCTGTGTGTACCATCTACAAGATGCACTTTGTCCAGGACAAAGCAGCCCGCTTGATTGGCACCCCATCCACAAACATTCACTCCCTCCACCACCGATTCACAGTGGCAGCAGTGTGTACCATCTACAAGATGCACTGCAGCAAAGCACCAAGCCTCCTTTGACAGCACCTTCCAAACCCGCGACCTCTACCACCTAGAAGGACATATAGCATTGCTACCCAACCCGAACCCAATGGGACCTGACGATGTGTCAGGTTTGGGTCGGGTAGGGTCGCTCTTCCGGGTCTGGCATTCAGGCTCAGGTCGGTCCGGGCCGGACACAGTGACAGCCAGGATGTCAAGGCAGGAAACACTCCGCACTAGTCTGCAGTGAACGATTCCATCCAAGGTAGAGCACAACCTCTTCAATAAAGTTGATTATATTCCGGTAGTTGGATCGGGTCGGGTGCGGGCAAAAATGAAAGGACTTGGGTCAGGCTTGGGTTGGACGTGGTTCTGTCAGACTCAGGTCAGATTTCATTTGCATACCTGAGCCGGCCTTTAGAAGGACAAGGGCAGCAGTTGCATGAGAACACCACCACCCGCAAGTTCCTCTCTAAGCCACACACCATCCTGACTTGGAACTATATCGCCATTCCTTCACTGGCCCTGGGTCAAGATCCTGGAACTCCCTTCCTAACTCAAACAAGAGAGAATCTAACCATCTCCCCTTGACATTCAATGGCGTTACGATCGCTGAATCCCCCACTATTAACATCCTGGGGGTTACTATTGACCAGAAACTGAACTGGAGTAGCCATATAAATACTATGGCTACAAGAGCAGGTCAGAGGCTTGAAATCCTGCGGCGAGTAACTCACCTCTCCTGACTCCCCAAAGCCTGACCACCAGCTACAAGGCGCAAGTCAGGAGTGTGATGGAATACTCTCCACTTGCCTGGATGGGTGCAGCTCCAACAACACTGAAGAAGCTTGCCACCATCTGGGACAAAGCAGCCCGCTTGATTGTCACCCCATCCGCATTCACTCCATCCACTACTGACACACAGTGGCACCTGTGTGTACCATCTACAAGATGCACTGCAGCAATGCATCAAGGCTCCTTAGACAGCACCTTCCAAACTTGAGACCTCTACCACCTAGAAGGACAAGGGCAGCAGATGCATGGGAACACCATCACCTGCAAGTTCCCCTCCAAGTCACACACCATCCTGACTTGGAACTATATTGTTGTTCCTTCAGTGTCACTGGTTAAAATCCTGGAACTCCCTTCCTAACAGCACTGTGGGTGTACCTACCCCACATGGATTGTAGTGGTTCTAGAAGGCAGCTACCACCTTCTCAAGGGCAATTAGGGATGGGCAATAAAAGCTGGCCTTGCCAGCGAAGCCCACATCCCATGAACAAATAAAAAAAAAAGCCTACCAAACCAAATTTATAAATCAAATTATGCCACATTGCATACAAAGGTAAACTAATTACCCTTTTGGTATTCCCTATTGCAGTGGCTTCGGTGGAAGCCTACTGACTTTCAGTGGGAGAGACTGCAGATGGCCTAGAGGACAAACGTGAGCAGCTTTGGGCCATGAAGGCGCTGCTTTAGACTACACCATCTCAGCATGGGCGGCAGCAGTCTGGGTTGGCTGACAGGCCGCAGTGAGGGCACTTACGGACTGGCAGTGGGGGGAGCATGAATGCTGCCATAGTGTGATAGGACAGCAGGTTAATTTTCCACGGTGCCACTGCCATTCCCTGTGGTAATCTGTTGGAGGACAGATTGCTAGACTGCTGTGAGAGTCTGCCTGCCCCTTTTGAGTACTGAGATCTGCAGAAATGATGGCAGCAGTCTGAGCCTGCAAGGCAGCAAACTGGATTTCCATGGCACCAAGCATGGATCTCATGACCTCTGTCTGAGCTTCCCCTGCAGCACTCAGATGTTGGGTGGCTTCTGCCTGTGCTGCAGTGGAAGCTGAGTAAATGACCGCCAGATGCTACATCATGGTTGGGTTTACTAGTGCAGTGTTGGAGTTGGTCACAACTTCTGTGGTGGAAAGGATGGTCTCTGAGCTAGAGCCAGACTCCTCCATGCTCCTTGACAGTGACAGGAGGCTGTCTGATAGACCTGGCAATGCACCAAGCATCTCAGTGTGTATCGTCATTAGCATTTTCCTGTACATAGCCCCATCAAAGTCCTCATCTGAGTCTCCTGCAGCAGAAATTGTCTGCAACATCATCCTTAGGAGAGCTGGTACACAAGTGATCCTTTCCCCCTGCCCGGCTGCAGCCCACTAGTGCTGGATGACTCACCACATGCAGATCCCACCTCTAAGCTTCCATCTAAGTGCCAGTATCTGAGCTGGTGGGTGTGAGTGTCAGATCAAGTGATGGTGCTTCTTCATCACTGGTGTGGGTTTGCTATCTCTCTTGCTCCTTGCTGTGTTGAGGTTGGGCATCTGGTAGGTCTTGGGTATCTGCAAGTGTACAAGCGGAAGGGGAGGGTTGGGGTGAGGGAGGGGATTGGGGAGGAAAGCATGAGGTCCATGGTCTCACCATCTGCAGCTTTCAGTTTATGGCAGATGTCAGCATGAAAGTGAGTAGGAAATTGAGGAGGGGCTTGTTCTCAGTGGCACTGGATGCTACAGGCTGCCTTGTTGCCGGGCCCATGATGCAGAGCATCATCTTCTCTGTCAGATGAGTGAACGGAGTAGTGGTGCCCCCCGCCAGTTCTCAGTGCCTCCCTCCTGTTATGGGCACTCTTCTCCTTCAAGAAACAAGGCAAAATGTCAGTGTCATACTGTGCCTATGTGATGTGTTTGCCATAGCTATGGTCTGTGGAGGCAGGGAGAGATGGGTGTGAGGCTGGCATCATTGGAAGGCATGTGTGGGTGAGGTGGAGTATGTGAATGTTAAGCATGAGTTCTGAGTGCTATAGAGTGCTCCTGGATGCATTGGATAGCGTGACTGGCTGACAGTTTGGTACTTATGAGATGTGAAGATGCATTCAATAACCTTGAGCACACTTGTGAGGTCATTAAATTTCTTTCTGCACTGCTGCCAGGCACTCAGGGCCAGGATGCAGGCATTGACCTCCCTAGCCACCTGCCCTCCTGAAGACATGTCTTGAGAACCTCCTGGCCCCCAAGGATGTGTGGCCTCTCTCCTTTTGTGAGCCTCTGTCACTGGTTCCTCCGGAATGGCATCGGTGAATCTTGAAGGCATCTCCCTGGGCTGGTTCTCCATTTTCCTTCACCTGATTTGTTTCTGTTTCAGTCGTTTTCAGACTTTTGTGTTCCAGTATTGCTTCCCTCTAAGAGGGACAAACTGGCTTTAAGAGCTGGAGGCTCCTAGATGTGTCACTGCGCTGCAACCAACTCCATCTGTACTCTGTGTAGCCTACTCCAGTCTGTGGCTTCTCCTGCCTGCAGAACTGCACAAAACAGTCCTTATCCAATGTAATACTTAGTACCCAATTTATCTGCTGTCCTGTAACATTCCAAACTCTGTCTGTGTATTATCCTGTAACAGGGTTAACACATTTTGACCTATTTGTCAGCCTTTCATAAAGTTGTGCAGTCAAAGAATACATTAATGCACAACATCTCATTCCATCCATTTCCCTGTAAAGATTCCACACTCCACCCATATATTACCCCAGCTGCAACATTCCACATGGCAGTCATAAATTATTCACTCCAGCCTTTGAGTCGTCATGTGCATAACTCACTCCAGCCCTTTACATTATCGGCATTCTGATGTTATCACACTTATTAAGTGCCAATTATGGTACAGTGGGCTGCAAATGTAGAACCGTACTTAATATAACTGTATCTGTCTTTATGTGTTGTTTATAGCTGCTTACACGAATGAAAAACTCTGATAACGGACTTATGACAGTTCTTTAGAGTCCAATTTTTACACAGCGTTGGTAGCCATGGAGATGTTAGTTCCGTAGTCTAACTATGAGTCCCATGTTTGTATTTTTGTCTCACTTTCTCTTATGCAGTTTATGAGGAGTTTCTATTGCCTTAGTAACATTGGGTTCTTTGCTCTAGGCTGCAACTCACATCATAGTTGATCCTGTTCCTGAGGGATGGAATCTAATAGATCCGGAGGCAATATATCTCATAATCAGGGTGTGCATCACTATACCTCTGTCACTGTTCAAACACATCACAATTAATTAGACTGGATTCACCAGCATCTTGGCTACCCTGGATATGGTCTGTTAACTTTTTGGCTTTGGTCTTTTACTGAGACAGCCTCTTTAAAGCAACCCCTGACATAACAACATATGTTTTAAACCCGAACATTCCCCAGGATCCTTTATAAAACCTCAGTGTTGTAAATTCTATTACCACCCTACTTTCATATAAATTATTTTCCAGCATGATCTCTTGAGAAGGTGCACTGCAGGGATTACGTGATGATTAAATCTATCAATGCAGCCTATTGACAGCAGCAGAAGAATTAGCCAGGAGACTAAAGCTGGCTCAGTGTGAAGTGTAGAAAGGATTCCATGAGCAGATTAAAATGCAGTACAAACCTTGTGAAACTACAGCGCAGGGTACCCTGCATGCTAAGCCCCACAATCAACTGATCAGTGCAAAGCTCTGTAGTCCAAACACATCCAGTTGAGAATGGCGGTGAACAACTAGGTAGTTACTCGGAGGTGCAGGCTCCATGATCATTTCCATTCTCAACCATGGTGAAGCTTGGCATGAGTGTAAGAGACGAGGCTGAAGTGTTTGCAAGTGTCATCAGCCAAAAATGCCTCCTTCCCAGATCACCATCATATAGGTCCATGTCCAGATAATTTGGTTTACTCCAGGTGACATTAAGATATGTCTGGGTTTACTGGACACAGCAAAGGCTATGGGCCCTGACAACGTCCTGCAAGTTCCCAATGTGCTGGTCTTGTGCAGAAAGTAGCAAACCCATCATAAACATTCCAGATTTGCTACGCTGTCAGTTAGGAAAACTTATTTTTCATCAGGTCTTCCTGGCATTGACATTGGCAAGTTTACTTTAAGGCAGCCAAATTTTAGGAACTCTAAATTATCTGACAAATTCTATTATCCATGGAATTGGGATGATGGATGTGGAGGCCAGGGCAATTCTCCATTATGAAGGAGAACGTCCCCATTGTGAATGATAACAGTTTCACTACACACATACACTGAGTACAACAATATTTCTAAATATTGAGGTTCTGAAGTGGGCAGCAGACAAACGAGAAATGTCTTTCACCTACTTTACCTAATCTACCTCATTTCAAATTAGGTGTCAGCTGTGGCTCAGCTGTTAACACACTTGTCTCTAAGGTTCTGCGTTTAAGTCCCACTCCAGGGCTTGAGTCCAAAAATCAAGGCTGATACTCCAGTGCAGTACTGAAGGAGTGCTGCACTGTCGGAGGTGCAGTCTTCTGGATGAGCCATTAAACCAAGGCCCTATCTACCTGCTTGGGTGGATGTAAAAGATCCCATTGCATGATTTTTGAAGAGCAAAAGGGGAGTTATTCCCATTATCCTGGCAAATATTAATCTTTCAATCAACATCACAAAAACAGATTATCTGCTCATCACATTGCTGTTTGTGGGAGCTTGCAGTGTGCAAATTAGCTGTAACGTTTCCTACATTGCAACCGTGACTACACTTCAAGTGCTTGATTGGCTGTAAAGTGCTTTGAGACGTCCAATGGTTGTGAAAAGCAATTGTTTCTTTTTGAGTCTTTTACACACAGCAGCCTGGAAGGGTCCAATATATAGACCTCTTGCATAATCACCCACAAGAAGTACCCTGGAGACAGGTAGTTTGAACACAGAGTCACACATGGCAGATGCTTGTGAGCTGTTAAAGTAAGAAAATGGGCAGATTTTAAGCTTTGGATCCACACCCAGCAGGAGAGACTGGCAGCAGGTTGGGAACCCAAATGATCATGAAGCGGGCTTTGCCACGGCTTTTTAACTCAGCTACAGCATTAGCATCCAACCTCCGGGTTTCCCGACCAATTAGAGTGGGTGGGTGTGTTCATGACCCATACCTGACTGTTCAAACTTCACTATTTAAAAGGATCCTGGCTGGGCTCAAAATGGGCTCAAATAGCAACCATACTGATGGAGTCTCAATGTGGGACAGCTGCTCCCCTGTTCTCTGACGCATCCCTGGAGGTAATCCTGCAAGCTGTAAGGGCCCAGAGAGAAATATACTTCCCGGTGGATGGGAAAAAAAGACCAGCCTCTGAAACCAAGCAGGCATGACTGGAAGTGGCAGAGGAGGTAAGGAGTATATGAGTGTGATCCTTCGTTCATGGATACATTGATGAAAGAGGTTCAGTGGCCTCATGAAAGCAGAAAAGGTGAGTGACATGCCATATTCAAGTGTCAACCCCCTCACCACGACTTCCGCAGTATCTTCCTACACAGCACTCCTCTGAAAAACACACCTTATAGCTCCAATCATTCCTCTCTCTTGAGGCACCTCCTCAAATCCCCATCGAAACAACCAGCACTCATCCTTATCTTATTGTCATCTCACACCCACCCCTCACAGTGAGCCTCCTGAAATGTTGTCCTTCCATCCTCTCAAAACGTTCCATTCCGCACATTCATAACTCTTTGCTTTCCCTCTTGGCAGGACAAGAGAGTGCACAACTCCAGGGAGAGACAGGGAACTGGGAGTGGCTCGGCAGTCATTACCACCCTAAGTGCTGTGGCAGAGCAGGTGATGGAGATCAACAGGGCAGTGGAGTGCCTGGCCATTGGTGTTGGAGAGATGGGGTCTCCTAGATACCTGGTGACAGAATTACATAGCACACTGCCACATGGCACATAGCAAGCACGAACGTCAATTTTCTGTCACCACTCACAGAAATATGAACAAACACACAATGTTGACTTTTTACCCTTTCCACATGTCAGTTCTAATTCATGTCTTTCGTCTGCCACAGGTTCATCGTGTGTCACGCAGGAGCTGGGGTGAGAGGAGGCTAAGGGGTCCTCAGAGGAGGTCGCACACTCCGTGGGAGCACTGTTACATGACCCTTGCCCACCCTCCACAAGCTCAGATGCTCACCTCGGTGGGGCTTCCAAGGCACGTAGGTTGATTGTCACCAGGGATAGGCACTGACATGTTGCACCACAGACATTTGACAAGATTATTGACTTAGCCACGTACATGGGGGCAATTAATCTGTATGCCATCAAAACACAGTCCAATTTAAAACATATTTCTCCCTATAAATAATGTAGCTAAGCATGCAGACATCAATGGAGAGCAGCACAACTGTATTAGCTAGATAACAATCAAAATAGTATGCAATGCCAATGCAAGATAATTTTGTTGACAGAATAGAGCTAGCTACACCATGTCATGGGGTGGTAGGTGGACCGTATCAGATGACCTTTGTGGATTCACACTGTGTCAGGAGTGCAAATTCATCCAATAAATACTCAAGGAGAGGATTGTTATTATGGTTATTGAGGTGAGGCAGAAGAAACTTTATCAATAGGAAGATGGACCATTTCTCACACGGCTGTTGTCACAAGACAATTTAACCCGTGATGGTCAATGTTTGTGCTTCTCCACCTGCTTGTAATATGTGTCTGAAGACAGGGCAGTCAACAAAAGGGCAGTGATCTCCAAATCAGGAGAATTTTATAGGATGGAGCAGATAGTACTTCAGAAGAGTCAGGTAAAACAGAAAAACAAAGTGGGACAGGAAGGGACAGAGAGATTAATGGTAGGTAGCCAAGATTAGTTTATTCATCTCGACAGGCTGTTAAACTAGATCCTGGATTCTAAAACACAGAAACAACAGCATCTCTCATGGACAAAATGTCATTTGCTCACCTAAGCTAATGACAAAATTAGATAAACACAATTACAAATAAAGAGCACCTCAATTCCTCCAATAAAGCGATTCTCTTAAATTCACGTATGTTTATATCTCTGTCTATCACTTTCGATTCCAATTCAGCTCTGACAAGATAATTATTAACAAAAGGCTTTCCGCGGTTGTTACTGCATGTATTATTCAGTTACAAAATGTTTAGTCACTATCTGTAAGATTGTACCCCAGACTAACCAAAATATGTTCAAGCCAAATCTCTTACCTGTTAGCAAAGGTGCACTTTTAACGTAATGCAATCATATGATACAGTCAACTTTCAAATGACAATGGTCTCTCAGGTTATCTGCCCTCAAACTGGATAGTAAATGATACACATTGCAGTAACTGATCTTTGACATATTTACAAAACTTGTCCTTTAATCCAATTCACAACAAAAAAAAAATCAGTTAATGACTGTTTCTAACATGGTCATTGAAACATAGTAAAGTTTTACTATGTCTTCCCCAACAGTTTTTAAAACTACAAATGCAGCATGGATTTTATTACAGAATCATGGGCAGTTCATTATAGATTAAGGTGTATTAAAGCCATCCGTTACATTGTATTTACTAACAATTGCATATGGGTCAGCAGCATCCTGTTTTTGCTAATTATCATGCAGCCCCATTACACTGTACTCTTCTATTCATGAGGAATTTACCGTGCTGACTTCTGGAGATTCCTTGGATTTTCTTGTCTGTTTTCTTCTCAATACAAATTCTGGAACAATATGATTCAAAATAGATAGCAGCAGAATTGCGACATTTATTTAGAAATAAAAGTCCAGCAACTTTCAACATGTCACTGAGCTTGTGTCCCAAGTGAAAGTATGCATGCCAGAGCGTGGAAATTGAGACATTCTCAAGTGTCTTTTGTCATTTTAAAATGAGTTTACATTACACAAGCCTTTAAACTTGTGTTAAAAATAATCTAGCTGTTAGGTTATTTTGAAATGCAAGGTTAAAGACTTGGAGCAGGTGTGTTCCAATATTTATGTGTGGGGGTGGGGGGGGGGCACATTACAACGTTTGACTTACATAGGGAGCTGCTGAGACAATTTCGGGAAGATAAAGGCATTGAAAATTTATCCTATTCATTAAAAACAACAGATGTGCATTTTTGTGAAGAAGCTTTAAATGAGAAGACTAATTTATTGGCTTACTTTCTCATCACTATGTTGGTCACTGATTTAGTGAGATACCTGGCATTGTATTTGCTTGCACAAGTAGTCAATGTCTGCCCTCACACTTCTTGTCGTGTTGCGGAGTATTCTGGATAGGTGTCCATCCGTCAGCAGTGATCTTGATCATTCTCTCTCCCACCCCTCTCCCTCTCTCTCTCTCTCCCTCCCTGTGTCATCCTCCCCCTCTGTGTCATCTCCCTATTTTGTCGCCCTCTCTCTGTGTTGTCCCACCTCTCTGCATCGTCCTCTCTTTCTCTGACCCCCCCTCCCTGATCCCCCTCTTATCTCTCTCTGTTCCTCTGCTCTCTCTCTCTCACTTTGTCCTGCTCTCGCTCTCTGCCCCTCATCTCTCTCTGCCCCCCATTTCTCTCTGCCCCCCATCTCTCTCTGACCCTCTCTCTCTTTGTCCCCTCTCTCTCTGTTGTGCTTCTCTCTCTCTCTCTCTGCCCCCTCTCCCTCTGCTCCCCTCTCCCTCTCTGCCCCCCACTCTCTCTGACCATTGCTGAGAGCGGCAAAACCATTTTCCAAACTTTGGACAGATTCGGGGTTTTCCTGCGGGTTCCAATTATTTTTTTAAAGCCCGTCGGAGAAACCTGAATCAGTCTGAAGTTCGGAAATTGCCATTCCTACTCTCCGCATCTGTCACCTGTGAATGTGGAAAGGAGTATTAATAAGCATTATTATCTGAGCTAAGAAATTCCAATTTAGCTGTGAAACTGACAATGCAATTTTTTTTTTTAAAGCTGGTCTGGTCAGGAAGAAAAAAAAAAGGAAATTTTTCATCCTTGAAATTACCAGTGTTAGACCTCAAAATTTTCTACTACAGACACTGGAGTCCGTGTATGGACACGACGCTGGCCCCTGGTTTTCACATGATGAACCACACATCACAAGTGAGCAGGTATTGGAGACAGGGACAGCAGTGGAGAGTCCTCATCGGGGGCAGAGGACCCTCCAAGCTCTGCTGTTTGGGCTCAGATTCTGAGTCTCAGGGCTCATCAACAAAGAGGGCAGTTCTGAAGCAGCAGACAAAATGTGTGAGGTTCTGTCAGTATTTCCAGCAGCATTGTACACCTTCGGAAAGAGATCGGAGGAGCCTGTCTCTAGAATGAGTGCCATGATGATCTCAGACCTTTGCGCTGATGTCTACCTCCGTGGAAAGAGTGACCACCTGCATGGAGCATCAAACATGACAAGCAACCAAGTGGGAAGAAGGCCTTGTTCCAGGAGGCTGCAGATGTCAGCAATGATTGCCAGGAAAGTCTGAGCCTTCTGAGGCACTGTTGCTCCGTCATGTCGAGGAAGCTGATCCCCTGCCTGTAGGCCCGGTGCAAGGGGCATCGCCTTCTCGAGCTGGACCTCAGTGTCCATCTCCTCCATCCTGTGGAGCAGCAGGTGGCCGAGGAGAAGGCAGCTGCTGCTCCTGCTGCCACTGTTGTTGCAGTTGATGTTGCTCCTGATGCTCCTCGTGTTCCTCATCGGAGGGACAAGGGGCAGCTGAATAAACCACACTCATGCTGCTGTGAAGGCTGACAGCTGGGAAGTGCAGAGCAAAGTCAAAAAGGTCCAAGGTAGCAGAAATGACCTCCAAAGTCTTGGAAAGCAGTGAAAGGTCACTCTCAGAACAATTCCTGTCAGCAAAAATTTTTCACTTGGGCAAAGAAACAGCTGTCATATTTCAGTGTTTTATAAATTTGTCAGTTTCACAATCCCCACTGTACTCTTGCCTTGTTCACCCTGGTGGTTTCAGACAGTTTGGGAAACCTGTGCGCTGGCAGTTAAAGCCAGAATCCCGGGCTAGATCCTCAGTCAGTAAAGATGCTATAGAAATGGAATCTGTTGTTGCTGAAATTTGAAGTGGGTCCACCAGATCTTAACACATTTTCTGTTTTTCTTTGAGGTAACTATAGTTTAAGTTTGGATTGACACAATGGAAATTATTTCCCAGTTGTGGGTTTCCAACATAAATGGTGTTACTGATTGCATTAAAACATAATTTATTATCTTAGTAAACACCTATCAGAGTGTGTACTCTGTCAGGCTGCATATTGTGAAAAGTTATATTTGGCCATTTTGATAAAAGCTTTTTATTGATTTACATTTTCAATTGTATTAGAATATTGTTGAAGGTTCAGCAAGAACTAAAGGATTGCTATGGGGAATTCTAGATAAAATTAAAAATATTTTTTTAGAAGTAATTTTAGTTTATTATAGCACTTTGTTTTTTTTAAAACTATCTACTTGTTTCACAAAATGTAAGGGCTTCCCATTACATGAGTGGACATATGACTAAAAACCAGGGAAATTAAAGACTAGTATGTTGACATCAGCAGACTAACAAGAGAGAGGTTTTGATGTTGTAGTTACTGTGATTTTGAATTACTGATTCAACAAACAATTCACTCTGTTCTCAAAGCCCTTTAGTACAAGCTTGCTTAGCTTTTCTTCTGAGGATCTTGTTCCAGATGTTTAACGTGGATTCTTACAGTCAACAATAGCTGGACTCAAATTGCAGCAAACCGGATTAATAATATCTGCCCTGTTTTTGATTTTTTAAAACTGGTTTTAAATATAACGGCTGCTTCTTTGCCACTAGTGGTACTTTGCCACTATCTTGGTACACTAGGAAGACTGACAGGTCACCAGGTCAATCCTTATTACAATGTGGACTTCTCCAGATATTTTTCTGTGGTCAACATAAAACCATTGTCAAGTCTGGAGTCATGTGAACTGAAACCAGATCGAATGCACAAAGTAACCTGGGGTACTATGTACTGGCCAAATAATCGGCTCATGTATCATTGCTGGATTTTTTTAAAAATTCACTCATAGTATGTGGTATCACTGACAAGGCCAGCAATTATTGCCCAACCCTACTTGCCCAACCCTAATTGCCCTTGAGAAGGTGCTGGTGAGCCATCTTCTTGAACTCCTGGTAAACCAATGGTAAGGAGTTCCATGATTCTGACCCAGCGATGATGAAGGAACGACGACATATTTCCAAGTCAGAATTGTGTGCAACTTGGAGGTGGTGGTTTTTCCATGCCCCTGCTGTTCCTTTCCTTCTTGGCAGTTGGGGTCACGGGTTTGGGTAGTGCTACTGAAGAAGCCTTGGTGAGTTTCTGCAGTGCATCTTGTATATGGTACACACTGCTGCCACTGTATGCTGGTGGTGGGTGGAGTGAATGTTTAAGGTGGTGGATGGGATGCCAATCAAGTAGGCTGCTTGCCCTGGGTAGTGTCAAGCTTCTTGAGTGCTGTTGGAACAGCACTCATCCAGACAAGTGGGGAATATTCTATCACATTCCTGGTGTGCCTTGTAGATGGTGGAAAGGAATTTCAGAGTCAGAAGTTGCATCACATGCTGCAGAATACCCAGTTTCTGACTTGCGTTTATAGCCACAGTATTTATGTGGTTGGCTTAGTTAAGTTCCTCGTCAATGGTGACTCCCAGGCAAAAGGTGGTGGGGGATTCAATGATGGAAATGCCATTGATTGCCAATGGGAGATGATTAGATTCTCTCTTTTTGGAGATGGTTCTTGCCTGTCACTTGTGAGGCACTCATGTTACTTGCTAGTACCACTGAAACCTGAAAGTTGTCTAGACCGTGCACCATGTGGACACCAAATGCTTCATTATTGGATGAGTTACAAATGCACCTGAATACTATGCAATCATCAGAGAACATCCCCACTTGAGATCTTTCAAAAACATGAGGGATCTAAACAGAGTCATAGAGTTTTACAGCACAGAAACAGGCCCTTAGGCCCAAAGCGCCTGCGCCAACCATAAAGCACCTGTAGGTAGAGTAAGTAGAGAGAAACTGTCCTCTTTGACAGGGAAGTTGCGAACCAGAGGACACAGATTTAAGGTGATTGGCAAAAGAACCAAAGATGACTCGAGAAAACATTTTTTACGCAGTGAGTAGTTAGGATCTGGAATGCGCTGCCTGAGAGTGTGGTGGAGGCAAATTTAATTGTGGCTTTCAAGAGGGAATTGGATAAGTCCCTGAAGTTAAAAAATGTGCAGGCTTATGGGGACAGTGTGGGAGAATGTGACTAGCTGAATTGCTTTCGCAGAGAGGTGGTGCAGACTCAGTGGACTGAATGGCCTCCTTCTGTGTTATACCATTTTATGATTCTATTGGAGGTTAGTTCATTGATGAAGCAGCTGAAGATGGTTGGGCCTGGGATACTGCGCTGAGGAACTCATGCATTGAAGTGCTGGTGCTGAGGTGACTGGCTTCCGACACCACAACCATCTTTCTTTGTGCTAGGTATTGGAGAGTATTTCCGCAATTCACATTGACTTCAATTTTGATAAGGCTCCTTGATGCCACATTCAGTCAACTATTGCCTTGATGCCAAGGACAATCACTCTCACCTCACCTCTGGAATTCAGCTCTTTTGTCCATGTTTGAGGTCTGGAGCCGAGTTGTCCTGGCTAAAGTCAACTGAGCATTGATGAGCAGGTTATTGCTGAATCAGTGCCACTTCATAGCACTGTCGGCGACACCTTCCATCACTTTGCTGATGATTGAGAGTAGCGTGTTAGAGTGGTAATTGGCTGGATTGCATGTGTCCTGGTTTTGTGGACAGGACATACCTGAACAATTTTCCACTTTGCCTGGTAGATACCAGTGTCATAGCTGTACTGGAACAGCTTGGCTCAAGGTATGGCTAGTACTGGAGCACAAGACTTCAGCACTACTGCTGAGATGCTGTTGGGCCCATAGCCTTTGTTGTATCCAATGCACTTAGCCATTTCTTGAGATCATGTGGAGTGAATTGAATTGGTTGAAGATTAGCTTCTGTCATGGTGGAACTCAAAAGGAGGCTGGGATGGATCATCCACATAACACCTCTGGCTGAAGGTGGATGCAAATGCTTCCGCCTTGTCTTTTGCACGCGTGCTGGGATCCGCCACCATTGATTATGGAGATGTTTGTGGAGCCTCCTCTTAATGCTCCTTGTTTAATTGTCCACCACCATTCACGATTGGATGTGGCAGGATTGGAGAGCATTGATCTGATCCATTAGTTGTGGGATTGCTTAGCTCTGTCTATTGCAAGTTGATTATGCTGTTTAGCGTGCATGTCATCCTGTGCTGCAGCTTCACCAGGTTGGCACCTCATTTTTAGGTACACCTGGTGCTGTTCCTGGCATGCTCTCCTGCACTCTTCATTGAACCAGAGTTAATCCCCTGGCTTGATGGGAATGAAAGAGTGAAGGATATGCTGGGAAATTAGGTTACAGATCATGGTTGAATACAATTCTGCTGATGGCCCACACCACCTCATGGATGCCCAGTTTTGAGCTGCTAGATCTGAATCTATCCCATATAGCATGATGGTAGTGCCACACAACATGTTGGAGGGTGTCTTTAGTGTGAAGACGAATCATTACCTCCACAAGGACTGTGCGGTGGTCACTCCACCAATACTGTCATGGACAGATGCATCTGGAACAGGCGGATTAGTGAGAACAAGGTCAAATACAGTTTTTCTTCATATTGGTTCTCTCACCAGCTGCCACAGGCCCAGTCTGGCAGATATGTCCTTCAGGACTCAGCCAGCTTGGTCAGTAGTGGTATTATTGAGCCACTGTAGATGAGGTTCCCCGCACCCCCCCCACCCCCCCACCCCCTGCCAGAGTAGGTTCTGTGCCCTTGTGGAGAAGCACTGATTCAACAACTGAAGGGAAGGCGGTAGGTGTTATATTTTAGAAAATTATTTAGTGAAGGATATAACTGGAGACAATCCTTACACTCTTGTATAAGCGGAGGGCATTCATATCCCAACAATTTACACTTACTTTCTGCCATTTTTCACAATGGCTACTAGGAAAGTAGTTTTCTTTCTAAAAACAAAAATTCTTAGCTTCCAATCTTCACCTTTAGGCAATCATTCTGCTACCATGTTATATTCCAGAAAACCAGTTGGTGAAGGATATAACTGGAGCCAATCTTTCCATACTTTTCTAAGCATTTATTTACACAGTTATAGATTACAAGCAAGCACCTCCTAAACCAAAAACCACAGTTTAAGTCTATTTATAGGGGTACAAGTGAATCCCTAGTTAATGCCCACTACCTGCCTACAACTAGACACAATTAATATTCAATTAGCAGTAGGTGGTAATCAGCAGGAGATTTCTTTGCCCATGTTTGACTTGATGCCACAAGACTTCATGGGGTCTGGAGTCAATGTTGAGGAATGCCAGGGCCACTTCCTCCTGATTGTATACCACTGTGCCACCACCACTGGTGGCTCTGTCCTTGAGGTGGGACAAGACGTACCGAGGGATGATGATGGAGGCTTCTGGGACATTGACTGAAAGATATGATTCGGTGAGTATGACTATGTCAGACTGTTGCTTTACTAGTCTGTGGGACAGCTCTCCCACGTTTGGCACAAGTTCCCAGATGTTAGTGAGTAGGACTTTGCAGGACTGACTGGGTTGTGTGTGCTTCTGTCGAGTCCAATGCATAGGCTGATGCAGGATGTCCCATTCAGTTTTATTCTTATTAATATTTTTTCTCCGTAAACTTGAAGTCACCCAAAATTCTGATGCCTGTGTCTGAACGTGCACCAAGTTCCCTTGCCCTATCACTCCTGTGCTCGTTGACCTACATTGGTTCCCTGTTAGGCAACAACTTGATTTTAAAATTCTCATCCTTGTTTTCAAATCCCTCCATGGCTTTGCCCCTCCCTATCTCTGTAATCTCCTCCAGCCCCACAACCCTCGAAGACATCTGCACTCTTCTAATTCTGGCCTCTTGTGCATCCCTGATTTTAATTGCTCCACCATTGGTGGCGCACCTTCAGGCCCCAAACTCTGGAATACCCTCCTATGATGTCTTCCGGACTTGAGTGAAGTTTAGCCGAGATTGGTATAGGATATGAAGCAGAGACAGACACAGCATAGTGCAGAACACAAAGGCTACTCCTTTATTCCGTCTGTTTTAGTTTCACCTTGCTAGCAGGTGTGTTCTACAGCAGCCTCTAGAGTACATAATGCACAATGCAATTGCAATTTCAAAACACTACAGCACTACATCCCTTCCCTACTTAGTAAGTGAGAGACATAGCATGATTCAATGGTTTGTTTCTTAAAATTATAAACAATAAACTTAAACATAAATAGTTCATTTTGTAACATCGTCACTTAAGTATATTGGGTGTTTTCTCTCACGAGTAGGATATTGTCTGACGTCAGGTATAGTCTCATTTGACTCATGTTCTTCATCTGCAGTGTCGATGTCAGAATCGGATTCAATGCTTGCGAGTGGTGTTTTCAGTTCTTTGAAGAATGATGCATTTTTTGTGATGATTTATGAACCGCACTTAACAGTGATCATTGAACCTTTTGTGTTGGTCACAACAAATCCATAAGGGGTTGTTTGCTTTCCAATATGACCATCACATTTTACAAGTACTTTATCTCTTGGCTTTAGCGGTGTAGCTCTTAATTTCATGTTTCACTCTGCATGTACTTTCATTCAGTCTTTCTGTTCTCGATCGCGTTCACGTACATGTTGATCATTAGCTCCACAGGGTAGCTCAGATAGATGTGTGCACATATATATGCAAAGGTGAGTGTAACTGGAGATTTTCCAGTAGTTGAGTGAGGTGTTGCTCTGTAATTACGAAGCAAGTGATATAATTCTTGCTTCCATGACTTGTTCTCAGCTGTAGCTGTGCATATCACTTCTTTCAAGGTTCACATAAATCTCTCGACTTCACCACTAGCTTTTGGCCAACGGGGTGTGATTTTTCCTTTGAGTGAATCCTAGCTAGTTTGTGAATTTGCTGAACTCATCGTTGTTGAATGGGGGTCCATTGTCACTTCTTACCGTTTAAGGGATTCCAAGCAAAGCGAAGATCTGGTCAAGCTTTGGGATGATTGCTTTCGTTGAAGATGACATAGCTAATTCCACGATTGGGAATCTGCCGTAGTCATCAGTGAGAACAAGTAAATGTTCACCTGTGGGCAAATCTGTGAAGTCAATGCTAACTTCAGTCCATGGTCCTGGAGGTAGTTCAGACATCCTGAGAGGATCATGAAGATTTGACATTGTGGTTACCTGACATGGCAAACACTGATTGATTTTGTGCTCTACCATGTGGTCAATTCCTGGGAACCATACCTTTACCCTAAGGAGTTGTTTGGTTTTGACAATTCCCTGGTATCCTTCATGCGCTATATCGACAACACGTTCCCTCAATGAGTGTAGAATGACAATACAGTGGTTGCGTATTACGAGATCAGATGCGATTGTAACGGTGAGCTCATTTTGCACATTGTGAAGACCTTGTAATGCATGAGCGACTTCGTTTGTAGACACTTTCTCGATCACATCTTTCCAGTTTCGTAATTCTTTGGCCTTCATACACAGTTGCAAAGCTTCAATTTTTGTTGCTGCTTTGATGTCGGCTAGCTTTAGTGACTTTGGCACCAGATTTATGCTTACGTAGTTAACATGTTGTTCAGCAACCTTTTCCTCATGACAAGTAGGACTGACTGTCGGCAACAGATGTCGCGAAAGATAGTCCGCTGAGTTAATCTTGCCTGGCTGATACTCGGAACTCGTACACTTGTAGTTTGAGTTTCCAACGTTCTATTTGAGTGGGTGGTTTGCTATGTGGATTGTTGAATAAGCTCATTATGATCAGTTATCACTTAAAACTTGCTTCCATATAAGTAGAGATGAAAATGTAAAATACCCCATATGATTGAGAGTGCTCCTCTCTCTGTATGCAAATGATATTACTCTACAGGCATTAACAATCTGCTTGCCATTGCAACGATTGATGGGTTACCTGTCTTGTCTTTCTGTACAAGAACTGCACCTAAGCAAATCGGACTTGTATCCACAGCTACCTGGGTGGTTTTCTCAGGGTCAAAACAGGCATTTGTGAAACTTGCTGACAAACGTCGTTTGATCTGGTGTACCGCCTGTTTGTATGATTTCGTCCATTCCCAATTGGTGGTCTCTTTTGTCAGATCGCGTAGTGGGGCAGATAGCATAGCGAGGTCAGGAATGAAGTGGCTACAGTGTGTGACGAGTCCTAGCAGACTCTGGACTTCTTGCATGTTTGTAGGATCTGCAGCATTTGCAATGGCTTCAACTTTCTGTGGATCTGGCGATACTCCTTTACCACTGAACATATGACGGAAGAATTCAATTTTGCTTTCATTGAACAAGCACTTGTCTTTGTTCAAGGTGAGGTTACATTCTCTGAGACATTGTAGGCATGCATGTAGATGTGTCTCAAGTTCCTTTTCGGTGTGGCTGTAGACGGGAATGTCATCACTAATGTTCAAGTTCTTGAAGTGCAGATTGAATCATGTGCTGAAATACCTCAGCTGCTGAGCTGACTCCAGAGTTGAGCCTCTTGTACTGGAAAAGTCCGATGTGAGTAGAGAATACAGTAAGATATCTCGATTCTTCTGCAAGCTCAATTTGATGGTAGCCTGCATTGAGGTGAAGTTTAGTGAAGTATTAAGTGCCATTCACTTTCTCTAAAATATCATCGATTGTCGGTGTCAAGTTTCTTTCCATTGTATACTTGTCTTGGTGATAGCATATCAACACAGATTCTAATCTGGTTCTCACTCTTGAGTTTTTTAACGACTTGTATGGGTGAGACCCAAGGGGTTGGCTCATCCCCAACTTTCTCAAAAATGTCAAGGTCAAGTAGGAGTTGAAGTTCCTTCTCTGTCTGTTTCCTGACATGAAATGGAATTCACCATCATTGTTGTACAACTGTGGGCACATTAGGGTCGACATGCAGCTTGCATGTAACACCTTTCAGCTTGCCGATACCAGTGAAGCAATAAGAATGCAGCTTGAGAATGTTCTTGTTTTGTGGAGGAATTGCGTATGTGACTGTAATCATGTGCAGATCTGTTGCTTGTGGAAACTGGTAAGTGTGTCACGTTCTCCAGATAAGATGTAGAATAGAGCATTTGTTTTAGTGTCTTTGAATGAGACTGGCATTTCAAAAGTTCTGAGAATTTTCAGCGGTTTGTCACTGTTGTGAGGGAAAATTTTCATATTCCCTGGTTTGCAGAGAATGGGAAAATCCTGAAGTTGGTTAAATGTTTTGTCTCCCATGACATTGACAGACGCTCCCATACCTATGACAGCATCTATGTCCGAGCAGCTGATGGCCACAGTCACACGAGGCTGTTTGCTGTGTCTGACAGAGAACTCCAAAGTATGCTTGGGTTCATCTGCCTCTACATTAGCCACATTCTCTTGCCTTTTTGCTGTGGTACGCATGCATGCATCCCTTCTATTGCCATTGGTCTTAGTAATTCACTTTGCTGATGAGCGACAAACACGAGCAAAGTGGTTGGGCTTTCCACAAGCTTTGCACTGTTTATCAGTAGCAGAACATTCTGTCTGGTGTGGGTAAGCGCTGCCACAGTGGAAAAATTCTTTGGATAAGTTGCAGCTCTGTTTATGAAACAGCTGTTGTTGCTTTTCGGGTAGTTTCCTGGCACATGAACAATGTATATTGTTCCGAGGAGTTGAACTTGGAGTGTGGTAGTTACTGTTAGCAGCCTCAACTTCAGTAACTCTGGACTCCGAGAGCGATAGTGATCTTGCTAACTCCAGCAGCTCTGACAGCTTTCTGCCTTTCTCGAGTGCTTTTCAGCGTAGTTGACTAGAGAGACAGCCTTCTATTATTTGTGTTTTGATTTCTCATTTGACACGTTCAGCATCACTGAAGTCATATCTGGTTGCTAGTTGCCTCAACCACATGCAATATTGGACAATTGTCTCGTTTGCTTCTTGCTTAGTGCGTCGGAAGACAATGGTTTTGTTTGTGGTATTTTTCTTGGGCATGAGATAGGTTGTGAGTGCGTTTTTTTTGTTCAGTTGAACATACATACGAACTAGGAGCAGGAGCAGGCCACTCCGCCCTTTGAGCCTGCTCCACTATTCAATAAGATCATGGCTGATCTGATTGTAACGTCAACTCCTCATTCCCGCCTACCCCCAATAACCTTTCACTCCCTTGCTTATCAAGAATCTTTCGACCTCTGCCTTAAAAATATTCAAAGACTCTGCTTCCACTGCCTTTTGAGGAAGAGAATTCCAAAGACTCACGACTGTCTGAGAGAAAATAAATTCTCCTCATCTCTGTCTTAAATTGACGACCCCTTATTTTTGAATCCTGACCCCTAGTTCTAGATTCTTCCACAAGGGGAAACATCCTTTCCACATCCACCCTGTCAGGACCCCTCAGGATCTTATATGTTTCAATCAAGTTGTCTCTTACTCTTCTAAACTCCAGTGGATACAAGCCTAGGCTGCCCAACCTTTCCTCATAAGACAACCCGTCCATTCCAGATATTAGTCTAGTAAACCTTCTCTGAACTGCTTCCAACTGATTGGCATCCTTCCTTAAATAAGGAGACCAGTACTGTTCACAGTACTGGAGATGTGGTCTCACCAATGCCCTGTATAACTGAAGCATAACCTCCCTACTTTTGTATTGAATTCCCCTCATAACAAACAATAACATTCTATTAGCTTTCCTAATTAGTTGCTGTACCTGCATACTGACCTTTTGTGATTCATGCACTAGGACACCCAGATCCCTCTGCATCTCAGAGCTCTGCAATCTCTCACCATTTAGATAATATGCTATTTTATTCTTCCTGACAAAATGGACAAATTCACATTTTCTCACATTATACTCTATTTGCCAGATTTTTGCCCACTCACTTAACCTATCTATATCCCTTGGTAGCCCCCCTTACGTCCTCTTCACAGCTTACTTTCCTACCTATCTTTGTGTCATCAGCAAATTTAGCAACCATGCCTTCGGTCCCTTCATCCAAGTCATTTATATAAATTGTAAAACGTTGAGGCCCAGCACTGATCCCTGCAGCACACCACTCGTTACATCTTGCCAACCAGAATCGTAGTCACTTTGCTCATGCATAAGTGTCTCAAAGATATCTTCTAATTCTTCAGTTCCATAGTGTAGAAGTAAGGCCTTTCTCTTTGTGTCGTCTGTGATTCTGAAACCTGCCGTCGCACCTTCGAAATGTTGCAACCACTTTTGCCAATGTGGGGATATAGATGATGGGTGTGAACGCACAGCAAAAGGTGGTAGATTGAGCATTGACAATGCCATACTGATCAGCAATGCAGTGATAAAGGATCCTGGATCGCGTTCCTTCCAGAGGAAATCTCTCTACAGTGATCTGAGATTATCTATATATTTTTAGGATTGGATGGCTATTTTGGAGAGATCTTAACAAGATTAACCACCAGACAGGTTTATTCACAGTTAGAGGTCCTGGAATTTTACAGTGGTTCTGTCAGCCTCCTGCCATTACTTTGGCAGGAGACCAATAGAACCCCTAAGGAGATGGGGGAGAGCCAGCTGTGGCAGGTCACTGCCAGTTTTTACATCAATTTACGTCCACCCCTTACAAAACAAAAAGGAATGTCTGTGCTCAGATGGCAGGATCAGTGGTGAATCCAGGCGATTGCCACATCAACTGGCAGGCAGTTTACATTGTATGGGGCAGTATGGATATATACCTGAAATAGAAACAGTTGCAGGGCTATTGAGAAGGAGCGGGAGAGGGGCACTGATTGGATAGCTCTGTCAAAGAGACAACACAGGCACAATGGGGTGATTGGCCTCCTTCTGGCAGTAAGATTCTATAAATAGCATCCATTGATAATGTTTGTATTTTGTAGCTCACAAAGGAAATAGGCAACCTTCAGTCATAGAAATTATATTAGTTCAGCTTACTGAGTGAAACTGGGCTTTGTAATAAGGAAATCTGTTCTGACTCCAGTAAATAAGACATCCTAATGTTTGTGGACAGCAGCAGATGCATGTTGTTAGATAACAGGCTACTGTATTGAAACCATCATCCATTATCATTGAGCAGCCAAGCAGCCAAAGCTTTTCACACAACACTGGCCAGTATCAAAAGCACAAGACAACACACAATCGCATATCTTTTCCTGGGAGCTCCCTTCTGTTCCTGTGCAATTAACAAGGTGAAGAAGGAAAGTGCTTGAGGGATAGAAAATATGTTCCTCATTTATGGTCCATTTTGCACTCTCAGGTAAGGAACTAATAGCTATTAGCACAGGGTTCTGGTTCAGAGGAGTTAGTGAGGCTGGCAGTGTGAGTGAGCTGGATTAACATCAATAAAGCTACAGAGTTGAGTTCACTAACATTGACTGCCTCAGCCATTGAAAAATCATGGGCATCCGTCTGCCATGTTTAATACAGAAGTTCAGTGGGTGCGATTCCCTGCATGCATTTGCAAAATTATCTCTTCTGTGTGAGCTCAGGCTTGGTCACCGCCATCGGCTGCAGCCCATAGTATAAACAAGTCTGATTCCTTTATCCCAACAGAAACATATTCAGCTATCTAGATATAAATGTAAAGCAGGCAATCAGTCCCATTGTTTCTTGTTTGTGGAGATCTGTATAAAAGCAAAACTGATGGCATGTGCTGAGATCAGCTTCTCAATCCAAATATAAATGTGGGAGAGTGTTGTATTGATGTTATTCCCTAAAAGATAAAAATCGCTATGGATAAACATTGAAACCAACATCTAAAACTGAAGCCCACCAAATCAGACATTTTAGGAGTAATTACATAGAATTACATAGCATGTACAACACAGAAACAGCTCATTTAGCCCAACCGATCCATGTCGGTGTTTATGTTCCACTCAAGCCTCCTCCCATCTCTCCTTATCTAACCCTGTCGGCATAACCTTCTATTCCATTCTTGCTCATGTGTTTACCGAACTTCCCTTTAAGTGAATCTTTTCTTTGCTGTGGTGCTCGATAACATGTGGAGCATACAGAGACAGAGATGTGGTAGCAAAATGAATAGTGAGCTGCCTGCAAGACAGAAAGCAGAGTGTAGGATTAAAGGTTAGCTATTCAGAGTGGCAGAAAGTGGAAGTCCCACAAGGTCCAACTAGGATCAGTGCTTGGGACTACTATTATTCATAATTTATATTAACGATTTAGACTTTGGAATCAAAAACGCAATTTCTAAATTTGCAGCTGACACCAAATTGGGAGGGATAGTCAACAGAGACGATGCCTGCAACAAATTACAAGATGACATTAATAAACTTGAAGAATGGGCATATAATTGGCAAATGAGTTTCAACATGGATAAGTATAAGGTGTTATATTTGGGGAGAAAAATAAAGAGGTTGCATAGTACTTGGAAAATAAGAATTAATGAGATAAAGAATTAAGGGATCTGGCAGTTCAAATGCACAAATCACCAAGTTGCGATGGAGGTCAATAAGGCCATTAACTAAAGTAAACCAAGCACTAGGTTTTATTTCTAGAGGGATAGAATTGAAAAGTAGTGGAGTTATTTGAAATGCATATTGAACCTTGATGAGACCACACATGGAGTATTGTGTGCAATTCTGGTCACCACACTATAAAAAGGATATAAAGGCACTGGAGAGGGTGCAAAAAAGATTTACAAGGATGATACCAAAACTGTGTGCTTGTATCTATCAGGAAAGGGTGAACAGCCTGGGTCTCTTTCCTCTTGAAGAGTGAAGGCAGAAGGGTCATTAATACAGGTCTTTAAAATTCTGAAAGGTTTTGATAGAGTAGACACAGAGAGCTAGATTTTATGCAGAAGGCATGGCTCCAGTGCCAGGCCAAAAAGACGGGGGGAGCCCCACCTCTGCATTTATTTTGACCTCCGGTCATTTGGGATCAAAGTTTAGGAGGCGGGATCCCCGTCCCTTTAAACACTTAATAGGGACGGGGATCTTGCCCCCAAGAGCTGATGGCTGATCACAGGTCCAGCAGCTCAACTGTATCAGCAGTGCTACCTGAGGCAATGGCCACTGCTGGTACTGCAGAGGCCTCGGACCCAGGCCCAGCATTGGAACTCCAGACCCGAGGAAGGTGGGGAAGGCCCCGATGAGGTGGGGTGGGGAGTTGGGCACTCAGTCCATTGGGTGGAGGGTCCCGGGGGTATGGTGGTTTCGGGGGGGTCCTCCATGGGCCGCAAATTACCCATGACCCAAGGGACCCCTCCCCCCCCCAAGCCTGCAGAGAGGGCGCCTTGTTTTGCAAGGCATCCTCCCCGCACAGTGAACGACACCCCCCCCCCCCCACCCCACTCCCGCCACTAGTAAGATCCAAGTGATGGCGGGAAGAGGACCTTATTTGGCCTCTGGTTGGGAAGGCCAATGTCTGGAAGATCAGGTCCAGCAATCCTGGCGTCGGGTTCCATGGCAGCCGCTGCTGCTCTGATTCTCTGGCCCCACCCCCCACCCAGCCATGGAACCCGACATCGAGCTGGGAACAAAATCCAGCCCAGTGAGTGTTTCCTCTTGTGGGGAAGAGCAAAACCGAAGCCATTAAAATAAGATAGTTACCAAGAAATCAGGTAGAGAATTCAGGAGAATCTTCTTTACCCAGAAAGTGGAGAGAGTTTGGAACCTGCTAGCACAGGAAGTAGTTGAGGCAAATTGTATAGATGCATTTAAGGGGAAGCTAGATAAGCATATGAGGGGGAAAGAAATTGAGGGTCATGCTGACAGACTTAAATGAGGAAGGATGGGAGTTGGCTCAAGTGTAGCATAAATGCTGGCAACTGGTTGGACCACATGGCCTCTTTCTATGCTGTATATTTTATGAATTCTATGTATGTAACCTGGAGCTAATTCAGAAGAATTATTCCAAAATCCATTTAAAGATGTTCCTTAAATGAGATGACATCATTCATATGCAGAGGTGCCAGAGATGTGGTTCCTGTTAGTGATTTTCACTTTCATGATGCAGCAATAAATGCTATTTATGTCTTGCTTTAAATCTAGACATGCGTGTTGTTCCGTTTTACTCTGGTTATAGCATTAAATTCTAACATAGTGATCCCACTCTAATCCTTTGCATTCTCCTCCAGTTTTCTTTCAGTATTGTTCATGCTTCTTTCAATAAGAGAAAACTTACACAAATGACTTGGACCAGCTATGACATTGAATGTCAGCATTCCCCTTCATTTCCAGGTTGCCATTATTCCCAGAAGCTCGCATACAATTCATGGCACTGTTTGGTGTACTTCTCAGACCTTACGAGGATTCTTATCAATACTGTGACATTGCTCCCAGATAGTCACGGGTCTGAAGTTGTGATGTTTAGATTCTAAAGGTGATGTGTGCCTTTAGGGTCACTGCTTTAAATAGACAAATACATGTAATTTTAGCCAGTGATAAACTGCAGCAGCCAATCAGACGTTAGCACTACCTGCCTATAAATTTCAGGCTGCATGTTCTTGACAATCTTTCTTTTATAAGATTGTATTTGCAACTCCAATAATGTATCACATCTGGCGGGTGATATCTGGTATGTAATGTGTGATGGGTGCAGGCCTCTGTGACTGTTTGAATTTAGGAAACCTCACAATGCTGTCAGGAGGAAAAGTTTCTCTTGGGTTTATTTGAAAGTCTACTTAAGCACTTTTAGATTTTTCTTTAATGTTTTATGTTGCCGACTGGACCTCAAGATCTAGTGGATTCTTAGGCTTCTCCTTGTTTCTGTGCTATAGATATCCCAGAGTAGCTGACCACTCTGGGCTACATGAATTTGATGTTAGACTCTAACACTGAGCCGGCCTGTAGATAGGTCCTGGGAGGAAGGAAAAGTTAAGAGGAAGTGAGCCCAGGACAGTACTGACTCGCGGTACTTTTACAGAGCCAGGAGGAGCTCCATAAATCGACAGGAGTTCTGTGGCTGTTTTTTGAGTGGTTCTGATCAGGTCACTCAAGATCTAGTACAATCTGGTACATACAAGCAGAGCTTGCTTGGCCACCAGTTCCGCCCATTTGTGCCTGAATTCTGCACTGGGGTCTATAACTGGCCTATGACCCCAATTTGTATTGTTGCTTTACTCCCGTCAGGCAGGCAGACAGGCACAATTGCAGGCCCACCTGAATATGGTCAGGTGGGCTTTGGGGTGGCCAAAGATCACCCCAAACCCCCAATTCCCATGGTTGTCAATTCCCGTTCGCCTGTTTTTCAAGCACAAAACGTAAGCTTTTTTCTCTCATTCTATCAGTGGCAAAAATGTCTCACTGAAAAGAAGTTTGACAAGCTTCCTGTTTGAGCATACTGTTTGTGTCACAAATTATGGGGTTTGTGCTTGATATTTTCTTAGGTTCAGCCTCACTGATTACCCTCACAGTGGGAATATGTTCACCACATGGCTGCAATGGTTCAAGAAGGTGGCTCATCGCCATCTTCTGAAGTGCAAAGGGATAGACAATAAATGCTGACCTTGCCAGCCATGCCCAATCCTGTGAATAAGTAAATAAACCAAAAAATAAATAACTGACCTTGTGTCCCTTATGATTCAGAGTGCACCTTTTACAGGATCTTGATAAATGATGGGCCAACCTATGGTCTGTAATGAAGGATTGTTGCTCCATATACCTGCTACTGAAATAACATACATGCTGCCAGGTGCATTCTGTTCTCTTTATGGAACATATTCTGAAAAGCACTATCAAGACACAGCTTCAAACCAAAATACATGAATAAACAATATATTTCTCACAGTAAGATCGTTTCTATACTTAGTCTATGAAAAATAATAAAGGCGCAACTACTAACTCTTGAAACCTATCAAAAACACAATAGATAGCTTCTTAGTGCTGTCAAAAGGCAGCTCAGTCCCAATGTCAGAGAGTGCAAGAAGGGAGAGGAGAGAGAATGAGAGAGAGAGGAAAGAGGGGAGAGAGAGAGCCTTGTGCAGAGCTTTGTCCCTTATGGCAGTCAGTTGGAGGCTGCAGATAGGCCTACACTTACAACAAAGAGCATATCTGTCATTTATTAATCTAGAATATATATCAACATGGAATGAAAATTATCTTTGTGGCTATCTTAAGGTGCTTGTCAATGGCAATGGCCAATTTAGAGCTTGGGTTTTTCCATTCTTTCGAAGCCACAGAAACATATGTACATAAACAATGCAGATGCAGGCTTGTCTATTCTGAACCAGCTCTGGAATCCCTCTGCATAGCTAACTAAGATTTCAAATTACCGTGGCAATCATCCACATTTCAGCCTTACTAGCTTAATCTGGAAAGGAAACTGAATATAACATTACAGAGTTATTATACATTAAAATACACGTTCGGGCAATACAAGTAAAAATCCAAAGTGTTGCAGTTTCTGTTATTGGTGCCTACTCTCTTCTGCCCTTTAATAGTACACTTTAGCTTCTCTTACAGTAGCAAGAGGTTCTGAGGTGGCTGCCTGATGACTTGAAGCAGTAACTTTGGGAGATTGAAGTGGTACTTCCTTTCATTGTGGCTCATTTATCCTTTAACAAGAAGTAGGAGACAATTATGGCATTCTGAGTGTCATCATGTGGAATTCAGCCAGGTTTCAGGAGACATTCTTTTAAGGGTGTGAGAAAAGTTTCTGGCAATAAAATGCCGATCATGTGAGTCTTCCTACTGCTTTCCTACGCACTCAGCTGTGAATAAGCACTTGCCGGATAGTGTTATACCAGCTGCAGGTAGGTGATCAGTTCCAGATGATGTTCAAAGCAGAGGGCAAGGTGGCTGTAACTAGGAAATGTGCTTTTTATAGTGCACTGGTACAAGATATGACCATCTTATGTTACCTTAGCTGCCCTGGAGAGGTCAATGATCTTCAAGTATTGGGTAGCCATGGGGGAAGTGGGTTGTACAAGTGGAACTCATTCATTCCTCTTTCCATGGCCATGGATCATTCCCTTAATAGGCATTGTCTCCTCACGACAAAAAGCTGGATGCTCTTTTACTGGCTAATTAACACCTCGGCTGAAGAGGTTTTCAATGTCTGATGATCTGTAGCTGCACCAGCCTCAGACATTGTACTCAGCCAGATTACTACAGAAACAAAATGGCTGCCTTTGCCTTTTCAGTTTTTGGAGCAGCACTGAATTGTTCCTTTGTAGGATGCAGATTCCCTATGGAATGCACTAACAGTCCTGGGAATCCATCATAAATATTTAATGAAGGTGCACCAAGGAAAATTGGGCTGGTTCTCTGCAGAGTTACACTATTTTGCTGATAAATCCATGACTAAAGAAAATCCATCCCGACATATATTTATTGCTTTAGCCCGTTTTTATTGAGGGCAATATCCCAATGGCAGAGCAACAATGGTCTAAAGCAATAATAAAAATGATTAATGTGTGTTTTGGAATAGGCTGCAGAATAAACAATTTAAGTTGGCCAAACAACAGTTATAAATTGGTTGCCTTTCAGATGCAAGATGCAGGCGTGTATTCAAGGAGTTATAATAAAGTCACTATAATACTGTCAGATAAGTAATGAGTCCCAGGGGGTGGAGGGCAGCTTGTCAAGTCAAAAAACAATTAGTGAGATAGAGACAAAGACAGATAGCATCAGAGACATAGGTGGATTAAGTTACTGTGCAAGAGAAAAGACTGCGTTTGTACAACCTGAAAGACAAAAGATTTGACTGCTTCTCAGATCACCCCATATTGAAGCAGTTCCACAGCCAGCTGAAAGGGAGCCTTGTATTGTGCTAAACAAGATAGTATCACAATAGATCAACCCCCATAAAAGGTTATTTCACTTCAGTGCCATATTGAGGAATTGGCGCATGGTTAGAGGTGCCATGTTTCAGATGAGATGTTAAACTGAAGCCCCATCTGCTTGCTCGGGACTTTAGGTAGATGTAAAAGAACTTATGGCACTATGGCCAGCATTTAACCAACACCAACAAAAAGCAGATTATTTGGTCATTCATCTTCTTTTCCATTTGTTGCATCCTGCTGTGCTCAAATTAGCTGTCACTTTTACCCACATAACAGCATTTCAAAGATAATTCATTGGAGCAATTAATAAGCAATGCCAATGTAGCAAATTTGACATCTTCAACTCGTTGGTTTCCAGTGTTAGCATCCAGTATTCTCACCTTGGGCTAGTTGTAGAGTAAATTTATCTCTGGATTGCCCCATCAAATACCCCTGGATAAGAAATAGCTGGTGGGCCAGCTTAAAAGCAAGATAAAACTCATGCAACAATGTCCATTAACCCAGTCTCAGTCAGAATAGCATTCCCACTTCATTCGTGACAATGGTCTGAAATTTTTTTTGAGTTCCTCCAGTACCGCTGCCATAATTTTGCTGGAAATACAGTGGAAATGATGTTTATGTGTGTAGTGTTACGACCAGGTGAGAAAGGGGTCTAGGGTTCCCTCTCAGCCTTCACCTGGTCTTAGCGTAACAGGGTTTAATTTGAAACACATTGTTGTTTTAGCTCCCCCTTAGTGAATCCTTGTTCACTAACTTCCAATTACAGGCAGAGAAACTAGACAAACAGGTTTTCTTAGGTTTAAAGAAAAAAAGTTGACCTTTATTAAACTTAAACTTTAATTCAGTTAACACCTACAGATATATGATGTGCCCACGCTAGCATGCACACGCGATACACACATGCAGATAGAGACAGAAAAGAACAGAAGAAATAAAGTGGAAAAGTTTGAGGCAATATCTGAAGATGGTTTTGGTTACCGTTCTTCGAACTCGCTGAAAAGTCCTTGATTGTAGGTAGGTCTTGCTTTTCCTTGAGGCCCAGTACTTTTCTTAAACCTTCTTCGATGTAGGAGACTTTTCTGTCTTGAAGTTCATGTGTCCTCAGTGGGTCCAGAGGCTTGTGAGAAAGAGATGGGATCAGACAGGAGAGGTCTTCTCACTCCGGGAGCAAACAGTCTTTCTGAGTTCAATAACTCTGTGGTTAGTTCAAAAAACCCTGGACCAGCTAGTAGTCATGTGACCAGCTGGCTTAACCAGTCCTGGCTTTTGTGGATTGTATCACCTTAGCAGTCTCTGGAATGCTCTTCCTTACACCTTCAATGTCTGGTGATCAAAATCCATTGTGGGTTGAATGTGTCAGGGAATGGTCCTTTGTCTCCACAGGCACTGTCTGTTAGTATGCAAATGTTTTTAGCTAAGTGTCTGGCAGCCCTTGTAACAGGCCTTCTCTTCGTCCCAGCAAGTTTAAAATCAATGTTCATATGACAAAATTAATATGCCTCATTCTTGGCCTGCCTCACAGTATACAATGCTTCTGTTGCGCTTACCAAATTACAGTGATGGAGCAGAGCCAAGGAAATTCCCAGCCAATATTTCCACTCCCGTCTCCACCAGAAAATTTGTGTTGATTCTGCAGATAGCTTTGCCCAGTGGGCTTACTGGTGAAACCTCATTGCCAACACCCCAAGCATATGTCACAAAGATGCAAAGAGGAGACATTTCCTCTGTTCAACGAAGTTAGATTCAACTCAGGTTCTAGAGATGAGAATGTGCATGGGAACACCATCACCTTCTCGAGGGAAATTAGGATGGGCAATAAATGCCAGCTTTGCCACTGATGTCCCTATCCCGGGAAGGAATGGAAGAGTTTATGCAAGGGTTCTGCCCACTTCCCTAAAACTGCCGTGACCCCAGCTCATTTCGCGAATATGAGGGCATTATATATTCATAACAGGCTCCCAATGGAAACAAAGTAGGAGCCTGCTGTGGTGTCCAGGAAGATACAGATGATGTCTTCCACTGAAGTACCAGGAGAGGTGGAAAGAACACTTAAATGGGCCACAGGACCATACATTGGAAAAAGTATTCCACTGATGCCTTTGCCTAAGACCAAGGCCCTTAGAGCGTAAAACAGCAGGGCACATTTAAGGGAGAGGAGGCCTCTACCAGGATCTATCACCTTTAACCTAGTGGTCCCAGGGACAACAATAAGAGGGTGAACTGAAGGGAACCTGTGCCCACCGTACCACTGGGTTGTGCACATGCAGGAAAGGGAAGAGAAGTTGAGGTCTGGAGGGGAGAGGCAGTGGTAAGCCTTGCCTCTTGATTTTACTGCTGTTCACTTTCTTTCTCAATTTGGGAAGGAAAAGCAAGGAGATCTCAACCTTACACTTTGGAGTTTTTTCCTGTTAATAACGTCTATTCTTTTGACTATTATATATTTACAGGGGAGAGAGAAGTTGTCAGAATGCAGAGTTTAGGGAGTGCACAATCATGGATCCCTCAACGCTAAGATTAGGTCTTCCTTCTCTATTACATTCTCTGGGTCTAACCTTTCCACAGTGACAGCAGCAAACTGCAACTGGTGCCGCTCCAAATCAAAGGAACAGGAGACCACATTGCAGTTGCTATGGTAACCCCACAAGTCGCAAGATCTGCACTGTTGATATGGCTATTTCTAGTTAACTCCTTACCATCTAAATAAAATGAAAGCAACAACATAAACAGGTGACAGAGACAGGAAATAAAATAACTATTGAACATAACAGTTGTGTAAATACAGTGGTTACTTTACAGAATGATTGTTCAGTTAGTCATAATTTATAACATTTTGCCCGCAAAATTTAGCTGTATAACACCAGTATTTTCAACGCTACAGGTGCTGTTTCATGTACAAAATGGTGTTCCTACCATGCGTGTATACTTATGGTGCAGGCTGCGGCAGATGTCATTTTGGGTAGTCCAGTAGCGGCAGCACTAGGAGCGTGTGCCGCAAGTATGCAGAGTAAGCAGATCAGATCATGATTCGCCTGTAGAGGTGCCATCTCTAATCTCAGTGCTCCAGCTAATATTCCGTTAACCTTGTACAGTTCAGGAGCAGGAAGGAAACCCATCAGCACTATTTAAAGGGATCATCAATCAGCAGGTTAGTTGCTAATTGATTTCTACTGGCTGTTGCTGAGTTAGTCAAAGTATTTGGTGGTTTGTACTGCTATTTAATGTTGGTGAAGTCTACAGGGTGTACTGTGGTATGTGGTGAAGGTCTTGGTTCTCACTTCAAGGGTCTTGCTCACACCACTTGCTCCCAATCATGAGTGCTGTAGTTGCTATCTCCCTAGGCCTGCAGCATTACAGGGAGAATGAGCAGAGGCAACACAGAGGAGGACAAGCTGCTCAAAGAGGGAGGAGGAGGGGGAGCAGGGGTCTCAGCTGGAGGCCATATCCACCCAGCGTTTTCAGCGAGAAATTCTCCTACCTCAACCTCAGCGAGGAACAGTGCATTAGACACTTCCATCTCACTAAGGAGATGCTCATGGTAATCTGCCACCACTTGCAGGCAGAATTGCAGCCTCAGAGTAGGGTGAGGTCAGCACTGCCAGAAAGTGGGAAGGTGAACGTGGCCCTGAACATATTTGCATTGGGCTCCTTCTAGACTGGAGCTGGGGACATTTCCAACATCTTGCAGTTCATTGTCCACTGTTGTATAAGGGAGATGACTGACAAACAATATGTCAAGAGAGGGAAATACATTGAATTCTCTCTTTCCAGGCATCATGCCTGCTATCCTGGCAGCTGTCTTGATGCCTTTACTCTGTATCAGTCCACTGTACAAACAGCATTTGGGACACCACAAGAGATTAGAGGGTGGCTACTGGCTGACATGGGCTATCCACTGACCACCTTGCTCATGACCCCATTGTGCAACCCAAGTGGGCAGCATGAAAGCTATACTGTCAAACAAAATGTGATCGAGCAGACCAGTGGCGTGCTTAAACAATGCTTTTGCTGCAGGGACTGCTCTGGAGGAGCCCCACAGTTTTCAGCAGAACATGTGTTACAATTTGTCATGGTCTGCTGCCTGCTACACAACCTCACCATCATGGGGGCACAGCCCACGTCACCAGATGTAAAGCGAGCAGCTGAGGAGGAGGATGAGGAAGAGGAAGGCGAGGTGGAGGAGGAAGGAAGGAGGCAACAAAAACATCTCCTTTCTGGCTGCGCTGTCTGTGATTGGCTCATCCAAATGCACTGCCAGTGAACGCAACCCTAATTCCCCATTCAACAACAGTGCCACACTTTACCTTCACCACAAAGCTGAAATAAAAGCCACCACAAAACAAACATTCCAAATCAACTTTATCAATCAAAACATCCAATATTCCTTAAAAAAGTCAATTAATCACCCTAGTGCATTCCCTGAGTGTGTGTCTTCCATGTTCCTTTGCCTGTCCTAATGCTCATATGCAGTGATACCCCAGTGGCTGCAGCACGGCTGGTGGAAGGCTGCTGACTTTCATTGGGGAAGATTGGAAATGGTCTTACAGGATACCTTCACTCAGCTCTGGGCCCTAAAAGGCCTGGCTTTGGACTCTACCTCCTTGGTATGGGTGGCAGCTGTATGGGCTGGTTGGCTGACAGGCAACTGCAAGGGCAGTGGAAGAGTGGCAGTTAGGAGGTTGATTGATGTCATCCTGAGGGAGGATGGCATGTTTGCACTCCACAGAGGCACTGCCACTTCCCTGGGGAGGTGACACCTCAGCAATCCTAGTAATCTGTTGAAGGACAGTTTGCTGGACTGCTGTAACACCTTGCAAGTCCTTTTGTGCACTGCTGTCCACACACAGGATGGCAGCAGCCTGAGCTTGTGTGGCAGCTAACTGTGTTTGCATGACTTCAGTCTGTTCCACTGTAGCACCCAGATGTTGGGTGGTTCCTGTCTAATTCCTGCATCAAGGCCTCCAGTGCTGCACCAGAGAACCCTGAAGCCTTTCTTGTGTCTATCCCAGTCAAACTCACCTCTACAATGGCTTCCAGCACCTGCTCCAGGTTAAGTGGTGAAAGCTAATTTTAAGTATTACAGGCTAGCTTGAACTCATGCTAGCTTTCTCATGATGTTGCACCTCCTGCTGAGGCTTGTAGTCACTCAGGAGCATGTCTTCTGCTGGCTGCATGCCAGAATCATTTAAATGAACAGGCAGCACAAAGTTTGCATGCTGCCTATGCCATGAGTTTCTTTGTGTTATCTTAAGCAACACAGTAAAGTATGTGGTTTCCAGTTCCTTGAAGATCTCTATAAGGTTTATTAACAGGTAAATTAGTACCTAAAATACAGAGCAAACTATATACAGAACCGTTGTCCAGGGTATTACATTGCAGAGTGACTATGGCTTCTAGCCACCTGACTACATTCTGGTACTTAACTCATTAGCAGACTGAATTCTTAAAGGTACATCACTCTTAAAGCAATCATACAGCAGCCTGCTCCAGAAGCAACGGATGAATTGCACGTCATCTTGTATATTGTTGTTAGGGTAGTTCGAGCATTGTTTACAGATGTCCCGGAGTCTTTGTATGGCTAAATAGTAACTTGTTTATTTTATACATAACCATTTACATGTCCAACTAGCACCACTCATCATGCTTCTAGCTTCTTCCAAGCCTAATAACCATGTGACCATTAGATCATCATCACTACAGTGGGAGGGGTTACTCTCACTGTCTCAAACAATAACTCTTTCAGACCCTTATACTACAATCACGGGGTTGGTGGGGTGGATGGGACTGGGGTTTATGCTCTCCCCTGCGGGTAGTTTGAAGGTGGGGAGAGCTCTTAATTGGCAGGATGGTGTCCAGTGGTGACTCCACCACCTTCCCACCTCCACCCCAATTAAATCCGCCTGATCAAGGCACCTGGCATCGGCCACCTTGCTGTCCTTGCTGCTGACCCCCTACAACTGCCACCCCCGAGACCCCCACCCCGTTATGACTCACCTGTGCCCTGGGTGCCTCGATGATCCTCGGCCGAAGGTGGGTTCTCTACTGGCACCAGCCACTACCTCTGCAGTGCCCATTTCACTAAAAGAGCTGCTGGCCTGTGATTGGCTGGCAGCTCTCAGCAGGCGGGACTTCCATTGCCGGGGTCCTTAATCCCAGGGAAGGCCAGCCGCTGTCTACTTAAGTGCCTAATTGGCACGTAATGGGGTGGGCCTTCCCCAGAGGAGGCGGCGCAAAGCTCTTGCTGGTTCCTCAGCCAATGGCCAAGACCCCAGCGCCAACATAAAATTCCCACCATGATCCCTGTGCACATTTTCAGGTGCTATTGAATTTTGCTCCCATTCAGGTTGGTAGAAATTTGGAAATACATGGGCACTCATGCATAGATGTCAAATGAAGGCTGAAAGGTCAGCTTCTTCACTCGAGTGTCACTTTTATGTGATATGACCATTGAAATAATATAGTGCATGAATAGGTGGTAGCAGTCTGACAAACCAGACTTACTTGCTAATTGTCCCAGCAGTGAGCAACTCTCAATGGTGCCAATGTGGACGAGTACTGTCTCTCTGTATAGAAGGGCGACACAGGGCAGATGGTTAGATACTGGCTTATAGTCAAATTGAGATAAAATTTTAGAAACACAAGCAACTTGTCAGCTGAAGGTGAACCTTGAAAATAGATTACAACTTTAAACTCTAGCCTATGAATATTACTCATGCAATGCAGTAGAAGCCACTTATGAAGACCTACAGGTAAGCAGAATATTCACTTTATCAAATTGGAAACCTTACGAATAGTATGCAATGATCCATAACCAGCAGTAAAATCCTGTAAGCCAAGACATGAGACCTGAAGGTATTAAATCGCCATAATATTAATTAGCATATGAGGGGATACACAACTGTTAAATTGAGCTCCTTTGGTCTGGCCCTATTGGTGCAATAGGATGTATACACATTCTACACATGGAAGCTGTATTTCCTCTGCTGTCAACCTTGGCTCGGCCGTAGTACTCTCACCTCTGAGTTCAAAGGTTTAAGTCCCACACCAAATACTTGAACACATAATCTAGGCTCAAACATCAATGTGGCATTGAGGGAGTTCTGCATGGTCAAAGGTGCTCTATTTTGAATGCAACATTAAACCAAGGCCCTCTCTGCCTTCTCGGGTGGATGTAAAAGATCCTTGGGTACTATTGCTTGTGTTTCTAAGATTTTATCTCAATTTGACTCGAAGCCAGTAACTAATTCTCTGTTCTGCATCACTGTTCTATACATTGAGCCAATACTAGTCCGGGGGAGTTCTCTCAGCGTCTTGGTCAACATTTATCGCTCACAAAACTTAATTTAAAAAACGATTATTTGGTTATTTTAGTATAGACAAATTGGCAGTGACATTTCCCTACATTACAGCAGTGACTGCACTTCCAAAGTACTCCTTGGCTGTGAAGCTCCTTTGGGAAATCCAAGGTCATGAAAGACATAATATAAATACAAATACTTTCTTTAATTTCTCATTAAATTTCTGACAGCTGGAAGTATTGTTTAATGGGATTTGGTATGTGTTCATGCTCTATGCAGGAAGGTGGTGATGCATTCACAAATTTTGTGATGCATTTTTTGCTGCTCACCCTGCTGCTTGTGAGGAAAATGATTTAAAATCTGTCAAGGCTGTATCTTATCACTCACCTTGTTACTGTTAGGACTATTAGGAAGTGGCAAGTGGAGGATTTGAAAGCGGTGACCCTGAAGGTCTAGGGTTCAATGGAAATATGAAGATGATATTACCATTCCCAGTGGATTCTGAGTTGCCACAGTGATTGTAACTAAAGCCTTGGGCGATGAAGGGAATAAGCAGGAGCACTTCTTCAGCTTCCCAAGGACTAAGGTTATGCCCATGATATGGGGAAAGTGCAAGAGCATGAAGATAGAGTAACAAAGTGGCCATTGGTGGTGAGGTGATGGAAGTAGAGATGAGCTTCTTTACTTGGCAAGTTATATAATATAACCAGTGAGGGGGTTATAAAAAGTGAGGAGGTGCATTGATCTAATTGGGATGTTTCTGACAGAATATAATAATCACCCTGGCAAAGATGAGCTGAATTAGGGATATATAAAGGGATGTTTATGAGACTAATGCCCAACTTTTGTTTCTGTGCAGTACTGAGAGCCAAACTCTATGAAGGCGTCCTTTTGGAATGATGTGAGAATGATGTTGTCTATCAGTTGGGAGGACAAACAATCATTGAAGAGGGGTGGCCTGTAGTTTGGGCTTTCAAGACATAATTTTCTCATTCAGGCATCCTGGAAACATTTTCTAAAAGTTGAGTGCATCCCTTCATGTCTGACATTCTACCTTTCAGAGATCACATAGTCAGAGTTAACAATTCACTATGATTAAGGTGTGTAGTGGAATTTATATAGAATTGAAGAACACAGAAACATTCTCTTGTTTTAAACCATTAATTCTTTGGAAGGCAGGCTGCCAATCAAACAGAATTGAAGCAACTATGCTATTTGACATATGATAATACAACAGATTCTCTTAAAATTTCCAAAAATTTCAACAATATCATAAAGCAGACTGTATAAAATGTTAATGGGTGGATATATAATGGGTGGTTTTCTATACTACCTGACAGCCTTGTAGTGGATATGGGTGGCAGAAAACCACTTGGGGACAGAATATGCCATGTTCTGCCCCCTGTTTTTTATAGTTAGGCCCTATTGGGCCCACCCTAGTGGATTAACCATGAAAATGTTGAAAAAGTACTGCTGGGGCCTGGACCTTTTACAATTTATATAAATGACTTGGATGAAGGGACCAAAGGTATGGTTGCTAAATTTGCTAATGACACAAAGATAAATAGGAAAGTAACTTGTGAAGAGAGCATAAGGAGGCTACAAAGGGATATAGATAGGTTAAGTGAGTGAGCAAAGATCTGGCAAATGAAGTATAATGTGGGAAAATGTGAAATTGTCCATTTTGTCAGGAAGAATAAAAAAGAAGCATATTATCTAAATGGTGAAAGATTGCAGAGCTCTGAGATGCAGAGGGATCTGGGTGTCCTAGTGTATGAATTGCAAAAGGTTAGTCTGCAGGTACAGCAAGTAATTAGGAAAGCTAATAGAATGTTATCGTTTATTGAGAGGGGAATTGAATGCAAAAGTAGGGAGGTTATGCCACAGTTACACAGGGCATTGGTGAGACCACATCTGGAGTACTGTGTACAGTATTGGTCTCCTTATTTAAGGAAAGTTGTAAGTGCGTTGGAAGCAGTTCAGGGATGGTTTACTAGACTAATACCTGGAATGGGCGGGTTGTCTTATAAGGAAAGGTTGGACAGACTGGGCTTATATCTGCTGGAGTTGAGAAGAGTAAGAGGCGTACTCCTGTTTCTAATTCGTACAATTGTATGTATGTAGTCTCTGCAGTTTTCCAGCATTTGGACTACACCAACACTGGACATGTAGTGCATGTTGGGCTATTGGCTATGTTGTACTAGAATCTCAAAATGGTTCAGTATCTCTGGCCACAAGATTGTGTCAACTACTCTATAAAAGCTAATCTATCCCACATTAAACTAAAATGAACAATCCAATTCACACCCAGATCAAAGGGTTGCAGGACTGTAAGACAGATCAAGCAGTTATGATTTTAAAATTAAAGTTAGAAAAATCTAGATTTGGGTTATAACAGCCTTAAGCACATTTGCAAACCTGACAGCACAGAATTCCTATATTTGTCACAATTTTGGGAAAAGGCATGGTCGTTTAATCAGTGAAAGCCTGTACCTTTGGAAGGGATGTAAGAGGACTCGAATGGGAATGCAGTACCTGGAAATCCAAGTTTCAATCCAAGAGTCCATAGAAAGTTGAGTGGAACTGTGACAATGGGCAGGCAGCTATGGGAAGTGGCAGAGGGAAAAGCACTATGACGCGATACTGTGCTTTTGTGCCCATCATCATCACGACTGATATAATTTTTGTTCCTTTTAGCTCATTTTTAATTATTTATTCTCATTGTTGCAGCTCAGCTGCTGTTAGGTGTAACCATATGCAAATCTCTGTAACTATACTGACAGATGGTACCCATTCGATCAGTCTGATCATGCCATCCAGGAGATAATTATAGACTCTGGTTATTTTTTTTTCAAATGTAAATTTTTTTGGATGCATTTACTAACACCATAGTAATACAGCTGTGCACACTTCTGAATTTCAAGCTGTCTCATAGTTCTACTCCCCATACAGATTTCAGTAATTAATTTTGTTCATTTATTTCACTTTGGAGATAAACTGCACCAATTAACTTTGTGCACCAGCAAGTCTAATCCTGCGCTGAATTGCAGTAGCTGCAGATGTAGATAGATTTCTGCTTCAGAACTGGAGCTCTACTGTGCTGTGTAACATGTTTCCAAACACAAATTCTCATACACCAACTCAAGAGTGTTTTATTGAAACTCACTGCCATTCAAGCAGATTTAGTGTTTTCTGCTGCAGTTTTGCCAGCTGATATCTGTTTCTTTTAAGAATAATGAATGGTCTTCCATAGTTGTTCTGTGCTGCTGTTGTACAGTCTAACCGTAAATTATTCTGTTCAGTATTACCTACAAAATATTTAACACATTCATATTAAATTTCTCTACCTGCTATTTTAAGGAACCATGTCACACTGCCTGGTAAAGCATACCAATTGAGGTAGATTGTTATCTTTGATCTGCACTGAGCTCTGTAGTCTCAGTAGGAACATAGAACATAGGATCAGGAACATAGAACATAGGCCATTCAGCCCATCGAGCCTGCTCTGCCATTCAATTAGATCGTGGCTGATCATCTACCTCACTTTCTGCGCTATCCCCATATCTGTTGATGTCATTAGTATCCGGAAATCTATCAGTTTCTGTCTCGGACATGCTCAATGATTGAGCTTCCACAACCCTCTGAGGTAGAGAATTCCAAAGATTTACCCTCTCTGAGTGAAGAAATTCTTCCTCATCTCAGATTAAAAGGCTTGTCCCTTATTCTGAGACTATGAGCTGAATTTTACTAGTGCACCGCCGAGATGGTGGTCCGCCCACGTGGTGGCTCATTAACATTGACACAACGCACCAACCTCCCCAAATGACATGGAGGGGGCGGGACTTCCGGTGCTGTGATTGGCGTTGGGCCAGCTGAGGAGCAGGTGCTGGGGCCCTATTTAAAGCGTCCCATCAACTGCTTCTTGCCAACTGCCAAATACTTACTCTGCTTTGTCCCAGTGTCCTGTGCAGTTGAGATCCTCTTTTTCCACTCAAGTGCAACATTTTTTCCTGTAGGACTACTGCACCTGGGTGCATCATCTTAATTTTGCACATACGTGAAAGTGAGATTGAATTACATCAGAAAAGGAAAATTCTCAGAAATAAAAGCATCATTCAATAATATCAACATATTATGAGCTTTTCATTTCCTGAATGTAAAAAGCTGCAGACTAATATGTATTTGGAATCTGTACTCATTTATTTTTTATTGAAATTGTATTTGAAAATACATGTAACTAGAATTAGAACTATTTGTCAAAGAACCAGGAAAATATGTTTCTTTTGTAGCTGCATTGCAAACCTGAAATATTAAATCAATAATTGTTATAAACTGGTACTGAAGTAAAGTGAACGTCAACATCTATATCTGTGTCTATCTGTCATATATGAAAATCTAGTACAACAGCACATATCTCCTCATTAGTCCTGCATTAGTTTTAAAACCTGGAAAAAAAAACTTACAGCCAGAAGTTAGAGCAGTTAGTCTGTGGAATAACCTTTGCATTTAAAGGATCAGACAAAAATCTGAAGATGGCAGAGGGGCGCTCCAGTTTGGCCCCAAGGTTCACGATGCCTCCCTGCTCACTCTGCTCCAGGCTGTGAGGGCAAGGTGGGAGGTCCTTTTCCCCAGCAATGGTAAGATGACGCCCTCTCGTCTGACCAAGGCAGCCTGGCTGGAGGTGGCAGAGGAGGCCAGTAGCCGTGGGGCTATCCAGCGTGATTGGGTCCAATGCCAGAAGAGGCTGAACGATCTGATTTGCACCGCAAAAGTAAGTGGAAGTTTGTATCATGGCTCCACTGAACCTGGGTGTCCCCACACAGAGTGGCACATGTGTGCCACTGCCATGCCAAAGAAAGGGAGGTTGGTCAGGGAGGAATGACGTGATATGAATGGATGAAATTGTGGAAGAACTCACTCTTGTCTGCTGCTCTGAGCATGGCACCTACATGAGTGGGTCACTCAGGAGTGCACACTGAGCCTTCCCCATCTTTGGGCCCAGCACCCTTCTTGTGGCGGGTTGTTGCCTTGCCATGCTTAATCTCTGCCTCCTTGTTCCTCTGGGCAAAGAGAGGCCACAATGCTTGTGAAGCTAGTTGGACTGGTGGAGGAGTGCCAGATATGCGGATGCTGACACAGGTTGACAAGGAGGCCCTCGAACTGGCTGCGACACATGTGGACTGTGCAGTCAGTGACCTTGAGCTCAGGGTCCTGGGTGAACATGCAACCATTTGATATACACAATGATCACTGTGCAAATTGTGCTGTTTGAGAGAATGCTGTCACAATCGTTACATGCGCACCATAAAGACCGACAGTATGCTCTTCACATTGTATCTTGCAGGTCAACGCTCTGAGTCAGCCCTGGTGTCTGAGGACACCTCCCACACCTCTGAGGAAGAGACATTCTCCGAGGAAGCAGCGTCCCATGACACTAACGCACCTTCCACCAGTGCAGATGCAGTCACCTCGGTGGGAATCCGGTCGGCCTTACAGTCTGGGTCACAAGCTGGTGAGAGCACTGCACATATGCCTGAGCAGCTGACTGAGGCTGAGACAGCCGAGGCCCCTGACAGTCAGAGGGCTGTGGGTGGCCAGGCTCACGCTGAGACCCGGACTGAATACAAGCCTCTGGTTTTGACAGCACAGGTCATGCTGGAGTTGCAGCAGCAGTTGTAGCAACATCTGGTGGAGATGCCACAGGCAGTGTGCAGCCTTTAGCGGATGATGGAGGGGTCCATCCAGGCCATGACATCCACCATGTCCCAGGCATTTAAGTGCATGACTTCATCCATGGAGATGATGACGGTCCTCCTGGTGAGCCAGATTCCATTAATACACACTGACCTGCAATTCCTCACTGAGGCCATCAGATCCACTAATCAGTGGTAAGGCGAGAGATGGACAAATGGCATGGAGACTGTCCCTGCTCCTTCCCAGGAGAGCAGAGAGGTTCAAAGGATCCTTGAGATGGAGGAGATGAGCCTGTGCGCCATATCTGGGCTCCCTCCTCAAGGTGATTCACTCCGCCGGTGAGTCAAGGGGAGGCGGTGGCGTAGTGGTATTGTCACTGGACTTGGGACCCAGAGTATTGTTCTGGGAACAAGGGTTTGAATCCCACTATGGCACAAGATGGAATTTAAATTCAATTAATAAAAAAAATCTAGAATTAAAAAGCTAGCCTAATGATAGCCATGAAACCATTGTTGATTGTCGTAAAAACTCATCTAGGTCACGAATGTCCTTTAGGGAGGGCTGGCCTACTCCAGACCCACAGCAATGTGGTTGACTCTTGAATGCCCTCTGAATTGGCCTAGCAAGCCACTCAGTTGTATCTAACCGCTACGAAGTCAATAAGGAATGAAACTGGACCATCCAGCATCGACCCAGGCACCGGAAACGACAACGGCAAACCCAGCCCTACTGGTTGAGTCCTATAGGACATAGTTGCCAGGCTCGGTCTGCAGTAGGTGGTGAGGGAATCAACATGGGGAAAAAACATACTTGACCTCATCTTCACCACCTGCTGAAGATGCATCTGTCCATGACAGTATTGGTAGGAGTGACCATTGCACAGTCCTTGTGGAGCCAGAGACCCATCCTCACATTTAGGATACCCTTCATGGTGTTGTGTGGCACTACCACCTTGCTAAATGGGATAAATTTTGAACAGAGCTAGCAACTCAAAACTGGGCCTCTATGAGGTGCTGTGGCCCATCAGCAGAAGCAGAATTGTATTCATACAAAATCTGTAACCTCGTGGCCCAGCGTATCCCGCACTCTACCATTACCATTATGCTGGGGGATCAACCCTGTTTCAGTGAAGAGTGCAGGAGGCATGCCAGGAGCAGCACCAGACATATCTCAAAATGAGGTGTCAACCTGGTGAAGCTATACCCCAGGACTACTTGCATGCCAAACAGCGTAAGCAGAATGCGATAGACAGAGCTAAGCGATCCCACAACCAATGGATCAGATCTAAGCTCTGCAGTCCTGCCACATCCAGTCGTGAATGGTGGTTGACAATTAAAGGACTAACTGGTGGAGGTGGCTCCACAAATATCTCCATCCTCAATGATGGGGAAGCCCAGCACATCAGTGCAAAAGACAAGGCTGAAGCATTTGCAATGCTTCATCCATCTCGGCCTCTTCCTGAAGTCCCCAGCATCACAGATGCCAGTTTTCAGCCAATTCGATTCACTCCGCATGATATCAAGAAACGACTGAAGGCACTGGATACTGCAAAAGCCCTGACAATATTCCAGCAATAGTACATGAAGACCTGTGCTCCAGAACTTGCCACACCCCTAGCCAAGCTGTTCCAGTACAGCTACAACACCAGCATCTACCCGGCAATGTGGAAAATTGCCCAGGTACGTCCTGTAAACAAAAAGATGGACAAGTCCAACCCGGCCAATTACCACCCCATCAGTCTACTCTCAATCATCAGTAAAGTGATGGAAGGTGTCAACAGTGCCATCAAGCAGCACTTGCTTAGCAATAACCTGCTCAGTGACACTCAGTTTGGGTTCTGCCATGGCCACTCAGCTCCTGACCTCATTACAGCCTTGGTCCAAACACGGACAAAGAAGCTGAACTCATGAGGTGAGATGAGAGTGACTGCCCTTGACATCAAGGCAGCATTTGGCTGAGTATGGCATCAAGGAGCCCGAGCAAAACTGGAGTCAATGGGAATCGGGGGAAAACTTTCCGCTGGTTGGAGTCATACCTAGTGCAAAGGAAGATGGCTGTGGTTGTTGGAGGTCAATCACCTGAGCTCCAGGACATCACTGCATGAGCTCCTCAGGGTAGTGTCCTAGGCCCAACCATATTCAGCTGCTTCAACAATGACCAAAGTACCATTCATGACTCCTCAGATACTGAAGCAGTCCATGTAGAAATGCAGCAAGACCTGGACAATATCCAGGTTTGGGCTGATAAGTGGCAAGTAACATTCGTGCCACACAAGTGCCAGGCAATGACCATCTCCAACAAGAGAGAATCTAACCATCTGCCCTTGACATTCAATGGCATTACGATCGCTGAATCCCCACTATCCACATCCTGGGGGTTACCATTGACCAGAAACTGAACTGGACCAGCCATATAAATACCGTGGCTGCAAGAGCAGGTCAGAGACTAGGAATCCTGCAGCAAGTAACTCACTCCCTGACTCCCCAAAGCCTGTCCACCATCTACAAGGCACAAGTCAGGAGTATGATGGGATACTCTCCACTTGCCTGGATGGGTGCAGCTCCAACAACACTCAAGAAGGTTGACACAATCCGGGACAAAGCAGTCGCCTCTGACACTGGTGCTTAGACATCTGCAGGTATGTCATGTGGGACCTTAGATGCACGGCGATCTGTAGTGGTGAGGTCGCCTTGGGGGCAGCTGCTGCTCACAACCATCATAATTCATATGTTTATCTGAGTGATAAACTGCACTGGATTAAAATAATTATATATTCTATTTCAATGTACAGATATTAATATAACTGATTGATTGCAGATTGCATTGCATACAGAGGGGAGTGGGGGTGGAATTTTACCCTGAAAAAGTGAGTGAGTTTAGAAGTGGGCAGCCAGTTAAAAGGGCTGAAATTGACAACGTGTCAGGAAACCGGCAGCAACAAGCCAACCTCCGTCTTTAACTTCAGCGCCCTGACCGTTAATCTCCACTCCTGTCCCTGTCTTCACCACCTACTTTTGCTCACTTCTGTTGTGTGAGACATCATATGAGAACCCAACTACCAGGGTGTGAATATCTTAGGTGTGACTATCTGAGCTGCATGCCTCCTGTGAAGGTGCATCCTTAGAAGGAGTGACCTCTGTTGAGGAGACTTCATCCTCCTCCTGCACCACCTCCTGTGGGATGCTTGATGGGCCTGTGAGAAATGATTTAGAACTGTCAAGATAAGAAGGAGTTAAGTCATCATTGTGCATATGATTATATTTCACTGGCTGCTGACATCAAGCCAACATGAGTACATGTTGTTCTGCTACCGGATAGCTGGGATCCCTTCTCTCTCCATCTCTACTGGCCAGGCATGCCGAGGTTCAGCTATCTCCAGCACCTCCTTCTCTGCAGCTGTCAAAATTGAGATAACTGGAGGGACACCTCTGGTTCTCAACCTCTTCCTGATGTTCGGTGCTCTCGTCTCCTGCAAGGAAGGAAAGAAGTGATCTATGTTAGAATAATGGAGTGTATTGAGAAGATGGAGGGACAACATTTGTGGAGGGTTACTGTGGGGGATAGGTGTGCAATTGCATTAAGATGAGAGTGAGGGTGAGTGGTGGCTGGTTGTATGGGAATGTGAGGACGTACCTAGACAGAGAGGGATGGGTGCACCTGTAAGGTGTATTGATATGAGGAATAATGCACAGAGGAAGGTTTGGGAAGGCAGAGTGGTGGGTTTGGAGTTAGAGGCACATCAGGATATATTTGAATGTGCCATATCCTCATCGTTCCTCCCTGATTAAGTCAGTATTCCTGTTCCAGCACTGTAGCCAGGTGTGTGACACCACAATCCTACTGCTGACCTCTCAGCAACTTCCAACCATATCTTCTTGCTTTCTGAGCCTTTCTTGCCTTTCCCTGGTGTTCTATGCACTCCTCTCCTGCAAGGAGGGGAAGATGTGACCTATGCGTGTGAGAAATAGAATGTGTTGAGAGGATGGAAGGACATAATTTCTGAGGGATAGCAGTGACATTGCATTAAGAAGAGGATGCGAGTCAGTGATGGATGATCAGATGGGGATGGGAGAAGGTGCCAAGACAGAGAGGGAACAGAATCTCCCTGCGGGCCCTTATAGCCTTCAGCACCATCTTTAGAGAGGCTTTGTTGAAGCACAGTGATGCCTTGCTATGCTATGTTTGCATAGCTTCTGGTTCTGTCTAAAGACCTTGCAAATTTCCTTTAAGTAGTTGAGCTGAAATAGAGCACATGCTTGTGCTAATTTTCAGAAAACCCAGAAATCAGGTGCGTCCCACTGACATATGGCATGCTGAAACCTCCGGGTTCCATACTTGCTATCGGGCTCGTCCACTGCCAACACGTTAAACTGTTAAAATTCAGCCCAAGCTGTCAAAACCAATGTAAAAGATTGACAGGACATGCGCTCAGATTTTTAGTATCCTATAGGCATAGATCTTTTTGTAAATGCATAGCAATTATACTTCATAGTATTAAAAATAATTCATGACCATGCCACAGTGTGCAATTTTCAATCATTTTCTTTTTACTTTTTCCTCACCAATTTTCTCTTCTCATTCCTGACGGCATTTGCTTCTTGCTAGGTCACTGGTGGCCAAGTCCTTCTCCAGTTATTCCTGTGTTGAGCCTTGAGCAAGTATGTCCAAGTTTTCAAGCACAAGAGCTTCGCCCGATTATATCCTCACGAGTTTCTGACATGAGTAAATGGACAAAGATCAGCTGCAGGACCACTGGATCAATTTTCCTTCCCTAGTACAGGGGTATTGAGGCCACCTCTAGCATTCCTGCCAAGCTGGCTGTAACTTGTTAACTCAGCACACACTGGGGATCAACAGCAACAACTTACATCGTAAAATGTCCCATGGCACTTCACAGGAGTGTTATCAAACAAAATGTCACACCAAGCTACACAAAGCGATGTTAGGGCAGATGATCAAAGCTATATTAGAGGGAGAATTTAAGGACCATCTTAAAGGAGCTAAGGGAGCTAGAGAGACGGAGAGGTTTTGGGAGGGAATTCCAGACCTTAGATCTTTAGCAGTTGGAGGCACGGCCACCAACAGTGGAGCGATTAAAATTGGGGTTGCTCAAGAGGCCAGAGTTAGAGGAGCGTACTTATCCCGGAGGGTTGTAGGCCTGCAGGAGGTTACAGAGATAAGAAGGGTGAGGCCATTGAAGATTTTGACAACAAAGATGAGGATTTTAAAATTGAGCTGTTATTTAACTGGGAGTCAATGTAGCTCAGCGAGCACAGGAGTTATGGATGAATGGGACTTGGTGTGAGTTTGGATATAGGCAGTAGAGTTTTGGATGACCTCAAGTTTATGGAAAGTGGAGTATGGAGTCCATCCAGGAGTGAGTTGGAATAGTCAAGTCTAGAGTTAACAAAGGCATGATTGAAAGTTTAGCAGCCGATGAGCTGAGGCAGGATGGAGTATGGTGTTGTTACAGAAGTGGAAGTAGGTGATCATAATGATGGCGTGAGTATGTGATCAGAAGCTCAGCTCACTGTCATATACAACACCAAGGTTTCAAACAGTCTGATTCAGCCTCAGATAGTTGCCAAGGAGAGTGTTGGAGTCGATGGCTAGGGAGAGGATTTTGTGACCGGGAAGGAAGACAATGGCTTTGATATTCTCCATAGTTAGTTGGAGGAAATTTCTGCTCCTCCAGTACTGGATGTCAGGCAAGCAGTCAGGCAATTTAGAGACAGTGAAGGCATTGAGAGAGATGGTGGTGAGTTAGAGTACGGTGTTATCAGCATACATGTGGAACCTAACATGTTTCTGGATGATGTTGCTGAGAGGCAGTATGTGGGTGAGAAATAGGAGGGGTCCAAGGAAGTAATGGTGTGCAGGAGTGGGAAGGGAAGCCATTGTAGATGAATCTCTGGTTATGACTGAATAAATAAGAATGGAATCAGACAAGTGCAGTCCCAGACAGCTGGACAACAGAGGAGAACCATTGGAGCAAACTTGAGAATGTCTTAGTCTGTATGACTCAGTTGCTCACTAGATAACTTCTCTTTAGATTCCTGGGACATTGGGACCGTTTCTGTGGGAGATTGGGACCTGTACAGGATGGAAGGGTTGCACCTGAACAGAGCTAGGACCAAAGTCCTTGTGGGGTGGCTTGCTAGTGCTATTGGGGAGGGTTTAAACTCACTTGGTAGAGGTATGGGAACCAGGATGTAACATTAGAGAGGAAAAACAAGGTGTATAAAGAATTGGGAGAGACAGATGGTAGTAGAATAGGAAATAGTAAGGTATTAGCTGGGGTCAGAGTAAGACGCAATGTAATAAGGTCTAAATTAAGTTTACTGCACATGTATGTGAATGCGCAGAGTGTGATAAATAAGGTTGGTGAGCAGCAGGCGCAGTTAGCCATGTGGGAATATGATGTCCTGGAGTTAACAGTAACATGCTCTGGCAAGACTGGGTACTAAATATTCCTGGATACAAGGTGTTCAGGAAAGATAGGGAAGGAAAGAAAGGAGGAGGGATAGCAGTATTGATTAAGGAGAGTTACAGTGCTGGAGGTGCGGGGGGTGGCAGGTTTGATTAGATTAGAGATACAGCACTGAAACAGGCCCTTCGGCCCACCGAGTCTGTGCCGAACATCAACCACCCATTTATACTAATCCTACACTAATCCCATATTCCTACCAAACATCCCCACCTGTCCCTATATTTCCCTACCACCTACCTATACTAGTGACAATTTATAATAGCCAATTTACCTATCAACCTGCAAGTCTTTTGGCTTGTGGGAGGAAACCGGAGCACCTGGAGAAAACCCACGCAGACACAGGGAGAACTTGCAAACTCCACACAGGCAGTACCCGGAATCGAACCCGGGTCCCTGGAGCTGTGAGGCTGCGGTGGTGGTGGGGAAGAGGATGTCTTAGGAATGTCAAGGACAGAATCTATTCGGTTACAGCTAAGAATCAAAGGAGGTACCATTACACAACTGTATGTATTCTATAGGCCACCAACTAGTGGGAAAGTTATAGAGAAATATGTTTGAAAAGTAATTACAGAGAGGTGCAAGAATTATAGAGTACTTATCATGGGGGACTCATCCTAATATAGACTGGGATAGTGATGGTGTAAAGGGCAGAGAGGGGGAAGAGTTTATGAAGCTGGTTCAGGAGAATTTTCTACATCAGCATGTTTCTGGCCCAACGAGGAAGGAGGCACTGCTGGATCCGGTTCTGGGGAATGAAGTGGGTCAAGTGGATCAAGTGTCAGGGAATCATTTAGGGTATAGTGATCATAGTATCATAAGGTTTAGCTTGGCTATGGAAAATGACAAGGAGTAATCCAGAGTAAAAATAATTAATTGGGGGAGGGCCAGCTTCAATTGGGGTGAGAACAGATCTGGCCCAAATAAATTGGAAATAGAAATTGGAAAGTAAAACTGTAACAGAACAATGGGCAGCTTTTAAAGAGGAGATAGTTTGGGTACAGTCATCGAGGTACATTCCCACAAGGGGGAACAGTAGGACAAACAAGTCCTGAGCTCCCTGAATGATCAAAGAGATGGAAAGTAAGATGAAGTAGAAAAAGGGTGCGCATGACAGATGCCAAGTGAATAATACAGTTGAGAACCAGGCTGAATATAGAAAGTGCAGAGGGGAACAGAAAAAAGAAATAAGAGAAGCAAAGAGAGAGTATGAAAAGAGACTAGCAGCCAACATAAAAGAGAATCCAAAAGTCTTCTATAGGCAAATAAATAGTAAAAGGGTAGTAGAAGTAGGAGTGGGGCCAATTAGGTACTAAAAAGTGGATTTATACATGAAGGAAGGGGTACCAAATGAGCACTTTGAATCTGTCTTTACCAAGAAGATGCTGCCAAAGTCATAGTGAAAGAGGAGGCAGTTGAGATACTGGGTAGGCTAAAAATTGCTAAAGAGGAGTTATGAGAAAGGTTAGCTGTACTTAAAGTTGTTAAGTCACGAGGACTGAACGAGATGCATCCAAGGATACTGAGGGAAGTAAGGGTGGAAATTGTGGAGGCACTGGCCATAATCTTCCAATCCTCCTTTGATACAGGGGTGGCGGTAGAGGACTGGAGAATTGCAAATGTTACACCCTTATTCAAAAAAAGGTGTAAGGATAAGCCCAGCAGCTACAGGCCAGTCAGTTTAACCTCAGTGATGGGAAAACTTTCAGAAATGATAATTTAGGGCAAAATTAACAGTCACTGGGATGGAAAGTAAGCATGGATTTGTTAAGGGCAAACCGTGTTCAACTAACCTGCTTAAGTTTTTTGATGCGATAACAGAGGGTTGATGAAGGTAATGCAATTGATGTGGTGTAAATAGACTTCTAAAAGATATTTGATAAAGAGACACGTAACAGACTTGTCAGCAAAGTTAAAGCCCATGGAATAAAAGGGACAGTAACAGCATAGATGCAAAGTTGGCTGAATGACAGGAAACAGAGAATAGTGATGAACGGTTGTTTGTCCGACTGGAGAAAGATTTACAGTGGGGTTCTCCAGGGGTCAGTTTTAGGATTTTCTTGATATATATTAGTGTCCGAGACTTGTGTGTACTGGGCACAATTTCAAAATTTGCAGATGACACAAAACTTGGAAGTGTTGTGAACTGTGAGGAGGATAGTGATAAAATTCAAGAGGACATAGGCTGGTGGAATGGGCAAACAAGTGGCAGATGAAATTTAATACAGAGCAGTGTTCATTTTGTAGGAAGAATGAAGAGGGGCATTATAAAATAAAGGGCACAATTCTAAAGGGCATGCAGGAGCAGAGGGACCTGGGGGTATATGTGCACAAATTATTGAAGGTTTCAGGGCAGTTTTCAGAACATGGTTGATAAAGCATAAGGGATCCCGGGCTTTATAAATAGGAGCACACAGTACAAAAGAAAGGACGTGTAACGGGCAGATGGGAAATGGGATGGCTGTTTTCCACTTGTTAGCTCCCAACTGATTGCAGATAGTATTTTTGTTAAATTAGTGTTTCAGCCCTGTGCTTTGTTTGCCATATAAACAGATAATGACAGGTTTTCTTGAAGCTTTGAAACAGAAGATTAAATATTTATTGAACAACGATCACCCGAAATGATTGCGACACCCCCCACGCACACATTCACTCTCACATGCACGCTCAAGAAAAATACATAGGAGGTAAAGGGTAAGGAACCTTAAGAGTTCAAGGTGTAAAAGTCTGTTGTTTTCAGGAAAAACCTATGGGATCCTCTTGGAAGGTAAGTTTTTAAAGTTGCAGGCCTGTTCGCTGGATGGCCTGGACTGCAGCTCGCCACCACCACCTTCTCAAGGGCAATTAGGGATGGGCAGCAAATGCTGACCTTGCCAGAGGCACCCACACCCCATGAAAGAATAAAAAAAATTGCTGGGAATTCTTCTGGTAGTCAACACTTCAATTTGAAGACGGTGCTGGTATTTTTTAGTTCAATGTTCACAGATGGACAAGTTGCTTAAAAGTCACTGTCTTATTTCTCTGCTGCAGTTGGTTGTAAACTTGTCTCAGCAGGGTTCAACTGTCTTAGCTGGAATTGATCTTTCTCTCTCTCAGCCTTGTGCTGGAATTGAAGATGGCTTTTGATGTTGCTACTCTGGCTGGAGATCTCTGGCTGATGTCTTGATGTCTTGATGTCCTGATGTTCTGATGTCCTCTTTGTTCTCCAAAAAGGTTGCCTTTAAAGATAAAACTCATCAAGTGTTAGTTTCGCCTATGTGTTTTAGGTTTCGGTTCCTGAGGGGCTATACAATAGCTTCTGATTGCAGCACATTTTGATAAGATGAGGTATTTTCACACTTTATTGTAGTTACTGTAACTGGAGACAGGGCATCTGTGAGCTTACATCCATGTGTGGTGAGCTGTTTACAATTTCAATGCAGACGGGGTTAATGAGTTTTAGTTCTAGCAGACATGTATTTTGGTGCAGGAGAAGATGGATATCATGTGACTTTGTCCTCCTACTTGTTAAGGCAAGTGTGCCAGTCTTCTAAATTTTTATTTTTTATAACTTCAATTTAGTTTTGTATTTCCATCGCTGCACTTGCCATGGGCATGTCACCTCCCCCAAAAAGGAAAAAAAAATGAAATGCCTAGGATTTCATTTTTTGTTGTTTGTTTCTTGTTGTTTTGGAAGGAAGGAAGGTAAGTAGGTAGATAGGTCATGCCACTACACACATCCATCTCATCCATTCCTCAGGCTTTCAGCCCTGATTCTTGTACAAGATTTTGTTGGCACAGTGTTTTTCACATTCTGGATAGTGCATCAGCTAGGACGTTGTTGTTCCCCACTATGTGTACAATTTTCAGGTTGAATGTTGGAGAAGTAAACTCCATCGAAAGTTTCTGGCATTTTCAACTTTGAATTTTTCCAGGAATGTGAGTGGGTTGTGGTCCATGTAAATTTGAATTTCTTTGTGTCTGTTATTCGTGTAGACTTTGAAACATTGAAGAGCTAGGAGGAGCACTAATACTTATTTTTTATCGTGGAATATTTCCTTTAATGTTTGTTTAATTTTTTGAAAAATAGCCAATTGGTCTCTCAAAACCTGTATCATCATTTTGGGGTAAAACTGTGCCTACTGCAACACGACTGGCACAATTGCCATATTAACAGGTTTTCTAAAATTTTGGGTTGCCAATCCAGGACCGTTTGTTAAGATTGCCTTCAATTTTTTGAATGCTAGCTGTCACTGCACTGACCAGTTTTGAACTTTTTTATAGCAGGTCTGTTAAGGGAGCAGCTGAGGTGCTGAAGTTAGGATGAAATTTATTGTAGAACCCACACATTCCCAAGAAATGCATGATTTCCCTCTTGGTTTTAGGAATGGGGAAATCTACCAGGGCTTTCACTTATGCTGCCCTTGGCAACACCCAACCTTGGCCTACAATGTGACCTACATAGATTACTTTGGCTTTGGAGAATTCACTTTTTGCCAAGTTGGCCACTACGTGTGCCTTTTGAAAACGCTTAAAGAGTTCCCTTAGATGATTTAAATGGTCTTCCCAGGAGTCGCTGAAAACTAGCAAGTCATTGAGGTAAACAACGCAGCTACCATCTGGTTCATTAACCTTTGGAATGTGGCTGGGCCATTTTTACAGACCGAAGGGCATTACTTTGCACTGAAATATGCCATTGGGGTATCAAAGGTTGAGATTTCCTTTGCCTGCTGGGTCATTGGAACTTGTCAGTATCCTTTTAATAAATCTATTTTACTGATGTAAGGTGGAAATTCCTACTTGGTCTGTGCAGTCTTCGATATGGAGGACTGGATATGATTTGGTTCTTGTAACTGCATTGACCTTGTGGTAATCAATGTGAGTCTGGTTGAACCATTTGGGCTTGGTAACTAGTACTATAGGAGAGCTCCAACTGCTTTGGCTGGTTTCAATTAAATCATTTTTCAGCATGTACTGGACTTCCTTGCGGACCTGAGCTAGATTATAGGGGTTCTGTTTTGTTGGTGTTCTCGCTCCTACAACTGCATCATGTATTGTTAAGGGTGTACAACCCAAGTTGTCCCTCCAGAATTCCTTGAATTCCTTTTGTTAATGTGGTTAGGTCCTGTCTTTGCTGATCAGAGAGATGGTCCAGCATTGTGTCTAATCTTCTTAGCATTTCCGTGTTTTCTAATTTGGTAGTAGGGTTCAATTTGACAATTTTCAGGGTTCTCTTCCTCGCCCAGTTTGTCCTCACTACTGCTCTGCTCCTCTACTGCTTTTACTGTCTGGCACACATTTACTAGTCTGTCTGGTTCCTGACTGCGGTATCTTTTTAATATGTTCGCATGGCACAGTCTTTGTTTTTTCCTCCTATCTGGTGTATTAATTAAGTCGTTTACATCGTTCACCCTTTTCCCTACACTATATGGGCCACTAAACCTTTAGAGGTTCGCCCTACATGGGTATAGCACCAGAACTTGGTCTCCTGGTTTAAACTCATGGACTGCAGCTTTCTTATCTGCCTACCTTTACATTTTTTCCTGAGAGGTTTTGAGGTATTCCTTTGCTATTGCACAGGCTTGGAAAAGTCTTTCCCAGAAGGTGAACACATAATTTAGTATCGTGGTCTCCTCCCTTTGATCAAGAACTTTTCCTTGATCAATTTTTGGGGGCCTCTCACCTCATGTCCAAAAATCAATTTGAAGGGAGTGAAGCCTTTGGATTCATTGGGGAAATCCCTGGTAGCAAACAGCAAGAAAATTATTCCTTTGTCCCAGTTATAGGGATCTTCACTGCAATATGCCTGGAGCATAGATTTTAGGGTCTGATGATACTGTTCCTTGTGATTGGGGGTAATACGCTGAAGATTTCAGCTGGTCAATACCAAGGCTTTGTACCTTGGAACATTCGGGACATGAAATTGGTTTCCTGATTGGACTGTATTTCTCTGGGGAGTCTGTATCTGGTAAAGAACTGGGTTAATTCCTCGACTACAGCTTTTGCAGTAGTTTTCCTCAAGGGTATGACCTCTGGGAATTGGGTAGCCATATTTATTTTTTTTATTTAGTGATACAGCACTGAAACAGGCCCTTTGGCCCACTGAGTCTGTGCCAACCAACAACCACCCATTTATACTAATCCTACATTAATCCCATATTCCCTACCACATCCTCACCATTCTCCTACCACCACTACGGGCAATTTACAATGGCCAATTTACCTATCAACCTGCAAGTCTTTGGCTATGGGAGGAAACCAGAGCACCCGGCAGAAACCCACACGGTCACAGGGAGAACTTGCAAACTCCACACAGGCAGGACGCAGAACTGAACCCAGGTTGCTGGAGCTGTGAGGCTGCAGTGCTAACCACTGCGCCACTGTGTCACCCTGATGGTTAAAAGGTATTGATGACCTGTTCTAGTTTTGGGTAGGGGTCCCACGCTATCAATTAGAACTCTACTGAAAGGTTCCTTGAAAGCAGGAATGGGAATCAGTGGAGCAGGTATAATTGGTTTTCCAACAACCTGGCAGGTAAGGCAGATCCGACAAAATGTAACTATATCTTTGTGGATTTGTGGCCAGTAAAAGTGTTGGATCATCTGGGCCTGGGTCTTTCTTCTACCCATGTGTCCAGTCATAGGGATTTCACGGGCAATTCACAGAATCGCCCTGCAATATTTAGTGGGAACAACAATTTGGTGAATTACTATCCACTCCCTCTCTGCAGATTGATGTGGAGGTCTTCATTTTCTCATTAGATTTTTATTTTTAAAATAGCCCCGACAACCAATTTTATCTGCAGTGCCTGTGGAAGAGCCTGTCTCTCTAGAATTGGCCTTTATAGCCACTCCAGGCGCTGCTCCACAAACCACTGACCACCTCTAGGCGCTTACCCATTGTCTCTCGAGACAAGGAGGCCAAAGAAGAAGAAGAAGATGATGTCAGATTGTTTTAGTGACTTTAGCACCGCATTTTGCTTATGTAGTTAAGATGTTGTTCAGCAACCATTTTCTCATGACTGGTAGGACCGATAGTTGGCAACAGATGTCGTGAAAGGTAGTCCGCTGGGTTGAGCTTTCCTGCCTGATACTCAGTTTGGAAGTGGGTGGTTTGCTGTGTGGAATGTTGAACAAGCTCACTAGTGGTCTATGCTTAGTTATACTTTAAACTTGCTTCCATACAAGTAGAGATGAAAGTGGAAGAAGGCCCATTTGATTGAGAGCGCTTCTCTCTCTGTTTGCAAATAACATTGTTCTACGGGTATTAGTGATCTGCTTGTCGTGGCAACAATTGATTGGTAATCTGTCTTGTCTTTTTGTGCGAGAACTGCACCTAAGCCAACCGGGCTAGCTGGCATTTGTGCAACTTGCTGACTCGTTTGATCTGTTATACCGCCTGCTTGTGTGATTAAGTCCATTCCCAATTGGTGATCACTTTTGTCAGATTGTGTAGTGGGGCAGATAGCATAGTGAGGTCAGGAATGAAACGACTGCAGTACGTGATGAGTCCTAGCAGACTCTGGACTTCTTGCACGTTTATAGGATCTACAGCATTTGCAATGGCTTCAACTTTCCATGGATCTGGTGATACTCTTTCACCACCGAACACATGACCAAAGTTCTGATGAAAAGTCATTGACCGAAGCATTAACTCTGCTTCTCTCTCCTCAGATGCTGCCAGATCTGCTGAGTATTTCCAGCACATTTTGTTTTTATTTAAGATTTCCAGCATCTGCAGTATTTTGCTTTTACCAAACAATGCAATTCCACTTTCATTAAACAAGCACTTGTCCTTGTTCAAGGTGAGGTTACATTATCTGAGATGTTGTAGGCATGCATGTCGATGTGTCTCGAGTTCCCTTTCAGTGCAGCCGTACGAGAGAATGTCATCCCTGATGTTCAGCATGCCTTCAAGTCCTTGACGTGCAAATCGAATCAAGTGCTGAAATACTTCAGCTGCTCAGCTGACTCCAAAGTTGAGCCTCTTGTATCGGAGATGTCCAATGTGAGTAACGACTACAGTAAGATATATTGCTTCTTCTGCAAGCTCAATTTGATGGTAGCCTGCATTGAGGTCAAGCTTAGAGAAGTGTTTAGCACCATTTACTTTCCCTATCATATCAACGATTGCCAGTGTCAAGTGTTTTTCTCACTGTATGGCTTGGTTTGGTGATTGCATATCAACACAGATTCTAAAATAAAACACATCCCCCTGCTCTCATGCCCACATCTCTGTCCTGGGCCTGCTTCAGTGTTCCAGTGAACATCAACGCAAGCTCGAGGAACAGGATCTCATTTTCGGATTAGGCACGCTACAGCCTGCCAGATTGAATATTGAGTTCAATAATTTCAGAGCATTACTGGCCCTCTTTTATTTTTATTTTATTTTATTTTGTTCCATCTTTTTTGTTACCATGTGCCTGCCTACTGTTTTTATCATGTTTGTGCTTTTGGCTAGGGCTGCTCATTATTCTGTCATTAACACTCCCTCTGCACTAATGCTTTGTCTTTCATCACACCATTAGCACATTCTCTTTGCCTTTGCCCTGTGACCTCCCCATCAGTTAATCTCTCCAGCCCTCTGTCCTATCACACATCTTCGCTTTTGTTCTCTTTCCCCCCACCCACCACCCACCCCCCCCACCCCCACTACACTTGTTTAAAACCTATTACATTTCTGACCTTTGTCAGTTCTGATGAAAGGTCACTGACCTGAAAATTTAACTCTGCTTCTCTGTCTACAGATGCTGTCAGACCTGTTGGATTTTTCCAGCACTTTCTGTTTTTATTAACACAGATTTTGATCTGGTTCTCACTCTTGGGTTTCTTGATGACTTGTATGGGTGAGACCCAAGGGTGAGGCTCATCCCCAACTTTCACAATAATGTCAATGTCAAGGCATTGAAGTTCCTTCGCTGTCTGTTTCCTGACATGAAATGGTATTCCTTGCCAATGATGCGCAACTGGGGGCACATTAGAGTCAACTTGCAGCTTGCATGTAACACCTTTCAGCTTGCCAATACCAGTGAAGTAATCAGCATACAGTTCAAAAATGTTCTTGTTATGTGACGGAATCACTGTGACTGCAATCATGTGCAGATTTGTTGCGGTGTGGAAACTAATAAGTGTGTCACATTCTCCTGATATGACCTAGAATAGAGCTTTCTTTCTAGTGGCTTTGAAGACACTGGCATTTCAAAAGTTCTGAGAATTTTCAGCGGTTTGTCACTGTTGTAAGGGAAATTTTTTGTAATTTCTTGTTTGCAGAGAATGGGGAAATCCTGAAGCTTGTTGAATGTTTTGTCTCCCATGACATTGACAGACACTTTCGTGTCTATGAGAGCATCTGCATCCGAGCAAATGTCACTGTCACACATGGCTGTTTACTGTGTCAGAGAGAGGACAAAAGTACGTTTACGGTCATCTGCCCCTACCTTGGCTACATTCTCTGGCCTTTTTACAGTGGTATGCAGACGTGGCACCCTTTTGTTGGTATTGATCTCAGTAGTTGATTTTGCCAATAAGCAACAAACACGAGCAAAGTGGTTGGGTTTTCCACAGGCACTACACTGTTCACCAATAGCAGAACACACTGTCCCGTGTGGGTAAGCACCGCCACAGCGGAAACATTCCTTGGATAAGTCGCAACTTTGTTTGTGAGACTGTTGTTGTTGCTTTACAGGTGGATTCTTGGCATGTGAGCGATGAATAATGTTCACAGGAGTTGAAATTGGAATGTGGTAGTTACTGTTAGCAGCCCCAATTTCAGTAGCTCTGGACTCTGAGAGCGTTAGTGATCTTGCTAACTCCAGCAGCTCTGACAGATTTCTCTCTTCTTTGCATACTTTTCGGCGTAGTTGACTAGAGAGACAACCTTCAACTATTTGTGTTTTAATTTCCCGTTCTACATGTTCATCATCACTGAAGTCACATCTGGTTGCTAATTGCCTCAATTGCATGCAATATTGGTCAATTGTCTCACTTACTTCTTGCTTAGCTTCATATATGGTGTTTTTCTTGGGCATAAAGTAGGTTGTCAGTGCTTTTTTTTGCTGAGTTGTAGTCATTTTGCTCGGGCATAAGTGTCTCAAAAATATCTTCTAATTCTACAACTCCAATGTGTAGAAGCATGGCCTTTTTCCTTGTGTTGTCTGTAATAGCGAAACCTGCCATCACACCTTTGGCAAAAGTGGCTGCAACATTTCAATGTGGAGATACAGATGATGGCTCTGAATGCACAGCAAAAGGTTGTTAATTGGTATAGGCAATGCCATATTGATCAGAAATGCAATGAGAATGTGTAATCAAGGATCCAGGATCACATTCATTTTCAGAGGAAGCTTCTCTGCAATGATCTGAGACCATATACTTTTTCTTTTGATTGGAACATAATTTTGGAGAGATCAGAGTGTGTGTACACACTCTACAAGCTTCCTGTGTGTGTCTCCAACAGTCTCCAACTTAAAATGCTGTCTGTAAAAGTAGATAAAAACCTTCCAAAAATTTCAAACCTGAAAACAATGTTTGCTGTATTTCACCATCCTTTTTTATTTACCACATCGCCATTGTGTTGTCTCTTGAGACTTGAGTGAGGTTTAGCCGAGTTTAGTACAAACTATAAGGCAGAGACAGACACTGCAGGCTGTTGAACATAAAGGCTTCTTCTTTATTCCCTTTTAGTTTCACTTTCCCTTTGTTAGCATGTTTGTTCTACAGCAACTTCAAGTGTACATATAGCAATTTCAATACACTACAATACTTTTGCTTTAGCCATAGTCCCAAAGGATCATAGGCATCTCTCTCCATTAGAGAGAGAGATATAGTTGGTGATGTATAGCTTATAACTCCTCAAGTGTGGGGTAAGGTGAGGAGGCAGGCCTCCATAAACTACCACAGCCGGTATGGGGATTGAACTCACACTGCTGGTGTCTTTCCGCATCACACTCTAGCCACCTAAGCTAACCGAACCCCCACGCTACACCACTATAGTATTCTTAAAGGGGTTTATTGCGTGGTTAGGGCCGCAAGACTGTCTGCCTGGTTACCTGCTTGGGCACCCTTTTCTTGACTAACCTTCTACATTCCTTCAAAATTAACTGGCTTTCCCTTTAATTTCCAGCAGTCAGCTTTTACATGCCCTGATATACCGTGATGGTAACACACAGGTCTGTGGAAAACATTCAGCCCTCTGCATTTTCTTTCCTTATTGGTGGAGGGCTTCTTGCAGGCTTGCTTTTTGTTTCCTTGTCACTAGCACCAAACCTTTTATCACTTTCCCATTTTCTGTCCTTTCCGAACCTCTGGGAATTATTATGGAAGGATTTTCCCTGCGAAAAGGGGTTATGAGTAAGCTCATAGTCGTCTGCCAAAGCAGCAGTTTCTCTCACCCCCTTGTAGTTCTTTCTTATGTTAATGTGAGTTCTTATGTTAATTGGGATGCTATTTTTAAATTCTTCCAATAGAATGACCTCTCTCAAATTGTCATGTGAGAGGACTAATTGCGAGATTGTATCCAGGGATCGAAAGCCATATGTTTAATTCTTTCAAAGTCAATAAAAGTCTGGGCACGCCTTTTCCTAGCATTTCAAAATTTCTGTCAGTAGGCTTTGAGTACTAACTTATATGCATTAAGAATCGCCATTTTAGTTTGTTCATAGTCAGAAGAACTCCCTCCTGACAGTGGAGAAAAAGCTTTGCGAGCCCTACCTACCAATTTGCCTTGCAGGAGGATAGTCAACATATGTCAACATTTCATTGTTTCAGAAGAAAAATCAGTTTTTTGAATCGGAATTGGAGCTTGTGACTTATCAGCCAATCAGAGTAATCGGAAGACAGAACTGGAGGCCTCCAGAACCAATTAGAAAATTTTGAAGCTGAGAATGGAGGCCACTAAAATCAATCAGAGAGGTTGGCAGGCCAGGCTGGAGTCTATCAGATCATCAGATTGGTTACAAAGTGGAACTGGGACCAATTTGTCCATAATTCCTTCCATTGTCTATTGCACGCAACGTGAGATAGAAAGTGTGAAAGTGAACTGTTGGTTTGTGAGCACTTATCCCCAAAGAAAGAACGTGCATTTTTATATCTATATTTTACATACATATTTCCCATCCAGGGGATAAAACCTCTCAGTGTCGAACCTGTCAAGCCCCTTCAGAGTCTAACAAAAACAAAATACTGCAGATGCTGGAAATTTGAAACAAAAACAGAAAATGCTGGAAATACTCAGCAGGTCAGGCAGCATCTATGGAGAGAGAAGCAAAGTTAATGGGTTGAATTTTGTTCTCCCGCCACCTGGAGCAGCAGCATGTGCAGAAAATGGCGGCTGCCCAGGACGGGACCCATGCCACTGCGATTACATGGCGGGCTGCCGTTTACCATATTGATGGCGACTGCCCCCACCATCACGTGGCGGGCGTGGCATTGGTGATGCCATTCATGGCGTCACCTGATGCAGGAGCAGGTGCTGGTACCATTTTTAAAATGCTGCCAGCCCTGCGAACAGTTCAACATAATGCGTTGACCCCTTCCCCATACAAATCATGTAGAGTTGACCCTTTCTCCTTCGGTGGCATCAGCTTCTCCTGGACGGGAAAGTGAAGGTGCGTGAGTGCCACAAGATGTGCTGAAAATTGGGAACTGAAGGTATGATCGCGGTGAATTAAATTTAAATTTATGCAGGGAGGTATTTAAATATTTAAATTAGGGTCACATCGCAGAGCGGTGGAGGTGCCGCCACGGAGCCTCGCTGACACCGGGAAGATCAGGCCCCTGCAGTCCTGGCGTCGATCTCCGTGGCGACCACTGCCGCTCCGATTCGCCGCTCCCCCGCAACCCCCAGCAATGATTCCTGACATCGGGCTGAGAACAAAATCCAGTGCAATGTTTCAGGCTGATGATCTTTCATCAGAATGGTGTATGTTTCAATGAGATCGCCTCTCATTCTTCAAACTCCAGAGAACATAGGCCTAATTTACTCAGCCTCTCATCATAGGCCAACCCTCTCATCCCAGGAACCAATCTAACGGACCCTTGCTGAACCGCCTCCAACTCTCTCTGAACAGCAACATTTAAAAGTTTCGCGCCTTTTAAAAAAATTCTGCTTTTTTATTCTTACTACCAAAGTGAATCATCTCACACATCCCCACATAATCCTCCATCTGCCATTTTGTTGCCCATTCATTTAACTCTCTTTGCAGCCACTTTGTATTCTCCTCACAACTTACATTTATTATTTCTTTATTTAGAGATACAGCAGTGAAACAGGCCCTTCGGCCCACCGAGTCTGTGCTGACCAACAACCACCCATTTATACTAATCCTACGTTGATCCCATATTCCCTACCACATCCCCACCTTCCCTCAATTCTCCTACCACCTACCTACACTAGGGCCAATTTACAATGGCCAATTTACCTTTCAACATGCAAGTCTTTGGCTGTGGGAGGAAACCAGAGCACCCAGCGGAAACCCCACATAGACACAGGGAGAACTTGCAAACTCTGCACAGGCAGTACCCAGAACTGAACCCGCATCACTGGAGCTGTGAGGCTGCGGTGCTGACCACTGTGCCGCCCATAATTCCCACCTAGCTTTATATCATCCACAAACCTGGATACATTACTGTCTGTCTCTTTGTCTAAGTCATTAATATAGATTGTAACTAGCTGAGGCCGCAGCATTGAGGCCTCCCATTTGATTTGTCCAGTCTAAACGAAGATTAAAGTGCCCCACGATTATTACATTACCTTTGTTACAAGCTCCAAATGTTTCTTGCTTAATGCTTTGTCCAACGGAACAACTATTGTTCGGGGTTCTATAAACTACTCCCAATAATGTTTTCTGACCCTTGTAGCACTCTACTAGTTACAGCCAGCCAACCTGAAAATGCCCCATTTATCTCGACTCTCTGTTTCCTGTCCATTAACCAATTCTCTATCCATGCTAATATATTACCCCAACTCCATGAGCCCTTATCCTGTCTTTTGTGTAGCACCTTATCAAATCTCTTTTGAAAATACAAGTATACTACATCTACTGGTTCATCTTTATCTACCCTACTAGTCACATCCTCAAAAAACTCTAATAAATTTGTCAAACATGAGTTTCCTTTCATAAAACCTCTTTGACTCTGTCTGATCACACTATGATTTTCTAAGTGCATTGTTAAGACTTTCTTAATAATCGATTCCAGCATTTTCCTGATGACTGATATCAGACTAACTGGCCTGTAGTTCCATGTTTTCTCTCTCCCTCCTTTCTTGAATAGTGTTTTTACATTTTCTAACTTCTAATCCACTGAGACCGTTCTAGAATCTGGGGAATTTTGGAAAATCATAACCAATGCATCCACTATCTCTGCAGCTACCTCTTTTAGAACCCTAGGATGTAGGCCACCAGGTCCTGCCGATTTGTTGGCTTTTAAGCCCTTATGCTTCTCTAATACTTTTTCTCTGCTGATATTAATTGCTTTAAGTTCCTCACCTTAATTACCCAATTTCCTCATTCCCCATGATAATTTCTCCTCTCTCTACCTATAAGGGACTAACACATACTTTAGCTATTCTTTTTATATACTTGGAAAAGTTGTTACAATTCATTTTAAAATTCCTGGTGAGTTTACTCTCAAATTCTTTTTTCCCCCTTTTTAACAACTTATTGGTCACCCTTTGCTGGTTTTTAAAACATTCCCAATCCTCAGCTTACTACTATTCTTTACAACATTTTAAGCTTTGTCTTTTAATCCAACTGTATCCTTAACTTAAATAAAAGCAAAATACTGCGGATGCTGGAAATCTGAAATAAAAACAGAAAGTGCTGGAAAAACTCAGCAGGTCTGGCAGCATCTGTGGAGAGAGAAGCAGAGTTAACGTTTCAGTTCAGTGACCCTTCTTCAGAACTTAACTTCCCTAGTGAGCCACTGATGGATTTTGTTCACTGGGTTTTTGTTATTAATGCTATATACTTTTGTTGAACATTTTGAATAGTTTTGTTAACTGTTTCGACTGTTTATTTACCTCCATGCCCTTTAGTCTATTACCCAATCAACATCAGCCAACTCTCCCCTCATACCTATATAATTGGCTTTTTTTAAGTTTAAGATTCTTGTTTTGGACTCAAATATGTCACTCTCAAATTAATATGGAATTCAAATTATATTATGATCACTTTTCCCAGAGGATCCTTTACTATGTCTTTACTAATTAACCCTGGCTCATTACCCAACACTAGATCTAAAATAGCTGTGTCCTTAGTTGGCTCCACAAAATATTATTCTAAGAAGATTTCATGAAAGCATTTTAGAAACTCATCTTCCAGACTACCTTTGCCCATTTGATTTGTCCAGTCTAAATGAAGATTAAATTGTCCCATGATTATTACATTGCCTTTGTTACAAGCTCCAATTGTTTCTTGCTTAATGCTTTGTCCAAGGGAACAACTATTGTTAGGGGTTCTATAAACTACTCCCAATAGTGTTTTCTGACACTTGTTACTCCTAATCTCCACCCATATGTATTCTCCTTCCAGATCTTCTGAGTCAAGATTCTTTCTTACTACTGTTCTGATATCATCCATAATTATCAGGGTTACTTCTCCTTTTCCATTATGCCTGTCTTTTCAAAATGTGTGATTTTTTTAATACTTGTTCTCGGGATGTGGGTGTCATTGCCCATCCCTAATTGCCCTTGAGAAGCTACCTTCTTGAACTTCTGCAGTCCATCTGGTGTAGGTACACTCACAATGCTGTTAGGAAGGGAGTTCCAGAATTTTGACCCAAAGACAAGTCTTAACAGTAATGAAGCAAAGCACAAACCCACAGATCAAAATATAAAAGTTCCCTTTTTACCTTAGCCCCTCACACACACATACCGAAAAAATAAATTTACTCTTTAGAGCTCTAGTACAGAAAAAAAGAATGTGTTGGCCAAAATATTTGCTAGTTCTTGATGAAAACAAGAGAAGATATGAAAAGATGTCTGAAGTCCTTTTTGGTTTGGCATGCCAAATATGTATTGACCGCTGTCACTGGGATCTTCCTAGAACAGGTGACATTGAAGATCAGTTTGGGCAGGCTTTCCAGAGAAAATGCAGCATCAGGGGTTTCAGGCAGTTTCTGACACTTGCTTCTCAGCTTCTCAAGAGATAGATAACTAGCATGCTTTTTCAAAGAGCTGGAACAGACTGAGCAGGATGTTGCTCTCTTGGCAGGTTTCCTCCAACTGTCTTTTCAAACCATTGTCTATATCCCAACTTACTGTCCAAAGCGAAACAATAAACAGTGTCACTTGAGTTAAGCCTCCTGACCCCTATAAATCTTGATCTGTCACTTCTTGTAAACATCTTTCCCAAGTTAAAAACACCCCTTGCTGGTTAATTATTTGAAGACAAGTGCCTTCCAGTAACAGTTTACAATCCAGACCTCTCAATGACCCTTGTAAAAAAAATTCCATGGACTCCTTTTCAATTTTAAACCATCTTCAAAATTTAACAGAAAATAAATTGCAGTGGTTTACCCAAATCGTTACACTACTCTGTTGCCTCAACTTCTCTCTTTAGATTTCTAAATCTACCTTCACCTGACACCCACTGTGCAAGCCCCCCCCCCCATTTTATTTTAAAACCCTATTCATAGCCCGAGTCATAAGCTCACCAGGTCACTGATCCCAGCCTGGTTTAAATGGAGGCCATCCCAACAGAACAGCTCCCTCATTTCCCATTATTGGTGCTAGTGCCCCTTGAATCAATACCCCTTCTTCCCACACCACTCTTTGAGCCATGCGTTTACTTCTCTAATCTGCTTATGTCAATTGGCACGTGACTCCAGTTACAATCTAGAGATTATTATCTTTGAGGGTCTTCAGTTTAATTGGGATCCTAACTTCTCAGACTCTCTCAGCAGAACATCATTCTTAATTCCACCTATGTCATTGCTTCCTACATGGGCAATGACAACTGGATCCTCTCCCCACCACCCCCGCCCCCCCACCCCCCCAACCACAACTCCAAGTTCATCTCCAACCATGAGATGTCTTTAACCCTGACACCAGACAGGCAACACAACCTTCAGAACTCCCAGTCGCGGCTGCAGAGAGCAGTGTCTATCCCCCTAACTGTACTGTCTAAATAGGAGTTGGCTACAGGGCTCCTAAAAGCAGCATTGGAGTGGCAGAATGTATTGATTCAGAGCAGAGTTGTTTTAATGGGAGACTTTAATTTTCATATTGCAAAGAAATGAGTAGCTCAGATCAGGAAAGTAGTGAATTTCTTTAGTGCATTCAAGATAGATTTCTGGACCAATGCGTTCCAGAACAGGGTTGTCCAATTTTTTCGGGCGGAGGGGTGCGTTACAATTTTTGCTTGGCCTGGGGGGCCGGTGAGCAAATTTTGAAAGATAAAGGCATTAAAAATTTATCTTACTAATAAAAACAAAAACAAATGTGCATTTTTGTGAAGAAGCTTTAAATGAGAAGACTGATTTATTGACTTACTTTCTCATCACGATATTGAAAACTGATTTAGCGACATACATGGCATTGTTTTTGCTTTAATAACTAGTCAATCGTTGCCCGCACACTTGATTCAGTGATGCAGAGTATTCTGGATAGTTGTCCATATTTCAGGAGTGACCTTGATCTCTCTTCCCCATGGTGGGGGGTCGGGGGGGTGGGTGGTGCGTGCGTGCGTGCGTGTGTGTCGTTTTCTCCCACCTCCGCCTTCCTCTATAGGACTAGGGGACACAGATTGAAACTTTTGTGCAAAACATGCAGGGGGAATATGAGGAAGCACTTTTTTGCACAGTGGGTGGTAATGACCTGGAACTCGTTGCCCACAAGGGTGCTGGAAGTGGAGACGATCAATGACTTCGAGGAAGTTGGATGGTCACCTGAGAGAAATAGACTTGCAGGGCTATGGGGATTGAGGCAGGGAGTAGGCCTGACTGCATAGTTCCGTGGAGAGCTGGCATGGGCTTAATGGACAGAATGGCCTCCTTCTGTGCCATATGTATATGACTCTTTGACTCTGTCTCCCTTCTCTGTCTCTTTCAGTTCCCCCTTCTCCCCATCTCTCCCCCTTCTCTCCCTCTCTCCACCCTCTCTCTCCCACTCTCTCTCACTCAGTTGCCAACAATTCAGGAATGCTCAAAAGAAACCCATGCAGAGTTATCAAGAATTCGAAAGGCTCCCAGGAGGTTACCACGTTCACATTACTACCCTATCTCTTATGTAGTAACACACAGGGATCGGGGTGGCCTCTGCCTCAGAACAAGCAGTCTGTGTTATGTGCTTTATTTCAGCTGGGCCTTAATTAGGGAGGCTCAGCTGAGGACCTCCTCCCCTTCGCACAGGTCCTTGAAGAAAGTTTCAGCCAACCAGATGTCCAGCTCATCCAGCTGAGGTACTAATTCCCTTTCAACTAATCTGGCTTGGGTCCAAGTCACTACCTGCCGCAGATGCATCTGTCCATGACAGTATTGGTAGGAGTGACCACTGCACAGTCCTTGTGGAGACATCGAGGATACCGTGCATCGTGTTGTGTGGCACTACCACCGTGCTAAATGGGATAGATTTCGAACAGATCTAGCAATGCAAAATTGGGCATCCATGAGGTGCTGTGGGCCTTCAGCAGCAGCAGAATTGTACTCAACCACAATCTGTAACCTCATGGGCTGGCATATCCCCCACTCTACCATTACCATCAAGCCAGGAGACCAGCCCTTGTTAAATGAATAGTGCAGGAGGGCATGCCAGGAGCAGCACCAGGCATACCTCGAAATTAGGTGTCAACCTGGTGAAGCTACAACACGGGACCATCTGCGTGCCAAACTGCGTTAGCAGAATGCGATAGACAGAGCTAAGAGATCCCATAACCAACAGATCAGATCTAAGTTCTGCAGCCCTGCCACATCGAGCCGTGAATGGTGGTGGACAATTAAATATCTAACTGGAGGTGTAGGCTCCACAAATATCCCCTTCCTCAATGATGGGGGAGCCCAGCACATCAGTGAAAAAGATAAGGCTGAAGCATTTGCAACACCCTTCAGCCAGAAGTGCTGAGTTGATGATCCATCTCGGCTTCTTCCTGAAGTCCCCAGCATCACAGATGCCAGACTTCAGCCAATTCGATTCACTCCACGTGATATCAAGAAATGACTGAAGGCATTGGATAGTGCAAAGGCTATGGGCCCTGACAATATTCCGGCAATAGTGCTGAAGATCTGTGCTCCAGAACTTGCCGCGCCCCTAGCCAAGCTGTTCCAGTACAGCTACAACACTGGCATCTACCCGGCAATGTGGAAAATTGCCCAGGTATGTCCTGTACACAAAAAGACGGACAAGTCCAACCCGGCCAATTACCGCCCCATCAGCCTACTCTCAATCATCAGTAAAATGATGGAAGGTCCTGCATGGCAGACTGGTACAAAAGGTGAAGTCACACGGGATCAGAGGTGAGCTGGCAAGATGGATACAGAACTGGCTCGGTCATAGAAGACAGAGGGTATCAGTGGATGGGTGTTTTTCTGAATGGAGGGATGTGACTAGTGGTGTTCCGCAGGGATCAGTGCTGGGACCTTTGCTGTTTGTAGTATATATAAATGATTTGGAGGAAAATGTAGCTTGTCTGATTAGTAAGTTTGCGGACGACACAAAGGTTGGTGGAGTTGTGGATAATGATGAGGATTGTCAGAGGATACAGCAGGATATAGATCGGTTGGAGACTTGGGCGGAGAAATGGCAGATGGAGTTTAATCCGGACAAATGTGAGGTAATGCATTTTGGAAGGTCGAATGTATGTGGAAGGTATACAGTAAACAAGGAATTCTTGAAAGACTTAACCACCCAGCTGACACACCTAACCCAAAAGCAGCAGGAGGACGTGTCCACCATGCTGGAAAAATTTAAGGAGATCTGTAAAGATCAGCCAGGACCTACCACCATAGAAGTTCACAACGTGGAAGTTGGATACACATCACGAATCAAACAAAACCCCGACTGGCTGAGCCCGACAAGTTAACACAGGTTTGGCAGGAATTCCAGCATGTGCTGGATAAGGATATAATTGAGCCTAGCCAAAGTAGTTGGAGTTCTCCTGTTGTACTGGTCCCGAAGCCGTATGGACGTATAAGTCCTGCTATTCCCTTGTCATCTCCTTACCACCCTGCCGAGCAAGGTGTGCATCTGACCAGTTATCAGACTAGCGCTCATACAACACGTACAACATTAACGGTCAATCAAAAAGCCCAACTCAGTTCCCAGAGAAGTTGCAGGAGGGCAGAAAGTGGAACCAGCATCCATTGTCCACAATTTTCCAGAGACGTGTGAAAACACTTCTACAAAGATGACACTATCAAGGTTTTCCCCAGGTGATCCTAACTTGCTGTCCAGTGAAGCAATATCTGTAATTATAATTGTGCTTTCATACAAGGAGAGGGTACCCAGAGCAGGAGCATTCATCAAAAGACTGCTCATCTTTTGTTCTGACCTGGGACGGAGATGGATCTGAATTCGCCAATATGCTCATCCAACTTAGCGAATCTGCTTGTAGAGAGAGGAGTTGAACACGTGGCTGCAGGGATGGTGTAGGAGGGAGGGTTTTGGTTTCCTGGATAATTGGGGCTCTTTCTGGGGTAGGTGGGACCTCTACAAACAGGATGGTCTTCACCTGAACCAGAGGGGTACCAATATCCTGGGGGGGAGATTTGCTAGTGCTCTTCGGGGGGGGTTTAAACTAATTCAGCAGGGGAATGGGAACCTAAATTGTAGTTCCAGTGTACAGGATGTTGAGAGTAGTGAGGTCTGGGATAAGGTTACAAGGACGCAAGAGGGCACTGGCAAGCAAGAACTTGGTTTAAAGTGTGTCTACTTCAACGCCAGGAGCATCCGGAATAAGGTGGGTGAGCTTGCAGCATAGGTTGGTACCTGGGATCTCGATGTAGTGGCCATTTCGGAGACATGGGTAGAGCAGGGGCAGGAATGGATGTTGCATGTTCCGGGATTTAGATGTTTCAGTAAGAACAGAGAAGATGGTAAAAGAGGGGGCGGTGTGACAATGTTAATCAAGGAGAGTATTACAGCGACAGAAAGGACGTTTGAGGATTCGTCTACTGAGGTAGTATGGGCCGAGGTTAGAAACAGGAGAGGAGAGGTCACCCTGTTGGGAGTCTTCTATAGACCTCCGAATAGTTCCAGAGATGTAGAGGAAAGGATAGCGAAGATGATTCTCGACAGGGGCGAGAGTAACAGGGTAGTTGTTATGGGGGACTTTAACTTTCCAAATATTGACTGGAAATACTATAGTTCGAGTACTTTAGATGGGTCAGTTTTTGTCCAGTGTGTGCAGGAGGGTTTTCTGACACAGTATTTAGACAGGCCAACCAGGGGCGATGCCACATTGGATTTGGTACTGGGTAATAAACCCGGCCAGGTGTAGGTGAGCACTTTGGTGATAGTGATCACAATTTGGTTAGGTTTACCTTAGCGATGGGCAGGGACAGGTATATACCGCAGGGCAAGAATTGTAGCTGGGGGAAAGGAAATTATGATGCGATTAGGCAAGATTTAGGATGCATAGGATGGGGAAGGAAACTGCAGGGGATGGGAACAATCGAAATGTGGAGCTTATTTTAGGAGCAGCTACTGCATGTCCTTGATAAGTATGTACCTGTCAGGCAGGGAGGAAGTTGTCGAGCGAGGGAGCCGTGGTTTACTAAAGAAGTTGAAGCGCTTGTCAAGAGGAAGAAGAAGGCTTATGTTAGGATGAGACGTGAAGGCTCAGTTAGGGCGCTTGAGAGTTACAAGCTAGCCAGGAAGGATCTAAAGGGAGAGCTAAGAAGAGCAAGGAGAGGACACGAGAAGTCATTGGCAGATAGGATCAGGGAAAACCCTAAGGCTTTCTATAGGTATATCAGGAATAAAAGAATAACTAGAGTTAGATTAGGGCCAATCAAGGATAGTAGTGGGAAGTTGTGTGTGGAATCAGAGGAGATAGGGGAAGCGTTAAATGAATATTTTTCGTCAGTATTTACAGTAGAGAAAGAAAATGTTGTCGAGGAGAATACTGAGATTCAGACTACTAGGCTAGATGGGACTGAGCTTCACAAGGAGGAGGTGTTATCAATTTTGGAAAGTGTGAAAATAGATAAATCCCCTGGGCCAGAATCCTAGGATTCTCTGGGAAGCTAGGGAGGAGATTGCAGAGCCTTTGTCCTTGATCTTTATGTCGTCATTGTCGACAGGAATAGTGCCGGAAGACTGGAGGATAGCAAATGTTGTCCCCTTGTTCAAGAAGGGGAGTAGAGACAGCCCTGGTAATTATAGACCTGTGAGCCTTACTTCGGTTGTGGGTAAAATGTTGGAAAAGGTTATAAGAGACAGGACTGATAATCATCTTGAAAAGAATAAGTTCATTAGCGATAGTCAGCACGGTTTTGTGAAAGGTAGGTCGTGCCTCACAAACCTTATTGAGTTTTTCGAGAAGGTGACCAAACAGGTGGATGAGGGTAAAGCAATGGATGTGGTGTATATGGATTTCAGTAAGGCGTTTGATAAGGTTCCCCACGGTAGGCTATTGCAGAAAATACGGAAGTATGGGACTGAAGGTGATTTAGAGTTTTGGATCAGAAATTGGCTAGCTGAAAGAAGACAGAGGGTGGTGGTTGATGGCAAATGTTCATCCTGGAGTTTAGTTACTAGTGGTGTACCGCAAGGATCTGTTTTGGGGCCACTGCTGTTTGTCATTTTTATAAATGACCTGGAAGAGGGTGTAGAAGGGTGGGTTAGTAAATTTACGGATGACACGAAGGTCGGTGGAGTTGTGCATAGTGCCGAAGGATGTTGTAGGGTACAGAGGGACATAGACAGGCTGCAGAGCTGGGCTGAGAGATGGCAAATGGAGTTTAATGCGGAAAAGTGTGAGGTGATTCACTTTGGAAGGAGTAACAGGAATGCAGAGTACTGGGCTAATGGGAAGATTCTTGGTAGTGTAGATGAACAGAGAGATCTTGGTGTCCAGGTACATAAATCCCTGAAAGTTGCTACCCAGGTTAATAGGGCTGTTAAGAAGGCATATGGTGTGTTAGCTTTTATTAGTAGGGGGATCGAGTTTCGGAGCCACGAGGTCATGCTGCAGCTGTACAAAACTCTGGTGAGACCGCACCTGGAGTATTGCGTGCAGTTCTGGTCACCGCATTATAGGAAGGATGTGGAAGCTATGGAAAGGGTGCAGAGGAGATTTACTAGGATGTTGCCTGGTATGGAGGGAAGGTCTTACGAGGAAAGGCTGAGGGACTTGAGGTTGTTTTCGTTGGAGAGAAGGAGGAGGAGAGGTGACTTAATAGAGACATATAAGATAATCAGTGGGTTAGATAGGGTGGATAGTGAGAGTCTTTTTCCTCGGATGGTGATGGCAAACACGAGGGGACATAGCTTTAAGTTGAGGGGTGATAGATATAGGACAGATGTTAGAGGTAGTTTCTTTACTCAGAGAGTATTAGGGGCGTGGAACGCCCTGCCTGCAACAGTAGTAGACTCGCCAACTTTAAGGGCATTTAAGTGGTCATTGGATAGACATATGGATGAAAATGGAATAGTGTAGGTCAGATGGTTTCACAGGTCGGCGCAACATCGAGGGCCGAAGGGCCTGTACTGCGCTGTAATGTTCTAAATTCATACAGCCACAGAAAGAGCACAGACCTACTTGAATTTTATCAAGATGGTATCATAGGAACATAGCAACATAGGAGTCAGGCCAGAGTGGGCCACTCAGCCCATCGAACCTGTCCCATCATTCAATACAATCATGGCTGATCATCCACTTCAATGCCTTTTTCCCACACTATCCTCATATCCCTTTATATCATTTGTATTTAGAAATCTGTCAATCTCTGCTTTAAACATACTCAATGACTGAGCTTCCACAACCGTCTGGGGTAGAGATTTCCAAAGATTCACAACTCCCTGAGTAAAGAAATTTCTCCTCATCTCTGTCCTAAGTGGCTTCCCCCTTATTTTGAAATTGTATCCCCTGGTTCTAGACTCCCCAACCAGGGGAAACATCTTAGCTGCATCTGCCCTGTCTATCCTTTTAAGTATTTTGTAGGTTGCAATGAGATCACCTCTCATTCTTCGAAATTCTAGAGAATATAGGCCCAATTTTTTCCCAAATCCTTCTGCGTAGAAATGTCCTGCCATCTCAGGAACATATCTGGTGAACCTTATTTGCACTCCCTCTGTGGCAATAATATCCTTCCTAAGGTAAGGGGACCAAAACTGCACACAGTACTCCAGGTGCGGTCTAACTAAGGTTCTATACAATTGAAGCAAAACTTCATTACTCCTGTACTCAAATCCTCTTGCAATGAAGGCCAACATACTATTAGCCTTCTTAATTGCTTGCTGCACCTGCATGTTCGCTTTCAATCAAGCAATCAGAACAAAAATTGAAGACATTGAACCAAGGGAAAAATGGGATTTGCTCTTTTCCTGCTAGTTCTGTCACCGTACCGTACCTGACACCAATTGGGAAGAAATGCTGAAACCAGAATGTTCTGCTGACAACTTGCCTTCCAAAAATCATTCCACTGCATTAGCCAGTAATGGTCTGCAGCTTGGGGAATCCATATGATGTTGCATTGATTACCGAAAGGCTCCCTCAGAAGTCAGCCAACCTTTAAGTGTGAATGCATCCCTCTTTACTTTATTTCTTTTTAATGAAAAACATGTTAAGAAAAAAATGAAGTAGAATTATTTTTTTTCTCCGAAGGGGAAATGTGTCATGAACAGATGAGAACCAACTATAAATTATGATTTTTGTGCACTTGGGTGTTATTGTCAACTGCCATTTTACTCAGCATGTAAGTTGTTTTACTTCTGTTTTCCACTTGTTAAAATGGAGGAGGCAGGACAGCTACTTGAAGGGGTCCAGTCACATGACCCAGAAACCACCCTTTCCAGCCTGCCTGAATTTCTGGATTTGAAACAGTAGCAGTTAAGGGAACAGCTCGTTCGAGTCACAGCTGCCTTCAGCATCTCTTCTCTCTGAGGCCTTCCTAAAAAAGCAGCAATAAGATGAAAAAGAAGACACAGTCTGCAAAACAGTAAGAAAATTAAAAAGCAGACAAGCTACAAAACAGCAAGAAAATTAAAAAGAAGACACAGGTTGAAAAACAACAGGAAAGTCTGCACTCTGCCAGTTTCCTCTCCATCAAAAAAAAAGTGACTTCAGAAATTAAGCTGCCTTAAATTATCGCCGAGGTTGCAAGAAGAAGAAAGTGTAAGAGAAGAGGTTTTCCAGCGACTCCAATCCCCACGCGGCATTTCCAGTCAGTGAACTCCAGTTTTGGACTTTCTGTTAATTAAAATGGACTAGGCGCGTATCCATTGTCTCTCGAGATAAGGAGGCCCAAAAGAAAAAAGAAAAGAAAAGATTTAACTGCAGCCCATGTTAGTTTGTAGTTAAGCTAATTTTCTATTTAGTAAATGTCCTTGCCTTTTTTATGCCTTTAACCTTTCCTTGTATGTTCGTGAGCATGCGTTGCAATGTTAATCCCTTCCTGAGTTTAAGAGTGTGTGTTAATAAACCCTACTTCTTTGTTTTAACTTTACCAACAGTGTTGTTGTGGTCCTTTACAAGTCAGGGTTCAAGGGAGGGGAAAATTCAAACACCATCTATGGGCAGGTTGAGGGAAATACAGAGGAAATTTGTTTTGAAAAAAAGATTAACTACCTGCTCGTAACAGTTTTGGAGTTAACATGGAGAGAGAGATTTAGGGAGGATAAGAGCACAGTGAACTCAGAGGACATAGAACATGATGAGCTGAGATAGAGGTTGAAATTACTGAGGTCGAAAATGAGAAGTCATTCGGTGCAGAGGCTGAGGGAGGAAAGCAGTGAAGATGTCTTGCTGAGAAAATATTTATCGTACTTGGGTGGTCTAGAGGTGACAAAGGCATGGATGAGGGTTTCAGCAGAAGATGAGCTGAGATCGTGGCGAAGTCGGGTGATGATATGCAGCTGGAATTAGATGGTCTTAGTGATGACATGGATATGTGGGTGAAGCTTAACCTGGGATCAAAGACAACATCAAGGTTGCAAAAGGTCTGCCTCAGACAGTTGCTAGGAAGAGGGATGGAGTCAGTGGCTAGGGAACAGTGTTTGTGGTGGTAGCAGAAGACAACGGCTTCGGCATGTTTAGCTGGAGGAAATTTCTGCCCCTCCAACACTGGATGTTGGACAAGCAGTTATATAATTTAGAGACAGCAAAAAGTTTGAGAGAAGTGGTAGTGACGTAGAGTAGGGTATCATCAGCATTCATGTGAAAATTGATGCTGATGCACAAATTTAACATGTTCTTGCAACGCAATGACTGGGCATAGGGTAATTGCTTTCTGAGATCCCTCCTCCTGTTTTCAGGGCTTATCCGATTCAACCTCCCTAATGCAGTTGCATGAAATTATTTTGACCAGTATTTTTACAGAGGCACTAACCCTTGTGTAACAATGATGACTCCACTGCAAAAGTCATTCATTTAGTTTGTGAAATGTTTAGAGACTCCTAAGGATGTGACCAAGTGCTATAGAAATTAATGTTTTTCCTTGCATTTTACATAGCAACTGATATTAATGGGCTACAAAATAAACTTCAGAAATACTCAATAAAATTAAAATGCATTCATTTTGAGTTATAGCGTTCTATGATATTACAATTCAGCCACCTGCAAAAAGCATAACCCACTTGTGAGACGGACCATCACCCATGGGTGACTTTATTAGCTGGCCACTATCACTTACAGAGATGTGATTACATTTCATGGCTAACAGTAATAAATCTTGGATACTTAAGGTCACTCACTCGACAACTGTGTCCATCAAAGTTCTTGCTGGGTGTGACTCTGCAATATTGTGATTGCAAGAAAAGCTGTAGCAAACCTGATATTATAGGATTAATGTCTGCAAGTTAGGAAGAATTAAAAGTATCCATAAATGATAGATTCAAGTAAAATTTTGTCACCTATTAACAATAAGGCAATTCAGGAAAATTGAAAATTGCCAACTTGAAATTTAATGTGGAAGTGAAGAAACTCGCAGAGATACAAGTTAGCTATACAGATTGAGTTTTACACTTTTAGTAGAAACTCCAACATTGATGTAATGTTAAACCCAACCTAGTGTTTCCCAAAAAGCAAGTTATTGTTCTATTTATGATTGCACTATCCTTGACTACATAGAAGTACTTAAATAAAGTAGCTGTTAATAAATACACCATGATGTGTCCTATTCAGTCCTTGATATTTTTGAGATGAGACATGAGTGTTTGGCCACTGCTGTACTTCATTCCTGCTGGTGACTGAGCTTTGTAATTGACTCAGTTTATGTGGGATGAACTAAGAGTTAAGTTAAGCGTTGCACATAAAATCCATAGAAACAAATTTAAATCCCAATCCATTATTCCTGCAATATTTAAAAGTTTACACTGCATGAGTTTTATGATCAGACGATTTCACAGAAAAATACAGCACAGAAGGAGGTAATTCACCCCATCATGCCTGTGCCAGCCTGTTAGAAGGGCTATCCAATTAGTCCCACTCCTCTACTCTTTCCCCAAAGTCCTGCACACTTTTCCTCCTCAAGTATTTATCCATTATTTGAATCTGCTTCCACCATTCTTCCAGGCAGTGAATTCCAAATCATAACTCGCTGCATCAAAAACAATTCTTCCTATCTAACCACTGGTTCCTTTACCAATTATCTTAAATATATGTTTAGCCCTCCTGCCAATGGGAACAGTTTCTCTCATTCTATTCCGTCAAAACCCCTCATAACTTTGAACATCTCTATTGTGATTACACTGTATAATATAAAAATTTTGCTCTGTAATAAAGTGATAATGTGTTTGTGATGATATTTATGCTCTGTGATATGGTGTTGTATAAGGATTATTATAATAATAAGTATTGTATTATATTGTACATTGCACAGTACAAACTTTATAACTCACATATGAAAGACCATGTTACCAGGCTGGAGAATTTGTCCTTGCATCAGACTCCCTGAAGAGATGCAACATTTCGTGATCTCGTGAGGCAAATCCATGTGGTACCAGCCACAGGTTTGTGCAATGATAAGGGATCGGCGTCCTCTTTATTCTGAGATCTTGGTCAGTAGCAGATATTCCCCAACTCAGTATTGACTGAATACTCAGGCCAGCAATACACAGGCCAGGATAGGAAATTAAAACCAATCACTTTTGCATTAATATTGACTCTAGTGACTAATTCCAAGGCCGCCAGCTGAGCTCAAATTAGGGGTTCTACCTTTCTTGATATATCAGGTCTCTAGGAGATATGACATGCCACTATTAATCAGGAGCTCTTCGGTAGGAAGATTATTAACAAATTTTATGAGGGAGACATGCAGAATAAAAGGAAGAAAATTTCACTCCCAAGGTGCCCCTCTTCCTCACTTATCCTGTTGTCTCTTTTTTACATTCCCAAACATAAAGAGCTCTTATAACCACATTGCTCAAAAGTTTATAATCAACTTATTGACAGAATTTTGTCCCCCATTTTTTACTCCTGAAGATTCTAACTTATGCCTCATTGAACCAGCAGCCCAAATAGGCATGCTACGTGTGTGAGGTTAGATGGTGAGTATTGGCAGACTCTTCAGCCATGGACAGCATCAGAGTTGAACCCAAATCCCATACTCATCTCATATCCACATATGCATTTTCCAGCAGATGTCACTAAATTGCAATCAGAAGTGGGAATCATGCGCTGGCTTATCTCCGCCATAGCTCAGGAGAAAAAAGAAAGAATTGCATTTATATAGGGCTTTTCACAACCACCAGATGTCTCAAAGCACTTTACAGCCAATGAAGCACTGTTGAAGTGCAGTCACTTTTGTAATGCAGGAAATGCGGCAGCCAATTTTGCACACAGCAATCTCCCACAAACAGCAACAGGATAATGTCCAGATAATTTGTTTTTGTGATGTTGATTGAGGGATAAATGTAGGCCAGAACACCAGGGATAACTCCCCGCTTTTCTTTGAAATTGTGCCATGGAGTCTTTTACACCCGCCGAGCAGGCAGATAGGGCCTCAGTTTAATATCTCATTCAAAAGACCACACCTCTGACAGTGCAGCACTCCCTCAGTACTGCCCTGGAGTGTCAGCCTAGATTATTGTGTTTAAGTCCTGAAGTGGGACTTGAATCCAGAACGTTATAACTCAGAGATAAGAGTGCTACCAACTGAGTCACAGCTGACACAAGTTATGCAACAGCCTGGTTGAAATCAGCCAATTCCACAGAACATGGCACAAACCCAAGACATTCTGTTTTGTGTAGTTAAGTGCATTCAGGGCTCCCAGAAAGAAGATTCATTTCACACAATGGAGCCTTTCTCATTAGTGATCCAAGAACACTAATAGTGGAGACCTGTCAGAATACACTGTGGCATTCTGTAAAGTAAATAAAAGGTTAACTGAGGGAAGGGAGGAGGAAATGGGTTATATGCAAAGCTGTGGATTCCTGAACCACTGTAATCATTAACCATACAGCCTGACAATGAAGAAACGGCCCAAAAGAAGTTTACTGGGTTTTTTTTTACAAGTTAGTGACTCTATTACAGAAAGTTTTAAGCTCAGTCTTTTGTCTACCATACAGGACTGGTCCCATTTGTACAGAGAAAGGGTGCCAAGAAATACAACCAAACCAGAATTACCCGCAAGAAATATTAATTCCAAATCTTTTGTTGATTTGACCAACACTCAAGACATCGTGAGCTATGAACTAGTATTTGATCACATACATTTTAAAATTTGATCGCTATAGTCACACTTTGGGACAAACAGTTTTTAAAAACACCTCTTGTTCACCACAGATGGCCCAAAGTCATTGTAATCATTGAGAGTGATCCACATATGTTTGAAGGATGCCAAACTTGTTAAGATTGATGCTCCCATCCAAACAGAATAGTTCCTTTCTGGTGGGGCGATGATTTTGACTTGTATTCCATTGGGTGCATGCAGCTTGATCTCCTTGAGCAAACGTTCCTCCATTCCTGGTAAGAGGGTTGAGCCACCACATAGTAGCATGTTGCTAAACAGTTCTTTATGCAGTTTTTGCTCACATTTTGCAATACTGTTTAACATTAGATTGTGAATTCCAGTTTCCTTCAATCCTATACTCTCAGGTGTAAAAAACAACTCCGGTGCTCCAAAGAGCTCACTTTTGACCACAATCTGAGTACCATCTGGCATCCTGTACTCACGTTGGATTTCATCAGCTGGTTTCTTGCTGTCCAGTTTAGGATCAAGGGAAACGTAGCACAGTTTCTCCTTGATATCTTGGACAACATCTGTCTCCATTTTTTCGGCAAAAGAGTGCCCATTCTCCAACATGAGCCTCCAAAGATTTTCAGTGATATCACTTCCTGCCAAATTAAGCCTTTGTACAGCATCTGGAAGGTAGTAACCCTCATAGATGGGCACAGCATCTGTTATTCCATATCCGCTGTCCAAGACTACGCCTCGAGTACGGCCTGATGTATAAAGTGCTAATGTAGCTGGGATAGCTACAAACATTGCTGGCACAGAAAAACCTTCAAACATGATTTCAGCCATCCTTTCTCTGTTAACGAAAGGAGTTAATGGGGCAGCAGTCAACAATATTGGCCTCTCTTTCGATTTCACACGCAGCTCAAATCCATATATATATCTCCAGATCATCTCCATCTCCTCCCAAGAGGTCACTATACCACGTTCAATTGGATACTTCAAAGATAAGACATCTCTTCTGGCTTGTGCTGCTTTGCCAACGTAATAGTCTTTTAGGTTGGCATTACGTGAACCTTTTGCAGCTTTGGAGCAGCCCACAATGGATGGTATAACTGATGTAGGGATGCTGTCACCAACTATCCCAGATTTGCAGAGCCCAGATCCATTGTCAATGATCACAGCAGGATTAGCCATCATTTTGATCATGTTACCAGACACACGATGATATGCAAATACGTTGAAAGAAGGCACTCGTTGATTTTGAATTTCTACAAACTTTGGGGCGGGGGGGGGTGTGGTTGTCAATTAATATTTGCTTCCTCTGCACAGGCAACTACAGTCAGTGCAGTCACTGCTTAGGGGGGAGGGGGTTAAACTGCTCAGATTATTACACCAATGATGATGCCACAATGGACAGCCGGATGATCAGGGAAATGAGCCACTTCAATATTACCTGACAGCCGCCCCATTCATGAGCTATGTTACCATTGCAGGAGCTTAAATATACCAATATACCAATTTGCATGTCCAAATAGAGTAGAAAAGCACAACCAACAGAATTTGAATTTATGAACACAACACTGTCTATCCCACATCAAAATGTCAGTAACATTTAAAGTCAATGACAAGAGTTCACAGAGGAACACATATTGCAAAGTATGCATAGGTCACATAATGGACTGAAACCCTGTTAATTATGATTTAATTCTGAATATATTTCAAATAAAATGAGACAAAATAAACTATCCTCGTCACTTTATTGATCTCTTCAGAACATATTGATAATCAATTGCTGACTGATGTGATACCACCTGTTATTCTGAACTTGTCACAAATTCCAGCTCACACTGTGCTGTGACCAACATTGAAGTTAGACAGTGATTGCTTCTCATTGACATTAGACCTAACTTTGCTTTGGGATTGTTATTTGAGGTCTTGTTACACTAAGACTGAAGTTGGATGTGCTTTTAAACATCATAGACTAATGTACTGTGCACAGGACTGTCACTGACCTCATCTCCTCTGGCGATTTTCCCTCTACAGCTTCCAACCTCATAGTCCTGCAATTCCGGACAGCCCGCTTCTACCTCCTTCCTAAAATCCACAAACAGGACTGTTCTGGCAGACCCATCATTTCAGCCTGTTCCTGCCCCATTGAACTTATTTCTTCCTATCTTGACTTTATCTTTTCTCCCCTGGTCCAGTCTCTTCCCACCTATATCCGTGACTCTTCGGATGCCTTACATCATTTTGACAATTTCCAGTTTCCTGGCCCTAGCCATCTCCTCTTCACCAAGGATGCCAAATCTCTCCACACCTCCATCCCCCACCAGGACATTCTGAGGGCCCTCTGCTTCTTCCTTGAACAGACGCCAAACCAGTCCCCATCCACCACCACCCTCCTCTGCCTGGCTGAACTTGTTCTCATATTGAACAACTTCTTCAATTCCACTCACTTCCTTCAAGTTAAAGGTGTTGCTATTGGTACCTGCATGGGTCCTAGTTATACCTGTCTTTTTGTGGGATATGTCAAACATTCCTTGTTCCAATCCTACTCAGGCCCCCTCCCCCAACTCTTTTTCTGGTACATTGATGACTGTATCGGCGCCATTTCCTGGAAAACTTTATCAACTTTGCTTCTAATTTCCACCCTTCTCTCACCTTTACATGGTCCATCTCCGACACTTCCCTTCCCTTCCTCGACTTCTCTGTCTCCATCTCTGGGGATAGACTGTCTACTAATATTCATTATAAGCCCACCGACTCCCACAGCTACCTCGACTACACTTCTTCACCTCAGTCTCCTGTCAGGACTCCATTTCATTCTCCCAATTTCTCCATTTCCGACGCATCTGCTCTGATGATGTAACCTTCCACAACAGTGCCTCTACTATGTCTTTCTTTTTCTTCAACCCGAGGATTCCCCCCACTGTTGTTGACAGGACCCTCAGCCGTGTCTGGCCCATTTTCCGCACCTCTACCTGCACCACTTCCCCTCCCTCCCAGAACCGTGTCAGGGTTCCCCTTGTCCTCACTTTCCACCCACCAGCCTCCACATCCAAAGGATCATCCTCCGCCATTTCCTCCACCTCCAGCGTGATGCCACTACCAGTCGCATCTTCCCCTCCCCTCTCCTGTCAGCATTCTGAAGGGATCGTTCCCTCCGTGACACCCTGGTCCAGTCCTCCATTACCCCCAACACCTCATCCCCTTCCCACAGCACTTTTGCACGTAATCGCAGGGGATATAATGCCTGCCCTTTTACCTCCTTTCTCCTCATTATCCAAGGCCCCAAACACTCCTTTCAGGTGCAGCAGCAATTTACTTGTACATCTTTCAATTTAGTATACTGCATTCGCTGCTCGCAATGTGGTCTCCTCTACAATGGGGAGACCAAACGCAGATTGGGTGACTGCTTTGTGGAACACCTTCGCTCAGTCCGAAAACATGACCCCGAGCTTCCTGTTGCTTGCCATTTCAACACACCCCCCTGCTCTCATGCCCACATCTCTGTCCTGGGATTACTGCAGTGTTCCAATGAGCATCAACGCAAGCTCGAGGAACAGCATCTCATTTACTGATTAGGCACACTACAGCCTGCCGGACTGAACATTGAGTTCAATAATTTCAGAGCATGACTTGCCCCCTTTTTTATTTTTATTTTATTTTTAATTTTTAATTTTTATTTTAGTTTGTTCCATCATTAATTTTTTTACCATGTGCCTGCCCACTGTTTGTGCTTTTGGCCAGGGCGGTTCATTATTCTGTCATTTAACACCCTCTTTGCATTAATGCTTTGTCTTTCAACACACCATTAACGTACCTTTTGCCTTTGCTCCATGTCCTTCTTGTCAGTTCTTCTCTGTGACCCTCTGTCCTATCAACACCTTCCCTTTTGTTATCTTTTGCCCCATCCCCGCTTTATTTGCTTCAAACCTATTACATTTCTAGCCTTTGCCAGTTCTGATGAAAGGTCACTGAACTGAAACGTTAACTCTGTTTCTCTCTCCAGATGCTGCCAGACCTGCTGAGTATTTCCAGCATTTTTTTGTTTTTATTATAAACTAATATAGAATGTCTGGTTAAATCAGCATTATCACTTATTGATAATAGATGTTCTCTTGAAATTGTCAAATATTCATGTTTAAACTTCTGTTAGATAGGTATGGCATGTGATTGATGACAAAGAACAAGAACAAAGAACAAAGAACAGGACAGCACAGGAACAGTCCATTCGGCCCTCCAAGCCTGCGCCGATCTTGATGCCTGCCTAAACTAACACCTTCTGCTCTTCCGGGGCCCATATCCCTCTATTCCCTTCCTATTCATGTATTTGTCAAGATGTCTCTTAAACATCACTATCGTATCTGCTTCCACCACCTCCCCTGGCAGCAGGTTCCAGGCACTCACCACCCACTGTGTAAAAAACTTGCCTCGCACATCCCCTCTAAACTTTGCCCCTCACACCTTAAACCTATGTCCCCTAGTAACTGACTCTTCCACCCTGGGAAAAAGCTTCTGACTATCCACTCTGTCCATGCCATTCATAACTTTGTAAACCTCTATCATGTCGCCCCTCCACCTCCGTCGTTCCAGTGAAAACAATCCGAGTTTTTCCAACCTCTCCTCATAGCTAATGCCCTCCAGACCAGGCAACATCTTGGTAAACCTCCTCTGTACCCTCTCCAAAGCCTCCACGTCCTTCTGGTAGTGTGGCGACCAGAATTGCACACAATATTCTAAGTGTGGCCTAACTAAGGTTCTGTACAGCTGCAACATGACTTGCCAATTTTTATACTCGATGCCCCGACCGATGAAGGCAAGCATGCCGTATGCCTTCTTGACTACCTTATCCACCTGCGTTGTCACTTTCAGTGACCTGTGGACCTGTACGCCCAGATCTCTCTGCCTGTCAATACTCCTAAGGGTTCTGCCATTTACTGTATACCTCCCACCTGCATTAGACCTTCCAAAATGCATTACCTTACATTTGTCCGGATTAAACTCCATCTGCCATTTCTCCACCCAAGTCTCCAACCGATCTATATCCTGCTGTATCCTCTGACAATCCTCATCATTATCCACAACTCCACCAACCTTTGTGTCGTCCGCAAACTTTCAAATCAGACCAGCTACATTTTCCTCCAAATCATTTATATATACTACAAACAGCAAAGGTCCCAGCACTGATCCCTGCGGAACACCACTCGTCACATCCCTCCATTCAGAAAAACACCCATCCACTGATACCCTCTGTCTTCTATGACCGAGCCAGTTCTGTATCCATCTTGCCAGCTCACCTCTGATCCCGTGTGACTTCACCTTTTGTACAAGTCTGCCATGAGGGACCTTGTCAAAGGCTTTACTAAAGTCCATATAGATAACATCCACTGCCCTTCCTTCATCAATCATCTTCGTCACTTCCTCGAAAAACTCAATCAAATTAGTAAGACACGACCTCCCCTTCACAAAACCATGCTGTCTCTCGCTAATAAGTTAGTTTGTTTCCAAATGGGAGTAAATCCTGTCCCGAATAATCCTGTCTAATAGTTTCCCTACCACTGACGTAAGGCTCACCGGCCTATAATTTCCTGGATTATCCTTGCCACCCTTCTTAAACAAAGGCACAACATTGGCTATTCTCCAGTCCTCTGGGACCTCATCTGTAGCCAATGAGGATGCAAAGATTTCTGTCAAGGCCCCAACAATTTCTTCCCTTGCTCCCTCAGTATTCTAGGGTAGATCCCATCAGGCCCTGGGGACTCATCTACCTTAATGCTTTGCAAGACACCCAACACCTGCTCCTTTTTGATAATGAGATGACTGAGACTATCTGCACTCCCTTCCCTGGACTCATCATCCACCAAGTCCTTCTCTTTGGTGAATACTGATGCAAAGTACTCATTTAGCACCTCGCCCATTTCCTCTGGCTCCACACATAGATTCCCATCTCTGTCCTTGAGTGGGCCAACCCTTTCCCTGGTTACCCTCTTGCTCTTTATATATGTATAAAAAGCCTTGGGATTCTCCTTAATCCTGTTTTGCCAATGACTTTTCATGACCCCTTTTAGCCCTCCTAACTCCTTGCTTAAGTTCCTTCCTACTGTCTTTATATTCCTCAAGTGCTTCATCTGTTCCTAGCCTTCCAGCCCTTACAAATGCTTCCTTTTTCTTTTTGACTAGGCTCACAATATCCCGTGTTATCCAAGCTTCCCGAAACTTGCCAAACTTGTCTTTCTTCCTCACAGGAACATGCTGGTCCTGGATTCTAATCAGCTGACATTTGAAAGACTCCCACATGTCAGATGTTGATTTACCCTCAAACAGCCACCCCCAATCTAAATTCTTCAGTTCATGCCTAATATTGTTATAATTAGCCTTCCCCCAATTTAGCACCTTCACCCGAGGACTACTCTTATCCTTATCCGCAAGTACCTTAAAACTTATTGAATTATGGTCACTGCTCCCGAAATGCTCCCTCACTGAAACTTCGACCACCTGGCCGGGCTCATTCCCCAATACCAGGTCCAGAATGGCCCCATGCCTAGTTGGACTATCTACATACTGTTTCAAGAAGCCCTCCTGGATGCTCCTCACAAATTCTGCCCCATCCAAGCCCCTAGCACTAAGTGAGTCCCAGTCAATTATAGGGGAAGTTAAAATCACCCAACACCACAACACTGTTACCTTTACATCTTTCCAAAATCTGTCTACATATCTGCTCCTCTACCTCCCGCTGGCTGTTGGGAGGCCTGTAGTAAACCCCCAACATCGTGACTGCACCCTTCCTATTCCTGAGCTCCACCCATATTGCCTCGCTGCATGACCCCTCCGAGGTGTCCTCCCGCAGTACAGCTGTGATATTCTCCTTAACCAGCAATGCAACTCCCCCACCCCTTTTACATCCCTCTCTATCCCACCTGAAGCTTCTAAAACCTAGAACATTTAGCTGCCGATCCTGCCCTTCCCTCAACCAAGTCTCTGTAATAGCAACAACATCATATTTCCAAGTACTAATTCAAGCTCTAAGTTCATCTGCCTTACCTGTTATACTTCTCGCATTGAAACAAATGCACTTCAGACCACCAGTCCCGCTGTGCTCAGCAACATATCCTGCCTACTCTTCCTCTTAGTCCTACTGGCCTTATTTACTACGTCCTCCTCATTTATTTCACTAGCTGTCCTACTGCTCTGGTTCCCACCCCCGCTGCCACACTAGTTTAAACCCTCCCGAGTGACGCTCGCAAACCTTGCAGCCAGGATATTAGTGCCCCTCCAGTTTAGATGCAACCCATCCTTCTTGTACAGGTCCCATCTGTCCCTGAAGAGAGCCCAATGGTCCAGATATCTGAAACCCTCCCTTCTACACCAGCTGCTCAGCCACACGTTTAGCTGCACTATCTTCCTATTTCTCGCCTCACTGGCACGTGGCACAGGGAGTAATCCAGAGATTACAACCCTAGAGGTCCTGTGTTTTAGCTTACAGTCGGATTGCCACGAACAAACTGAATTAGGCTAATATTGGCATTGCCTGACACCAGACCTTCTGTCAGCCTGTCATTATGGCTATCACTACATCTATCGCCATTTCGTAAACTTAGACATTTTTAGACTAGACTTATTTTTGACCAAAGTGACATTAAGACAGGCAGGCCATATTCAATTTAGTAATGAGTAATGAGCCAGATTTACTTAACAGCCTAACGGATCGTGAACCTTTATTTAATAGCGATCGCAATATAGTGTTTGAAAGGGAGAAATACATAACAAGTACTATGATTACAGATTTAGGTAAGGCTGAATTGAATGGCATAAGACAGAGACTGTCCACAGTAAACTGGGCAAATCTGTTAATGGGTAAAATGACAAGATCAGTGGGGCAGTTCAAACAAGAATTTAACGTGATACAGACTGGTTTATACCCCTAAAGGGCAAGAGTTCTACTTGCCAAAAAAGACAGCCATGGACAACTGAAAAGGTAAGAAATGACATAAAACCAAAAGAAAAAGCATGCAACAATACAAACAAGAGATGGATCCTGGCAAATGGGAAAGATATAAAGAGCAGCAAAGGGTAACAGAACAGATAGTAAGAGCTACAAACAGGAAATATGAAAAAAAAAACTTGCAAGGGATGTCAAAATCAGCACAGTATACTTCTACAATTACATTAGGAATAAAAGGGTGGTCAGAGCAATGTGGGCCCTGTGAAAGCTTATAATGGTGTTGTTGTCAATAAAAATAAGGAAATGGTGGGCATGCTGAATAATTACTTTGCATCAGTACTTACAGTAGGAGGAAGTTAGCATGTTGGATGTGCCAAGACACTATTACCAAATCAGGGACAGGGACTCAACAAAATTAACATAAGCAATATAAAAGTAATGGAGAGAATAATGGCACTAAAGTACAACAAATCTCCAGGTCCATATGGTTTACATCTCAGGCATTTTAAAGAAGTAGATGAGAACATCGCAGATGCGCGAACGATAATCTTCCAAATTTCTCTCAATTTGGAAACCATTCCTTTAGTTTGGAAAATTGCTCACGTTACTCTGCTATTTAAGAAAGGTGATGGGGGAAACCAGTTAGCCTAACATCTATTGTCGAGAAATTGCTAGAATCTATAATTAAGAATAGGGTGACTAAACATTTTGAAAATTTTCAGCTGATCAGAGAGAACCAGCATGGGTTTGTAAAGGATAGGTCATGCTGAATCTTATTGAATTTTTGAAGAGGTGGCTAAAGTAATGGCAGGGGAATGTCTATAGATGCTATTTATATGGACTTCCTGAAGGCATTTGATAAAGTCCCGTATAAGAAACTGTTAGCTAAAGTTGCTGTTCATGGAATTGAAGAAAAATTATTGATCTGTTTAGCAAATTGGCTAAGTGGAAGGAGACAGAGAGTAGGGATAATTGGCATGATGTGACCAGTGATGTCCTGCAAGGATCTATGTTGGGGCCGCAACTATTCACTGTATTCATTAACGACTTAGATGATAGCCACATACGATGAAAACCACACATCCAGTTTGCTGATGACACAAAGATAAGCGGTATTGTAAGCAGTGTTGATGGAAGTATAACGTTACAAAGAGATACTGGATTAAGTGAATGAGTAAAACTGTAGCAAATGGATTTCAATGTAGGCAAATATGAGGTCATCAACTTTGGATCTGGAAAGGAAACTAAATGGTGAAAAGCTAGAAACAGTGGAGGTTCAGATAGACTTGGGGGCCCAGCTACACAGAGATCATTAAAATGTCATGAACAGAAAATACCCAACAAGGCTAATGGAATGCTGTCTTGTCTATCAAGAGAAATAGAATACAAGGGGGTAGAAGTCATGCTTCAGATATACAAAGCTCTGGTTAGACCACACCTAGAGTATTGTGAGCAGTTCTGGGCTCCACAACTTAGGAGGGAGGGAGTGCAGCGTAGATTTACCAGAATGATACCTGGATTCCAAGGATTAAGCTATGAGGAGTGATTAAACAAACTAGGGCTGTATCCCTTGGAAATCAGAAGATTAAGCAGTAATTTGATCAAAGATATTAGGAGGAACAGATACAGTCAATTGGGAGAATCTACTTCTACTGGTTGGGAGTCTAGGACTAGGGACCATAGTCTAAAAATGAGAGCAAGACCTTTCAGTAGTGAATTTAGGAAACAATTCATCATGCAGAATAGAAGTTTGGAACTCTTTTCCACAAATGGCAATTGATGCTAGATCAATTGTTAATTTTAAAACTGATATTGAAATATTTTTGCTAGCCAAAGGTATTAAGGGATATGGGGCTAAGGCAAGTATATGGAGTTAGATTGCAGATCAGTCATGATCTCATTGAATGGTGGAGTAGGCTCAAGGGGTTAAATAGCCTGCTCCTGTTCCTTTGTTCCTATGGTGACTCAATAGGCTATATTTTGGGGGGCAGTGGTTGTTACACTTGTACTTTCCTGCAGACTTTATATGGGCTTTTTCACTGGAAGAGTGGGCAAGAACATGGCTGATGGAATACAATATGGCAAAGTGTAAAGTTATCCACTTTGGTAGGAAGAATTAAAAAGCAGAATATTTTTTGTGTGGGAAATATTTGCATTGAGAGGGACCTGGGTGTTCTTGTACATGAAAGTTAACATGCAGGTACAGCAAGCAATTAGGAAGGCAAATGATATGCTATCTTTAGCTACAAAGGAATTGGAGTATAAAAATAAAGAAGCTTTACCACAATTATACAGGGTATTGGTGAAGTCACACCTGGCGTATTATACACATTTTTGGTCTCATTATCTAAGGAGGGATATACTTGACCTAGAGGGAGTGCAACAAATGTTCACTAGATTGGTTCCTCAATGAGAGGATTGTCCTATGAGGGAAGATTGAGTAGATTAGGCCTATATTCCCTGGAGTTTAGAGAATGGGAGATGATCTAATTGAAACATATACAATTCTTAAGGGGCTTGACAGGGTAGGTGCTGATGTTTCCCCTGGTTGAGAAATCTAGAACACAGGTTCACAGTCTCAGAATAAGGGGTCAACCTGAGATGAGGAGAAGTTTCTTCACTCAAAGGGTTGTGTATCTTTGGAATTCTTTACCCCAGAGAGCTGTGGATGCTCAGTCGTTGAGTATGTTCAAAACAAAGGTTGATTGATTTTTGGGTTCTAAGGGAATTAAGGGATATGGGGATAGTGCAGTAAGGTGGAGTTAAATAGAAAATCAGCCATGATTTTGTTGAATGGCATAGGAGGCTCAAAGGGCCAAATGGCCCCATCCAGCTACTATTTCTTAAGTTCTCATGTTCTTAATTCTTCTCAACCAACTATTGAAACAGTTCGACACCCCAACATCTAGGCCTGTGTGAACAGGGCAAGTAACTGTGGATCTCCTTAACCAACCAGATGAAGAATTGTTAATGAGCAGCGCAGAGTCTGACCAGAAAATGTAAGTTAGAATAATTAGTTCAATGTCAAATTAGTACATAAAGTGAGAATAAAGAGAGAGAAACAAAGATTGGATTAAGAGAGATATAAAAGAGACGGAGAGACAAAGTAAAAAAAAAAATTTTTTAATTTCCAACAATAATTAAAATCTGAAGGAATGAGATTCCACATATTTTTAAAGTTAATTTTCAGAGCCAGAGAGGTTATCTGACAATAATTGGGACTTATCATGTCATTAAAAGGGTTCTTACATTGGCGAGTTTAGTGCGCATGTGTCAGGTAAATACAGCAACTTCATGCCATTCAATATATTTGAATGACACCTCTCCCAGTATCACAAAGCTTATGGAGCAGCAAGGCAGCTTAGATAGCAAATTCCTGATTTACGTATTTAACTGTGCACAGTTCCAACTGTGCACTGGAAGTTGCTGTCTAATTTAATAATAGTGAGTGCTGTTAACCGCACCATTATTTTTAATGCCAAGATCCATCCCATTGACCGTTGACTTCCTGTTAAACTGGGACTGTTGCTGGTTGGTGTTTGACATCCTGTCACACTGGGATTATCATTCACTAATGTTATACTGGCTGTCCAGAAGGGATTGTTCCTGATTAACAAGACATATGTTACCTGGGGATTATCACTTACTCTTTGGGCTGGATTTAATGGGCCCCAGGAAATGGGCTAGGAGGTGGGAGGGCCCATAGAATTGTGACGGAAGGCTGAGGGGGGAGGGGGTGGGGGCGTGTGGAGGACACTTCGGCGTCCCATCGCACCACTTTTAAATCAGGGGCAGGAAAGACCGAAGCCAGCCTTCCCACCTTCCCACCCAGAGGCCAATTGTGGTCAAATGAGGTGACGTCCCTGCAGGCTTGGTGAGGGGGGGGTGCTCCTCCGTGGGCAATCTGTGGCCCATGGAGGGCTCCCCCTGCAAACACCCTACCTGCTGTAACACACCACCACCCACCCCCCCGGACTCATCACCAACCCTCTCCACCCATTGCCTGGGCCTGCCAGACTGGCCCCAGCGACTCCGCCTCACTTCCTCTTGTCCTGGTCTCCAGCACTGCACCTGCTCCCAGGCCTCCTGTGGTACTGGCTGTGTCCACCGCTTCCAGTGGCGCTGCTGATACTACTGAGCTGCCGGCCCCTCTGATAGGCGCTGGTGGGGATCCTGGCGCCAGGCACTAGAGGAGCTGAACGGCGTTGAATCATGCTGGGGGTGCTCCAGAGAGCCGAGGCGGGGTCTCCTAGCTTTTTCAGCCCACGCATGGAGTCCTGCCAGCACGTCTAAATCCGGCCCTTTGTGTAATATTGTGATCATCCCTGACTTATATAGAATGCCTATTAGATTGGGTTTGTCAAGTATTCACATTAGAAGTCCTATCGGATTGGAATTGATATTGCTGAGTTACCTACCACTGGCATTTTGTGTGAACTGAGCCTCAGCATTTTGGGCTCCAGCCTTGGTGTTACTCTCAAAGTGCAGCCAAATTGGCCACGCTCACAATCATTCCTCTTGCGCACGTGCAAAAGGAGGCTGCTTGCTACGCAATAGGACCGAAAACCTTCCCCTGGGGGCTACACACATTGCTTTTAAAGCCTTATTGAATGGGTTGTTGGCAAGTATATTTAAATATTTTTCATAATGACTGTTTTGAAAACAAGTCTGCTGCATTTTCCCATATGATGCAAACTGATAAGAATTTACTCACCCAATCGATCCTTGCATTAAACGACCACAGCATCATGTGATGCAGGTGGTGGGAACAGCCTAATGGCTCCCAGAGAATGTAGCAGTTTTTTTTTGCTGGCCTATGGAACTATAATACTCTGACAATTGTCAGGCCTATTCGTTAAACTGCCCGATTGTCATTAGATGGGATTAGAAAACATTGGGCAGAATCATGCTGGAGCCAGGCATCTCGCAGAGTGCCCCATTCAACTTTTCTCTGCACCCTTCAGCTCAAAATCTTTTAGTGTTGTAACTTGGTGGCAGTGTGAGCTGATAACAGGGTATCTGGGGCACGAGTGAATGGCAGGACCAACAACCTATCTCCTTAACTAATGAGATTTAAGAATTCAAAAAGAAACAGAGGAACGACAGAGAAGCAAGGTTAATCAAAGTCAAATTAGGTACAAAAAGAGGAATAAAGTTGGAAAGAAAGTCTGTGGGCTAAACTAGGCTGTGTGGCTGCTGTGTTTTAGGTGTTCCTAATGACTGGCAGCAATCTGCAGAGCAGAGAGAGGACAACGTGAATCAGGAGAAATATAAAAAACAGATGCAAAGTATGTTGTAAGAGTTGCAAAAAGGAATACGAGAAAAAAACTGACAAGAATAGCATAAAAGTTTTTATAAGTATATTAAGAGAAAAAGTGTAGCTAAGGATAATGTAGGCCCCTTAAAGGTAGACACAGATGGTAATATAATTGAAAATAAGGAAATAGCAGAGCAGCTAACTAATTACTTTGTATTGATCTGTAGAGGAAGAGGATAAAGTACCAAAGATATGAAAGCTCAAAACAAACAAAGAGGAGGAACGTACTAAATTTAATATAGGTAAAATAATGAGAATGGAAAAAAAAATAAGACTTAAGATTGACAACTCCAGGGTGCTAAGAGTCATTTATGGCACAGAAGAAGGCCATTCATCCCATCGAGTCCATGTTGGCTCTCCACGGAGCAATCCAGTCAGTCCCACTCCCCCGTTCGATCCCCATAGCCTGCAAGTTTATTTCCTCCAAGTGCCTGTACAATTTGCTTTTGAAATCATTGATTGTCTCTGCTTCCAGCAACCTTGTGGGCAGCGAGTTCCAGGTCATTACCACTCTCTATGTTGGGGCCACTCTCAGGGTTGGGGCCGACCATGACTCATGGCCCTCCTGCCTTGGGCGCTATGGCGTTGGAAGGATGAATGAGAACGGGCAGAGACTGCTTGAGTTGTGTACCTATCATAACCTCTGCATCACCAACTCATTCTTTCACACTAAACCCTGTCACCAGGTTTCATGGAGGCACCCAAGATCGCGTCGTTGGCACCAGCTAGACCTCATTGTCACAAGGCGAGCCGTTTTAAACAGTGTTCAAATCACACGCAGCTTCCACAGTGCGGACTGCGACACCGACCACTCCCTGGTGTGCAGTAAGGTTAGACTCAGACCAAAGAAGTTGCATCTTTCCAAGCAGAAGGGCCACCCGCGCATCAACACGAGCAGAATTTCTCACCCACAGCTGTTACAAAAATTTCTAAATTCACTTGTAACAGCCCTTCAAAACACTCCCACAGGGGATGCTGAGACCAAGTGGGCCCACATCAGAGATGCCATCTATGAGTCAGCTTTGACCACCTACGGCAAAAGCGCGAAGAGAAATGCAGACTGGTTTCAATGTCATAATGAAGAGCTGGAACCTGTTATAGCCGCTAAGCGCATTGCACTGTTGAACTACAAGAAAGCCCCCAGCGATTTAACATCCGCAGCACTTAAAGCAGCCAGAAGCACTGCACAAAGAACAGCCAGGCGTTGCGCAAATGACTACTGGCAACACCTATGCAGTCATATTCAGCTGGCCTCAGACACCGGAAACATCAGAGGAAAGTATGATGGCATGAAGAGAGCTCTTGGGCCAACCATCAAGAAGATCGCCCCCCTCAAATCTAAATCAGGGGACATAATCACTGACCAACACAAACAAATGGACCGCTGGGTTGAGCACTACCTAGAACTGTACTCCAGGGAGAATGCTGTCACTGAGACTGCCCTCCATGCAGCCCAGCCTCTACCAGTCATGGATGAGCTAGACATACAGCCAACCAAATCGGAACTCAGTGATGCCATTGATTCTCTAGCCAGTGGAAAAGCCCCTGGGAAGGACAGCATTACCCCTGAAATAATCAAGAGTGCCAAGCCTGCTATACTCTCAGCACTACATGAACTGCTATGCCTGTGCTGGGACGAGGGAGCAGTACGCCAGTACATGCGCGATGTCAATATCATCACCCTCTATAAAAACAAAGGTGACCGCGGTGACTGCAACAACTACCGTGGAATCTCCCTGCTCAGCATAGTGGGGAAAGTCTTTACTCGAGTCGCTCTGAACAGGCTCCAGAAGCTGGCCGAGCGCGTCTACCCTGAGGCACAGTGTGGCTTTCGTGCAGAGAGATCGACCGTTGACATGCTGTTCTCCCTTCGTCAGATACAGGAGAAATGCCGTGAACAACAGATGCTCCTCTACATTGCTTTCATTGATCTCACCAAAGCCTTTGACCTCGTCAGCGGACGTGGTCTCTTCAGACTACTAGAAAAGATCGGATGCCCACCAAAGCTACTAAGTATCATCACCTCATTCCATGACAATATTAAAGGCACAATTCAACATGGTGGCTCCTCATCAGAGCCCTTTCCTATCCTGAGTGGCGTGAAACAGGGCTGTGTTCTCGCACCCACACTTTTTGGGATTTTCTTCTCCCTGCTGCTTTCACATGCGTTCAAGTCCTCTGAAGAAGGAATTTTCCTCCACACAAGATCAGGGGGCAGGTTGTTCAACCTTGCCCGTCTAAGAGCGAAGTCCAAAGTACGGAAAGTCCTCATCAGGGAACTCCTCTTTGCTGACGATGCTGCTTTAACATCTCACACTGAAGAGTGCCTGCAGAGTCTCATCGACAGGTTTGCGGCTGCCTGCAATGAATTTGGCCTAACCATCAGCCTCAAGAAAGCGAACATCATGGGGCAGGACGTCAGAAATGCTCCATCCATCAATATTGGCGACCACGGTCTGGAAGTGGTTCAAGAGTTCACCTACCTAGGCTCAACTATCACCAGTAACCTGTCTCTAGATGCAGAAATCAACAAGCGCATGGGTAAGGCTTCCACTGCTATGTCCAGATTGGCCAAGAGAGTGTGGGAAAATGGCGCACTGACATGGAACACAAAAGTCCGAGTGTATCAGGCCTGTGTCCTCAGTACCTTGCTCTATGGCAGCGAGGCCTGGACAACGTATGCCAGCCAAGAGCGACGTCTCAATTCATTCCATCTTCGCTGCCTCCGTAGAATACTTGGCATCAGGTGGCAGGACCGTATCTCCAACACAGAAGTCCTCGAGGCGGCCAACATCCCCAGCTTGTACACACTACTGAATCAGCGGCGCTTGAGATGGCTTGGCCATGTGAGCCGCATGGAAGATGGCAGGATCCCCAAGGACACATTGTACAGCGAGCTCGCCACTGGTATCAGACCCACCGGCCGTCCATGTCTCCGGTTTAAAGACGTCTGCAAACGCGACATGAAATCCTGTGACATTGATCACAAGTCGTGGGAGTCAGTTGCCAGCGTTCGCCAGAGCTGGCGGGCAGCCATAAAGACAGGGCTAAAATGTGGCGAGTCGAAGAGACTTCGTAGTTGGCAGGAAAAAAGATAGAGGCGCAAGGGGAGAGCCAACTGTGCAACAGCCCCGACAAACAAATTTCTCTGCAGCACCTGTGGAAGAGCCTGTCACTCTAGAATTGGCCTTTATAGCCACTCCAGGCGCTGCTTCACATACCACTGACCACTTCCAGGCGCGTATCCATTGTCTTTCGAGATAAGGAGGCCCAAAAGAATGTAAAAAAGGTTCTTCCTCACATTCCCCCTGCATCTCTTACCAAAAACCTTCAAACTGTGTCCCCTAGTCATTGGACCATCTAAGCCTGTATTAATCTTGTACACCTCTGTCAAATCTCCCCTCAATCTCCTTTGCTCCAGGGAGAACAACCCCAGCTTTTCCCACCTAACCTTGGAACTAAAATCCCCCATCCCTGAAACCATACTGGTAAATCTCCTCTGCACCCTCTCAAGGACCCTCACATCCTTCCTGGAGTGTGGTGACTAGAACTGGACACAATACTCTAGTTAGGGCCTAACCAGAGGTTTATAAAGGTTCAACTTGCCTGCTTTTGTACTCTGTGCCTCTATTTATGAACCCAGATCTCATATGCTTTGCAGAGAAGTAGATGAGGAAATTGCAGATTTTCTAGTCATGATGTTGATTCAGGTAATATCCTCTTGCATTGGTAAATTGCCAGTGCCACTCCATTGTTTAAGAGGGGCAGGTGAGAGAAAGCAGAAAATTATAGACCTATTAGTCTCAAATTTTTGTGGGGAATTTACTGGAATCTGTTATTGGGGACAGTGTGACTGAGTACTTAGACAAATATGAACTGACCAGGGAAAGCCAGCATGGATTTGTAAAAGTAGTTCATGTCTAACTCACTTAGTTGAATTAAGTTCATGTCAAATTCACCTCGTTGAATTTAGAATCATAGAATCATAAAATGGTTACAGCAGAGAAGGAGGCCATTGGGCCCATTGTGCCCATGTTGCTTCTCTGCCAAATCAATGTCGCTAATCCCACACCCCGCCTTTTCCCCATACCTTGCAATTTTTTTCTCTTCAGATGCTTATCCAATTTCCTTTTGAAGGCCATGGTTAAATCTGCCTCCACCACGTTCTCAGGCAATGCATTCCAGATCCAAACCATTCTCTGGGTAAACAGGTTTTTCCTCATATTGCTGTTCGTTCTTTTGCCATTCACTTTGAATCGGTGTCCACTGGTTCTCGACCCTTCTGCCAATGGGAAACGTTTCTCCCTATCTATTCTGTCTAAACCCCTCATGATTTTGAATACCTCTATCAAATATCCTCAGAATCTTCTCTTCTCTAAGGAGAAAAACCTCAGTTTCTCCAGCCTATCCATGTAACTGAAGCTCCTCATCCTTGGAATCATTTTTGTAAATCTTTTCTGCATTCTCTCTAATGCCTTCACATTCTTCCTAAAGTCCAGTGCCCAGAATTGGACACAATACTCCAGCTGAGGCCGAATCATGTTTTATACAGGTTTACCATAACTTCCTTGCTCTGTGCCTCTATTTATAAATCCAGGATCCTGAATGCCTTACTAATTACTTTCTCGGGATCTGGAGATTAGGGATGTCCTGCTACCTTCAATAATTTGTGTACATATACCTGCAGGTCTCTCTGCTCCTGCGCCCCATTTGGAATTGTACTAGAATTTTTTGAGGTTACTAACGTGCTAGATGAGGGAGTGGGTATGGTTGTCATTTATATGGATTTCAGAAGGCATTCAATGAGATTCCACACAAGAAACCTTAAAAATTAGAGTTAAATAGTTCAGGGATGATGTGCCACGAAGCACTTCTTCAAGCACCAGGTAATGGAAATCTGGAATTCTCTTCCCCAAAAATGTTGCTGAGGCTCGGTCAATTGAAAATTTCAAAACTGAGATTGATAGATTAATGTTCGGTAAGCATACGAAAAGATATGGAAGCAAGGCAGGTAAATGGAGTTGAGAAATGGATCAGTCATGACCTAATCGGAAGGTGGAACAGGCTCAAGGAGCTGAACGGCCGACTGCTGCCCTTATGATGAATTGGAGAGGATTTTCAAAGAGCTGGCACAGGCATGATGAACTGAATGGCGTCTTTCTGTGCTGTATGCTTCGAAGGCCTAGAAATTGGGCCATGTAGCACTATTGTTCAAGCACTAGAAGGCCTCCTAAATGCGCAAAATGGCGGGCAGGAAGCAAGTGCAAATCTCCAGTAGAAATGAGCTGTCTGCCATATTGGGTTTGAACAAACAAGAGGCGTCCTTTACCCATGTCTGAAGCAGACGTTAATCCCTTTACAAATGCAAATAAGGGCCTAACATCTGCTTCAGTTCCCTACTGCAACATTGGCCTGTCCTCAGGCAGCAGTGCCTGTTGCTCTGAGGGATACCAACGCTGCAGAATGCCTACAACAAAAAAGATAAGTTACTTTCCTGTAAAACATCATTTTGTTGTCAATCCCAGTCCTGCAATCTCCGCCCCTGGCCTCCAGGCCCTGACCTTTGATCTCTTCCCAAACTCTGCCTGACTTCCAGGCTCCCAATCCCAACTATCGACCTCCCCGTCCCACCTTGGCCCCGACCTTCAGGCCCCAGCCTCTGATCTCTCTTGCCCCAGGCAATAGCCCATACCTACCATCCATTCACACCACCTCCAATTTCCCGCCCTTAGAATTCAGCCCCTGAGCTCCCTCACTTATCCCCTGACATCCCTAATCTCCAGATCCTGATCACATCGTCTTCTGCCGACTGGCACTACCTCCCCCCACCTCCGGCCAGCCCCAAACACTCTCCCCGTGCAGTGATCACCAATCTGAGACTTGCAATTCATTTTTGCAACCTGCAGTTTAACCTCCCACCACCCTCGAGGCCCGATGTTTGCAAACGATCGCCCACCCGAGGCCCAAAATAACCCACCCAAAGCCATCATTTACCTTTGTACCAGAACTTTCTTCACTTAGCTAATTAGGGCTCCTCCCACAGCACTGTCTGAAAGGGAATGAAGACAGGGGCCCAATATCCAGGGCTTCTCATGCATCACTGGTTGTGCATGGGGTAACTTCACTATGTGGGGTGGAGGGAGGTGTCCCAAATTTCTAGCTTTATCATTTTGAAAATTATAACAGAAGAGCAAGTACTGGTTTAACAAAATAACAGTCTGTGTGAAATTTAAAGTGGACCAAGAAGAGAAAAAGAAGCACCTGATTGATATGAAAGGCCATAGGAACATATTAACGACAGATTAGGAAAGAAGATAGATATCTAGGTCGTACTAAGACAAGAGTCTAGGATGAAACTGATGTCACCACAGTCCAAGGATAAAAGACATGGATTATGGGAAAATAAACAAGCAAAAGAAGGAGAATAGCATCTCAAAAAACATAAAGGGAAAAAGGAAGATTAGGAGAATAAAAGGCAAATGGAGAATGTGAAAGGATAAAAAGATAGTTGAATAAAAGTTTAGAAAGATCTGAGAGAAGAAAACAGGAGGGATACAATTTTTAAAAAAGTGGTGGATAAAAGAGAGTAAAGGGACAAATACTAGCAAAAATGTGGAACTGAGACATGACCAAAGAAAAAAACAAAGTAAAGCAAATAAAGCAGAAATATTCCAATAGAAATAAAATGGAAAATAAACTATGAGGATATGTCTGAAGAAGGTAAGCAAAAATAACATAAAAGAGAATTGGAAATGCAGATAGATCTGACGTAAAGATGCAATGCAGGCACAAAATAAACAGCAAAAAGGGGAAAATGCTTTTGAAACAGAAATCCATATGTGGAAGAGAAAAGGTATGAAGGCAAGAAGTCTCACACAGGGTAAAGAAATCGACAGAGAAACAAGAACGAGAGGATAAAACTGTTTAAAATAAATAAAAATACCATTGAATAAAAAATACAATATGGAGCTGAAAGGAAAGGGAAGAAGAGAGTGCAGAACAAATTAAGAGAGCAGGAAAGAAAAAGCAGAAACTAAAAAAATGAAAGGGTAAACAGCCAAATTGAAGTTTGAAAGAAAAACTAAGCTGGAGTGTTCATTATGTTCAAAATGCAATGCAGTTGTTCATGTTCGGGCATGTTAATAAAAATGTATTTTTTATTTTATATTTTTCTTTAATTCAATCATGGGATGTGGGCATCGCTGGCTAGCATAGTATTTATTGTCTATCCTCAATTGCCCTTGAGAAGGTGATTGTGAGCCACCATCTTGAACCGCTGCAGCCCATGTGGGGTAGGTACACCAACAGTGCTGTTAGGAAGAGAGCTCCAGGATTTTGACCCAGCGACAGTGAAGGAACAGTGATATAGTTCCAAGTCAGGATGGTGTGTGACTCGGAGGGGAACTTGCAGGTGGTGGTGTTCCCACGCAACTACTGTCCTTGTCTTTCTAGGTGGTAAACATTGCGGGTTTGGAAGGTGCTGTGTAAGGTGCCTTGGTGCATTGCTGCAGTGCACTTTGTACCCACTGCTGCCACTGTGCATTGGTAGTGGAGGGAGTGAATGTTGTGGATGGGGTGCCAATCAAGCGGGCTGCTTTGTCCTGGATGGTGTCGCTGCACCAATCCAGGCAAGTGGACTGTATTCCATCACGCACCTGACTTGTGCCTTGTAGTTGGTGGACAGGCTTTGGGGAGTCAGGAAGTGATTTACCTGTCGCAGAATTTCTAGCCTCTGACCTGCTCTTGTAGCCACGGTATTCATATGGCTACACCAATTCAGTTTCTGGTCAATGGTAACCCCCAGAATGTTTGTAGTCAGGGATTCAATGATCGTAATGCCATTGAATCGCATGGGGAGATGGTTAGATTCTCTCTTGTTTGCGATAGTCATTGCCTGGCATTTGTGTGGCATGAATATTACTTGCTATTTATCAGCCCAAGCCTGGATGTTGTCCAGATTTTGCTGCATTTCTGCACGGACTGCTTCAGTATCTGAGGAGTTGCGAATGGTGCTGAACATTGTGCAATCATCAGCGAACATCCCCACTTCTGACCTTATGATTGAAGGAAGGTCATTGATGAAGCAGCTGAAGATGGAGCTATAGTGATAGAGGATTCTATCGTAAGGTACCAGATAGGCTATTCTGTGGCCGCAAACGTGACTCCAGGATGGTATGTTGCCTCCCTGGTGCTAGGGCCAAGGATGGCACGGAGTGGCTGCAGGACATTTTGAAGAGGGTGAACAGTCAGAGGTCATAGTATACATTGGTACCAACAACATAGGTAGAAAGAGGGATGAGGTCCTGCAACAAGAATTTAGGGAGCTAGGTAGCAGATTAAAAAGCAGGACCTCAAAGGTTATAATCTCTGGATTACTCCCAGTGCCACGTGCTAGTGAGTATAGGAATAGGAGGATAGAGCAGATGAATGCGTGGCTGAGGAGATGGTGCGGGAGGGAGGGCTTTTGTTCCTGGATCACTGGGTTTGTTTCTGGCAAAGGTGGGACCTGCACAAGTTGGACGGGTTGCACCTGAACCGGAATGGGACCAACATCCTTGCCGGGAGGTTTGCTAGTGCTGTTGGGGAGGATTTAAACTAATTTGGCAGGGGGATGGGATACAGAGTGGAGGTACAGTAGGGAGTGATGCACAGCCAAATATAGACGAGAAACTGAGTCAGTCTGGAAGGCAGAGCAAATATAGAACTGATCAGGCACAAGCGAATAATGCAAGACTGGATTGCATCTATTTTAACGCAAGGACTCTTCCTAGTAAGGCAGGTGAATTGAGGGCATTGATTAACACATGGGAATATGATATTATTGTTATCACAGAGACATGGTTGATGGAAGGGCAGGACTGGCAGCTTAATATTCTAGGGTGTAGAATCTTCAGGCGTGACAGGGGAAGGGGTAAAAGAGGAGGTGGCATTGCATTATTGATCAAGGAGTCAATTACTGCAGTAAGGAGGGATGATATCTTAGAAGGTTCCTCAAATGAGGCCATATGGGTAGAGCTTAAAAACAAAAAGGGGGCAATCACTTTGCTGGGAGTGTACTACAGCCCTCCAAACATTCAGGGAGATTTAGAGGAGCAGATATGTAGGCAAATCTCAGAGAGGTGTAAAAATAATAGGGTAATAATAGTAGGAGATTTCAACTTCCCCAATATCAACTGGGATAGTCTTAGCTCAAAAGGCTTAAAGGGGGCGGAATTCTTAAAGTGCATACAGGAGAACTTTTTTGAGCCAGCACGTAGAAAGTCCTACAAGAGGAGGGGCGGTACTGGACCTAATCTTAGGGAATGAAGCCAGACAAGTGGTAGAAGTGTCAGTGAGGGAGCATTTCAGGGATAGTGACCATAACTCTGTAATATTTAAGGTAGTTATGGAAAAGGATAGAGATGGACTGGAAATCAAGGTACTGAATTGGGGGACGGCAGATATCAATATGATAAAACAGGATCTGGCCAAAGTGGACTGGGAGCAGCTACTTGTAGGAAAGTCTACATCAGACCAGTGAGAGTCATTCAAAGAGGAAATAGTGAGAGTTCAGGGCCAACATGTTCCCGTAAAGGTGAAGGGTAGGACCAATAAGTCCAGGGAACCCTGGATGTCAAGGGAAATAGAGGATTGAATAAGGGAAAAAAAGAGGCTTATGGCAAATTCAGAGGGCTGAAAATAGCGGAGGCCCTAGAGGAATATAGAAAGTGCAGCGGGGTACTAAAAAGTAATTAGGAGAGTGAAGAGGGGACACGAAAAAACACTGGTGGGCAAGATAAAGGAAAATCTCAAGGCGTTTTGTAAGTAGATTAAGGGCAAGGATAACCAGGGAAAGAGTAGGGCCCATTAGAGACAAAAGTGGCAATCTTTGTGTGGAGCCAGAGGACATAGGTGAGGTTTTAAATGATTACTTTTCATCTGTGTTCACTATGGAGAAGGACGATGTAGGTGTAGAGATCAGGGAAGGGGATTGTGATATACTGGAACAAATTAGCATTGAAAGGGAGGAAGTATTAGCTGTTTTAGCGGGCTTAAAAGTGGATAAATCCCCAGGCCCTAATGAGATGTATCCCAGGCTGTTATGTGAGGCAAGGGAGGAGTTTGCAGGGGCTCTGACACAAATTTTCAAATCCTCTATGGTCACAGGAGAGGTAACAGAGGACTGGAGGACAGCGAATGTGGTACCATTATTCTGGAAGGGTAGCAAGGATAAACCAGGTAATTACAGGCCAGTGAGTCTAACATCAGTGGTTGGGAAACTTGGAAAACATTCTGCGGGACAGGATTAATCTCTACTTGGAGAGGCAGGGATTAATCAGGGATAGTCAGCATGGCTTTATCAGGGGGAGATTGTGTCTAACAAACCTGAGTGAGTTTTTCGAGGAAGTGACAAGATTTGTAGATGAGGGTAAAGCAGTTGATGTAGTCTACATGGACTTCAATAAGGCTTTTGATAAGGTCCCGCATGGGAGATTGGTTAAGAAGGTAAGAGCCCATGGGATCCAGGGCTATTTGGCAAATTGAATCCAAAATTGGCTTAGTGGCAGGAGGCAGAGGGTCATAGTTGAGGGTTGTTTTTGTGAGTGGAAGCCTGTGACCAGTGATGTACTGCAGGGATTGGTGTTGGCACCCTTGCTGTTTGTAGTGTACATTAATGATTTAGACGTGAATATAGGAGGTATGATCAGTAAGTTCACAGATGACATGGAAATTGGTGGTGTCGTAAATAGTGAGGAGGAAAGCCTTAGATTACAGGACGATATAGATGGGCTGGTAAGATGGGCGGTGCAGTGGCAAATGGAATTTAATCCTGAGAAGTGTAAGATGATGCATTTTGGGAGGACAAACAAGGCAAGGGAATATAAAATGGATGGTAGGACCCTAGGAAGTACAGGGGGATCAGAGGTACCTTGGTGTACTTGTCCATAGATCACTAAAGGCAGCAGTACACGTAGATAAGGTGGTTAGGAAGGAATATGGGATACTTGCCTTTATTAGCCGAGGTATGGAATATAAGAGCAGGGAGGTTATGATGGAGCTGTATAAAATGCTAGTTAGGCCAAAGCTGGAGTACTGTGTACAGTGTACAGTTCTGGGCACCACACTATAGGAAGGATGTAATTGCACTGGAGAGGGTGCAGAGGAGATTCACCAGGATGTTGCCTGGGCTGGAGCATTTCAGTTATGAAGAGACTGGATAGGCTAGAGTTGTTTTCCTTAGAGCAGAGAAGGTTGAGGGGGGACTGGATTGAGGTACACAAAATTATGAGGGGCATTGATAGGATAGATAGGAAGAAACTTTTTCCCTTAGTGGAGGTGTCAATAACCAGGGGACATAGATTTAAGGTAAGGGGCAGGAGGTTCAGAGGGGATCTGGGGAAAAAAGATTTCACCCAGAGAGTGGTAAGAATCTGGAACACACTGCCTGAAGGGGTGGTAGAGGCAGGAACCATCACAACATTTAAGAAGTATTTAGGTGAGCACTTGAAACGCCATAGCATACAAGGCTATGGCACAAGTGCTGGAAAATGGAATTAGAATAGATAGGTGCTTGATGGCCGGCACAGACACGATGAGCCGAAGGGCCTGTTTCTTTGCTGCATAACTCTATGACTCTATGACTCTATGGTTGGGCCGAGGACACTACCCTGAGGACCTCCTGCAGCAATGTCCTGGAGCTGAGATGATTGACCTCCAACAACCACAACCATCTTCCTTTGCACTAGGTATGACTCCAACCAGCAGAGAGTTTTCCCCTGATTCCCATTGACTACAGTTTTGCTAAGGCACCTTAATGCCATACTCGGTCAAATGCTGCCTTGATGTCAAAGGCAATCGCCCTTACCTCACCTCTTGAGTTCAGCTCTTTTGTCCATGTTTGGACCAAGGCTGTAATGAGGTCAGGAGCAGAGTGGCCCTGGCGGAACCCAAACTGAGCATCGGTGAGCAGGTTATTGCTCAGCAAGTGCTGGTTGATAGCATTGTTAATGACACCTTCCATCGCTTTACTGATGATCGAGAGTAGACTGATGGGTGGTAATTGGCCGGGTTGGATTTGCTCTGCTTTTTGTGTCCAGAACATACCTGGGCAATTTTCCACATTGCTGGGTTGATGCCAGTGTTGTAGCTGTACTGGAACAGCATGGCTAGAGGGGCGCCAAGTTCTGGAGCACATGTCTTCAGTATTATTGCCGGAATGTTGTCAGGGCCCATAGCCTTTGCAGTATCCAGTGCCTTCAGTTGTTTCTCAATATCATGCAGAGTGAATCGAATTGGCTGAAGACCGGCATCTGTGATGCTGGGGACTTCAGGAGGAGGCCGAGATGGATCATCCACTCGGCACTTCTGGCTGAAGATTGTTGCAAATGCTTCAACCTTAACTTTCGTACTGATGTACTGAGCTCTCCCATCATTGAGGATGGGGATATTTGTGTAGCCACCTCTTTCATTTGGTTGTTTAATTGTCCACCACCATTCACGACTAGATGAGGCAGGACTGCAGAGCTTAGATCTGATCTGTTGGTTATGGGATCACTTATCTCTGCCCATCACTTGCTGCTTACGCTGTTTGGCACGCAGGTAGTCCTGGGTTGTAGCTTCACCAGGTTGACACCTAATTTTGAGGTATGCCTGGTGCTGCTTCTGGCATGCCCTCCTGCACTCTGCATTGAACCAGGATTGATCCCCGGCTTGATGATAATGGTAGAGTTGGGGATATGCCGGGTCATGAGGTTACAGATTGTGGTTGAGTACAATTCTGCTGCTGCTGATGGCCCACCGTGCCTCATGCTGTAGACCCTGTCTAACAGCTATGTCCTTTAGGACTTGGCCAGCTCGGTGAGTAATGGTGCTACCAAGCCACGATTGGTGATGGACTTTTAAGTCCCCTACACAATGTACAGTCTGCGCCCTTGCCACCCTCAGTGCTTCCTCCAAGTTGTGTTTAACATGGAGGAGTACTGTTTCATCAGCAGGAGGTTTCCTTGCCCATGTTTGACCTGATGCCATGGGACTTCATGGGGTCCGAAGTCATTGTTGAGGACTCCCAAGGCAACTCCTCCCCACTGTATACCACTGCGCTGCCACCTCTGGTGTGTCTGTCCTGCTGGTGCACAGGACATATCTGGAGATGGTGATGGTGGTGTCAGGGACATTGTCTTCAAGGTATGATTCCATGAGTATGACTACATCAGGCTGCTGCTTGACTAGACTATGGGACAGCTCTCCTAACTTTGGCATGTCCCCAGATATTAGTAAGGAGGATGGGCTAGATTTGCCATTGTCGTTTCTAGTGCCTATGTTGATGCCGGGTGCTCCGTCCGGTTTCATTCCTGATTGACTTTGTAGTGGTTTGATACAACTGAGTGGCTTTCTAGGCCATTTCAGAGGGAATTTTAAGAGTGAACCACATTGTTGTGGGTCTGCAGTCACATGTAGACGAGAACAGGTAAGGACAGCAGATTTCCTTCCCTAAAGGACATAAGTGATCCAAATGGGTTTTTATGATGTCATGCAGGCCCCCACCTGCCAAGAATGAGACATATTAATTTCACCACATGGACATTAAATTTCAAATTGTTGCTGGGAAGAACAGAAGGCCTGACACAAGGGGTTGCCAAGCCCCCTGGCTGGAAATACATTTTTGCATATTAACAAACAGTATTTGTAGACAAAGGACTATTCCCTGACCCACTCAATACACAAAGCCAGAAGTGGTTATACCAGTCACGTGACTACCCTGCTGGCCAACTTGGGGAGTTTTAAATGGTAGAGACAGGGTTTGAACTGAGAAAAAGCTCTGTGCTCCTGGATTGAAAAGACCTTCTCCCCTCCTGTCTGCTCCCATTTCTTTCTCACAGAACTGAAACACACTGAAGACACTTGAATGCCAAGAGAGAAAAGTGTCCTACAGTGAACAAGGTTTAAGAAGAATACTGGGCCCCAACGAAAAGCAAGATCAACCTGCAAAAGGACTCTACAGTGAGCTCGAAGATCCGTAACAAACTCTTCAGATATTGCCTCGCACCTTCCTATTTATTTTTCTTCTGCTCTTTTCTGTCTCAATTTGCATGTGCGTATCGCATATGCATGCTATCGTGGGCGCGTTTTGTATCTGTAGGCGTCAACCAAATTAGAGTTTAGTTTAAGTTTAATAAAATTTCACTTTTCTTCTTTAAACCTAAGAAAGTCTGTTTGTGCTCATTTCTTTGCCTTATAATTGGAAAGCAATGAACAAGGATTCACCAAGGGGGAGCTAACAACATAGTGTGGTTAAAATTAAATCCTGTTACGGTAAGACCAGGTGAAGGCTGAGAGGGAACCCTAGACACCTTTCTCACCTGGTCATAACAATAACAATGGTATCATGGTCATCATTAGACTAGCTTTTAATTCCAGATTTATTAATTGAATTCAAATTACACCTTCTGCCGTGGTGGGTTTCAAACCCATATCCCCAGAGCATTAACCTGGGTCTCTGATACAGTGACAATATCAATATGCCACTGCCTCCCCTTGAGCATGCTATGAGCAGTTAGATGCCATTGTTACTTATTATAACCTTCTACCTCTGATTTTCACTTTCAATAATTGTGCCTGTATGTAGTTTACATGTATTGCTTTCTCTGACCTACAGTAAACAAAATTGTGCTTCTCTAAATCATTCACCTGCTAATTTAAATGGCTGTAACATTCAACCAGCACTAAGCGCACTGTTAAATGGCTGTAAAGCAGCATATGTGACTGACTAGAGCACAGTCAGTGTTCATGACATCGTTCTGAGTTTCTAGAATGCATGAATGGCATTTGAACACCATATTATGGCAACTGAAGGGAGAAAGGTTTGTACTTTACTAAAATTATAAGTAAATAAGCATTGTTCAAGATGAAATTCACTTGAATATTTAATTCCTGAATCACTGCAACTGAGAAATTGCAATGAATTTTTTATTAATTCATTCATGGGATGTGGGTTGTCGTTGGCTAGGCCAGCATTTATTGCCCCTGTCTAATGGCCCTTGAGAAGATGGTGGTGAGCTGCCTTCTTGAACCGCTGCAGTCCATGGGAGGTAGGTACACCCACAGTGCTGTTAGGAAGGGAGTTCCAGGATTTTGACCCAGCCACAGTGAAGGAACGGTGATATAGTTCTAAGTCAGGATGGTGTGTGACTTGGAGGGGAACTTGCAGGTGGTGGTGTTCCCATGTATTTGCTGCCCTTGTCCTTCTAGTTGGTAGAGGTCGCAGGTTTGGAAGGTGCTGTCGAAGAAGCCTTGGTGCATTGCTGCAGTGCATCTTGTATATGGTACACACTGCTGCCATTGTGCGTCAGTGGTGGAGGGAGTGAATGTTTGTGGATGGGATCCCAATCAAACGGGCTACTTTGTCCTGGATTGTGTCGAGCTTCTTCAGTGTTGTTGGATCTGCACCCATCCAGGCAGGTGGAGAGTATTCCATCACACTCCTGACTTGTGCCTTGTAGATGGTGGACAGGCTTTGGGGAGTCAGGAGATGACTTACTCGCCACAGGATTCCTAGCCTCTGACCTTCACTTGTAGCCATAGTATTTATATGGCTACCCCAGTTCAATTTCTGGTCAATGGTAGCCCTAGGATGTTGATAGTGGGGGATTCAGTGGTGGTAATGTCATTGAATGTCAAGGAGAGATGGTTAGATTCTCTCTTATTGGAGATAGTCGTTGCCTGGCACTTGTGTGGCGCAAATGTTACTTGCCACTTATCAGCCCAAGCCTGAATATTGTCCAGGTCTTGCTACATTTCTACAAGGACTGCTTCAGTATCTAAGGAGTCACAAATGGTACTGAACATGGTGCAATCATCAGCGAACATCCCCACTTCTGACCTTATGATTGAAGGAAGGTCATTGATGAAGCAGCTGAAGATGGTTGGGCCTAGGACACCACCCTGAGGAACTCCTGCAGTGATGTCCTAGAACTGAGATGATTGACCTCCAACAACCACAACCATCTTCATTTGCGGCAGGTATGACTCCAACCAGCAGAGAGTTTTCCCACTGATTCCCATTGACTTCAGTTTTACTAGGGCTCCTTGATGCCATACCTGGTCAAATGCTGCCTTGATATCAAGGGCAGTCACTCTCACCTCATCTCTTGAGTTCAGCTCTTTTGTCCTTGTTTGAACCAAAGCTGTAATGAGGTCAGGAGCTCATGATGAGTGGCCCTGGCGGAACCGAAACTGAGCATCACTGAGTAGGTTATTGCTAAGCAAGTGCCGCTTGATGGCACTGTTGATGACACCTTCCATCACTTTACTGATGATTGATGATGCAAGTGAATTCTAACCCTGCCCTTGTCATACTTGCCAACAATTTCCAGTTGAGCATCTATATGATGTGAACAGTTGACATGGATGTATCAGTGGAGCTAGATCTTTCCAGTATGGCTGGGTGGAAATTTGGGGAAACTATAGTCAGTCGTTCATGCTTGTATAACTTAAAATCCTGATGGTCTCTGCAGAACAGTAAGCCACACTCACTACTTTCAGGGACCTGTGCACACAGTCACCATGTGCAGGCTCTGCAAACCCTGTAGAAATTCCTGAAATCAATTAATAAAAACCAAATTCTCAGTCTCATTCATTTGCCTTGAATCAATGACCTTCGTCATAGGCCTTTTTTAAAATTTGCTTAGTTATATAGTGCTTTTTGAGTGGCCATCCTTCTTTGTGTTTTAGATTCTTATGTATGGTTAGTGATTGACATTACACTTCCTGTTTGACATTAAATCCTATGTTTGACTGAGTTTTTATTTCTTATTGACATTGAACCTTACGATTTGTTACTAGCTGACATTATGTGGGCAGTTTCCCTCTGCCTAATACACTGTGTGTCAGTTCTGAGGGCCTTTGGGAGAGGAGAAATGTGCTGCAACCTGGGCCATGAAATTTGTGAACCCCCCAAAACGGGCTTGAGGATCTCAATGCGTGATTAACCCTTACCCGTTCTTCCGATGCAGGCAAGGCACAAACTTGGTGCTGCCTGCTAATTTAAATTCAGCTGGCACTAAGCACACTGGTAAGTGGCTGCATGCCTACTAAAGGTTATAGCTGCCAATACTAGCCCTCCATGAGATGGTAATGGAAGCAACATAAAGTGACCTACTTAATCTTGTTTTCATTAAACTGTATGTCACAGATAATTCTACCCAAAATAATATTGGTAATGACCATTGCACAGTGTTTATGAAGACAAAATTTCATCATGACTTTGAGGACATCCTCCAATGTGTAGTGTGGCACTACCACCTTGCTAAATAGGACAGGTTACAGTCAGAGCCCCAAAAGTCGGCTTCCTTGAGGATCTGAGGGCCATCAGCAGCAGCAGCAAAATTGTACATCGCCATGATCTGTAACCTTATGTTCCAGCATCATTATCAAGCTGGGAGACCAACACTGATTCAATGCAGAAAGTAGAGAACATGCCAGGAGCAGCACCAGAATACCTTAGAATGATGCACCAAGCTAGTGAATCTATAACATACAGCTACCTGCACTCTAAACAGCTAAAGAAGCAGACTTCCCCTATAATGAGAGTTAAGTTGCTCCATTGCCAATAAAGTTGAGATCTAGCATAACCATCAAGATTCATGCTGGACAACTGGGCAACTAATTGCAGTAGGATCCATGAACATTCCCATCCTCATCCATGATGGAAGCCAGCATGTGAGTGCAACAGACAAGGCTAAAGTGTTTGCGAACATTTTAACCCGAAAGTGTCAAATGGGTAATCGTACTAGGCTTCCTACCAAGATCAATCATTTCATAGATGTCAATGTCTAGCCAAATTCAGTTCCTCTGTGGAAAATTAAAAGAAGTGGCTATGTATACACTGAACACAACAAAGGTTGTGTGCTGTGACAACATTCCAGCTTTGATGCTGAAGAACTGCATTGTAAGTTAATAGTGTAATAAATAGAGGCACGGCAGAGCTCCTCAGCCACATTCGATGCACATCCTGTACCATGTGGGAACTCCAAGAAACTTCTCATGTCCTGGACAGCCACTTATGCAGGAATTAGTCAGCTAGAAGAGCTCAAGCTCTAGATTTCGGTGCTTGAGCAGTTGGCCTCACTGCAGTGTATCCATGAGGCTGAGAGCTACATGAATAGCATATTTCCAGATGTGGTCTCACCGCAGATTAAGAGAGTGCAGTCAGAGAGGGAATGGTGACCACCAGGCAGTGAAGGAGAACCAGACAGGCAGTGCAAGAGTCCCTGGAGTCTATCTTGCTCTCCAACCAGTATTCAGTTCTGAATACTGAAGAGAGTGATGGTTCCTCTGGGGTGTGCAGTTAGAGCCAAGTCCACGGCACCACAGCTTTGCTCATCTGTACAGGGGGGCAGAAGGAAGATTGGAAAAGCAATAGTGATAGGGGATTCTATAGTTAGGGAACTAGTTAGATGTTTCTGTGGCCACAGACATGAATTTTGGATGGTATGTTGCTTCCCTGGTGCCAGGGTCAAGGATGTCACTGAGTGGTTGCAGAGCATTCTGAGGAGAGTGAACAGCCAGCAGTAGTGGTCCATATCGGTACCAAGGACATAGGCAGAAAGAGGGATGAAGTCCTGCAGGCAGAGTTTAGGGAACTAGGAAAGAAACTAGCAAGTAGGACCTCAAAGGCAGTAACCTCTGGATAGTGAGTATGGAAATAGGATAATAGAGCAGTTGAATGTGTGGCTGGACAGATGGTGCAGGAGGGAGGGCTTTAGATTCCTGGGATATTGGGACACGCTCTGGGGGAGGTAGGATTAGTACAGGCCAGACAGGTTGCACCTGAACAGAGCCGGGACCAATGTCCTTGAGGAGCAGTTTGCTAGTCCTAGTGGGCAGGGTTTAAATTAACTTGACAGGGGGATGGGAACTAGAATGTAACATTAGAGAGGAAAAACAATGTGTATAAAGAATTGGGAGAGACAAATTGCACCAGAGTAAGAAATAGTAAAGTATTAGATGGGGTCAGAGTAAGAAGGAATGTGTTAAGGTCTAAATTAAGTTTACAGTGCATATACATGAATGCAGGGAGCATGGTCAATAAGGTTGATGAGCTGCAGGAGCAGTTAGCCAAGTGGAAATATTATGCGGCAATAAAGGAAACCTGGTTCAAAAAAGGGCAGGTCTGAACACTAAACCCTAGATAGAAGGTGTTCAGGAAGAAAGGGAAGGAAAGGAGAAGGGATGGAAGAATTGATTAAGGATACTATTACAATGCTGAAGAGAAAGGATGTCCTAAAGAGGTGTATTCTATAGGCCACCAGTGGGAAAGCTACAGCAGAACATATTTGCAAGGAAATTACAGAGAGGTGCAGAAACGGTATTGGGGAATTTAATTATCCTAATATAGACTGGGATAGTAATAATGTAAAGGGCAGAGAGGGGGAAAAGATTCTGAAGGGTGTTCAGGACAATTTTCTCGATCAATATGTTTTCGGCCCAACCAGGAAGAAGGTGTTGCTCGATCTAATTCTGGGCAATAAAGTGAGACAAGTGGATCAAATATCAATAGGGGAACATTTAGGGGACATTGATCTTAGTATCATAAGGTTTTGGTCAATGGAAAAGGACCAGGAGCAATCCAGAGTAAAAATAATTAATTGGAGGAGGGCCAATTACAAAGAGGGAAGAACAGATCTGGCCTAGGTAAATTGGAATCAAAGATTAGTAGGCAAAGCTGAAAACTGTAATGGAACAATGGGCTGCCTTTAAAGAGAAGACGGTTCAGGTACAGCCAAGGTGCATTCCCACAGTGGGGGGGGGGGGGGGGGGCGGGGGGGGTGGGGAGTTAGGACAAGCAAAGTCAGAGCTTGCTACATGATGAACAAGATGGAGAGTAAGATGAAGCAGAAAAAAGGTGCGCAAGGCAGATGTCAGGTTGCTAATACAGGTGAGAACCACACTGAATATCAAGAGTTCAGAGGAGAAGTGAAAAAAGAAATGAGAAGCAAAGAGAGAGCATGTGAAGAGACTGGCAATTAATAGAAAAGGGAATCCAAAAGTCTTATATAGGCATATAAATGGTAAAAGGGTAGTAAAAGGAGGAGTAGGGCCAGTTAAGGACTAAAAAGCAGATTTGTTCATGAAAGAAGAGGGCATGACTGAAGCATTAATGAATACTTTGCATCTGTCTTTACCAAGGAAGAAGATGCTGCCAAAGTCATAGTGAAAGAGGAGATAGTTGAGACAGTGTATGGACTAAAAATTAATAAAGAGGAGCTATTAGATAGGCTGTCTGTACTGAAAGTTGACAAGTCACCAGGAAAGAATAAGATGCATCCAAGGATACTGAGGGAAGCAAGGGTGGAAATTGCAGAGGGACTAGCCAAAATTTTCCAATCCTCCTTAGATACAGGAGTGGTGCCAGAGGACTGGAGAATTGCAAATGTTACATCTTTGTCCAAAAAAGGGTGTAACGATAAGCCCAGCAACTACAGACCAGTCAGTTTAACCTTGGTGATGGGAAAACTTTTAGAAACAATGCTCCGGGTCAAAATTAATAGTCACTTGGATAAATGCGGATTAATTAAGGAACAGCAGCACAGATTTGTTAAGGGCAAATTATATTTAACTAATTTGATTGAATTCTTGATGAGGTAACAGAAAGGGTTGATGAGGGTGTCAGATTATTAGGTTACTAAAAAGTTACTAACCAGAATACCAATTGTTATAACCTATCTGTTATAAAACTAACAACTAGTTGTTATCATTAACTAAAATTTGCTTTTTAGAACCCTTCTTTGTAGTATGGGAAACAAGGAAAACTTAGGAAATAGCGCACAATATTGACAAGATTTCAAGATAGAGGGATTCTGGGAGATTATGTCAAGTTTTTAAATGCTTACTTGCGGTAAACGGGTGAGACCTTGAGAACAGACAATGAAAACATATTTTGTGAGAACAAAATGTAGATTAGTCTCATAATGAAATAATGGACCACAAAATGTAAAAGCATTCAAATAAAGTAGTGAACACAAAGGGAACACCTATGTAAAATCTAAAGGTTAGCAACAGCCAAAGAATTATCCTTGATTAGTTAAGAAGAGGCATCCTTTAATACAAGACTAATCACTGACTGGGGAAAGGGAGGGTAAATTGAAAGCAGCCAGGATAAAAGATGTCTTGTCTGTGTCATCTGTACGGCAGAGAATTTTTGAACAAGAGACAAGGGAGAGAGACCGACTAAAAACTTGAAGACCAGAAGCTGCAAGAGAAAGAGTTGTGCGTTCTGCCATCCAGTCTCTAATATGGGTAGTATCTGTGTTAGATTGGTAATCACTGCCTGAGTTTGTGACTATTTATCTGAAAACTTATTAAACTCAAGCTTACCTTTATCTCAATAAAGTCGATTCACAACAAGCTTTGTGCTGCCAATTCTATTCCCACCTTAGAAGGGGAAATAAACCACCCCTATCTTATCAAATCTTACAACCTGGCGACCACGAAGGGACTTGGCTCGTTGTGAATGATTTTTGAGAGAAAAGAAGGGTCTCGAGTTTGCAAGTCCAGCCAACACTTGTCTTGGGAGGGAAAACCCTTTTGGGGAGTGTAGAGATCTTAACAGACCCACCAGTGATCCAAGGCACTTATATGAAAGTATATAGAGAGAATAAATAAAGTCATGTTGTCTAAAGATGTCAAACGGGTCTTCATGCAGAAATACAAGAAAGTTACAGGCCTGAATTTTCCGCACTCCCAAAGAGCGGGGTGGGGGGGAGGTGCAGTTGGTGGGGCAGGGAGGGCGTAAAATGGAATTGGAGGCTTGGGGGGCCCTTCCCGACCTGCTCCTGCCTCAACTGCTACTATACGCAGGGTGGCAGTGGTGAGAAACGGCCCGCCTGCCCCAAGCCAGTCAAGGCCCATAAGTGTCCACTCAAGGGCTTCCGCCCACCACCACAGGAATTTTACCTTTGACAGGCGGGAGACCCAGGCCCGAGAGAAGCCGCCTGACAAAAGCAGCTCTCAGACAGCCGGGGGTGGGGGCACTCATGATCGGCCATCCTGTGCCTGACAAAGGGCCACTGTCGCTGCCCCAACCACCCCCAACACCCAACATGCCCTCCAATCGACCACCCTTGCCTCACCGCGGCCCAACTGATCACCCCCGGCGAGGCAACAAAAATGTACCTTCGTTCCGGGGTTCCCTGACATTTTCTTCATGAAGCTGGGCTGCAGTCCCAGCAGTCGCCACTGCTCCCGGTAGCGCTGCTGGGGCTACGAGTTGCTGGCTCTTTTGGATGGGACTTCCTGCCTCAAGCAGGTGGAAGTCCTGCCTCAGAACAATTAAAGGTCAGTGAACTACAAGATGCGGGTCGGATCCCCAGGCCAGGCGGAAGCGGGTTTGCCACCAACATTTTAGTCGGTGGATGGCTCCTGTCTGCCGAGGGAAAAGTCCCGGCCATAGAGTTCATTCAAGATAAGATAGGCTAGAACTTGTGAAAGATAGAGAAGGCAAAATACCTTCTGGCTTACAGCACTCGGAAGATCCAAGAGGCCACTACTCAGAAAGATAAAGAGGTGAGCGACTGCACCAGCAGGTTCGGGATTTGGAACTGTGTCACAAGTGTACAATTGCTCTGTTACAACAGCAGCATGTCTCTAACCTAAACGCTGGCACAGCCGTGATTGATGCTCAGGAAAATAAAAGTCAGTTGAAACAACAAGAGGGGAATGAGTGTTTAAAAAAAGATTTGGCACTGCAGGGAAGATTAGGGAGTCAATGGGCAATTGTGTCTGCAGTAACTGTGGCAGGCTCTCTCCCAGCCTCCTACAAGGATGATGGTGGAAACATAGATTGGGGAGATTTGGAGTGGGAAAGTGAGAGGCATCAGGTTGAGGAAAGAGGGACAATTTAAACAAGATGCTTTTTGTGAAATTTAAAGTTAGTAAAAGCAAGTTACTGTGTCTTTTGTTTGAATGTATGAATGTTGGAAGCTTCCACGAATGAATGTTCTTATCTGTGTAGCTTGTGTTCTGCAGGGCTAACAGGCATTAACCCTTTGTAGTATGACTTTAATGCTGAAAGCATGAGTCAGTTACTTATTCTATTATTTCTATCTTTCTGAGTTATGTTTTTGTTCTGAACTAGTTGAACCTGTGTGTTCCTTGGACTTGGAGCAGGGAATTTAACACAGATTTTTGGCACATTGAATTCATAACACATTACAGGAATCAATATTTCTAAATTGTTTGGAATTAAGAAAGTGTGAATATGATTGTCGAGTGTGTTTATTTCAATTTAATATGGTGCACCCAGAAATGGGATATAAAAACTGAATTACATTTTAAATTACAGATACTGGTGTCACGCTTTATTTTTATTTTAAAAATTGGTTTTGCAACTGTGTAAAGGCAATGACCAATTTTGTAAGAGATAATCTTCAGCCTTGAAGACTTGAAGATGTCTGGCAGAAATCCAATTTGAAGTTTTAAAACACTTTGCTTCAATTGGACCAAAGTTTAAAATCTGCTATTGCTTTTTTGCAGTTTAAAGTGAAGACATGTCTTACTGACTGTTTTTAAATACCAAACCTCAGCAACTGGAAATTGGTTTAAGGGAGAGAAAGGATAAATAAAGGAGATACAGGAAAGATTCTGTCTATTTAAAGTTTTCTTAATAGGCTGGTGTTAAGTCTTTTGTTGTAAGCATATTAAATGACTTTTTCTTGAGTTTTTTGTTGGTTTTATTACAATCATTTGAATAAGTTCCTGAAGAAAGAACAAGAAAAATTATGTAATTTACCTTTTCTTTAAAAAAAATCATGTGCTATTCTGTTCTATGTATAGTTGTTAAGTATTGACCTGAATTACGATTAAATTATTAGTGTTAACTGACCTGTTAAGTTTGGAAAACTGGAATTGCATTAGTGGCCACAATAAATATCCAAGTAATCATCTTAAGTTTTGAGGGAGTCTTTAATTCCAGATATAAGGCTCACTCATATAACCACACAACTTTTGTATTGCTGTGTGCAAAATTTATATATTGAACATTATTAAATTTTAAGTTTCTACATTGAAAGGTATGTTTGAACAAATTAACCCATTGGGCTCTGTGGCAGAACCACATGGATTCTTTGTGCTTTTTAAAAACAAGTGATGATGGTTTCCAGGGCCACATGAGAACTGATGCCACAGCAAGGGTTCCAGCAGCTTTAAGAATTCAAGTACTTATCTGCAGACATCAAATGTCATAGCATAGTGACAATTTGGACTAAAGGCTCTCTGCCTTTTCAAAGACTTTTGTTATTTGTTATCTTCTGTGACAAAGTGCTTGAGAAGGAGAGATATAGAAGTTGTCTCTAAACTGGTTGCAAGCATTTCTGTCTTTAGTGTAAAACACCATGCAATACCACGAAGCCTGAGCATAAGAAATTGATGAACTAACAGATGTGTTAATAACTTGATATGAGTAGCTATTTTAAGCACTCAACAGGGAAAATTTACCTGATATTTAAAGGGATAATCTAATTTTTATTCAACAACAAAAAACTGATTAAAAAGCAGTCTAGGTGTTTCCTGGTAATAAAAAAATCCCAGAAAGTTTCTTTTGGGAAGAAATTAAATGGAACATTAACAAAACCTGTCACCCGAGTAACACTGTTATTCGAATTTGGGATAATTTTGAGATGCAAAAAGTCCAGTGTAATTTAGCAAGTTACTTTTAAGAAACCAAAATGTCATCTAAGATAAAGAGCAAACAAACAAAATATAGGAATGTCTGGAATCAAATAGGAATGTTTGATATCTGTTTTAAAGATATTATGAGTATTGGACTATAAAGTTTCTCCAGGGTTCAAAAATGAAATGGAATTATAATTAATGGAAATTGGTCATTAGATCTGGCTGATACTGGCTAATAAAGAAATTTTGGGGACACATAATGGTGAAATTAGAGTTCAAACCATTAAATTAATGTACAATTTCCAGGAAATCCAGAACTTTTGAACAAGAGTCAGGAAAGTGTAGATAAGACTGGTAATTTGATAACTTTCTCTTGGAGATATTTGTATCTTTGCCTATGATTTTTTTAAGAGAGCTGCATTTGTTAGTCTGGCTACTTCTCAAGACAAGCAAAGATCTCAGACAGACAGCAACACCCCCACCCACCACCCGCAACCCCCACCCCCCCCACCACCCCCCCACCATCCCCAACCACCCTTTAACTTTTGATAAGAGTCAGGAATGCGTGGCATGATATTGGGATACCGGTGTAAGAGTGCAGATATGATTTGTTACATGTGAAGCAACTAACATACAAAATGCATGGTGAAATGCAATGAAAAATGGGTCTCAGATACGTGCAGCAACTTGACAAACAGCATGGTATGAAATGGCTAATGTGGCCAGGAGAGTGAGACAATATTTTAAATTATCAAGGCATTGGCACATACTCCACAGAGAAAATGACTTTACAATAGTCAGGATAAATTAAACACGTTAGTAATGATCAGAGGGAGTAAAATTAAATTTCAGAGACACAATTGAAGGCTAGGAAAATAATAATATTTGGTAAGAACTGTCCACAAAATGGATGCAGGAAAAATGAGAGCTAGAGAATCTTTCAAGTTGATGGAAGGATTGTGATCTTACTGTAATGAAGGTAGTATGACATTTTTGTGACCAGTGTGATTGGGCCATGAATGTTGCCATCACGATTAGGTGGGTTAGAATCAAGGCAGGGAAATGGTTGGCTATTAATACATCAGCAGCACTGCAGCCTGGAATAGAAAGGACAACCACCCAACACTTAAAAATGCTGAGGAACAATGACTGTAGAATGCAGAAAATACAATGGCTAGGCAACAAGCAATGGTGGGAGATTGTTTATGATGTAGGCCAACATCCATGGCTCCAGACTCTGACCATGTTTATGATACTAACACAGGCCATAGTGATAGTAGTAGGATTCCTAATGCTTTGCTATTTGCTACTTGTGAACAAGTGTGTTACAAAACATGAAGCTTAGAGCTCACAGCTTTTCTTGAAAATAGTAAAATAATTAATGAGGGGTCAATAAGGATATCTCCCCTCAATCAGGGGAATTGTATGATCGTTAGGCTACTAAAATGTTACTAACCAGAATACTAATTGTTAAAACCTAACTATTATAAACTAACAACTGAGTTTGTGACTACAGTTTATCTGAAAACTTAATAAACTCCTCCTTACCTTTATCTCAATAAAGTCAATTCACAATAAGCTTTGTGCTGCCAAATCTGTTCCCACCTTAGAAGGGGGCATAAAGCACCTCATCTTATCAAATCTTACAAAGATAATGCGGTTGATGCGGTGTACATGGACTTCCAAAAGGCGTCTGATAAAGTGCCACATAATAGGCTTGTCAGCAAAGTCAAAGCTCATGGAATAAAAGGGACAGTGGCAGCATTGGATACAAAGTTGGCTGAGACAGGAAACAGGGAGTAATGATGGACTGAAGGAAGGTATATAGTGGGGTTCCCCAGGTGTCAGTGTTAGAGCCGCCGCTGTTCTTGATCTATATTAAGGACCCTGACTTTAGTGTGCAGGGCACAATTTCAAAATTTGCGGATGGCACAAAACCCTGTGATGAGGATAGTGATAGACTTCAAGAGGACATAGACAGATTGGTGGAATGGGTGGACATGTGGCAGATGAAATTTAATGCAGAGAGGTGTGAAGTGGAAAATTGCCCAGGTGGTCATGTCCACAAAAAGGACAAAAGCAATACAGTCAATGACCACCCCATCCCGAGTAAAACGACAGACGGTGCCATCAACAGTGATATCAAGCGGCACTTATTCAGCAAAAACCTGCTCACCGACGCTCAGTTTGGGTTCTGCCAGGACCACGCAACTCTAGACCTCATTACAGTTTTGGTCCAAACATGGACAAAATAGCTGAATTCCAGAGGTTTGACTGACTTTGACATCAAAGCAGCATTTGACCGAGTGTGGCATCAACAGCCTAGCAAAATTGAAGTCAATGGAAATTGGGGAAGAAACTAATTTAGTTTAGAGATACAGCACTGAAACAGGCCCTTCGGCCCACCGAGTCTGTGCCGACCATCAACCACCCATTTATACTAATCCTATATTCCTACCACATCCCCACCTGTCCCTATATTTCCCTACCTATACTAGGGGCAATTTATAATGGCCAATTAACCTATCAACCTGCAAGTCTTTGACATGTGGGAGGAAACCGGAGCACCCGGAGGAAACCCACGCAGACACAGGGAGAACTTGCAAACTCCACACAGGCAGTACCCAGAATTGAACCCAGGTCACTGGAGCTGTGAGGCTGCAGTGCTAACCACTGCGCCACTGTGCCGCATACCTTGGACTCATACCTAGCACAAGGGAAGATGTTGTGGTTGTTGGAGGTCAGCCATCTCAGCCCCCGGACATCACTGCAGGAGTGATGAGACATGCAATACAAAATCAAAGAAGTTATGGTGAACCTGTATAAGGGCTGAATTTTACCAGCTCCTCGACGCTGCTGGTTGCAGTGAGGAGGCCAGTAAAATTCAGTGGGGAGAAGCCCGCCTTGACCCATGATGTTGAGAAGGGCCCGCCGCATATTACCGGCGGCGAGGAGACTCGGTGGGGCCCCCCACAGCCTGTCAGCGGGTCCTTCATCAGCATATGTAAAGTAACATTAATCATACGTAAATAAACGTATCTGCAGGCGGCAGCCGTCCCACGCCAATATTACGGCCGCCATTCGTGCTCCGCGTGTCTTCAGAACTCTGCATGTTGTTCCGAGGTGAGAAGCTAGTGGGGAGGGGGGAGGAATAAAATTTTCAGGGTGGGAGGGGAGGAGGAGCGGGGAAAACAAATATTATTGGTTGCGTTAATGGTGGGAAGGAGCTAGAGGCCAAATGTTAGATGGTTTGGGGGGGAATGTTCGGGAAGAGAATCTAGTTTTTTCTTACATTAAGTGCCACTTAAATGACCATTGGATGGGGGTTGGGGAAGGGCCTCCATCACAAAATTTTTTGTTTAATAACATTTTCCAATGCTACAACTTTAAATATTAAAATTGTACTGACGGGCTTAAAGCCCTTTTAAAAATGGCACCGGTGCCGGCATGGTGGCACCGGATGCCGTTGCTGCGGACGCGATGGCTGCTTCCAAATTTCATCGAGGGCGGCCGCTCCACTACCTCTATGTAAATGAGCCCCCACGCATAATATCGCAGGGGCTCGGCGGCGGCTGCTGAATGCGGGCCAGCCACTTGTTCAAAGGGCGCTGCTGCGGTGCGCGGCGCCCAAATAAAATTCAGGCCTGGAACACTGGTTTGGCCTCAATTGGAGTATTGTGCCCAATTCTGGGCACCACACTTTAGGAAGGACGTGAAGGTTTTAGGAAGGGTGCAGGAAATATTTACAAGAATTGTTCTCGGGATGAGGAACTTCAGTTACTTGGATAGCTTGGAGAAGCTGGGGCAGTTCTCCTTAGAAAAGAAAAGGTTGAGAGGAGATTTAATAGAAATGTTTAAAATCATGAGGGGTTTGGACAGAGTAGATAGGAAAAAATGCTTCCATTGGCTGAAAGATCGAGAACCAGAGGGCACTGATTTAAGTTCAATGGCAAAAGAATCAATGGTGACATGAGGGAAAACAAATTAAACAGCAGGTGGTTAGGATCTGGACTGCATTGCCTGAGTGCAGTGGAGACCAATTCAGTCGTGGCTTTCAAAATAGAATTGGATAATTCTCTGAATAGAAAAAAAATGCAGGGCAATGGGGGAAAAGGCAGGAGAGTGGAACTAGCTGAGTTGCTCTTGCAGAGAACTGACATGGACATGACTGCTGAATGGCCTCCTTCTGTCTGTAACCATTCTATAATTCTATGATTCTATAATAGTGGCATCTACCTGATGATGTAGAAAAATATTCAGGGTCTATCCTATTCATTAAATACCCAATAAATTCTACCCATAAATAAATATAAATTATTAAAACCTCATTTACAGTCTACACCAGTTAGCAAACAGTTATGGTAAAAAATTATTTCAGATGGTGTGATTCAATGCAAAGCGGTAGTGCAAACTGATCCATTCCTCTCTGGTGTTGAGGGCAAAAGCTCCATTCACATGATATATTTAAATAAGATGCTGTTTTATGAAGTTGAATAAGCCTTTTGGAAGGTTGGATGAATATTCCATGTGTAGATGCTTCTAAAATAGTTAATGGTTTGGAAAAATTAAATACATAAAAATTGCATCAAATAAATTGCCTGAGTAATACAAAGGGTCACAGGTTGCTCTAATTTGTTTTCTATATTTATTTCTAACCATTTTACAACATCTTTCTCTAGTACACGTACATCCTTACTTCCACCAGCATTTATAAAAATTTACATCAAATATTGATTTAATATTTCCATCATATCTTGATCCCCTTTCATGTTTGAGCATGACTATTCCCTGTTTAATATGTGTATGGAAGCTCTTATTTCCTTTTCTATTATCTGCTAGGTTTCTTCATGCTTGTCTCTAGTCCTACTAATTTTTAATTTTCACCTCCCCGTTATACTTTCTGTATTCTCGTTAGTACCGTTAGCTGTAGTTTTATCATATACCTCCTTTCTGAAATCTCAATTTAGTATTAATCGTTCTGTTTATTCACAGAACTCTATCCTGCGATGCACTCCTTTTCACCTTATAGAAATATATCTATTTCATTGTATATTTTACATTTAAAAATGAACCCACAAGTACAATCTCCTATCAGAGTGGAATATAATTGAACTGATACTTGGCATTTCACTTGACTGGGACTAATTTTGGATGCCTTGTTGGACCAGAATTGTTACTGACTAAAGTTAGATGTCCCCTGGGCTGCAATTGTTATTCTTGTACCATTTGTTAACTGGGAACTTTATCGAGTCATAGGGCTGAATTTTATGAGTGTGCCGCACTTTGCGGCGGCGCACTCTAAGGACGGCGCGCATCTCATGCGGATGCGCCGTCCCTGAGCCCCCGTGATATTATTTAAATAGAGGGGGTTGGATGGCCGCCCCCGGTGATGCCAGTGCCATTTTTAAAGGGCTTTAAGCCCTTACAAAGAAGTTTAATTTTTAAAGGGTATAAAATAAAAGCTTTTTAATACATTTAAAGATAAGTGATGGAGGCCCTTCCCCAACCCCCCTCAAAGGCCATTTCAGGCAATGAAAAATGAAATGATCATCAGTTGTTTGTTCTAATACCCAAACTTCCCCCCCCAACCTCCATTCTTTTGCCCGTCAACCTGTTCCCACCATCCCCACATCCAATAACAATTGATTTCCCCGCTCCTCCACCCCTCCCGCCCTGAAAATCTTATTACTCCCTCCTCCCCACCAGGTTCCCACCCAGAACTCCATACAGAGTTACGAAGGTACTCAAAGGCCAAACGGCGTATGTAGTATTGGAGTGGGACAGCCGCCGCCTGCAGGTAAGTTTATTTACATACTTTAATTGTTCATTTCCATATGGTGATAAAGGGCCCACCGCCGGGTGGGATGGGCCACACTAAGGTTCCGCCACTGCCGGTAATATGTGGCGGGCCCTTCTCGATGCCGCAAGTCAAGGCGGGCCTCTCCCCGCAGCATTTTACTGGCCCCCGCGTCGCGACTTGCGGCATCGAGGGGCTGGAAAATTCAGCCCATAGAGTCATTTACAGCACAAAAATGAGGCCATTTGGCCAATTGAGTCCATACAGGCTCCCCTCGGAGCTATCCAGTCAGTTCCACTCCCTAGCTCAATCCCTGTAGCCCTCTCAGCTAGCCTTCCAACTTCCTCTTGAAGTGGGCTAATTAAGGTTGCATTGGAATGGAAAGTTCTGTGACTCGTGCTCAATGTCTTTTATTTTTGGATTGTCACTGACAACATCTAATGTCATGTTATTCTGGACTTGTTAATGACTGATGTTAGATGTTAGGTCCCCTGTTAGACTGGGAATAGTCATTGCTTGTTATTAGATATCCTGACAGACAAGCAATCAGTAAAGAAGGTTACAAATAATGTACAATGTGACTGTTTTTGAATAATCTTTATTCTTCAGCTGGATCAAGATTTTAATTGGCAGATGTTACAAATGTTCAACAGATGCTGATAATTATAGGCCTGAGAACAGTTAGCTTTGCAGTACTGTATGATTATTATTGGTGTTGGCATTGGTGTTGAATGCCCTTAGTTCATTGTCCCACACCAGTGCAAAATTTTCTGGTGGACCATGATTGTTGCTGAGTGACCAGTGTTTTACTCGGCTGAGATTGTCACTAATCAGAATCCTGTGAGAGGAGGAATTATGACTTATTCAGGTTAATTGCTGAACATTATGATCTTTTGTTGCATTGGCAATGTTACTAACTGGCGATTGACTCCCTGTTGAATGGGGACTTCTCCTGTCCAGTATTTCATGTTCTGTTGAATCGGGGTTGTTACTGGCTGGCAACTGGCTCCCCGTTTGATTGCGATTGTTATTGAGCAGTGTCACAAGATCTATTGGACTGTGATTGCTACCAGTTGATGAGTGATGTGTTTTTAGACTGTATTTTTTCCTGACTGATGATTCATGTTCTGTTGAACTGGGATTGCTACTGGTTGGCGATTGGTTCCCTATTTGACTGTGTTTGCTTCTGAGGATGCTCTTATGTTCTATTGCAGTACTGCTACCGACTAGCGATGGTGAACTGGTATTGAGTGGTGAACAGCTTGTTGAGGGACTAATATTGCTCCTGTCCAGTGTTTCATGTCCTGATGTACTGGAATTGCCTGACATGTGAATTTGACCTTGGCTGGAAAAGGCAGTGATTGCCATGTACCGTCCTATTAAGGTGGATTTCTTTTTAAATGACATACGATGTTTTGCATCAGAAATGTTTTTTGCTACTTGAGGTATTAATACATAGGGTGTGTCATCAATGATTGATGGATTTGTTGTTAGCTGGGAATTGTCATTGATTGATGCCACATTTCCTGCTTGGATGGTATTGGCCAGAGTTTGAGTTTCTGTCTTAATGGAAATGTTTCTGGGCACAGGTTCATTTTGTGTTGAACTTAGGTTTTTATTGCTTAAAGTTGGGGTGGCAGAGTTGCCTGTGATCCACATTTGCTGTTCTGTTAGTAAGTCATCATCATTAGATGGTTGAACTGTTGAACTGGAATAGTTTATGATGTCTTGGTTAATTGATAAAATTGAATTATCATTAACAAAGATATGGGGTTTTGTTGAAAAGACTTTGGCAGTGGCTGAAGTTTTATGTACTGGTGCAATGGGACTGATTGATGATTGAAGGGATGCTTGACTGGTGGATTTGAAAGACATTTGGATATATTTTGAAACGGCTTCAGCATTAATGAATTGGATTTCCTTATTATTGAAATTATATGTGGGAGACATTTGACCATCTGTTAGAACAACACTTTCGCTAACAGTTTCATGAAGTCTTGTCTCACTGCCAAAACTGCTGGCAGGAATGTCATCTTCTGTCCAAGTAGGACTATAATACTGGGATCCTATCATAAAGGTTTTGTCTGTCACTGATGAAACCTGTCCTGCTGGAAAATCAGCATTGCTGGTTGATGATTGAAATACAGCTGGATTAGAATTATCGCTGAGGATATTTTGATTTTCTGCATGAATTGAAGGGTCTTTGACTGATGTTTGACTTTCTGTTATGAGGTTGGCATTGACATTAACTAATCTTTGATGTCCTGTTTGACTGGAATTTATGTTGCCTGATGGCTTTTTTTCCCTACTTTGTGATAATTCATTTGCCATTCCTTTGGGATTGTGCTGATCAACGTATAATTTCCTAATGTACGATGATTGTCACTAAAAGATGTCAGATGTCCTGTTGAAAAGTGACTGTCAATAATTCACATTAGACTCCCTCTCAAACTGGGACTACTGTTAGCTGATGTCACACTACCTGCTGAACTGGCTATATCATAGATCGATGTAAGGCTGGAATTGTCATTGATTGATGTTCAACCCTAGTTACAATTGGCGTCTTATTGACTGATACTAGATGTCCTGTTGGACTGAGATCAACATTGATGGAATATTCTTCTTGTGAAGATGTGAACTTGTCACTGATGGTTGTTGATTCTCTTGCTATTCTGTTCCTATTATTGCAGATGGATAGTAGACCTCCTGTTCGACTGGGATTGTCACTAACTGTCATTAGGCATTTAATTACAATGGGGTTGTGACTGAGAGATGTCCTGCTAGGTATGGTTTTTGTTATTGATTGATGATAGACCTATCCTTACACTCAAAAATTGATTTCCTGTGTAGCTGGGTTTAGTGATGACAAATGCGCAGCAACTTGTTAGCCTGACAGTCACTGACTGACAGGTCTTATCACAGCTGGATTGCCAATAATTGATAGTTGATGTCTTATTACACTAGAGATATCATTGACCAATGTTAGATTCCTCGTGAGATTGGGTTTGCCACTCACCAATGTTAGACTCCTTATGAAATTGGAAATATCACTGACTAATGTTAAACCCTCTGTTAAACTGAGATTATCTGTGATTAATCCGTGATCTCCTGTTAGATGGTGATGCCTTTGATTAATGTTAAGATAATCAAGAAATCATTGCTCTTTGATGTTAAATCTATTGTTAAAACCCGGATTGTCAATCACCTTTTGGACCGGAGTTAACACTGATTAATGGGACTGTTAGTCTCCAAATTTTAGGCCTCTTGTCCTGGGATTGTATCTCTGATAGTAGGCCTTGTGTTAGATGGAGCTATCACTCAACACGTTTCCAGATTGGAATAGGCACCTTAGACCCTGATTATATTGAGTTTGTTGCTAATTAATTCTTGATGGTGTGACAGACATGGATTAATGCTGCCTAATGGTGGATCTCCTCTCAGGCTGCAATTGTTGCTGATTCACATCAGACCTCTGGTTAGACTCCTGCTGAAGTGCAACACTATCAAAAAAAATTAAAAATTGTAAAATCTGTAAGGATAAAGAATTTTCTTTGAAAACTATCCTCTCAATAAAAATTGGGAAATGGTCTTTACTCTATGATTAACAACTCATTTAAAAAAATTTAATTCTAAGAATTAAATTTGCATTAATCTGCATTCCTAGATTACAGAGAAAAATAGGTATTTTCCTGATCAAAGTGCAATTTCAAGCACTAATGTTTTGCAGTTTGACAAAGATTTAAGTGTGACAGACACAGAGAGAATAATAGTTTTGCAAAAAGAACATATGGCCTAGAATTTCCTGAAACGTTTTGGTATAAGAGTGGCGTATCACAAGGAAATCTGTGCACATTTACAATGGTTTTACATTGAAACATTGATAGGCTCAAATGTCCTTCATCATTTATACTGAGATACACCCAGAGAACCCTTCTGCCACTCATTTACATAACCCTACCTCCCCAGATGGAAGACCAGCGCATGAGAGTTTCCTGCATTTATGCACTGGTGAAGATTTATGCCTATAAATTTAGTTCCAGTACGGCCCAAGGTCAATTGATATTGGTATAACTAATACTTCTGGAATGTGAAAGCAGTTCTCTTTGTAATTTATTTTTTTGAATTGCTCTTACAGAGACCTGCACTATACTTAACTGAAGTGTTGTCAGTTTCAGTGCATCTGAAGTTTTTTGGACATTTGGCCTCCCACTCACCCAGCCCCCAGCCTGCAACTCCTTCTGATGGACTAAGTAGCTGCAGTGGCCTTCCAGAAATCCTCCTGTTTTGCATAATATTGAAGAGAATGAGGTGCAGACACTGTGGGTTGATTTTTTGGGTCCTCCCACGGGGCAGGAACAGAGGTGGGCGGGGGTTGAAAATACCAGCACTGGCCGGCATGCTGGTTTCCCGACGCCATTCCTGGCACCAGCCATTTTCACCAGGGCAGGGGAGGGCAGCTCCAATATCCCACCACTTCATGATTCAAGCCAATTAAGCTGGTTAAAGACTTGTTAATGGGGGATGTTGTGATTTTCGTGGAGGGGCATGGGTTGCACGTGCTCTCTGGGGTAGACCAGGTGAAAGGAGACAGATACAGAGTGGGGAGCCAGTGATTGCCACCCCAGGGAATTATCTGGGCCCCATTAAAGGGTTAACAACATAGAAGGGACTTTGCTCATTGGGACATTGGTGACATCGGGTCAGCACATGTGGCGACGAGAGTGGACAGTAAGTTCTCGGGCAGTGCAGGGGGGTCGTCATCCTCCAGGAGGCACAAGAGCGGGGACAAGACTGCCAAGCACAAGGAAGGCTGCAGCTGGCAATAAGGGCACAACTCTCAGATTTTGGCCAATGGCGATGAGAAGGACAGGGAGCTGGGCATCAGAAGGGCAGGGGAGACAGACCTGGGGCTGGAAGGACACAGAGACCATACATTCCACATAGAATCAACCGCCGAAGACAAAGCTACCAGGAGATGACCAAGAACCAATGCCAGAGGAGACTGCGATTCTCCAGGCAGATGGTCACAGACCCTCATCACCGAAGTCCTCCCAGCTCCCAGCACTGCTCACCATACCCTGCCAGTAGCCATTAAAGTCACTGTGGCCTTGAACTTCTTCACCTCTGGCTCCTTCCAAGGATCAGCTGTGGACCTTAGTGGAATCTCGCAAATGCAGCACACTATTGCATCTCCCAGGTCACTGATGTCCTATTTGTCAGAGCTGGCAATACTTGAAATTCCCAGGGAGATGAGGCCTCATAGGCACAGAGGGCAGTGGGTTTTGCCACCATCACCGGATTCTCCTGGGTGCAGGGCATCATCAATTGCACCCATTTGGCCATCAAGGCACCCAGCGACTAGCCAGTGAGATCCATCTACAGGAAGGGCTTCCATATCCAACGTTCAGCTGGTCTGTGACCACAACAAGAACTTCCTCCATGTGTGTGCTCACTTCCCTTGCAGCTGCCATGACACCTTCATCCTCCGTCAATCCAGGCTGCCTCAGATCTTCACTCCAACCCCCAAACTCCATGGATGGGATATCCCTTAAAGAGATGGCTACTAACCCCTCTACAAGAGCCCAGACAGAGGCACAGAGATTATACAACTGAAGCCATCTGCTCACTAGGACAACCATTGAGCAGGCCATCGGGCTTCTGAAGATGCTGTTTCGGTGCCTGGACCAATCAGGTGGTGCCTTCCAATATCCTCCTACAAGAGTCTCACTCATTGTGGTGGTCTGCTGTGCACTCCATAACATGGCTCTCCAGAAAGGTGTGGACCTTGAGATGGTGAGGCCCTGGAAGGAGACAGCTCATCAGAGGAAGAGAAGGAGGAAGAGGTGGCAGAGGAGGAAGATGCAGATCACCAAGGTACTGCGGCTGCAAGGTGGGTGACCGGGCCTTGCGCAGGGCTCAAAGGTCTCATCAGGATGCCATGAATGTCAGGGATCATCTGACTCAGGCATGTTTCAACTGAACCCCTCTGACCCAGGAGAAAAGGCACAGAGTGGAACTCACTCCAAGCTGCCTGTGCTAACACTTCCACTGAAGACCCAACCTGGAACGTGCAAATTACAACCAGTCCCCATCCACCATCACCCTCCTCTGCCTGGCAAAACTTGTTTTCACATTGAACTTCCTCTTCAACTCCACTCACTTCCTCCAAATAAGAAGTGTTGCTATGGGTACCTGCTTGGGTCCAAGTCATGCCTATCTTTTTGTGGGATATGTCGAACATTCCTTGTTCCAGTCCTACTCAGGCCCCCTCCCTCAACTCTTTTTCTGGTACATTGAGAACTGTATCAGTGCTGTTTCCTGCTCTTACCCTGAACTGGAAAACTTCATCAACTTTGCTTCCAATTTCCATTGTCTTCAAAATCTTGAGCCAGTAGTCTCGCTTTTTCCTTATATGTCCCATCTGGGAGTACTTTTCCCATGCATATTCATCTGTGTGATAAGGCTGGCTGTCCCCTATCTTGCACTTCAGAATAGACACTAAATTCTTTCCAATTTTCCAACTCTTTGTTTTGCCTCATCAATTTTTCTCCTAATTTATTTGCAGTCAGCATAACTTCCCAATCATAAGGGCTTCTACTTCTAGTAGTGATCCTAGATTGTTCTGCAGTTCTTGTTCTAGTCAAGCTATAACCTCTACTTGCCCTCTTATCTCTTTCTGGACTACTGTTACAAGATCACTCCCTCATACGATCAGAGGTTCAGTCACCAGTATCCTTACCTAGTTCTCTAGTCACCCCCGGATCCACTATGGGGATTTGCACTGCATTTTGTTGCTTTCCACCATTTCACCTCATCTTGCCAATCCCCATAGATCGTGTTACTTGTCTATCATCTTGGATGTTTAGCCAATGTTTGAAATGCTGGTAGTATTCTCTGCTGTCCCTACAATAGTCGCATCCCTCCATTCAGTGGATCCCTCTGGTATATACATTACTCTAGCACTGACTTTAGACAGTTGTCCTTTGGGAAGATTAGCCCTATCTTGTGTAGGGCCATCATCATCCAGCCCCTTATCTATCGTATTCTGTTCCTCATAACTGTCAAACATATGACTATGTGAGGTATAGGGTGCCTCATTACCTTCTACTAATTGTCCAGATTCTGCAAGATTATAATCAATCCTGATTAACCTAGATGAATGGACTCTAATAGCTGGACGACCGTGTTGGAGAATCACAGTCTGCCCATCACACCCTATCACTTTACCTGGCCCTTTTCACTCTTTTTGACCCTCTCTTTTATAGTATATGAAATCCTCAGGATTAAAGTTTATCTCTAACGGTCTTATGCGATGCCGTAAGGTTTGCCGAACTTTCTCTGAGACTTGTCCTTGATGAATGCCTTTCTCCCTGCATGTAGGGCATTCAAGTGCTCAGAAAAGGTGTAACTAATTGCAGTCCCTCCTAAGGCCAGGGATGATCACACGCCACAGAAGATAGTTTGGGATTCTTCCCAAAAACCAACGGATATGGACTATAGCCCCCAACCATTTGGAGTGAATTCTTTGCATGGACTGCCCATGCCAGGGCAGATGTTAGCTTGCAATTTGGGTGGTCAGCTAAGATCTTATGGAGCATCTCATCAATGACTGTGTGATTTATTTCATGAAGTCCATTACTAAAAGGACTTTCAGCTGCGGTGTTCATCACTGCAATGTTCATATTTTTGCACATGTCTCTAAACTCGTCATTGACAATGGAGGGAACTTGCTAGTCAGGAATTTTGTCGGTGCCCCCAGTCCAGTCCCTATCCATTTTTCCATGCCTTTATCGACAAGCACTCTTTTGTCTTTACCCTGTATTACTGCAGAAAGACTGAATCTTGTTGCCATGTCTATGAAATGCAAAATGAAAATGTTTGATCTTGTCCCAGTCCTACACCTTTAAATCCATAGCTACTACTTCATTAAAGTCTCTTGCGAATGGAAAACTTAAAATAAACCATCATGGGATCCTCCGATATTTTTTCACATATCACATTTTTCACTCATCTTTTCAATAAGCTTTGTGTTCTCATCATCAGCCACACCTGCATCCTTTAGTAGGATGTTTAATCTTTGACAAGAGGGATGAGCAAATTGTCGATGTAACTTTAAGACAATTTGCTTCTTGTATCTCAAACTCCTATCACCTGATGCCATTAACACCTCTTTAACATTTTTATTAGAGATGCTTGTTTCTGTTAAAGGGATACAATAATGTCCTGATTGGAAAGTCAGTAGATTTGCTATTTACCCCCCAAAAATTGCTTTATCATGTTCCAGTATGTTAGTAAGCAAAATTAGAGTACATGGGACTGGGGTAATATACTGGCATGGATTGAGAATTGGTTAATGGATAGAAAACAGAGAGTAGGAATAAACAGGTCATTCTCAGGTTGACAGGCTGTGACTAGTGGGTATCGCAAGGACCAGTGCTTGGGCCCCAGATTTTCACAATCTATATCAATGATTTGGATGTAGGGACCAAATGTAATTTTTACAAGTTTGCAGACGACACAAAACTTGGTCGGAATATTGCTTGTGAGGAGAATGCAAAGCTTCAAGGGGATTTGGACAGGCTAAGAGACTGGGCAAGAATATGGCAGATGGAATATAATGGAAAAATGTGAAGTTATCCACTTTGGTCGGAAAAACAGAAGTACCAGAGTATTTCTTAAATGTTGAGAGATTGGGAAGTGTTGATGTCCAAATGGACCTGGATGTCCTTGTTCGTGAGTCACTGAAAGCTAACATGCAGGTGCAGCAAGCAATTAGAAAGGCAAATGGTATGTTCGCCTTTATTGAAGAGGATTTAAGTACAGGAGTAAAGAAGTCTTTCTACAATTGTATAGAACCTTGGTGAGACTGCACCTGAGTATTGTGTATATACTTGCCAAAGAGGAAGCGCAACAAAGATTCACCAGACTGATCCCTGGGATGGTGGGATTGTCTTATGAGGAGAGATTGAGGAAACTGGGCCTGTATTCTCTAGAGTTTAGATGAATGAGAGGTGATCTCATTGAAGCATATAAAATTCTTACAGGGCTTGACAGGATAGATGCAAAAGGCTGGGGGTCTAGAACCAGGGGACACAGTCTCAGAATAAGAGCTATTCCATTTAGGACTGAGGAATCTTTTCAGGGGATGTTGAATCATTGGAATTCCCTACTCCAGAGGGCTGTGACGACTCAGTCATTGAGTATATTCAAGACAGAGATCAATAGCAAATTAGCAAAATTAGCGAGTGACTGAAAGGCAGAAGAAACAAAGGTTAAAAAGTGTGCAATATGGGAATTTGGCAGTGTTAAAGGGTATTTATTTAAATACAAGGAGTACAGTAAATAAGGCTGATGAGTTGAGGGCGCAGATAGACACATGGAAACAGGTTATCGTTGCTATCATGGAAACTTGGTTTAAAGAGGAGCAAGAATGGTAGCTCAACATCCCTCGATATAGAGTTTTCAGGTGTGATAGAGAGGGAGATAAAAAAAGGAGGGGGTGTAGCATTATTAGTTAAGGAATCAATAACAGCTTTGAGGAGGGATGATATGCTAAATGAATCCTCAAACAAGGCCATATAGGTGGAGCTCAGAAATAAAAAGGGGGCAGCTACATTACTGGGAGTGTACTATAGACCCCCATATAGTGAGAGTGAGATTGAAGAAAAAATATATAGGCAGATTTCTGAGTGCAAAATCTTTAGGGCAATAATAGTTCAAGAGAACTTTTTTACCCAGCGCGTAACAAGCCCATCAAAAGGGGGTGCAATTCTAGATTTAGTCTTCGGTAACAAAGCTGGGCAAGTAGATGAAGTAACAGTGGTGACCATTTTGGAGATAGTGACCATAATACAGTTAGCTTTAACATAATCATGGAAAAGGACAAAGATAAAACAGAAGCAAAGGTTCTAAATTGGGGGAAGGCAAATTTTATGAAACTGAGAGGTGACCTGGCGAAGTAGACTGGATACAGCTACTTGAAGGAAAATCAGTGGCAAACCAGTGGGAGGCATTCAAAAACACAATACTATGGGCACAATGTAGGCATGTCTCCACAAAGATTAGGGGTGGTACTGCCAAATCTAGAGGCCCCTGGTTATCTAAAAGCTTACAGGGTAAGTTAAGGCAAAGAAAGAAATCTTATGATGATCACAAATATCTTAATACTTTAGAAAGCCTAGAGGAGTATAAAAAGTGCAGAGGTGGAGTAAAAAAGGAAATTAGAAAAGCAAAAAGAGGACATGAAAAATTATTGGCAGGTAAAATTAAGGAAAACCCGAAGATGTTTTATCAGTACATTAAGAGCATGAGGAGAACTAAAGAAAGGGTAGGGCCAATCAGAGATGTACAAGGGAACTTATGTATGGATGCAGAAGATATGGGCAGGGTTCTTAATGAGTTTTTTGTCTCTGTCTTCACAAAGAAGAGGGTTGATGTAGACATTGTAGTTAAAGAGGAGGAGTGTGAAATATTAGATAAGATAAACATAATGAGAGAGGAAGTGCTTGAGGGTCTGACATCCCTGAAAGTGGATAAATCGCCAGGATTGGATGGATTGAAACCCAGGTTGTTAAAGGAATCCAGGGAGGAAATAGCGGATGTGCTGAGGATCATCTTCAAACCTAACTTGATACAGGTGAGGTATCAGATGATTGGAGGTCTGCGAACGTTGTACCATTGTTTAAAAAGGGTGCGAGGGATAAGCCAGGTAATTGTAGGCCAGTCAGTCTGACCGTGGTGGTGGTTAAATTGTTAGAATCTATTCTGAGGGACAGGATAAACTGTCACTTAGAAAGGCATGGATTAATCAGGAATAGTCAGCATGGATTTGTTAGGGGAAGGTCATGTCTTACTAACTTGATTGAGTTTTTTGAGGAAGTTACAAGGAGGATTGATGAGGGTAGTGCAGTGAATGTGGTTTACATGGATTTTAGGAAGGCATTTGACAAGGTCCCGCATGACAGACTGCTCAGTAAAATGAAAGCCCATGGGATACAGGGGAATGTGACAGGTTGGATCCAAAATTGGCTCAGTAACAGGAAACAAAGGGTAGTGGTTGACGGATGTTTTTGTGAATGAAGGGCAGTTTTCAGTGGTGTTCCACAGGGCTCAGTGTTGAGTCCCTTGCTGTTTGTGGTATAAATTACTGATTTGGACTTCAATGTGGGTGGCATGATTGGGAAATTTGCTGATGACACAAAAATTGCCTGTGTAGTTAATAATGAGAAGGAGAGTCTTGGACTCCAGAATGATATCAATGTTTTGGTTCAGTGGACAGAAAGGTGGCAAATGGAATTCAATCCAGAGAAGTGTGAGGTATTGCATTTGGGGAGGGCAAATAAAGTGAGGGAATATACAATAAATGGGAGGATATTGAGAGGGGTAGAAGAAGTGAGAGACCTTGGAGTGCATGTCCAAAGGTCCCTGAAGGTGGCAGGCCAGGTGGATAAAGTAGTGAAGAAGGCATATGGATTGCATTCTTTTATTGGCCGAGGTATAGAGTACAAAAGCAGGGATGTGATGCTGGAGATATATAGAGTGCTGTTTAGGCCAGAGCTGGAGTATTGCATGAGTATTACCACATTACAGGAAGGACATAATTGCTCACTGTACAACTGACGGGCCTCTAGCTCACAAAATACTTTGCACCTGATTTTGCCTTTGTTAGGAAGCGACCATGCCAAGGCCATACAATGTTTTCTCTTCAGTAAGGATGTAACCCGTGTTCACATAACCACTTCATTTTTCCATTAGTCATAAGGTTCAAATTCAGACAACATTAATGGGAAATCATACTTTGACACTTTACACTTGGTTTCAGTCATTCTTCGCAAAAGTAATTCAGATTACAACCTTCCATCTGAAAAAAAATGTATTAGTTTCCAAACTTCACCTTTAGGCAACAATCCTCACCTACCATATTAAATGGATCAAAGCCAAACAGTAAGGAATGAAACTAGGCATAGATCCTTTTCTTGATAGTTTATTCACAGAATGTAGCATTACACATTTCTGCCTTCTGTTCACCAACCACACTTGTGTCCAGCAGGCTCTCTTTATATTCACTTCAAATTCTTATTTGAACAGCTGTTTACCTTTAACATTTAACTATTAACATACAATGGCTCGACAATAAAGTGCCTAGGTTTCCTAAACCTGGAATGCAGGTACAAAGAGTCAACATGGTCTCCTCAGATATTCTACATGGTGGATGTGTCAGAACCAACAGGAGCAGGGCTGCTGGCATGCACCAAACTTAACATGGTCACTGTTCATTTGCTGACCCAATCAGAAGACCACAGCAGTCAAAACAGTTGCACACCCATTGGATCAGTACAAGTCCTCAGAAGTTGTACCCGGACCAGTTTGATACGGCTGTGAAATGCTGTCAATTGACCCACCGTGAAAATGCAGTGTGAACATTTGAGAAAAGTTGAAGACGGAACTGGATGGAATGGAAAAACAAGGCATCATTCGATGAGTGCAACATCACACGGACTGGTGCAGTTCCATTACTAACGCAATCAAGAAGGATGGTTCAGTTCGACTATGTTTAGACCCGAGGAGATTAAACAAAACCTTAAAGAGATGTCCTCATAAGATACCAATGCTAGAAGAGTTAAACCCAACGTTTGCTGGAACAAAACACTTTTCTAAATTAGATGCAAAAAACGGATATTGATCTATACACTTGTCAAGAGGGTCACAACAAGAGCTAGCAACGTTCTGAACTCCTTTTGGCAGGTACAGTTTCCTCTGTTTATGATTTGGGCTGTCGGTCAGCAACAAATGGACTGGATAATGGAACATGTCCTGGGCTGTGTGTATTGCGGACAGCTTTGCGTAGTAGGATGTATGGAAGCACAGCATGACAGAAACCTACACTGATTAATGGGACAGCCAGATGCGAAGGTTTGGTTTTCAACAGCAAAAAGTACTCCATTAAGGCAGATCACATAAAATTTTTCAGTGCAATTTACTCAAGCTGTAGTATCCACCTGGATCCTGGAAAGATCGAAGACATCCAGTCAATGCCGACACCGCAGGACAAGGACGACCTCTAAAGGTGTCGAGATCTGTTCAACTTTCTTGCTGCATACATACCGAGCTTCTCGGAGAAGGCATCTTCACTCAGAGAATTGCTGAAGAAAGACACACTAGTCCTATGGCAGGATGATCAACATGCATTCAGTGCATTGAAACGAGCACCATCAGCTGAGTAATGTCTTCAATACTATGACCTTCAGAAGGCAACAACATTAAAAGTGGATATATCACAGAAAGGTCTTGATGCATGTCTTCTTCAAGATGGCAGGCCTGTCACATTTGGTTCAAGCAAATTACTCCAACATCAAGCAAAAAATTCCCGCTCTTGTCTTCAGGATCATCAGGTTCTACACACACTTATTCTGGAAAGCTGCTGGAGATGATCTGGCAAAAACCGCTCACAAGTGCATGGCCTCAACTCCAGAGGTTACTCATCAAGATTCAGGGCTACAACTGCATGACATACCATCATCACCATGGATGAAGCTAGCAACAGATCTGTGCTCTGAGGGCAGAAAAGACTATCACTCCAAATGTCCTATTGTGCAGAAGCTTTAAGACACATCGTGTACAGCATAGTCAACACTGTTAGTGCCATCTTTAGTCTTTTTGGTGCCCTGGCAGAAGTGGTGTCTGACAACAGCCCACAATACACTGGAAAACTATTCCAGGATATATGTGAATGTAGGTTCACCAACCATGTCACATCATCACCCAGATATCCCCCTTCGAATGAGATGGCTGGAAACTGAGCAAGATATTCAAGTTGCATTATTGCATCTTCACACAATGCCATTAGACTCCAGATTGCCATCACCTGCTGAGATTATGTTTGCTCGTCTGGTGAAAACCACACAACCAAGTTATCATTTCACTAAATCGTGCTTGATCACAGACTGGTTACATCAGAAACAAGATAAGATGAAAGACGCACAAGACATGCATGCGGGCAGAATTCCCAACACTATACATTGGCCAGAAGCTGGGGATCCTTCACTCACAAGAACAGGCATGGATCCCAGCAGAGGTGTCCAAGATGTGCAAAGAACCATTCTTGTATGAGGTGACAACATCAAATGGTGGAGTACTGCAAAGGAATTGATCTGACCTCAGGGGACTCTCTGCTGGCCAAGCACAAGACGCCCAATCAGCATTGCCTATGTGTACCTGTGTACATTTTGCAACGAAGGGACAACAAGCAACACAAGTTTGGGAATTAAATATTCCAGTGTACACAATATTTTGAAAAGACCAGCAGAATGGAAAAGGAGGAGGGGTAGCCCTGTTAGTAAAAGATGGCATAAAGACATTAATGAGAAAGAATATTAGCTCAGCAAATTAGGCAGTAGAATCAGTATGAGTGGAGATTCGGAATAGTAGAGTCAGAAAACACTAGTGGGAGTAGTTTATTGCCCCTTCTAACAGTAATTATACCATTAGACAGGGCACTAAACAAGAAATTATTGGAGCATTTAACAAAAGTAATGTAATAATTGTGGGGGAGTTTCATCTTCCTATAGAGTGGGCCAATCATATTGGCCAAGGTGACCTGGAAGATGAGTTTGTAGAATGCTTTTGTGACAGTTTCCTGGAATACGTTGTAGAATCAACTAGGGATAAGACTATTTTAAATCTAGTATTATGTAATGAGGCAGGGTTAGTTAGTAATCTTAGTATTAGTAATTATTAATTACTAATTAGTAATAATTAGTAAAAGATCCACTGGAAAATAGTGATTGTAATACAATTGGATTCCATATTAAGTTTGAAAATGACACACTCCAATCACAAATAGGAATTTTAAACTTAAACAAAGCCAATCACATAGGTACAGGGGGAGAGCTGGCTGAGGTTGATTGGGTAAGTAAACTAAAAGATATGGCAGTAAATAAACAGTGGGAAACATTTAAAGAAACAATTCAAAATGTTCAACAAAATTATATTCCATTGAAAAACAAAAACTCAGCAAGAAAGATCTATCCATGGTAACGAAGGAGGTTAAGGATACTATTAGATTTCAAGAAGAAATCTTGCAAAAAAAAATAGCAGAAAGTTTGAGGATTGGGAGTGTTTTAGAAACCAGCAAAAGGCCACAAAAATGATGATAAAAAGGGAAAAATAGAATATGAGAGCAAACTAACCAGGAATATAAAAACAGATTATAAGAGGTTTTACAAATGTACAAAAAAAAGTAGCTAAAATAAACATCAGTCCCTTAGAAGCAGAGACAGGAAAACTTGTCATGGGAATAAGGAAATGGCAGAGTCCTTGAACAAATATTTTGTGTCTATCTTCACACTAGAAGACACAAGTTACATACCAGAGATAGAGGGTAACCTAGTGGCTGAAAAGAGTGAGGAAATTAAGGTTATTAATATCAGCTGAGAAAAAGTATTGGAGAAATTTGAGGGATTAAAATCTGACAAACCCCCAGGACCTGATGGCCTATGTCTTAGGGTTCTAAAAGACGTAGCTGCAGAGATAGTGGATGTTGGTTATGATTTTCCAACATACCCTAGATTCTGGAACGGTCCCAGCAGATTGTCCCAGCAAATGTAACTCCACTACTCAAGAAAAAAGGGAGAGAGAAAACAGGGAACTACAGGTCAGTTAGCCTGACATCAGTCATCAGGAAAGTGCTGGAATCTATTATTTCGGAAGTCTTAACATTGCACTTAGAAAATCAAAGTATGATTGGACGAAGTCAACATGGTTTTACAAAAGGAAATCGTGTTTGACAAATTTATTAGAGTTTTTTGAGGATGCAACTAGTAGGGTAGCTAAAAGGAAACCAGTAGATGCAGTATACTTGGATTTCCAAAAAGCATTCAATAAGGTACGACACAAAAGATTAATACGCAAGCTCATGGAATTGCAGGTAATATATTAGCATGGCTACAGGCTTAGTTAACGGACAGGAAGCGAAGAGTAGGAATAAATGGGGCATCTTTAAATTGGCAGGCTATAACTAGTGGAGTGTTGCAAGGATCAATGCTGGGGCTTCAGCTATTTACAATCTATATTACTGACTTAGATGAAGACATAGACAGTAATGTATCTAAGTTTGCTTATGATACAATATAAGCTGTGAGGAGGACACAAAGAGGCTTCAAAGAGATATAGACAGGTCAAGTGAGTGGGCAACAAAATAGCAGATGGAGTACAATGTGGGGAAGTGTGAGGTTATTCACTTTGGTCATTAGAATAGAAAAGCAGAATATTTTGTGAAACTTTTTAATGTTGATGTTCAGAGGAACTTGGATATACTACTGCAAGGAACACAGGAAGTTAGAATGCAGGTGCAGTAAGTAATTAGGAAAGCAAATGGTATGTTGGCCTTTTAAAAATTCTTTCACAGGATATCGGTGTCGCTGGCCAGGCCAGCGTTTATTGCCCATCCCTAATTGCCCTTCAGAAGGTGGTGGTGAGCTGCCTTCTTGAACTGCTGCAGTCCATGTGGGGTAGGTACACCCACAGTGCTGTTAAGAAGGGAGTTCCAGAATTTTGACCCAGCGACAGTGAGGAACAGCGATATAGTTCCAAGTCAGGATGGTGTGTGACTTGGAGGGGAAGTTGTAGGTGTTGGTGTTCCCATGCACCTGCTGCGCTTGTCCTTCTAGGTGGTAGAGTTGGCGGGTTTGGAAGGTGCTGTTGAAGGAGCCTTGGTGAGTTGCTGCAGTGCATCTTGCAGATGGTACACACTGCTGCCACTGTGCGTCGGTGGTGGAGGGAGTGAATGTTTGTGGATGGGGTGCCAATCAATCGGGCTGTTTTGTCCTGGATGATGTTGAGCTTCTTGAGTGTTGTTGGAGCTGCACCCATCCAGGCAAGTGGAGAGTATTCTATCACACTCCTGACTTGTGCCTTGTAGATGGTGGACAGGCTTTGGGAAGTCAGGAGGTGAGTTACTTGCCGCAGAATTCCCAGCTTCTGGCTTTTTATTGCAAGAGGATTGGATTACTAGAATAAAGAAGACTTTCTACAATTGTACGGGCTTTGGTGAGACCCCACCTGGAGTACTGTGTGCAGTTTTGGTCTCCCTATTTAAGGATGGATGTAATTGCTTTGGAGGCAGTGTAGCAAAGGTTCACTAGATTGGTCCCTGGGATGAGAGGTAGAGGCCTGCTACCCAACCCGAACCCAACGAGACCCGACGATATGTGTCGGGTTCGAGTCGGGTTGGGCCCATCTTCAGGGTATGGCTTTCGGGCTCGGGTCAGGTCGGGTCAAGTCCAGGTCGAGTCGGGTCGGGTCGGGCTGGACACACGCGGTAAGTGCTCTACTGGTAAGTATTAAAATTAAAAAACTTACCTGAGCTGAGAGTCCGGGATGAAAATGAGCCTGCGCAGTGAGCGAGTGACATCACTATGACGTCATCGCGCATGCGCTGCAGCTTCATGGAGCTTCCCAGTCGGAAGGTAAATAAAGGGATGGTCGGGTCGGGCTCCGGTCGTGTCGGGGTGGGTTTGGGTCGGGTCGGGTCGGGTTCGGGGCAAAATCAGAGGGACTCGGGCTGGATCGGGCTTGGGTTCGCTGTGGTTCGGTCAGGTTTGGATCCGGTCCTTTTTTTCCTGACCTGAGCAGGCCTCTAACAAGAGGGTGGTCCTATGAGGAGATCCTGAGTAAAATGGGCCTATATTCTCTGGAGTTTAGAAGAATGAGAGGTGATCTCATTGAAACATACAAGATTCTGAAGGGATTTGACAGGAATTAGCAGCAGAAACCTGGGCTGGCTTACAGACAGACAACAGCAACGGCACTGGCGGAGTGACATTGGTGAGAGGACGAATGCTGTCATCCTCCATTCCCCCTGGGTGGTGACTCAGTCATCCTAGTAATCAGTTGGAGGACAGATTGATGAACTGCTGTGACACCCTGCAAGCCCCTTTGACCACTGATATCCACATCCTTGATGGCAATAGTCTGAGCTTTCTTGGTAGCAACTGCACTTTCATGATAAATTTCTGAGCTTCCACTGCAGCACCCAGATATTGGGTGGCTTCTGCTTGTGCTGCAATGGAATCTGAGACATCAGCCATCTACACTGCATCATGGTTGGGCCCACAACTGTGCCAATGTGGTTGGCCACCATTGCCATGCTGGAAAGGATGAGCTTGACCAAGCTTCTTTACATTGCATGCAGGCTTTCTGGCAGGCCTGCCAATGCATTTCATTGTGCATATCCTTCAGCAATTTTCCGGAGCCTGCCTCATCAAAGTGCTCATCTGAGTCCTCTGCAGCAGAAATCACATGCGCCCTCACCCTCCTTCGAGCTGGCACCTACACTACCGTTGCCCCTTCAACTGGCTGTAGGCCACATGCTGGTGTCTCACCACATACACATCCCGTCTTTAAGCTATCCTCTAAATTAGAGGCAGTGTCAGTATTTGAGCTGGCGGTTGTGAGTGTGAGAGCAAGTGACAGCATTTCTTCATCATCACTGTCTTCCTGCTCTTCCACCTGTTGCTGTTCATCACTGCCTGGTTAGGTGGCAGTTCTTGGGCACCTGAAAGGAGAAAGGGAGAAGGGTAGGGTAGTGGTGAGGGCAGAGGCTGAAAGCAAGAGGTGTATGCTTACATCATCTGCAGATTGTAAATCAGAAGAGATTGTGGGATGAGGGGGAAGTAGGATGTGAGAGGGAGGATTAGGTATTAGCTTACTGTCATCTTCGATTGGCCCCTCATTGGCCACAGCCTTAGCAATGGCCACTCCAACTATGGTGAGTGCTGGCTACTCCATGAGGGTAAGGAATACAGCCATGCCTGTCCCCTGCAGTTAGGTACTGCTGCCTTCAGTTGTGCTCCACCTTAACCTGCAAGAGAGAGAGGAAAATGTGTCAGTGAGTGTGGTGCAATGGAGTTGAATAGCTGGCAGTGTGTGCAAGCTATGAGATGGCTTGTGAGGTTTGCAGCAAAGCTAAGTGTGTGAGGGTAAGATCGAGCTATGAATGCGAGGTATGAGCCTGGATCAGTAGAGATTGTTGCTAAGTGGCTGATGAATGTGTGGTGCATTATGGTGACTAAGACCAGTGATGTAGTTGGTGGAAGATGGCATTTGAAGATACATTCACTGACCAGTCATGTGAGGTCATTGAACTTTTGTGGCACTGCATCCAGGTCCTCGGGGATTGACTTCTGGCATTGATTGCCTTGGCTATCTAGTCCCACTGTCTTCTGAGGGTTTGTCTGGAAGGCCTTCTGGTCCCTGTGGATAGAAAATATCTCTCATCCTCTGCACCTCCTCGACCAAGGTCTCCTGTGCGGTGTCGTAAAATCTTCAAACCCACTCTCCCCCATGCTGTGCCATTATAATATCTTTTTTCATGTCAGAATGAGTTCCTTAACAACTTACAGCACCTGCTCCAGCCACAATTCACCTCCCCTTTAAGAGGTGCAGGCTGGCTTTAAGTAGTGCAGTCTAGTTTTAACTAGTGTTACTTTCCCATAATTTTGGACCTGCTGCTGAGGCGTGCAGCCACTCAGCGGTGTGGTTATTGTTGGCTGCATTCTGGAATCATGTCAATTAGCAGGCAGCACAAAGTTAGCATCTTGCCTGCATTGGAAGCAGTAGGTGAGGGCTAACCCCACGTCATGATCCCCATGCCTTTTTTCGGGGGCTGGCCAATTTATCTCCCATTTTATCCTCCCCGCACTTGGTTCTATCCTCTTAATGAGATGATATGTAGAAGTAACACTCCCAACACACATTTGACACCCCCACCCCTAGCTGAAATACATCCCATACTGTTAAATATTACTGTAATAACAACTTGCATTTAAGTAGCATTTTTGACATAGAAAAATATCGCAAGCTGCTTCACAGAAGTGTAATCAGAAAAAAACACCAAGCCAAAGAAGGAGATCTTAGGAAGGGTAATTAAAGCTTGGTCAAAAAGGTACGTTTTAATGAGGGTCATAAAGGAGAAGTCAGAGGTAGAGAGGCAAAGGGGTTTGGAAAAGGAAGTTCAGAGTTTAGTGCCTAGGTGGCTGATGGTATAGTTGCCAATGGTATGGCAGAGTGGAAAATGCACAAGAGGCACAAGAGATGGAGGAGATGCAGAATTCTCAGAGGTTGTAGGGTTGCAGAAGACTATAGAGATAGGAAGAGTCAAGCCAAGAAGGAATTTTAATACTAGAATGATCATTTCAAATTTGAGGCATTGGAGGACCAGGAGCCAATGTAGACCAGCAAGCAGTGCCCCAGCTTCCCTCCTATAATAATTTCAGATTTCAATGGGATATTTTCCTGTCTTTACAACTTAGCAGCAATTCTCTGAAAGCTGAGTACTTTCAATAATTTGGCTTTGGCAGAAGCATCACCCCCCAGAAGGAAAATAAGGCTTCCATATAAAACATCTCATCATGTCTTTCAAAAATGTCCCAAAGAACATCATAGGCAATGAAATATTTTGAAGCATAGTCACTGTTGTAGTCTAAAAAGCACAACAGCCATTCTGTACACAGCAATATTCCACAATGAATAATGACATGAATGACCAGTTAAGAACATAAGAACCAGGAGCAGGATTAGGCAATTCAGCCCCTTGAGCCTGCTCTGCAATTCAATACGATCATGGCTGATCTCATCTCGGCCTCAACTCCACTTTCCTGCTTATTCTCCATAACCCTTCAACCCATTACTAGTTAAAAATCTGTCTGTCTCCTCCCTAAATTTACTCAATGTCCCGGCATCCACCGCACTCTGGGGTAGTGAATTCCACAGACTCATGGCCCTTTGAGAGAAGTAATTTTTCCTCATCTCTGTTTTAAATCTGCTACCCCTTATCCTAAAACTATGACCTCTCGTTCTAGGTTGCCCCACCAGAGGAAATGTCCTCTCTACGTCTACTTTGTCAATCCCCTTAATCATCTTATATACTTCAGTTAGATCTCTCATTCTTCTAAACTCTGGAGAGTGAAGGCCTAAACTGTTCAATCTCTCTTCATAAGACAAACATCTCTGGAATCAATGTAGTGAACCTCCTCTGAACTGCCTCCAATGCAACTACACCCCTCCTCAATTAAGGGGACCAAAACTGTACCCAATACTCCAGGTGCAGTCTCACTAATGCCTTGTACAGTTGCAGCAACACTTCCCTACTTTTATACTCTATACCTTTAGCAATAAATGCCAAAATTCCATTTGTCTTCCTTATTACCTGCTGCACCTGCATACTAGTTTTTTGCGATTCATGCACGAGGACTCCCAGATCCCTCTGCACTGAAGAACTCTGAAGTTTCTCTCCATTTAGATATTAATTTGCCTTTCTATTCTTCTGACCAAATTGGGTAACCTCACACTTATCCACGTTAAACTCCATCTGCCAAATTTTGGCCCATTCACCTAACCTATCCATATCCATTTGTAAAGTTCTTCTTTCTTTATAGCAACTTACTGTACCACCTATTTTAGTGTCATCTGAAAATTTGGCTATTGTACCTTCTATCCCTGCATCCAAGTCATTCATATAGATTGTAAATAGTTGGGGCCTGAGGACCGAACCCTGTGGCACCCCACTAGTTACATCTTGCCAACCAGAAAAAGACCCATTTATCCCGACTTTCTGTTGGTTAACCAATCCTCTATCCAAGCTAATAAATTGTCCCTAACCCTACGTGATCTTACCTTGTGTATTAACCTTTTGTGCTGCACCTTACCAAATGCCTTCTGGAAGTCCAGATATGCTACAGGATTCCCATTATCCACTTTACTTGTTACATCTTCGAAGAACTCTAGAAAATTGGTCAAACACGATTTACCCTTCATAAAACCATGCTGACTCTGATGGATTGCATTTTGACTTTCTAAATGTCCTGTCATTACTTCCTTAATAATGGATTCTCACAATTTCCCATAGACAGATGTTAAACTAACTAGTCTATAGTTTCCTACTTTCTGCCTCCCTCCTTTTTTGAATAAGGGCATTATATTAGCATTTTTCCAATCCACTGGAACCTTCCCCACATCCATGGAATTTTGGAATATTATAACCAATGGATCCACTATCTCCGCTGCCACTTCCATTAAGACCCTAGGATATAGGCCATCAGGCCCTGGGGACTTGTCTGCCTTCAATCCCAATAGTTTGCTCAGTATTTTTTCCCTAGTGATGATGATTGTTCTAAGTTCCTCCCTTTCTATAACCTTTGCATTACCTGCTACCACTGGGATATTACTACTGTCCTCCACCGTGAAAACTGAGGCAAAATACTGATTTAGTGTCTCTGCCATTTCTGTGTTCCCCACTATTAACTCTCCAGTCACATCCTCTAAGGGACCAACATTCACTTTAGCTACTCTCTTCCCTTTTGTATACTTATAGAAGCTTTTGCTATCCTTTTTATATTTTATGCTAGTTTTCTTTCATAATTTACCTTTGCTGTTTTTATTACTTTTTTAGTAACCCTTTGTTGATCTTTAAAAGTTTCCCAATCTTCCAGCCTGCCACTGGCCTTCGCAATATGTTATGCCTTAGTTTTTGTCTTTATGCTATCCTTAACTTCCTCACTGAGCCATGGGTGTTTTTTTCTCCCTCTTATAATCTTTCTTCCTCTCTGGAATATATTTTAGTTGGGAGGAATTGAAATCTCCTTAAATATCTGCTACTGCTCATCAACTGTCCTACCTTTCAGTCTTCCTGCCCAGTCCACTAGGGCCAAATCTGTCCTCATGCCTATGTAATTACCTTTGTTTAACTCCAGAACGCTGGTGTGGGACTCCAGTTTCTCGCCCTCAAACTGAATTTGAAATTCTAGCATGCTATGATCACTCTTCCCTAGAGGATCCTTAACTATGAGATCATTAATTAATCTCACCTCATTACATAATACCAAATCTAGAATAGCCTGCTCCCTGGTTGGTTCCACAACATATTGCTCCAAAAAACAATCTCTAATACATTCAATAAACTGTCCCTCGAGGATACCCTTGCCAATTTGATTAATCCCGTCTATATGCATAATAAAATCACCCATGATTATTGCCGTACCTTTCTTACAAGCCCCCAGTATTTCCTGGTTTATACTGTGCCCCACTGCAGAACTATTGTTTGGGGACCTATAGATTACTCCCACTATGGGCTTCTTTCCCTTGCTATTTTTTATTTCTACCCAGACTGATTCTACGTCTTGATCTCCAGTGCATATATCATTTCTCACTACAGCACTGATATCTTCCTTTACTAACAAAGCTACACCACCTCCTTTTCCTTCCTATCCTTCCGAAATACTGAGTACCCTTGGATAGTCAATTCGCAAACCTGGTTTCCCTGCAACCATGTCTCAGTAATCGCCACTAAATCATATCCATTCGTCTCTATTTGCGCTGTTAACTCATTAATTTTATTCTGAATGCTTCATGCATTCAGATACAAAGCCTTTAAGTTTGTTCTATTATCAAATTTCCCTACTCATGTACAATTCCTTGGTGCAATATGATGGTCACACGTTCTGTCCCTACCTTTTATTTTCTGGTAACAATCAGCCTCATCACTAACCTGCACACTTACCTCTCCTTTAACTTTGACTTCCTAATTTTTCATACAACTGAACCCTCCCCCCCAACTATTTAATTTAAAGCCCTATCTACAGCCCTAGTTATATGGTTTTGCTTGGTTGAGGAAGGAATGTTGGTCAAGAAATCAGGAAACCTGCTTACTTCAGTTTAAATAGAGCCATGAATTCTTTTACATCCACCCGAACAGGCAAACAGGACCAGATAGCTCATAAATAACGAATTATGTTACATCACATCATTGCTAACTCATACTTCTAGAAATATAGTAACAAGAGTAGGCCATTTAGCCCCTTGAGCCTGTTCTGCCTTCAATGAGATCATGGTTGATCTGTGTCTTAACTCCATCCACATGCCTTGGCTCCATATGCCTTAACCTTAGGCGAGCAAACATCTATCGACCTCTGATTTAAAATTATTAACTAAGCTAGCATCTACTCATTTTGGAGGTGGAGTACACTTCTACCATCCTTTATGTGAAGAAGTGTTTCCTAACTTTACTCCTGAATGGCTTGGCTCTGATTTTAAGGTTATGTCCCCTTGTCCTAGACTCCCCCACTATCGGATAAAGGTTCTCTCTATCTATCCTATCAATTCCATCAAAAACCCTAAACATCTATATCAAATCACCCCTTATTCGGGAATACAAGTCTTGTTTATATGATCACTCCTCATAATCTAACTCTTGGCGTCTGGTAACATTCTGGTGAATTAGCATTGCACTCCATCCATGGCCAATATATCCTTTCTAAGGTGCAATGACCTGAACTGTACACAATGCTCCAGATGTGGTCAAACCAGTGCTTTGTATCACTGCAAGAAAACTTCCCTTTATATTCTAGCCCTCTAGTTCTAAATGCTAAAATTCCATTAACCTTTTTGATAATATTTTGTACCACACATCTACATTTTATTGATCTGTGTACATGGACCCCTAAATCTCCTTAAGCCTTCACTGTTCCTAGCATTCGTGATTTGAATAATACTTGGATCTGTCACTTTTTGGTCGAAAATGGATGGCTAACATTTACTTACGCTAAAATCCATCTGCCACAGTTTTGCTCACTCACTTAATACGTCAATGCCTCTTTGCAATTTTATGTGCCTGCCTTAACATACCACCAATCTTTGTATCATCGGCAAGCTTTGATATATGGCTCTGTATTGTGCTGTCTAAGTCATTAATAAATATAGTGAATTGTTGAGACCCCAGCACAAATCCTTGTGGATCACCACTAGTTACTTCCTTCCAATTTGAGTACATACCCATAGACATTCTCCTATCTATTATTTCCTCAAAAAATTGATTTAGGTTTGTTAGACTTAACCTACCCTTTACCAATCCATAATAAAAGCAGAAAATGCTGGAAAAACTCAGCAGGTCTGGCAGTATCTGTGGCGAGAGAAATAGAGTTAACGTTTCACGTCCAAACCTTTCATCAGATAAAATGTCACAGTTCCGAAGTGTTAACTCTGTTTCTCTCTCCACAGATGCTGCCAGACTGTTGAGTGTTTCTACAATTTTCTGTTTTTATTTCAGATTTCCAGCATATGCATTATTTTGCTTTTGTTTGGTTGCTTTACAAATCCATGATGGCTCTCACTAATCAGCTCAAATTTCTCTCAGTCACTCTGCCCTTAATCATAGATTCCAATAACTTCCCCACAACAGTGTGATGTCCTTGGGACTTGAGTGAGGTGTAGCCCAATTTGGTGTAGGATATGATGCAAAGACAGAGAGAGACAAAGACTGCAGAAGCTGAACACAAAGGCTTCTCCTTTTATTCTGTCTTAGTTTCACGTTCACTTTGCTCGCATGTGTGTTCTACAGCAGCCTCTAGAGTACACAATGCACAATGCAATTGCAATTTCAAAACACGACAAACAGATGTTAGAATAATCATAATTTCATGGTTTCTCTCTTCCACCTTCCTTAAATAACGGAGCTCTGGAATTTCCTCCCTAAAACTCTCTGCCTGTCTACCTCCCTCTCCTCCTTTAAGATACTCCTTAAAACTTACCTCTTTGACCAAAATTTTGGTCACCTGTCCCAATATCTCTTTCCATGGCTCGGTATCAAATTTTGTTTGATAAGGCTCCTATAAAGCTCCTTGGACTTTTTATTACATTAAAGTGTAAAAGGTGCTATATAAATCCATGTTGTTGTTGTTGAGTTATATTCACAATTTTCCAATCTAAGGGGGCAATTCCCCAATTCGAGAGAGCTTTGGAAGATTAGGTCGAAAACATTTGCCATTTCCTCACCTACTTCCTCTAAATCCCCAGAATGGAAAACATCAGTTCCTGTGGATTTGTCATTGTTTAGTGCCATTATTTTTTCTAATACCATTTTGTTGCTTACGTTAACTGTAGTGCGTTCCAGCCCTTGATTTATTCTTAATTTCCCTGGAATATCAGGTATATTATCCTCCTCCTCTATTGTGAATATTGATACAAAGCAATTACTCAACAAGTCCTCGATTTCACGTCTGGATCACACACAAGTAAAAAACAAACTTACTAGATTTTTAAGTGATTACTTTTAAATTGGTGGGAATGTTTAGACACAAAGATGTTTAGTTGCTTCTCTGGTAGACAATAACTTAATTGTCTCTGTGGTAAACGGTTTAATAACATCCAAGAGGTTTAACAGTTGTGCTTAAATAGCACAGACATGAATTTAGAGTAAAAATCTGAACCAGTGCACTAAAATGAATATACTTGGAGAACTAAGCCTCCTAATGATAGTCAATGCACTTTAATTGTTCAGTTGCTAAGGATGCTTCTATGGAGTTTGTCCTTCAAGATATAATATCACCGCTATGAAATTAAATAATGCAAGTAGCTTGTTTAGATGTAGTCACTAAAGGACTTTCAAGTTCTAATTTTGAGAGTATGGCAAAAAAATGTGTGTGTAGCAAGTCAAGGCACAGGCTCACCTCTGCCAGTAGTTGTGGGGACAGGCTGTGGTGATCTATACAATGGATTTCTCACTGCTTAATGTAAATACGCTACCAAAACAGAAAGAGTTTGCTCAGAGAGCTTGGCCTGCAGCACACTTGTCTGGACAATGTAAAATCCAGTGAGGCAGTAGCTCTTAAAAGAGGGCCACTCATTGTGAAAAGGGAAGTTGCTATGGCAAAAAAAAATTGACTAACTTTTCACAATGGCACAGCAGTGACATGCAGACAGCACTGCTTTTATGATGAAAAAGAGGAAATGGTGCTAAAGATTTGAAGATTCTGCTGCGGGAATGAGCTGCAACAAAGGAAGACGATCCTTTTTAGGATCACAGGCACCAGTTACCTGGAGCCAACGGAGTCAATGCAGTCGCCCAGCTCTCTCATACCTGGTTGCAAATCAGAAATTATGCTGGTATCAGGCGCAAGGTGAAAGTGTCAGTATCCTCTTCACTCTTGCACACATTTCTTGTAGGGTTGATTTAAGCATGGAACAAACCTAAGTTGAAAACTGCTGTGACTTCTGAGAGGTACTATTTTAAGTATAGACATTGCCCTTTTACACATAGTCTTTTGTAATATTACTTGTTCCTTTGGTGCGTGAGCAATTGTAAGACTCACAGGACTACAAGTAATAGTCAAAGCATACATGACTTTTTATTCTGACTTAACTAGAACGTATATTTACACAACTACTACAGAAGCCACACCAAAACACATCTCACTCTGTCAGGCAACACCTGCAACTCCATGTCATGTGTAACGCAACATCACTTCCTCCGGTGACCTTCACTTACAGCCTCTTAAGGCGGTCCCTTCTTAAAGTGGTCACACAACATCCCAATTTTTCCCAAAGATAGAAACAGATGTAAAATATGCAATGATGTTGCGGTTCAGACTAACTATACATGATTAAAACAAAAAGTTATTTATAAATAAGCAAGTTTAACACGCTCTAAAATGTAGAGGAGGTTTGCTTATTCGCCCCGATCCTGTTATCGTAAACTTCTTCCCAGAGCTGAGCTCGTCTTGACGACTCCTCTGAGACTCTGGTGACTCAGAACTCTGGTTAGCATGTTCTTCCTCTGTGCTCATAGCAGCTACATGCTCATCTTCAGACTTCGCCTTTGAAAGTGTTCGCAATGCTACAGGGTTGCCACATGTAGTATTGTCGTACAGCTCTGAGTTGACTTTAATTCCACCTGAGAATTGCACCATTCGGTGTCTGGAGCTCGTACGATCTGTGATGGTCACATATCCTCACAACTTCTGCAGGATACCAAGTTCCTGATGCATGATTGAGGACTCTGACCTTCTGTCCTGCTCACAATCGAGCTAATTCTGGCCCTGCTTGCTTGTCATATGATGCCTTCATCTTCCCTTGTTTAGAAAGCTTAGAAAAATAATGACTGACAACATCACCAATCACCGCCAATCCCTTTGGCCTCTGGGTACTTGCTGCAACAAACTGAAATCCGAGGAGAAACTCCCAGTCATATCACCTCTTCGTGTCAGGACTCCCAGCCTTTGTGTCGTCCTTTACATGGATCAACCTGATACACTTGACCTGGATATTGTCTACCATCTTCAGTGCGTTACTAACTTCATGTATTGTGGTAATTCATAAATCTTGGCATATTGAAAGTCCTGCGACAGCTGGTCCAGTTGTGTCTACAATATAAAATATTTGGGGTAGCCATTTGGAGCCACCATAGCTGCACTGCAAGGCTATCATTGCAATGCACTTGATTGGAGAACCATTGTAGGCAGTCAGCCTAGGTGTGGTGAGTTGTATCATAGATTCCCATTTCTTTAAGTACATATCCTTCGGTATACGGATGGGTAGAATATTTGCACGATCCGGTGTCAGCTTTTACTCTTCGCTTATGCTCACTGCTCTTCTGCAGACGTATAACCCTGATCATGGCAAATGACTCAGATTGCATGATCGCATTGACATGTTGATCCAAATTAACTATGTGAAATACTTGCTCACTGTTGGCACAAGTGTACTCTTCATCTGTGTCCTCCTGGCAATCTATCTCTTTGCTAACCCGATACACCTGCTTGGGCTTTTGTTGTTTGCTGGCATACCTTTTGTTGCATTTGCCATCCTGTCTTGCAGATGTTCTCTCTGCATGTGATCTGCTATTCCTGTGTGTAGTGTCTGAGCTCAAATTTCTTTACTGCCTTGCCAATGTCTTCACATGCCACAAGCTTTACACTGGTCCTGGTACACTGGACAACTGTGAATTGGGTGAGTCAGGCCATATTTGCCATAAGGCTTAACAGACTTCTGAGCCTTGGTTACTATACCAATTGTTGTAGCTGCCTAATCACTTGTAACTGTTGGTCCCCAACCATGATGGTTTCAAATTTCTTTCCAGCATTAAGTAGTGTATCTGTGGTGGGCTCTTTCTTCTTTTCTAGCAGGAGTTTTTGAATGGCCTCAATTGGGGTATATGCAATTACTAGTTCAATGACCCGTTCTGACAATTCAATATCTGCGAAGTCGCATTCTTGAGCTTTGTCTCTGTACCTTGCTACAAACTGTTCAATGGGCTCATCTTGCCTTTGCCAGTAGGTCATAGGTTCAAGCCTATACTATATACTAGGAAATTGACCTTCACCTTGAGTTGCTCCTCCAGAAATGCCCATATCTTGCTAGGGACCTCCTGATCCTCAGCTAACAATCTGATGTATTGAGCTGTCGCAGGCCCTCGTTGCCCAGTGCAATCTTGATTGTCACAGCTTGTTTTGCTTGTTTGCTCACTTCTTGAAACAGGAAACACAATTCCATCCACTGTCGAAACAGTTTAAATTCAGATGCTATGTCTGATGCCTTCCAATCCATAACTGGATATCTAAAAGCCATCATCTGGATGATCCTGCTTTTTTTACAGATACAGGCTTTTTCACAGGTTTTCTTTTTCACAGGCACAATTTTTTTACAGGCTCTCTGCTTTATAGGGTTTCCAACTCCCAAGTACAGCTTTCTTTTCTTTTTTAAACTGATTCATTTTTGCAGGCCTGTCCCTTTTAAGATCGATACAAAGCAATTACTCAACAGGCCTTCTATTTCACTTTTGGATCACACACAAGTAAAAAATTTTTAATAGGTTTCATTTTTTTCAACTGAGAGCAGTTTTCTTTGTTACACAGGCTGGTTTGTTTTTTTAAAAACTGAAGGAGGAGTTTTTGTTTCTCTCTGCAGAGAGCTGCAGCTTGCAGTACCAGCAGCTGCCACAGCCAGCCTTTTTACTTTGTGCTGGACCTCCAGTGGCACTGTTGAGCTTATCCTGCTCTTTTTGGCTTAGGCCCTGCCACAAAGCAAAAACCAGGAAAACTAAAGCAGTAATAGCTGTACTACCTCTTTTCAAATTTGTCAACCCACTGCCAGATTAGTTGAAAGTGCCGATCTTCTGGCAACTTGCCTGCTGTGCTCACAGATTTTCAACACCTCCTGGGGTCCTGTCTGCAGTCCTAACTCACTGCACTGTTGTGGGGTCTCCTGTTGGCTGCTGTCCTGCTGAATCTTCAGCCACTCCAGGTATCAACCGACTGTTCCTTATCTCTCTTGGTGTGTTCTTCAGAAAAAAAATCAAACGTTGCAACAATGTAATATTCGGTGATCTTCAGAAAAATATATACTAAACATTGCCACCATGTAATATTACTTGTTCCTTTGGTATGTGAACTATTGTAAGACTCTCGGGACTATAAGCAATATCCAAACAATATGAGGGTTTTTGTTAGAACTTAACTAGAACATATATATTTTATATATATGTAGATTATATACACACACAGTTAATACAAGAGCCATACCAAAGCACGTCTCACTCTATTGGGCTACACCCAAAACTCCCTGGTCATATATGATGCAACATCACTTCCTCCGGTGACCTTCATTTACAGTCCCTTAAGGTGGTTCCTTCTTCAGGTAGTCCAACAACACCTTTCACTGTAACAAAGCTACATGACACATTTTTCTTGAAGATGGAATTGGCAGCTGAGGGACAGCAAACAGTTGCTCAGCTGTCGAGGCTGACATATTCTTATGCTGTTAAGGGGTTTCTCACTTGAGTTAGCAGACCTTGATGCAGATAGCCCTGTTCACCCAAGAGTCATCCTACCACTCTTTTTTTCAAATAATGTGGGCATAGTGGGCTGCTGTACTATTATGACATCATGGCTGCTTCCTAGATAATGGTCACTGAGGTTCTTAATAATGGTTCTACGGACATAGTTAATTTGAACCGAAGTTGTATACAAACACATTCTGTTCATGAATGCTATGGGGTTGATATGAAGAGCTCTGATTCCCCTTTGCACTTGAGGGAATGTTGTAAATGTTCAGTGTCCTATCCAGCTGATGCCTCTTTTCCACAGGAAAAGTTATGGTGGTGCTCCTTAAACCGGATGGTTGTCATTTACTCAATGCATGTGTGAACTGCAATAAGCCTGATGCAACAAATGTCTGCCGTGTGACTTTGAATAATCTGGAATAATGAAAGCTTCATGTATTCACTTATGTGACCAATGTCATAGAACCCTATGGCATCCTATATTGTGAAGCAGAAGTGATGAAGGCAGGTTTTATTTGACAAGTCCAGGTTTATAGAGATTTCTTTTTATTTGTTCATGGGATGTGGGCATCACTGGCTAGGCAGCATATATTGCCCATCCCTAATTGCCCTTGAGAAGGTGGTGGTGAGCTACCTTCTTGAACCGCTGCAGTCCTTGGGGTGTAGGTACACCAGCAGTGCTGTTAAGAAGGGAGTTCCAGGATTTTGACCTAGCAACAGTGAAGGAACAGTGTTATAGTTCCAAGTCAAGATGGTGTGTGGCTTGGAGGGGAACTTGCAGGTGGTAGCATATCCCATGCATTTGCTGCCCTTGTCCTTCTCAGTGGTAGAGGTAGTGGGTTTGGAAGGTGCCGTCGAAGGAGCCTTGACGAGTTGCTGCAGTGCATCTTGTAGATGGTACACACTGCTGTCACTGTGCATCGGTGGTGAAAGGAGTGAATGTTGAAGGTGGTAGATTGTTGCCAATCAAGTGGGCTGCTTTGTCCTGGATGGTATTGAGCTTCTTGAGTGCTTATGGAGCTTCACCCATCCAGGCAAGTGGAGAGTATTCCATCACACTCCTGACTTGTGCCTTGTGGATGGTGAACAGGCTTTGGGGAGTCAGGAGGTGAGTTACTCACTGCAGAATTCCCAGCATCTGACCTGCTTTTGTCGCCACAGCATTTATGTGGCTGGTCCAGTTCAGTTTCTGGTCAACAGTAACACCCAGGATGTTGATAGTGGAGAATTCAGCTATGGTAATGCCATTGAACTTCAAGGGGAGATGGTTAGATTCTCTCTTGTTTGAGATGGTCATTCCTGGCACTTGTGTGGCATGAATGTTACTTGCCACTTATCAGCCCAAGCCTGGATGTTGTCCAGGTCTTGCTGTATATGGACACGGGCTGCTTCAGTATCTGAGGAATCGCGAATGATGCTGAATGTTGTGCAATCATCAATGAACCTCCCCACTTCTGACCTTATGATGGAGGGAAGGTCATTGATAAAGCAGCTGAAGATGATTGGGCCTAGGACACTACCCTGAGGTACTCCTGCAGTGATGTCCTGGGACTGAGATGATTGACCTTCAACAACCACAGCCATCTTCCTTTGTGCTATGTATGACTCCAACCAGAGAGATTTCCCCCGATTCCCATTGACTCTAGTTTTGCTCGGGCTTCTTGAAACCATAGTCAGTCAAATACTGCCTTGATGTCAAGGGCAGGCACTTTCACCTCACCTCTGGAGTTCAGCTCTTTTGTCCCTGTTTGGAACAAGGCTGTAATGGTCAGGATTTGAGTGGGCCTGGCGGAACCCAAACTGAGTGTCAGTGAGCAGGTTATTGCTGAGCAAGTGCCGCTTGGTAGCACTGTTGACAATCCCTTCCATCGCTTCACTGATGATCAAGAGTAGATTGATAGGGTGGTAATTGGCCGGGTTGGATTTGTCCTGCTTTTTGTGTAGAGTACATACCTGGGCAATTTTCCACATTGCTGGGTAGATGCCAGTGCTGTAGCTGTACTGGAACTGCTTGGCTAGGGGCACAGCAAGTTCTGGAGCACAAATCTTTAGTACGATTGCCGGAATGTTGTCAGGGCCCATAGCCTTTGCACTATCCAGTGCCTTCAGCCATTTCTTGATATTATGTGGAGTTGTTTAATTGTCCACCAGCATTCATGACTGGGTGTGGCAGGACTGCAGAGCTTAGATCTGATCTGTTGGTTGTGGGATCGCTTAGCCTTGTCTATCGCATGCTGCTTCTGCTGTTTGGCATGCAAGTAGTCCTGTGTTGTAGCTTCACCAAGCTGACACCTCATTTTTAGGTATGCTTGGTGCTGCTCCCGGCATGCCCTCCTGCACTCTTTATTGACCCCATAATGCACCTAAAATATTTTGCTCCTCACAAACCATTTGCCTTATTTCAATTCTGTAGTATGGCAGGAATCCCTAAAGGAACACCTATGCTCAGCCTTTTGCATGGAGCAACATCAAAGGCAGCAGCAACCAAGAATCATGAAATCAAGTATTAGCAGGAGGAAACATGCTAAAATGGAGGGTTACTTAGAAAAGCCAACAAATGCATGGTGCAAAGTGCAGAAAAGCATACATAAAACACATGAAACGAATCATGATAAACTTTAAAAGCCCACTTCAGGAAGTCAGGTTTTATGGGTGAGGCTTGTGCTGTGGTCAGAAAAATAAAATCCCAAAAACATAAAATTTGTCATCAGCCCTTGTGAAGTTAATCTGAATATTTGTTAAAAGTCCATACATGCTAGTCGTGCAGCAATGTTTCCCACTCAAACTGGCTGTTGTAAAATCAGTTGACCCACAAGTTGGTTGCGCAAGGAGAAGTGTACGATTTTCCAACTTGCATCCACCTCCCTCCAGACTCTGTGTGGCTGCAGGACCTTGAAAGTTGCCCCTCCAAGTCTGTCTTTAATTTACTTTTATATCACAAGTACAGCTCAAACTTGCTATTTGAAGCTGGCAATGACAAGAGGTCAAGTTTAGATTAGGCTTTACAATCAATTGGCCAATTTGAAATTTATGCTCTTCCTCCTCCCTGAATCTTCACCGTACTGAATTTGAGATTCTGCACTGCTGTCTTCTGGGACTGATCATTTCCCTGGATCTCAAACAATAAAACTCCTGGTTGCCTTTTAGACTTCTTTTCTTTCTACAATCTTCAGGCCTCTAAAACTGGAGGTTGGCTTTGTCTTATCATTGATTACTTACTGATTTACCTTCTTTCCCCCCCCCCCCCCCCCCACTTTTTTAGCCTCTGGAGTGTCCTGCACTCAACCTTGTGTCCAATCAACCTTGGCCCTTCATTTAAGGTAGGCAACAATATAAGTCCCAGTTAAACACTGAGGTGATTACATTTCTCCAAGAGCCCCTTTGTCTATATTAGCGGTTCCCAAACTTTACTTGTGTACCCACTTCCAGATCTACTAGCTGCCCATTAACCCTTACCAGCACACCTGTTTAATCTTTTAACTTCTTTAATAGCCAAGCATTGCATAATATGTAAAAATTACAGTACACATGTACAACTTAAACAATGCCTTAATAGTGCTACTTGCCATTAATATAACAGATGAGGTTTCTTGTTTAAGCATAGGCACATAATGTTTGGAGTGATAGGTGATATTTCAAGTCATAAGTTGTTTTCGACACATCAGCTCCGCTCTCCCCCTAACCTCCTCCACATGTCCACTAGTACCTGTTTCTTTCAAAGTCTTCTTAAAACCCAAGTTTTTGGTCAGGCTTTGGTGATTCTCTCCCTCCACTTTTCCTGCCAACTTCTACTTGTGAAGCCCTTTGGGACATTTTTCTTTACATTAAAAGCGCTATATGAATGCAAGCTTTTGTTTGAATTTGGTATTCAGGTTATCAAGGTTGGTACTATCATGCACACATTTATATTAAATATAAATGATGCATTTTGTTAACAGAATGAATGAAGTGTAGATTCTCTGATTCTATGGTATCGAGATTAGATTCTTTAAAAAGGGGTATGAGAATTTTGAATTTCTAACCTAAATTGGTAAACTTTTCAGTAGTCTCCCTGCACCATAGAGTACTGAGAGATGCCCAACCTCTCCACTGCTCCTGGTTCCTTTGCGCAATCAGCGTCAACAGGATCCTGAAGGAACCAGGTTCCCCTCAGGGTGTAGCGACTCCCTACAGGGCTGGACAATGTGCTCCTTCTTCCCCGGAGGAGCCAGCCTGGAGACACAGGGATCTCCCAGAGCTCATCGTCAGCAGTTCAGATCAGCGGTCCAGAGCAGTTGACCACCACCGCCGCCTGCTCCTCCAGAGCCTTCAAACCTACCTCTAGCCCAGAGTCCCACACTCTCAGTAAAGTGCCGACAGTCGGCAGCTTGTCTTGCTTCTCCAGGCAAAAGGTCGAGTAAGTGCTGGTGATGGTTTCCTCCTTCAGGTGACCCTGCCAGCTCTAAGTAGTTTGGAAGAGGGCAAGGCCTCTGTGGAGACTTCTGACTTACACTAAGAACCTCAAGGAGATGGATGAGGGGTTGTTGATGACAAAATGGCACAGAGATTTGTCTCCATGGGAAAGACCCCCCCCTCCCCTCCACCGCCCCAGCCCGTCCCTGTGCCACATCACATACCCTTGCATTTGGGTAAAATACAATAGGCAGAGGAAATATCCACCGGGAATATCCTAACTTTTTAATTTCTTTACACACACATGGAATGAAAAATGAATGAATTAAAAATATGAATGAGGAAAAAGTAGTTCATTGCCTGTATTAAACCTTGCATCCACCATTAGGCAATTTATCCTTTGTACTCCCCAGCAATATCACCTACACCTCTGGTGTAAGTAGACTATAGTTTGGGAACCTCTGGTCTATATCATCCACATGTTGCATTCTCCTACCATATATCTGAGAAACGTGATTGCCAGAAGTCCTTTCCTTTAACAGAACTGCCACCACCTACATTACGAGGCAAATTCTTACTGGCTATCTTCCAAGGAAAAGCAAGTCCATGTGATTCCAGCTTTATGCAGCTCAAGAATGTGGCAAAAATAATAACAGATCCTTTGCACTCTTACAATGCTTTAGAAAATCCCAGTAACTGCTCTGATGTCACAGTAGCTGCCTTATAACATCACAAAGGAATTCACCCACCTTCAGTGTTTACCTGTTTCAATAAGCCCTCAAGAGAGCTCCTGTAAATTTGTTTTCATCGAGAAGCCATGAATTGTGCACAATACAATTCAGGGCAGCATCAAGGTTGGAAAGAAGATGCTGTAAACCAGAAAGTTATAATTATGTGATACACAGCTTAGGTTTGACTGGAGGAAGATGAGAAATCTACAGAAGTTAAGGAGTTTTGGAGAATTACCAAAATAAGTTAGTGGGAGTGCAAAGAATTTTGATTTTAGTTACAATAAGATACAGGGAGAAGAACCAATGTGCAGGATGGTCCATTTGTTCCAAGGATCTGAAGGCTGTTAAAGTTTATTTTAAATAAATTTTTTCCTAAATAATTACACTACAAAATGTAGGACAGAGGCTGTGTCTCTGATTCTCCACATTAACAGGCCAGTCATCCTCCACAAAGAGGGAAGGAAAATAAGAAGAGTCAAAGCAGCTTATTTCAGTTTGAGTTTGTGCGCAGCAAAGGCAATGAAATACCAGACTCTACTAAGTCAACTGGATTCTAGTTCCTGTGCTTAGTGTGTGCTGGATCTGGAATCCCATGATTTTATGTTGAATGTCACTCAAGCTGTAATATCAGAACAGGAACATTAGGGATATGCCCTGAGATGAGATTTATAATCAAAAGACTTCAAACTAACATAAGATGTGAGATGTTCTGATGAAAGGTCACAGATCCGAAACATTAACTCTGCTTCCCTTGTGGAACCTGAGGTGAGCCATCCTTGGACTAGGGGTGTGAGTTTGCTTGGTCAGTATGTTTCTCACGCAAACTGCTCCTTAGGAATGTGCCATGTCTGCTGATGAGATAAGAAGAGTGTTGTTGAAGCCTGATGTCTCTTTCTGTTGTTGCGCTGTACCAGCTGCAAGGCCAATGGTGAGATAGATATGTAAACGAAGGATTGAAATTTACTGTATCTTATTCGTTTAGAGCAAGAATTAAATTGTAATATTATTGGTGCTTTAGAATGCAAATTAAGGATTGAAATATTGTTGTAAGATTATTGGTTGCAGAATAGTATAATTGCCACTGTTTGACTGTAATTCTTTAGAACATCGCACTGAGTCTCAATGTGAGCTCTACTGTGTTTGTTCTCCTTGTGCACAAGTTAATAAAGTAGTTTGCGAGTACTCATCCGAGGAAGTTTGATTTATTTTGCTCTAGTTTCTTCCACAGTTTTTTGGAGGTTCCACCGAGATGACGAACCCCCGGAGTGCTAGCACGGGAGAATAGCGTGGTCCCTCGCGGGTCAACGGCTCGATGACTGCGGCTGCCTGATTTTGGCAATACGAGGTTTTGACCGAGGAAACGCACACGCTCACCTGTGTAGCACTACCGGGGTAAGTCAGAAGAGTTTGAGGGAGGTTCGAGTCCCCCTCGGGGTTAGAGTCCCCGGTTTGACGTCAAGGGTTGAGGGAGGTTAGAGTTCCCCTCAGAGGGTGGTTCGAGTCCCCCTCGGGGTGAGAGTCCCCTGTTTGACGTCAAGGGTTGAGGGAGGTTAGAGTTCCCCTCAGAGGGTGGTTCGAGTCCCCCTCGGGGTTAGAATCCCCGTCCGGATCCGGAGCAGTTTGAGGGTGGTTAGAGGCCCCCTCGGAGGGTGGTTCGAGTCCCCCTCGGGGTTAGAGGTCCCGTTAGAGCCAGGTCGACAAGATTGGTAGGTAATTCGGAAGTCGGCCGGTAAGGTAAAGTCTAATTAGCTTTTGTTGTAATTAAGGGAACACCTAATGCATATATGTAGATACATTATGGGCCTGAAAGCATTCTATATGTCCCGAGATGGGTGAAATGGACGCAGGGTAGGGGAAAGATGTTCCCGCCCAACGGTACCTTTAATAAGGACCGAATGCTGAAGCGCTTAGATGAGTCGCGGAAGAGTCAGGAAAGTGTACGAAGGACTGAGGAAGTGAGACAGGCACCCAAAGCCAGGATCCTGGTCGCGCAAACACAAAAGGGGCCGGCTCCTAAGGAGTCTGAACCTCCTGTTGATCAGGAGGAGGAAATTTCAAGTGAGTAAAAACAAGTTACTGTGTCTTTTGATTAAAGTGTGTGAATGTTGGAAGCTTCCATGAATTGAATGTCTGGGATGTACAGCTTGTGTTCTGTAGACTGTCGTTAACTCTTTGTTGTCTGGCTTTAATGTTGAAAGCATGAGTCTATTAAGTTGTTTGGAATTGAAATAGTGTGAAAAGTGATTGTTGAGTGTGTTCATTTCTATTTAGTGTTGTGCACCCAGGAATGGGATATAAAATTGAATTATATTTTAAGTTAAAATTTTATTTTGATTTTAAAAGTTGGTTTTGCAACTGTGAAAAGGCAATGAACAATTTTCTAAGAGATAAGCTTCAGCCTTGAAGATCTGAAGAGGTTTGGCAGAAATCCGATTTGAAGTTTAAAACACTGCTTTAATTGGAGTTCCAGTTTAAAATCTGTTCTAGTTTTTTTTTGGAGTTTAAATTAAAGACATGTTTCACTGACTGTTTTAAGTAGCAAATGTCAGGAATTGGATATTGGTTTAAGGGAGAGAAGGATAAACAAAGGAGATATAGGAACGATTAAAGTTTGTGTAAGGACCTAGTGTACAACAATCTTTTGTTGTAAGAATGTTAAATAATTTTTTCTTTAGTTTTTGGTTTTATTACAGTCATTTGAAAGGCGCCTGAAGAACAAGAAAAATGACGTAATTTACCTATCTTTTAAAATAAGCACGTGCTATTCTGTTCTGTGTGTAGTTAGTAAGTTGTATAAGTTAATAAGTCTGAATTGAATTAATACTGTTAAGGTTAATTGACCTGTTTAAGTTGAAGAACTGGAAATTTTATTTGTTGCCACAATGAACTTTCAAGTTTATTATGTCATGTTTTGGAGGAGTCTTCAGTTCCGGACAGAAGGCTCACTCATATAACATTGGCAGGTTTGATTTTTAAATATTATTGCAGTGAATTGGAATTTGGAATCATCTTTGTTTTAAAAAAAATAATAATCCTTGGATTAGAATCCTTTTATTTAAGGATAAAAAAAACATTTAAAATGGAGTTTAGTTCTTTTCCATTAAAACAAAAGGATTACGTAAAGCGACGCAGCGGAGAATGCTTTGCTCCGCCCCCTTGGAGACAAGCAAGAAATTAACCCTGCTGCAACCATCCTTATCAATGAGACAAAGTGCTTGAGAAGAAGAGATAGTTGCAAGCACTTCTGTCTTTAACGTACAAAAAGTACAACCAAGTCTGGGCATAAGAAATTGGAATCAATAAACAAAATTTAATTGATCTGGGTGGTTATTTAAAGCACTTAAAGGGAAATTTACTGTTATTTGAATTTGGAATAATGTGAGATGTTGAAAATCCAGTTTAATCTGGCAAGTTATTTAAGGAGTTAAAATGTCATCTAAGGTAAAAAAAAACAATATACACTAATGTCTGGAATCAAATGGAAATGTTTGATTTTTGTTTTAAGGAATTATGAATATTAATTGTAAAGGTTCTCCAGGGCTCAAAATGAAATAGAATTATAATTAATAGGAATTGGCAATCAGATCTGGCTGATGCAAGTGCTAATAAAGGAATTCTGGGGATAAACAAATAGTGAAATAAACAGCTAATTTCCAAGAAGCCTCGAATTTTCCAGTGAAAGTCAGGAAAGTGTAGATAAGACTAGCAATTGATAGTTTTCTCTTGGAGATATGAGTTTTTAAGAGAGCTACATTTGAAAGTCTGGCCATAACCTGAGAAATCAGGACCCTGCAGGGGGAGGTAAGCAAAGATCTCAGATAAACACCACCAGCACACCCCCTTTTCATCACCGCTGATATTTGATCTTTTGATAAGATCACCTGAGAGTTCAGAATATGTGGCATGACAGTGAAATACCAGTGTAAGTGTGCAGATGTGATTTGTTATTTGGAAAGCAACGGAAGCATTTGTGGCATTTTCAACTTCAAAGGAGAGCAACCCTAAGAATACCAAAAGGATTTTAAAAAAATAGATTAAAATGGAGTGTGGTTTTTTTTCGATCAGAGAAGAAAAAGGTTTTGTAAAGTGACGCAGCTGAGACGATTTTGCTCCGCCCCTTGAAAAAAAAACCCCGCTGCAGCTGCTGTTTTTCCATTTAACCCACCACACAATTTTGCATTGCTGAGAGTAAAATTTATATATAATGGACATTATTAAACCTTAAATTTCTAAATTGACAGATAGAATTGGACAAATTAACCCATTGGGCTCAGGGGCAAAGCCACAATGGATTCTTTGTGTTTTTTTAAGCAGGTGACGGCAGGTTCCAAGGCCACATGAGAACTGATGCCCAACAAGAGATCCAGCAGCTTTAAGAATTTAAAAACTTAATTGCAGACATCAAATATCACAGCATCTTTATCAGTGTGACAATTGACCTACTGGAGGAGCTCCTTCAACTCCTTTGGAAGGTTGGAGTGAAAGTTAACCCAGAAAAGGCACAGATATTGAAAGAAAAGGTTTATTATTTGAGAATAGTGATAACACAGGGAAAGCGTGAGACAGAGCAGATGCGAGTACAGACAATCCTCAAACTTCCAACTCCCCCTACCACAATATACTAAGGCTCTGAGATCATTTTTGGGCCTTGTTGGGTATCGCAGGAACCTTACTGATGGATTTGACTTAAAGCCAGCCCCTTTACATAATATCCTGCAAAGAACTACTATATGCCTGGGGGACAATTTAATCTGCTGAGTATTTCCAGCATTTCTTGTTTTTGTTTCGGATTTTCATCATCTGCAGTATTTTGCTTTTACTTTAGTGGACAATTTAATCTACCAGGTGTGTCACATTTTGACAGCAAAGGCCCTCCAGGGACCTTTTGTGTCAAAATCATTGGGGGGGTGTACAAGGGAAGGAGCCAGAAATCAAACCAGCACTCAAAATTTATTAAATGGACAACAAGCTCCAATTACCACGGTTAACCCCACATCCGAATTACTAACGAGTAAGGTTACGACCCAACAGCCACAAGTGACTGGTCTCCCTTGCCCGGCCTTGACTACAGGACCAGAAAATGGACTTGCAATAATAAAAAGTAATAAAATTGTATATGATAATATAAAGCTTGAGTTGGTACCGGTAATATTGAATATCTCAGATATCCAGCTACCTGACTGGTGCCCTGAGAAGATCCAAGAGTATTACTGCAACAATTGTTGAGACAGGAATTTGGTAATGAGAAAATAATAAAGGGAAAGAGCCATAAACGTAGTTTAGTGAATGACGCAGCCACAGTCCTTAATACAGGAACTTCAATTGTCAATACTATAGATTTGGAAAATGTGGACCAGAAGGTTAGAACTTTCAGTCAGCTAGTAAAGGATATTTTTAAAAAAGGAACAAAAGGCACAGAAGTGGTGTAGCTAAGCACTGTCAAAAACAGTGACAGGACTGGTGAGAGTACGGGAAGATCATGCTCATACTATTAATGATATCATAGAAAAGGTAAAGGAGGTCCACGACATTTCAAGTAATGAAAGTGTTTGTAGTACATATGGTCCGTGGATGTTAGAACAAATGAAGGAAAATTGGAGGCAAATTGATGCAGGACAGGTACCAGTTTGGATCAATTACACCCAGTTGGAGGACCTAGCTAGTCACACAAATGATAAAATTATCAGGTGCCAACTCAGAAAACTTAAGGTATGGAAAGGTCAGGAATGTGTAAATACAGGATCTATGAGTATTGGAGTAGTGTTGGGAATACCTGTAATTCTGAGAGATAAGTTAGGGATACAATTACATGAAGTAGAAAATATAGGGGTGATAAGGGGAAAAGATTACATAGAATACCATGATATTTTACCCTACGTTATGGAAATTGGAAAAGAGGTAGTTGGAACAACATTGTCTGAGTGTAGTCTGGAAAACCTGATGGTCATATGTCCTCATCCTATATATAAAACGGCAGAATCAAAATGTGGGTTTAATGCCACTGTAAATTACACCATGCAGACTAGGAAAGCATTGTCAGAGCTAACCCATGTGGCCTATATGGGAAAGGGGAAATATTGCTTAACCACCACAACAAAGGAGTACCAGTATGGACATAACCGGACTTGTCCGGTGAACAACAGTATGTTTTGTTTCAACCCACAAATACCAACTAGGGTGGGGAAGATGGAGTTGGTAGACATACAAAAACGAAAGACAGAAAGTATTAAGGAGGGTTTGACAAATTACCTCCAGTAAAATAAATATACTATTGCGCAATTGCCCACACGCTTGGGTAAAGAGAGACAGCAGCTAGAAGCCACTGCTGTAGTGTACTACAATCTGGAACAACAGTTGAAGAAGCTACAAGATGAGATTGACGAGATAAATGATTCAACCTGGTGGGAGGACTTATGGAACTGGGGGTCAAACGTGCAGATGCACCCTTGGTTTAGAATTATCGCCCATGTCCTGATAGTGGTTTTGGGTATCATGGTGTTATATGTGACATACTTAATTTGGAAACTTAAGAAATTAATTAGGCGATGTGAGAGGATGTATGAATACAGGATGGACAGCTCCCTTAAAGACAATCAGTTTTCAAACTTGCTCTATAAAAGATAGACAATTAGTTATGCCACACAAGGGTGATTGTGTAACCTATTCGTGAATACTTAAAATGAATTAATGAATGGTCAATTTGCTCTAAGAATGAAATTGCGGCTGTATTATGTTTGCACGATTGATTATGTAATGGTGATGATACACATTGAATCTACTGAGCTCGTTGTTAATGATGGCGGTCTTCCGAGAATCGTTGATTTGTGTAAGGTCTTCCGACAGGCCAGGACACATAGTTCTGACGTTCCAGCTTGCAAAGCGAAGGGCTGGTACCTTCTTTCCTTTTTTCATGTTGTTTGGTGCGGTGTATCAGTCCACCTTTCGGGCAATGACCCTGAGCTCCAAGCACCCATTGAAGCAGGCAAACTGTGGCGGGACAGAACCTTATTGAGGCGGGCGGTAGCTGTCCAGTGAGGTGCAATGACCTCTCCCATCGACAAAGGTGGGAGGACTATATCTCCAACACAGAAGTCCTTGAAGCGGCCAACACCCCCAGCTTATACACACTACTGAGTCAGCGGCGCTTGAGATGGCTTGGCCATGTGAGCCGCATGGAAGATGGCAGGATCCCCAAAGACACATTGTACAGCGAGCTCGCCACTGGTATCAGACCCACCGGCCGTCCATGTCTCCGTTATAAAGACGTCTGCAAACGTGACATGAAATCGTGTGACATTGATCACAAGTCGTGGGAGTCAGTTGCCAGCATTCGCCAGAGCTGGCGGGCAGCCATAAAGACAGGGCTAAATTGTGGCGAGTCGAAGAGACTTAGTAGTTGGCAGGAAAAAAGACAGAGGCGCAAGGGGAGAGCCAACTGTGCAACAGCCCCAACAAACAAATTTCTCTGCAGCACCTGTGGAAGAGCCTGTCACTCCAGAATTGGCCTTTATAGCCACTCCAGGCGCTGCTTCACAAACCACTGACCACCTCCAGGCGCGTATCCATTGTCTCTCGAGATAAGGAGGCCCAAAAGGTGATGATACAAATGCCTAAATGTATGGGATACAACTATGTGCTGCTATTACTGTAGTCAAGTTACTGTTACATGAATATGGGCCTAGGTTTGGAATCCCTGAAATCATATCTAGCGACAATGGCCCTTCACTTCTTGCTGGCGGCACAAGGCGGAGGGGGGGGGGCGTCTGTGCAGCTCACCTGTACGTTGTCTTCCAACTCTTCCTTTGTTGCATCCGCTCCGTTTGCCGGTCACAGAATCTCCAGGGTCCTGGTGGCAATCCAACAACCCATCTCCTCCCTCTCCTTCTGAATCATGACCCCACTAAGGATGAAGCCCAACGGCTAGCAAATATAGAACTTGAGTGAGACCTGGCAGTTGTCCTTCCAGGACAAAAGGGGGGAAGTGTGGAACCTGAGGTGAGCCATCCTTGGACTAGGGGTGTGAGTTTGCTTGGTCAGTATGTTTCTCACGCAAACTGCTCCTTAGGAATGTGCCATGTCTGGCTGATGAGATAAGAAGAGTGTTGTTGAAGCCTGATGTCTCTTTCTGTTGTTGCGCTGTACCAGCTGCAAGGCCAATGGTGAGATAGATATGTAAACGAAGGATTGAAAATTACTGTATCTTATTCGTTTAGAGCAAGAATTAAATTGTAATATTATTGGTGCTTTAGAATGCAAATTAAGGATTGAAATATTGTTGTAAGATTATTGGTTGCAGAATAGTATAATTGCCACTGTTTGACTGTAATTCTTTAGAACATCGCACTGAGTCTCAATGTGAGCTCTACTGTGTTTGTTCTCCTTGTGCACAAGTTAATAAAGTAGTTTGCGAATACTCATCCGAGGAAGTTTGATTTATTTTGCTCTAGTTTCTTCCACACTGTCTCCACAGATGCTGCCTGACCTGCTGAGTATTTTCAGCACTTTCTGTTTTTATTTCAGATTTGCAGCATCTGCAGTATTTTGCTTTAATTATATAAGCAGGACATTAGTTTGTATTAATAGAACTATTCAGTCCAAATCAAAGAACACTACTCTGTCATTATGCAGTTCATTGGTTAGACTACATCTGGAGTATTACATTCAATTCTGGTCCCCTTATATGGTGGGCAATATAGAGGCCTTGGAAAAGGTTCAGAGGAGAGCTACAAGAATGAACCTTAATTATTCAGATAGGCTTAAAGAGCGGGGTTGATTTACTCAAGAGCAATTATTTCAGTTTCATAGGTTGGAGAGGATCAGGATCAAGCATTAAAGGGTGTTAGGTGATTCCTTTCCCAGAGAGTATGAGCCTCTGGGACGTGTTGCTGGCTGACACTGTATGTGCTGACCTTCTGCAGGCCTTCAAGTGCGAGCAGGCTGATTCATCGCTGGGGCAGAGGTTGCATCATGTAAAAAGTAAGTGTCATAGAATTATTTATAGCACAGAAGGATGTCATTTGGCCCATCAAGTCCATGCCGGCTATCCAGACAGCTACTCAGTCATCCCACTCTCCTGCTCAATCCCTGTAGCTCTGCAAGTCTATTTCATTCAAGTGCCATCAAATTTCCCCTTGAAGTCATTGATTGTCTCCACTTCTACCACCTTTATGGGCAGTGAGCTCCAGGTCATTATCACCCACTGTAAAAATGTTCTTCCTCATATTCCCCCTACATCTCTTGCCCAAAACCTTCAATCTGTGTCCCCTAGTCCTTTGTCACATGGGCAAATCAATTGTCACATGGGCAAATGCTAGTTAATTAAGGAAAGCCAAATGGATTTCTTAAGGGAAAACCATGTTTAATGAACTTGCTGAAATTTTTTCAGGAGGTAACAGAGAGGGTTGATGAGGGACATGCTGTTGATGTGGTGTACATGGACTTCCAGAAGGCATTTGATACAGTGCCACACAACAGATTGGTGAGTAAACTTGTAACTCATGGAATAAAAGGGATGGTAGCAACATGGATACGCAATTGGCTGAGTGACAGGAAACAAAGAGTAGTGGTTAATGGATTTTATTTGGGCTGGAGGAAGATTTGTAGTAGAGTTCCCCAGGGATCAGTGTTGGGAACCTTGCTTTTCCTGATATATATTAATGACTTGGACCTTGGTGTACAGGGCACAATTTCAAAGTTTGCAGATGATACGAAACTTGGAAGCATTGTGAACTGTGAGGAGAATAGTGCAGAACTTCAAAAGGACATAGACAAGTTGATGGAACAGGCAGACAGATGGCAGATGAAGTTCAATGCAGAGAAATGTGAAGTGATTCATTTTGGTAGGAAGAACATGGAGAGACAATGTAGAATAAAGGGTACAATTCTAAAGGGGGTGAAGGAGCAGAGGGACCTCTGCTAAGTCATTGAAGGTGGCAGCAATTGAGAGCACAGTCAATAAAGCATACAGTCTCCTGGGCTTTATCAATACATACAATTTTTGTATTGTATAACAACAATGCAAGTTATGTTGAACTTGTATAAGACACTAGTTCGGTCTCAGCTGGAGTATTGCGTCCAGTTCTGGGCACTGCACTTTAGGAAAGATGTGAGGGCATTGGAGAGATACAGAAAAAATTCATGAGAATGGTTCCAGGGATGAGGAATTTCAGTTATGAAGATAGATTGGAGAAGAGAAGGCTGAGAGGTGATTTGATAGAGGTATTCAAAATCATGAGGGGTCTGGACAGAATAGATGGAGAGAAACTGTTCCCACTTGTAAAAGGATCAAGAACGAAAGGGCACAGAATTAAAATATTTGGTAAGAGAAGCAAAAGTGACATGAGGAAAAACTTTCACGCAGCGAGTGGTTAAGGTCTGGAATGCGCTGCCTAAGAACATGATGGAGGCAAGTTCAATTGAAGCATTCAAAAGGGAATTAGACAGTTATATGAAAAGGAAGAATGTGCAGGGTTATGGGGAGAAGGCAGGGGAATGGGACTGAGGGAGTGGCTCTTTCAGAGATGCTGTTCCTGTGCAGTGCAGTGCATAGACAGCAATGGAAGCAGTGAGCATGTTTGGAATGAGAAAGAGATGGTGCAATATTTCCTTGTGATTGGATGCTGAAGGATGTGAGGAAGTGGTGAGTGTGTTGAGAGTGCAAGGAGCAGTGAAATAATTGTTGGCATATGTTGCCAAGGGAGATGGAAAGATGAAGAGTGGTACTCATCCTTGCTGCTTTTGTGAGGTTATTGAACCTCTTTGTACATTGAACCCAAGGGTGATGCTGCCGACAAAGATCCTCTCAGCCACCTCTATCCAGGCCTGCTGGATATATCCTGTGTATGTTTCTGTGGATGCTGGGGAGCAGGGCCTTCCCTCTTACGTACCATTACATAGTATTTATAACACAGAAACAGCCCGTATAGCCTAACAGGTCTGTGCCAAGCCTTCTCCCACTTTTCTTCATCTAACCCTATCAACAGATCCTTCTATAAAAATATTAAAAGTTATAATAGTTATAATAATTATTATAAAAGTTCTGATGAAAGGTCACTGACCTGAAACGTTAACTCTGCTTCTCTCTCCACAGATGCTGCCAGACCTGCTGAGCATTTTCTAGCACTTTTTGTTTTTATTTCAGATTTCCAGCATCTGCAGTATTTTGCTTTTATTATAACAGATCATTCTATCCCTTTCTCCCTCATTTGTCTATCTAGCTTCCCCTTAAATGCATCTATGTTATTTGCCTCAACTACTCCCTGTAGGCAAATTATTATCTGAACGGTGATAGATTGGGAAAGGGGGAAGTGCAATGAGATCTGGGTGTCCTTGTACACCAGTCGCTGAAAGCAAGCATTCAGGTGCAGCAAGCAGTTAGAAAGGCAAATGGTATGTTGGCCTTCATTGCAAGAGGATTTGAGTACAGGAGCAAGGATGTCTTACTGCAGTTACACAGGGCCTTGGTGAGATCACATCTGGAGTATTGTGTGCAGTTTTTGTCTCCTTATCTGAGGAAGGATGTTCTTGCCATGGCGGGAGTGCAAAGAAGATTTACTAGGCTGATTCCTGGGATGGCAGGATTGATGTATGAGGAGAGATTGGGTTGACTAGGCCTATATTCACGAGAGTTTAGAAGAATGAGAGGGGATCTCATAGAAACCTATAAAATTCTAACAGGACTAGACAGGCTAGATGCAGGGAGGATGTTCCCGATGGTTGGGAGTCCAGAACCAGTCTCAGGATACGGGGAATGCCATTTAGAACCGAGAAGAGGAGAAATTTCTTCACTCAGAGGGTGGTGAACCTGTGGAATTCTCTACCGCAGAAGGCAGTGGAGGCCAAGTCATTAAATATATTCAAGAAGGAGATAGATATATTTCTTAATGCCAAAGGGATCCAGGGATATGGGGAGAAAGCAGGAACAGGGTACTGAATTAGACGATCAGACATGATCTTTTTTGAATGGTGGAGCAGGCCCGAAGTGCCGAATAGCCTACTCCTGCTCCTATTTTCTATGTTTCTGTGTGGTAGCTAGTTCCACTTTCCAACTATTCTCAGGGTAAAGAAGTTTCACCTGAACTTCCTATTTGGTTTATTAGTGTGTCACGTAAACATGTTTTATGTCGAATGATGATTTTTAATTCACTGGCTAGAAATTGAATTTTTAAAAAAACAGAGATTAAAGGTGACTCAATACTTGCAGCTAAAGATGGCTACCCTAATTTGCATCCCTGCACCTTCCACATTCCAATACATTGAGATGGAGACAGCATGCCTGCATAGACCATTCAAGGACAATGATTTGGTGAATTTGAGTGAGCCGCATATCCTATTCCCATTAGCAAGGCCTGGGGTATTCAACTGGTAGAGACAAGCCACTCAAACCTAATCACTTGAACAATGGGATCTTAGCTGTGAGAAGGGGATTCCTAGACATGGATTAATTAAGTTGCAGACAGAATACACTAGTAATGACCATGCTTGAATCACTGGGTGATGGTCATGTGACAGGCCCACCCTTCGTGTGATTAAGTTTCTGTTTTCTCTGCAGTAAGAAGATGAGCAGCTAGACACTGAAGAGAGAAGATCTGAGTGTGGTCCTTCTTCCTTTCTCTCTCTCCAACTTACCTTGCAAGCTTCGAACCCTGGTTGCTGACCGTGACAACCCAGGGATGCCCCTGCTGCAGACAGAGACTCCTTGAAGGAAATCAACTGCTATACTGTCTCCAGGAGAACCATCAAATCAACTGTCCACATCTTCAAATCGGAAGCCTCAGGACCACCAAAGAAAATTCGCACAACCACCGAATTTAGCCTGAAACCAGATAAGTCACCAACCTCCACAAAATGAATACCCCTTTTTATTTCTCTGGACTCTAATTTAACCAATCTATCCTTCCTCACACTGTAACCTACTTGTATGCGTGTGTGTGAAAGTCAGAGCGTATTTTATTATTTTACTTGGATCAGTTTAAGTACAATAAAGCTAACCTCTTTCACTGTTTAATGCAAGAAAACCTGTCCAATTGATTCTTTTCAAGATCTTAACACGTAAACAGTTAAACACTCACTGAATTGGCAAGTATATGCTTGTCGAAAAAGAAGTAAAGCTGTTGCCGTCAAACAAGAAGAGGGCAATGAGGGAACCATTCGACTCCTCCTTAACTGATTGTAACAGTGTCTATGTTATATTTATGGTCCCTAGTTCTGGCCTCCCCCCCCACCCCACCGATCCTGTGGGCATCCCCCCAAGTGAGTTAAGTTAAGACTACCCTCAATGTATCACTCTCTTTTGTTGTGTAGAATTGTTGAATTAATGTTAAAGCATTTACCAGAGCCCCCTTTAAATGGTCTGAAATGTAATCAACTCATTGCAATGTTTCCCCGAAGACAGCAGTATATTTTCACTATCGAATCACTCTTGTGTCTAAGTGTCTGATTTTGTTCAGAGGTCCTTGTTTTTGCTGACATGAAGTTTGCTGAATGATTTAATAGACTCTGGAGTGGAAAGTTGCTCACTAGCCATTTCTATCAGCAGTTTATACAAATCATGATCCATACATGACTGCTCTGAACAACAAATTATCTGCTTGAAAGGATATACCTGACAGCTGTAGGAGTCTTTGCTGATCCGTTTACTGTGAGACAGAAAGAGCAATGGAACATGCAAAAGAACATGAGCCTGAAGATGAGAGGTTCCAACTTCTGGAGCTGGACAATTTTTTTATTTCCTTTTCCATTAATACTGCTCATTCAAAATTAAAATAAATCAATGAATTGACATGTAATCAGTAGATATGTTAAAGGTCATTCCTAGTGTAATATATCTGAGTCAAAATGGTCAACATAGAGAATTCAGTGGCTCAAAGAGATAGACAGAATACTGAATTTTAACGACTGCTCTCTGGATTGCTCACAGTGATTGGATAAATCATCTTTTAAAGCTGATTTTAAGGGTTCTATTTGAAATGAACCTTTGAGCCAGTCAAAATCCAGCTGCTGGAAAGCACATAGCAGAAAACAGACCACATCAACTTGCAATCTGATACAAAATAGCTGGCCAGAGAAACAACCAACAGAAGATAAGCTGCTGTCTTTCAGAGCAACTGATGTGGAATGGAATGATATGTGGGATAATTAAGCTAATTGATCAGCCAATGCAAACTGGATGTTAATGAATCGCTGACACCTTATTTTGTATCCTGCCAATGTAGATATAAACATGCACAATTAAAGACATGGTTTTCTACACTTTCCTAACCCATTTTGGGGATGGCGACCTCTGTTACTGATCAGCTGCTGAGTGAATATATTTTAAAAAGACACCCGTGATGGGCCTGTCTTAACTATAGCATCCACACTTTTAGACTGTTAGATTTTTACTATGATTACTAAACACACAGATGTGAAGTGGAGTGTGGTCCTGTGTACTTAATCTGCATGTTTTATTTCAGTGAGTGGTAGAAATTGGATTGATGCTTGGGTTTCCCTTGACAATAGCGTGGAGGTGAGGCACTTATCCCACTGGAAAGGGAACAAAAATTGGAATGTTATTAGCATCAGACTGCTTTTATATGCCTTTGATTGGTCAATGGCAGAGCAAGTAGCAGAGGCCTGTAATCAAGTTAGTTGTGTGGCCTCTCAGTGAAGGTGTAATTTGTGGCATAGAGGAATCTTGGAATAGGACATGATGGAACATATTTACCTTATAATTCAGTAATACATGTAATTTCCCATAATTGTGATGGTAAATTCAAACAAAGTGCCATGGTGACAATCTGTTGACAACATGTTTCATTCCAATGCGTTAAAAATATTCAGGTTGAATGTGAGGCTATTGCCCTCATTCTTAAGAGTAACACTAGCCTGTGCCAGTAGCTCAGTGTAATGATTTTTTCAATGGGAGCTCATCCTTGAATTTGAATATGTTACAGGCACTTGAAAACCTGCCTTGGACTGCTTGGTCTGCAGCATATTTAGCTGTGTATCAGACAATTTGACGAGGAAGCAGCTATTAAAGGGCTGCAACTTGCCAATATGATAAATTGCAGTGGTGTTAGAAAAGTGAACTAATTGTGGACAATGACGTTGAGAGGACATGAGCAACACTGCACACTTTTAATGCTGAAATGTTGGAGGTCCTGGTGCAGGAGCTGCGCCAAAGGACTGTGGCTTTATCTGAAGTTTAAGGCCTCTTCCTCCAATAAAAGCACACCTACAATCTGCATGGTGAGAAATCACTAAATGAATCAATGCAGCCACCTAGGCCAAATTAGTCAATGGATCATACAGGATCTTGGGCATTATAAATAGAGGTGTTGAGTACAAAATCAGGGAAGCTATCCTGATCCTTTATAAAGCCCTGGTTAAACCATAACTAGAGTATTGCGTACACTCTAGTCACGACACTTTAGGAAGGATGTGAGGGTGCTTGTGAGGGTGGAGAGGAGATTTACCAGAATGTTCCAGGGATGAGGGATTTTAGCTGCAAGGTTAGGTTGGAGAAGCTGTGGTTGTTCTTCTTGGGGCAAAGGAGATTGTGGGGAGATTTGATAGAGGTTTACAAGATTATGACAGATTTAGATAAGGTAGACAAAGAAAAACTGTGCCCATTGGCTGATGGTACAAGGACTAGGGGACACAGATTGGAGGTTTTGGACAAGAGATGCGAGGGTAGTGTGAGGAAGAACCTTTTTACGCAGTGGATGGTAATGATCTGGAACTCGCTGCCTACGAGGATGGTGGAAATAGAGTCGATTAACAATTTCAAAAGGAAATTGGATGAGCAGTTGAGGAAAATAAACTTGCAGGGCTACAGCAGGAGAATGGGACTGACTGGATTGCTCTACAGAGTGCTGGCATGGACTTGATAAGCTGAATGATCTCCTTCTATACCATAATGACTCTAAGAGGGGAATTCTATGCTGGCGGCGGGGATCTCAACGTTGGGGAAACACTGAGATCCCTGCGCCCTCTCTTCTGCAGAAGGCCCACTGAATTTAGTGCCAATCAGGCACTTAACTGGACAGCGGCGGGCCTTCCCTAGGATTTAGGACCCTGTTGCTGCCGGCCATTCAAAGGCTGGCAGCTATAGTGCCACCACGGAGGCGGTGGTTGTTGCTCTAGCTACAGCGACCAGACACCGAGGAGTGGCACTGGAACCAGGCTTAAGGTAGGTCAGGGCAGGAAGGGTCTCATGGGGAAGGCGAGGGAGGGTGGTCGGCAGCAAGGGCGGGGGGGGCCCTCAAGGAGCCCCCCTTCCCAAGGTGGGGCCCCTCCACCAGAGCGGGGAAGCAGCCCGCACAGTTTTCCGTGCCTGTTTCCCGTGTGTCAGCAGGGCGTCCATCGCACGGGTAATTGCGGCTGGAGCAGGAAGAGAATCTTAATTAGGCATTAATTACCCAGTTAAGGGCCTCAATTGGTAGTGGGGCGGGAAGGGCGTTCACAAGCCTTCACACCCTAGACTAAATATCAGCGGAGGTGGGATGGTTGCGGTGTCTCCCCCCCGCCACTATCCCAACCATTTTTATGCTCTCACCCACCTCCAAACTGCCACAGGGGATAGCATAAAATGCCATCCAATGAGTCACTCACAGCTTGCTACTAATGAGGAAGTGTACTTTTAAATCTTGCACAAATTGCTTGTGAATCATAGATCAATGGCACAAAAAACTGAAATGTGAATTCCTGCATCCTCAGAGATACAATGTCAAGTATTGTGGACCTTTTGTACATATTCTTCCATTTTGACAAAGCTGCATGGTACATTTTTCTTGTAGGTGGATGTGCTAGCTGAGGAATAGGCTTCCAGCTCAAGGTATTCTTCTGATGATTCCCAATGGAGTACGTAGGCAAGTTAACCAACGAAGAAGTTAGAAGTGTGCAGAAATTAATGTCTTAAGAACCATCCTACCAATGTTTCTTCTTCCTAAACTTCAGGCATTGTGGCCTGCTGCTAATGAAGGTTTCATGGCTGCTTCCTGGAAAATGCCCTTTGATGTGAATAATGAGGCCTCTGTCATCAAGTATCACCTGAAAACCATATCATCTTGGCTGTGAGTTGATGTCTGGAGCCCTGAGGAACCACATCTACATAATAATTCAGGAAATCTACCCAGGTGGTAACAATTCTGTGCCCTCTCCACTTGGTGTGTCCTTTCCACTGGAAAATTGATAAAAGTGTTTCCCTAGCCAAAGAGAACATCTATCAGTTGCTTTATGCAGGAATGAACTGCAGAATGTCAGTTGTCCCCTGGAAGGATCCAATTGCATTGGAAATTAATGTAGTGGTGACCTTGACCACAATGAGAAAAACTGTTGCAGTTCCTTGAAGGTGTCAATGGAGACTGAGTGAGACCAGCAGTGTTTAAAAAGTGCAGCGACAGCAGGAAAGAACGAGACTGAGTGAGACCAGCGGTGATTAAAAAGAGCAGGACAGCGGGAAAGAACAAGACTGAGTGAGTCCAGCGGTGTTTAAAAAGTACAGCGGCATCGGGAAAGAACTAGACTGAGTGAGACCAGCAGTGCTTAAAAAGTGCAGAGACAGCGGGAAAGAATGAGACTGAGTAAGACCAGGGGTGTTTAAAAACAGCAGCAACAGCGGGAAAGAACGAAACTGAATAAGACCAGGGGTGTTTAAAAACAGCAGCGACAGCGGGAAAGAATGAGACTGAGTGAGACCAGCAGTGTTTAAAAAGTGCAGCGGCAGCGGGAAGAAGGAGACTGAGTGAGACCAGCGGTGTTTAAAAAGAGCAGCGACAGCGGGAAAGAATGAGACTGAGTGAGACCAGCAGTGTTTAAAAAGTGCAGCGGCAGTGGGAAAGAAGGAGACTGAGTGAGACCAGCAGTGTTTAAGAAGTGCAGCGGCAGCGGAAAAGGAGACTGAGTGAGACCAGCCATGTTTAAAAAGTGCAGCGGCAGCAGGAAAGAAGGAGACTGAGTGAGACCAGCCGTGTTTAAAAAGTGCAGCGGCAGTGGGAAAGAAGGAGACTGAGTGAGACCAGCAGTGTTTAAAAAGTGCAGTGACAGCGTGCCTGAGTTTTGGGGGAAAAAGCCAACAGTGACATCACAGGAGAGCTACAAGGTGATTGGTTGGTGAGTCACTGTTGTTAGGGAATATCTCTAAATAGCTGGGTAAATATCTCAGGTAAGAAAAAAAAGGGGAAAGTTTTTTTGTTGAAAAAAAAAACTCTGGTGATAAGGTGAGTACTACTAAAGTGTTTTTTTAAAATTCAGTGTAGATTATTAAGGACTTTAGATTGTAGTGGGTAGAACAAGGCCCCTAGTGTAATTAGTATTTTTTAAAGGGAGTAACTAAATTAATTTAAAGGTAAGTCATGGCAGGAGAGCTCAGCCCCGTGATATGCTCCTCCTGCGCCATGTGGGAAATCAGGGATGCTTCCAATGTCCCTGATGACCTTGTGTGCAGGAAGTGTATCCATCTGCAGCTACTAGCTACTCGCATTATGGAGCTGGAGCTGCAGGTGGATTCACTGTGGAGCATCCACGATGCTGAGGATGTCGTGGATAGCACGTTTAGTGAGGTGGTCACACCACAGGTAATGGCTGCACAGGCAGAAAAGGGATGGGTGACCACCAGACGGAGTTGTAGACGCAGGCAGGTAGTGCAGGAGTCTCCTGTGGCCACCCCCTCTCAAACAGAGCTTTGAGATACTGTTGGGGGGGATGACCTCCCACGGGAAAGCAGCAACAGCCAGGTCCATGGCACCAGGGAGGGCTCTGCTGCACAGCAGGGGAGGAAAAGGAGTGAAAGAGCTATAGTGATAGGGGATCCTATAGTAAGGGGTGCAGATAGGTGTTCCTGTGGCCACAAATGAGACTCCAGGATGGTATGTTGCCTCCCTGGTGCTAGGGTCAAGGATGTCTCGGAGTGTCTGCAGGACATTCTGAAAGGGGAGGGTGAGAAGCCAGAGGTCATGGTCCATATTGGTACCAATGACATAGGCAGGAAGAGAGATGAGGTCCTGCAAAGTGAATATAGGGAGTTAGGCAGAAATTTAAAAAGTAGAACCTCCAGGGTTGTAATCTCAGGTTGTAAACTCCCTGTGCCACGTGCTAGTGAGGGTAGGAATAGGAGGATAAGGCAAATGAATGCGTGGCTGAAGAGCTGGTGTAGGCAGGAGGGCTTCAGCTACTTGGATCATTGGGATCTCTTCTGATGCAGAGGTGACCTATACAAGAGGGACGGGCTGCATCTGAACTGGAAGGGGACCAATATCCTTGCGGGGAGGTTTGCTAGTACTACTCGCGAAGGTTTAAACTAGTCTTGCAGGGGGGTGGGACCCAAAATAATAGTCTCTCCAATGAGATAGATGAGGCAAATAAAGAACAAAGAACAGTACAGCACAGGAACAGAACATTTGGCCCTCCAAGCCTGCACCCTTGATGCCTATCTAAACTAAAACCTTCTGCACTTCCGGGGACCATATCCCTTTATTCCCATCCTATTCATGTATTTGTCAAGATGCCTCTTAAACGTCGATATCGTACCTGCTTCCACCACCTCCCCCGGCAGCAAGTTCCTGGCACTCACCACCCTCTCTGTAAAGAACATACCTCACACATCCCCTCTAAACTTTGTCCCTTGCACCTTAAACCTATGTCTCCTAGTAACTGACTCTTCCACCCTGGGAAAAAGCTTCTGACTATCCACTCTGTCCATGCCACTCATAACTTTGGAAACCTCGATCATGTCGCCCTTCCACCTCTGTCGTTCCAGTGAAAACAGTCCGGTTTATCCAACCTCTCCTCATAGCTAATGCCCTCCAGACCAGGCAACATCCTGGTAAACTTCTTCTGTACCCTCTCCAAAGCCCCCATGTCCTTCTGGTAGTGTGGCGACCAGAATTGCACGCAATATTCTAAGTGTGGCCTAACTAAAGTTCTGTACAGCTACAACATGACTTGCCAATTTTTATACTCTATGCACCGACCAATGAAGGCAAGCATGCCGTATGCCTTCTTGACTCCCTTATCCACCTGCGTTGCCACTTTCAGTGACCTGTGATCTCTCTGCCTGTCAATACTCCTAAGGGTTCTGCCATTTACTGTATACTTCCCACCTGTATTAGACCTTCCAAAATGCATTACCTCACATTTGTCCGGATTAAACTCCATCTGCCATTTCTCCGCCCAAGTCTCCAACCGATCTATATCCTTCTGTATCCTCTGACAATCCTCATCACTATCCGTAACTCCACCAACATTTGTGTCGTCCACAAACTTACTAATCAGACCAGCTACATTTTCCTCCAAATCATTTATATATACTACAAACAGCAAAGGTCCCAGCACTGATCCCTACGGAACACCACTAGTCACAGCCCTCCATTCAGAAAAGCACCCTTCCACTGCTACCCTCTACCTTTTATGACCAAGCCAGTTCTGTATCCATCTTGCCAGCTCACCTCTGATCCCGTGTGACTTCACCTTTTGTACCAGTCTGCCATGAGGGACATTGTCAAAGGCTTTACTGAAGTCCATATAGACAACATCCACTGCCCTTCCTTCATCAATCATCTTCGTCACTTCTTCAAAAAACTCAATCAAGTTAGTGAGACACGACCTCCCCTTCACAAAACCATGCTGCCTCTCGCTAATAAGTTCATTTGTTTCCAAATGGGAGTAAATCCTGTCCCGAAGAATTCTCTCTAATAATTTCCCTACCACTGACGTAAGGCTCACCAGCCTATAATTTCCTGGATTATCCTTGCTACCCTTCTTAAATAAAGGAACAACATTGGCTATTCTCCAATCCTCTGGGACCTCACCTGTAGCCAATGAGGATACAAAGATTTCTGTCAAGGCAATTTTTTCTCTTGCCTCCCTCAGTATTCTGGGGTAGATCCCATCAGGCCCTGGGGACTTATCTACCTTAATGCTTTGCAAGATGCCAACACCTCCTCCTTTTTGATAACGACATGACCCAGACTATCTACACTCCCTTCCCTAGACTCATCATCCATCAAGTCCTTCTCTTTGGTGAATACTGATGCAAAGTACTCATTTAGTACCGTGCCCATTTCCTCTGCCTCCACGCATAGATTCCCTTCTCTGTCCTTGAGTGGGCCAAACCTTTCCCTGGTAACCCTCTTGCTCTTTATATACGTATAAAAAGCCTTGGGATTCTCCTTAATCCTGTTTGCCAATGACTTTTCATGACCCCTTTTAGTCCCCCTGACTCCTTGCTTAAGTTCCTTCCTACTGTCTTTAGATTCCTTGAAGGCTTCGTCTTTCGTTCCCAGCCTTCCAGCCCTTACGAATGCTTCCTTTTTCTTTTTGACTAGGCTCACAATATCCCACGTTATCAAAGGTTCCCAAAACTTGCCAAACTTATCCTTCTTCCTCACAGGAACATGCTGGTCCTGGATTCTAATCAACTGACGTTTGAAAGACTCCCACATATCAGATGTTGATTTACCCTCAAACAGCCGCCCCCAATCTAAATTCTTCAGTTCCTGCCTAATATTGTTATAATTAGCCTTCCCCCAATTTAGCACCTTCACCCGAGGACTATCCTTATCCACAAGTACCTTAAAACTTCCAGAGTTATGGTCACTGTTCCCGAAATGCTCCCCTACTGAAACTTTGACCACCTGGCCGGGCTCATTCCCCAGTACCAGGTCCAGTACAGCCCCATCCCTAGTTGGACTATCTACATATTGTTTCAAGAAGCCCTCCTGGATGCTCCTTACAAATTCTGCCCCATCCAAGCCCCTAGCACTAGGTGAGTCCCAGTCAATATAGGGCAAGTTAAAATCATCCACCACTACAACTCTGTTACCTTTACATCTTTCCAAAATCTGTCTACATATCTGCTCCTCTACCTCCCACTGGCTGTTGGGAGGCCTGTAGTAAACCCCCAACATCGTGACTGCACCCCGTAGAGGTGAAATTAGCCTTCCCCCAATTTAGGACTTCAACCTAAGGACCAGTCCTATCCTTTTCCATAACCATCTTGAAGCTAAATGTAGAGGTTAAAGCATGCAAGTCCAGTAGGCAGGTTGGGCAGGGAGCGTGGAAGGTCTGGTAGGCTAAACTGCATTTACTTTAATGCAAGAAGCCTTACAGGTCAGGCAGATGAACTCAGAGCATGGATCAGTACATGGGATTGTGATATTATAGCTATTACAGAAACATGGTTCTGGAATGGGCAGGACTGGCAACTCAATGTTCCAGGATACCAATGCTTCCGGTGTGACAGAGGTGGAGGTAAGAGAGGAGGGGGAGTTGCACTATTGATTAGGGAGGACATCACGGCAGTACTTAGAGAGGATATCCTGGGGGGAACGTCCAGCGAGGCCATATGGTTAGAACATAGAAATAAGAAAGGGGTGATCACTTTGATGGGATTATACTATAGGCCCCCCAATAGTCAGAGGGAATTGAAGAAGCATATTTGTAGGGAAATCACAGATAGGTGTAGCAATTATAGGGTTATAATAGTAGGTGATTTTAACTTCCCTAACAATGACTGGGACTGCCTTAGTGCTAAGGGAACAGATGGGGAAGAATTTGTTAAGTGTATCCAGGATAGTTTTTTGAAGCAGTATGTGGATGGCCCTTCTAGAGAAGGGACTACACTCGACCTCCTCTTAGGAAATGAGGCTGGGCAGGTGGCTGATGTGTCAGTGGGGGAGTACTTTCGGATCAGTGACCGTAACTCTATTAGCTTCAAGATAGTTATGGAAAAGGATAGGACTGGTCCTCAGGTTGAAGTCCTAAATTGGGGGAAGGCTAATTTCAATGGCATCAGTCAGGAACTCTCAAAAGTTGAATGGGAGAGGCTGTTTACAGGTAAAGGGACATCTGGCAAGTGGGAGGCTTTTAAAAGTGAGATAGGAAGCGTTCAGGGCCGGCATGTTCCTCTTAGATGGAAGGGCAAGGCTGGCAAGTTTAGGGAACCTTACTTGATGAGGGATATTGAGGGTCTGTTCAGGACAAAGAAGGAGGTATATGTCAGGTATAGGCAGCTGGGATCAAGCAAGTCCCTTGAAGAGTATAGGGGATGTCGGAGTACACTTAAGAAGGAAATTAGGAGGGCGAAAAGGGGCCATGAGATTTCCCTGGCAGATAAGATAAAGGAGAATCCTAAAAGATTCTATAAGTATATTAAGAGTAAAAGGGTAGCTAGCGAGAGAGTAGGTCCCCTTAAGGATCAGTGTGATAATCTATGTGTGGAGCCACGGGAAATGGGCGGGTCTTAAATAAATACTTCTCGTCTGTATTTACTGTGGAGAAGGTCATGGAAGCTAATGAGTTCAAGGGAGGGAACGGCGATATCCTGGAGCATATCAACATTCCAAAGGAGGAGGTTTGGAGGTTTTGAAGCGCATTAAGGTGGATAAATCCCCAGGGCCTGACCAGGTGTCTCCTAGGATGCTATGGGAAGCAAGGGAGGAGATTGCTGAGGCCCTGGCAGAGATATTTGTATCATCATTAGCCACAGGTGAGGTACCGGAAGACTGGAGGATAGCTAATGTTGTGCCTTTATTTAAGAAGGGGAGCAGGGATAAGCCAGGGAACTACAGGCCAGTGAGCCTTACATCAGTGATGGGAAAGTTATTGGAAGGGAATCTGAGAGATAGGATTTATATGCATTTGGAAAGGCAATTTCTGATTAGGGATAGTCAGCATGGTTTTGTGCATGGGAAATCATGTCTCACGAATTTGATTGAGTTTTTTGAGGAGGTGACCAAGAGGATTGACGAGGGCAGGGCGATGGATGTCATCAACATGGACTTTAGCAAGGCCTTTGACAAGGTCCCGCATGGTAGGCTGGTCCGGAAGGTTCGAACACATGGGATCCCATGTGAGGGTGAGTTGGCCAATTGGATACAAAATTGGCTTGGTGATAGGAGGCAGAGGGTGGTAGTGGAGGGTTATTTTTCAGATTGGAGGCCAGTGGTGTGCCACAGGGATCGGTGCTGGGCCCTCTGTTGTTTGTCATATATATTAATGACTTGGATGTGACTGTAGGGGGCATGATTAGTAAGTTTGCAGATGACACCAAAATTGGTGGTATAGTGGACAGTGAAGAATGTTGTCTAAGGTTACAACAGGATATAGATCAACTGGGAAAGTAGGCAAGGGATTGGCAAATGGAATTTAACGCAGACAAGTGCGAAGTGATGCATTTTGGGAAGCTAAACCAGGGCAGGACATATACAGTGAATGGCAGGGCCCTGGGGAGTGTTGTTGAGCAGAGAGACCTTGGGGTGCAACACAGGTAGACAGGGTGGTGAAGAAGGCGTATATCATGCTTGCCTTCATCAGCCGAGGCATTGAGTACAAGAGTTGGGACGTCATGTTACAGTTGTACATAACATTGGTTAGGCCGCACTTGGAGTACTGTGTGCAGTTCTGGTCGCCGCACTACAGGAAAGATGTGATTAAGCTGGAGAGGGTGCTGAAAAGATTCACAAGGATGTTGCCTGGTTTGGAGGGCTTGAGTTATAAAGAGAGACTGGATAGGCTGTGTCTGTTTTCCCTGGAGCGAAGGAGGCTGGGAGGGGACATAATAGAGGTATATAAAATTATGAGGGGCATAGATAGGGTAGATAGCCAGAGTCTGTTTCCCATGGTAGGGTGACTAAAACTAGAGGGCATAGATTTAAGGTGAGAGGGGGAGGTTTAAAGGGGATCAAAGGGGTAAATTTTTCACACAAATAATAGTGGGTATCTGGAATGAGCTGCCAGAGGAGGTGGTGGAGGCAGGAACAGTAGCAACATTTAAGAGGCATCTGGACAGGTACTTGAATGAGAAAGGCATAGAGGGATATGGAATTAATGCAGGCAGGTGAGATTAGTATAGATAGGCATTATGGTCGGCATGGACGCAGTGGGTCGAAGGACCTGTTTTTATGCTGTACGACTCTATGACTCTATGACATAGTTCAGTCACTACCTCCACAATGAGTGGAGCTGATGAAGACATGGCTGTAGATATGCCCAATAGGATTGGCCTGGTCCTTTGATAGTAATGGGAATGCATATAATGCTCACAGTCTCTTTTCATCCAAACACTATGAGTATGGAAGCTGAGTCCTAACCTCCTTATACATTACTTATATTGTAGTAAGATTCTGACACATTATTTGCCAGTGTAGAATAACAAAATGAAGGATGGTACAGAAGTATAGTATTACACTGCATTTATGGCAAAGTTTTGGCAAAGTTATGGCAGTAGAGCACATGCAGCTCCAATTTAATTCAGGACCAAGATCTCTTGAACAAGTCTCATCTGCTTAGCGCTCATGCACCCAGTTTTTGTGGATGAGACTAACATTGCAGTTGGAGCCTTGCCCAAAATCAGCAATATCCACTGCAGATTTTATTTTGCATGTATTGCCCATATCAATGAAATCTATTCTGCCAGTACTCTGGTTTAATTGAAGCCCCATAATGTCTTTCAGAAAATTGTCCATGCTCAGAAACAGGCTTGGCCATCCAACAGGGTCTCACAAAATTTATCTTTATCACCGCTGAATATTTTTCTGAATGCATGATATATGCACCTTTTTTCAAAACATTGAAGAGTAATTGGTTGTAGTTGTCAGTGTTCCAGGAAAGCAGGGAGTGAAGATGTGATTTGCCTATGTTGGATTATTTATTGGTCATAGTTCATACAGGGTCAAAGTTAGGTATGGTTAGATAATTTCCTAATCTGCATTCCAAGTGCCAACCCGTTCCTCCTCACCATTCCACCATTCCCCCCCTCCAACCCCCCCCACTTCCCATTGGTAATTTCTTCTTCCACCAGATTCTTAGACCACTGAACCTTGCTCTGCCTCACCAGGTTTTTCATGCTTCCCTCATCACTTTGCAATCCTGCTTTAATTATTTACACATTCGCTGTTGCATATTCCTTTTAGTTTTCTCATTGCTCTCATCATATCTCCTTTTATCTTGCTCTTGAACATCTCTTGAGCATTGATCCAGAGTATGAGCTCAATGGAAATGTTACATGTGTCCTGTGCAGCACTGTCACTACAGTGAGCTCAGAGGAACTTGTGCTACTGCACTCTGAGCTCTGAGATGCAGTGTTACTGCAGCGTAAACCCAGTAGGTCAGTGTTACTGCAGCGTTCCTCAGGGGTCACTCTTTGGTGACTCAGGCCACAATGCTGACACTGTGGTAACACTGTTTCATTGGGCTCACACTGAAATAGCACTGTCATACTGAAGCCACAATGCAGTGAAACTGCCTCATACGGTCACACTGATTTGGCAATGCCCAACAGTGCTCATACTATTGTGGCACTGTCTGTGGAGCTAGCATTGCTCAGTTTTACAGAGCTCTCACTGTCTCTTGGGGCTAACAATGCAGAGTCAATGCCCCATGGAGCCCTCTGGAAGTGACAGTTTCCCACTCGGCTCATACTATAGTGACTTTGCCTCTCAAGTCTCATTGTACAGTGTCCTACAGAGTTGACTCTGCAGTGATACTGTTGCTCAGGCCTCACACTGCTGCAATACTGTATACTGGCTTCAGTCTCCAGTGCAAATGATTTGATTGAGTTATACAGCAATGTGATTACATGCTTTATGAACCTAACATTCTGTGTGTCTTTGAAACATCAAGCCCCTCGAGCCTTTCGCCATTCAATGAGATCATTGTCGGGTTGTATTCCCTGGAAATTAGATTAAGAGGTGATTTGATCAAAATTTTCAAGATATTAACAGGAACTGCTAGGATCGTCAAAAACTATTTCCACGGGTTCAGGGGTCAAGGACGAGGGAACATAAGCTCAAAATTAGAGCCAGGCCTTTCAAGAGTGAAGTTAAGAAACACTTCTACATAAAGGATGGTACAAGTTTGGAACTCTCTTCTGCATATTGCAATTGATGCAAGCTGAATTAATAATTTTAAATCTGAGATGGATAGATTTTTGTTAGCCAAAGGTATTAAGGGATATGGGGCAAAGGTGGGTAGATGGAGTTAGGTCACAGATCAGCCAGGATCTCTCTGACTGGCACAATAGGCTTGAGGGGCTAAATGGCCTACTCCCATTCCTCTGTTCTGATAATGGCTGATTTGCACCCTAACCCCATTCACTGCCTTAACTCCATATCCCTTAATACGTTTGGCTAACAAAGTCTATCACTCTCAGATTTACAATTACTAATTGAGCTAGCATCTACTGCTTTTTATGGGAGAGACTACCACATATTTAATGATTTATCTTACATCCAGAAAGTATGTTATTAAAAAAGTATACCCAATTGTGTATCTGCAGTTTCCATTTTCCCTCCTGCAAAGCACATCTGTGAGGAGGTCAGTGTTAAATACTAAGTAAATTCTGGGAGTTATATGTATTTTTATTTAATTTTCTCCTCTCTGCTAGACACTAATTCTTACAGGATTACTGTATCATTGGTGTACAAAATTATGAGGGGCCTAGATCGAGTAGACAGGAAGGACCTGTTTCCCGAACAGAGTGGTCAATTACCGGGGGCACAGATTTAAGGTGACGGGTAGAAGGATTAGAGGGGACAAGAGGAAAAACTTTTTTACCCAGAGGGTGGTGGGTTTCTGGAATTCACTGTCAGGAACAGTGGTGGAGGCAGAAACGCTCAATTCTTTTAAAAGGTACCTGGACATGCACCTGAAGTGATGTAACTGGCAAGGCGATGGACCAGGTGCTGGAAGGTGGGATTAGATTGGGCGGCTAGTTTTCGGCCGGCACGGACACAACAGGCTGAATGGCCTCCTTCTGTGCTGTAATATTACTATGGTTCTAGGTGCCAGCAGATCTCCAGCAGTTCACCCAAACGACCATTCTTCACCTGTATGACTCGAAGCCTGGCCAAAATTTGCCCTTTGATGTAATGTTAGGTTGGATTATTAATGGTCAATATTCACCATTTTCCTAGTTTGGGATTGTCACTTATTGACCTCAAAGCTCCTGATAGACTGGAACTGTCACTGATTGACCTCAGCCAACTGTTAGACTGGGACTGTTGCTGATCAATAGCCAATGCCCAGTTTGCTTTATTTTGTTTGTTGACCAACATTCAACATTCTACTGCACCAGGATTTGTTTTTAAATTCATTTGGGGTATGTGGGCATCACTGGCTAGGCCAGCATTACAGCCCATCACTAATTGCCCTTGAGAAGGTGGTGGTGAGCTGCTTTCTTGAACCACTGCAGTCCATGTGAGGTAGGTACACTCACAGTGCTGTTAGGAAGGGAGTTCCAGGATTTTGACCCAGTGACAGTGAAGGAACAGTGATATAGTTCCAAGTCAGGATGGTGTGTGACTTGGAGGGGAATTTGTGGTGTTCCCATGCATCTGCTGCCCTTGTCCTTCTAGCTGGTGGAGTTTGTGGTTTGGAAGGTGCTGCCGAAGAGGCCTTGCTGAGTTGCTGTAGATGGTACACACTGCTGCCACTGTGGTGGTGGAGGGAATGAATGTTGAAGGTTGTGGATGGGGTGCCAATCAAGTGGGCTGCTTTGTCCTGGATGGTGTCAAGCTTCTTGAGTGTTGTTGGAGCTGCACTCATCCAGGCATGTGGAGAGTATTCCATCATACTCCTGACTTGTGCCTTGTAGATGGTGGACAGGCTTTGGGGAGTCAGGAGGTGAGTTATTCCCACAGAATTCCCAGCCTCTAACCTGCTCTTGTAGCCACAGCATTCCAGTTTGGTTTCTGGTCAATGGTGGCCCCCAGGATGTTGATAGTGGGGGATTTAGCAATCGTAATGCCTTTTAATGTCAAGCGGCGATAGTTGGAATCTCTTTTGATTGGGATGGTCATTGCCTGGCACTTGTGTGGCGTGAATGTTACTTGCCACTTATCAGCCCAAGCCCGGATGTTGTCCAGGTCTTGCTGCATATGGACACGAGCTTTAATATCTGTTTTAATATCTGAAGAATCGCGAATGGTGCTGAACTATGTGCAATCATCAGCGAACATCCCCACTTCTGACCTTATGATGGTGGGAAGGTCATTGATGAAGATAGTTAGGCTGAGGACACTACCTGAGGAACTCCTGCAGTAATGTCCTGGGGCTGAGATGAATGACCTTCAACAACCACCAGATTTGCCTTTGATTCCCATTGTCCTCAGTTTTGCTAGGGCTCCTTGATACCATACCATACTCGGTCAAATGCCGCCTTGATGTCAAGGGCAGTCATTCTCACCTCACCTCTGGAGTTCAGCTCTTTTGTCCATGTTTGGACCAAGGCTGTAATGAGATCAGGAGCTGAGTGGCCCTGGCAGAACCCAAACTGAGCGTCACTGAGCAGGTTATTACTGAGCAAGTGCCACTTGATAGCATTGTCGATGACCCCTTCCATCACCTTGCTGATAATCGGGAGTAGACTGATAGGGCAGTAATTGGCCAGATCAGATTGTCCTGCTTTTTGTGGATAGGACATATCTGGAAAACTTTCCACATTGTCAGGTAGATAGATGCCAGTGTTGTAGCTGTACTGAAATAGCATGCTAGGGGTGCAGCGAGTTCTGGAGCACGTCTTCAGTACTGTTGTCAGGATGTTGTCAGGGCCCGTAGCCTTTGCAGTGTCCAGTTCCTTCAGCCGTTTCTTGATATCACGTGGAGTGAATCGGATTGGCTGAAGACTAGCATCTGTGATGCTGGGGACCTCAGGAGGAGGCCGAGATGGATCATCCACTCGGCACTTCTGGCTGAAGATGGATGCAAATGCTTCAGCCTTGTCTTTTGCACTGATGTGCTGGGCTCCCCATTATTGAGGATGAGGATATTTGTGGAGCCTTCTCCTCCTGTCAGTTGTTTAATTGTTCACCGTCATTCCCGACTGGATATGGCAGGACTGCAGAGCTTAGATCTAATCCATTTGTTATGGGATCGCTTAGCCCTGGCTATCAAATGCTGCTTCTGCTGTTTGACATGCAAGTAGTCCTGGGTTGTAGCTTCACCAGGCTGACACCTCATTTTGAGGTATGCCTGGTACTGCTCCTGGCATGCCCTCCTGCACTCTTTATTGAACCAGAGTTGGTCTTCCCGCTTGATGGTAATGGTGGAGTGGGGGATATGCCGGGCCGTGAGGTGACAGATTGTAGTTGAATACAATTCTGCTGCTGCTGATGGCCCATAGCGCCTCATGGATGCCCAGTTTTGCGTCGCTAGATCTGTTCAAAATCTATCCCATTTAGCACGGTGGTAGTGCCACACAACACGATGGAGGGTATCCTCGATGTGAAGATGGGACTTCGTCTCCACAAGGACTGTACGGTGGTTATTCCTACCAATACTGTGATGGACAGATGCATCTGCGACAGGTAGATTGGTAAGGACGAGATCAAGTAGGTTTTTCCTTCTTGTTAGTTCTGTCATCACCTGCTGCAGACCCAGTCCAGCAGTTGTGTCCTTTAGGACTCGGCCAACTCGGTCAGTGGTGGTGCTACCAAGCCACTCTTGGTGATGAACATTGAAGTCCCCCACCCAGAATACGTTTTGTGCCCTTGCTACCCTCAGTGCTTCTTCCAATTGGTGTTCAACATGGAGGTGTACTGATTCATCTGCCAAGTTGAGGGGTGGGGGGGCAGTAGGTGGTAATCAGCAGGAGATTTCCTTGCCCATGTTTGACCTGATTCCATGAAACTTCATGGGGTCCAGAGTTAATGTTGAGGACTCCCAGGACAACTCCCTCCCAACTGTATACCACTGTGCCATCACCTCTGGTGGGTCTGGGACATTGTCTGCAAGGTATAATTTGGTGAGTATGACTATGTCAGGCTGTTGCTTGACTAGTCTGTGGGACCGCTCTCCCAATTTTGGCAAAGCCCCCAGATGTTTGTAAGGAGGACTTTGCAGGGTTGTCATTTCCGGTGCCTAGGTGGATGCTGGGTGGTCAGTCCGGTTTCATTCCTTTTCTTAGACTTTGTAGTGACACAAATGGAGTGGCTTCCTAGGCCATTTCAGAGGGTATTTAAGGGTCAACCACATTGCTGTGTGTCTGGAGTCACATGTAGGCCAAACCAGGAAAGGACAGCAGATTTCCTTCTGCTAAAGGAAAGGAAATTAATGAACCAGATGGGTTTTTACAACAATTGACAATGGTTTCATGATCACCACTGGACTAGCTTTTTAATTCTAGATTTATTAATTGAATTCAAATCCACCATCTGCCGTATGGGATTTGAATCCATGTCCCCAGAGCATTAATCTGGGGCTCTGGGTTACTAGTCCAGTGACATTACCACTACGCCACCACCTCCCCCAATCATTATTAATCACTGATGTTAAACCACCCTTTCGAAAGGATGGTGTTGGTTAACAAGAATGCCAGATTGGCCGTGTGCTGAATAATATTAGAAAACCGGACAAATTTGAATTGCCAATTGGCAACAAATCTGTTGGGATTGCAGGAGCTAAATTGGATAGCCCACATATTCAGGCCCGGGGAACATGGAGCACGATTATCCTGCACCTGATTGAAGTGATGCAGGCAGCGTGCAAACTTTGTGCTGCCTGCTCATTCCCATAATCGTGGCATGCAGCTCAGTGCTGAATGTGCTGCTGCTTGCCTGCATGCCTCAGCAGGGATCCAAGTTCGTGTGAGGCTAGCACCACTTAAAGCTAGCCTGCACTACTTAAAGACAGGCTGCACCTCGTAAAGAGGTGGTGCATTCTGGCTGCAGCAACATTGCTTCGGCAACATTTGAAAACTGTCAGAAAGAACCCAAAATGATGCAACAGGCAAGAGATCATGGTCTCAGGTTTTCCAATGTTGCGCTGGAGTCACTGGTGCAGGAGGTGGACCAGAACAGAGAGATTCTGTTCCCTCAGGGGGCCAGGAGACCCTCCAGATGAGTGTTCAGAAGGCAATGGGAGCAGGTGCCTGTGGCAGTCAATGTCACCAGTCTGGTGTCAAGGACCTGGATGCAGTGCCACAGCCACAATTCAAACCTTACATTAATATGCTTCACCTCACCCTTACACACTTAGCACTGCTAGAAGCTGCACACTCAATCCCACAGCTTCCACATACTGCCAGCTGTGGCAGGCACATCACCCAAACACATTGCAACACATTCTCTTGCAGGACAAGATGGGTCATAATAGATGGCGGCAGCAGCAGCAGCAAACAGGTGGGGGGCAGGCACCTCTACATGTGCTGACCCCATGGAAGAGGTGGTGCTCGGGATAACTGCAGTAGCCATCTTCGATGCCATGGCCAGCAGCGTCGATAAAGCCATCAAGGATAACAGTATGTTCCTGCCTAATGCACCTTCTCAAATCCCACTTCACCCCCATCTCACAATCAGTTATTACATGCAAATTGCAGATGGTGTAACCATGCACCTCTTGCCACCCACCACTTCCCTCTCCCCAAACCTTCCCTTGTCCATTTATGAATTCAGATACCCAAGGCCAGCCAGTGGTGTTAAATGCTGAAGGCCTGGATGGGGAGCAGACCTCTAAGGAAGAAACACTGTCACTTGATCTGACATTCGCAGTCACCAGCTCACATACCGATGCTGCATGCAGTTTAGAGACTAGTGTAGAGGTGGGATCTGCACATGTAGGCAGAATTTAATGGGCCACCAGAAGACAGGCTGTGAGGTGGGTGGGCCCGTAGAATAGTGACGGAAGGCGGGGGTGCAGAGCCCGTCACCTTTCTGTCGCCCTACAATTAAATCAGGGGCGGGTGAAGCTAAAGCCGGTTTTCCCACCCAGAGGTCAATTGAGCCCCTTAAGTGGCAAATGACTAGTTACTTAAGGACCTCGTCCCACCGCGCCTGGAATTACACCAGCAAAGGTGGGCCTCTCCCATGCGGATAGGTTGCCCAGTAAAACATGGCAGCCTCCCTGTGGGTTGGGGGGGGGGGTCTCCTCCGTGGGCAAACTGTGGCCCACAGAAGGCCCACAGCGGTAAAGCCCATCCCTCTGCAAACACCTCCCCCCCTGCCTTCAACGACTGCCCCCACCAACATCACAGGGGACTACTGGACTGGCCCTAGCAATCCAGCCACACTTAACTGGGTCTGATGGTCCTGGTCTTGCGCCTGGTGTAGAATAGGCCCCCTGATCAGCTGGCAGCTCTTGGAGGGGGGGATCCCCATCCTTAAAGAGACGGGGATCCTGGTGCAGGCAGTTAAGTGCCTGAGCACTGTTGAATTGTGCCAAGGGGCTCTAAAGGAACAAAGCAGAGTTCACTTCACCTTTTCGCATCAGCACCCCCGCAGGCTCCAATAAATTCATCTTGGTGAGTCACCAGGCAGGAGTGGGCTGCATCCAGAATATAAGCAAAGAATAGGGCATCTGCCAGTTCACGCAAGGCGAGATCACAGATGAGTTCTGCTGCAGAGGTCTCAGATGGGGATTTTGATGGGGTGGCATTCAGAAGAAGGCTGATGGGCATTAATGCAGAAATGCATGGTGCATTGGCAGGCCTGCCTGACAGCCTCTTGTCACTGTCAAGGAACATGGAGGTGTCCGGCTGTAACTTGGCACAGGGCTTTGCACAGAGCTTGCAGCCCATCCTTTCCAGCGTGAAAGTGGTGGCCAGTTCTTGTGGTCCTGATCATGGTACAACGTCTGATGGCTGATGTCTCAGCTTCCATTGCAGCACAGGCAGAAGCCACCCAACATCTGAATGCTGCAGTGAAAGCTCAGACCGAGGTCATAAAATCTCCATTTGTTTCCATGCAGGATCATATTGCTGCCATCATTGCTGTGGATACCAGTGCTCAAAGGGGCTTTTGGAGTCTCACAGCAGTCCAGCAACCTGTCCTCCAGCAGATTACTAGGATTGCTGAGGTGCTGCCCTGGGTGAGTGGCTCTGTGCAGCATGAACCTGCTGTCCTCTCTCAGGATGACAGCTTTCGTCCTTTCACCACTGCCACTCAATAGTGGCCCTACTGTTGTCTGTCTGCCAGCCAGCCCAACCCATGCCAGGGAGGTGCAGTTTGAAGCCGGGCCCCCAAGTCACAGAGTTGCTCAAGGGAGTCCTGCAAGGCCAACTGCAGTCTTCCCCATTGAAAGTCATCAGCCCTCCAGCAGCCATGCTGGATCCATTGGGGGTAGCACTGCACAGGAACAGTAGGTCAGGCAAAGGCACCCACAAGACAGACACCAAGGAAAATCACAAGGCTGAACACACTGCTCCTGTCTTAGGTGCAGGTAGTTGAAATGCTCCTTGAAGATTGTAGTGGGTAAGGCCTCCTGCTGAGAATCCTCCTCCTCCCTCTGCAAGCAATTTGTATTCTTTGCTGCCTCTGCTCCACCTCCCTCTGATGCTGCATCCCAAAGGGAGCTATAACTATAGCTCTCATGCCAGACAGCTCCTTCCACAGGTCCTTCCAAATATCCAGCATCACTCACTGCTAACTTAACCAACTTTTCACAGATCCTCCAACACTTCCATTAACTCTACAACTCGGGGCTACATTTTCACCATGGAGGCAGGAAACAGGAGCCAGGTTAGTTTTTGGGTCAGAAACCCACCTCCAGGGCAAAACTGATTAAGGTTAACATTTTCACATGGGTGAGCCCTTAAATGGCACAGAGACAAGTTCCCTGTCCAATGAAGGGTGGCAGGCAGGCTCTTGAAGCTGGAGGGCCAATCAGAGGCCTTCCAGCTTCAGAGAATCACCTGGCTGCAGTATAAGGTAAGTAACTGGGAAGGCGCTTCAACAAGAAGGTGCCCTCTCAGACACTTTTTAAAAACTTTAATTAAAAAATACATAATGCAACCTGGCCACCACTATTGGTAGGGGGGGAGGAAAACCTCTCTACAGGGTAATCTTTGGCTGTACGCCCACCCAGGAAAGCAGGGAAGGCCTGTAGGCCTGCCTGGAGCACTGGCATCCCGCTCTGCCACTGGGTGACCACCTCCAAGCAGTTGATCTGCACCCCCCCGACGCATCAGAAATCTGGAGGCAGACTGGAAAATGCCAGTCAGCCTTCTAAACTTATCTTTAGCAAGGCTTTTAATGAGCCTAATTGCCTGTCTGCCTCGTGGGGATGGGTGGCCTTCCCAGGCCCCGAGCTCATCTCCTCCAAAATGTCCGGCGCAAGGAACAGCATCCTGCAACTGACATACCAGCTGGCGCCAGTATTTCCAGGGCTACTCCCACCTCCATTCCTGCCTTTGGGGGACTTGAAAATTCAGACCTATAAGTAGATAGTCAAAAGCACCTCACCTGAAAGTTGGATAGCGATGCCTTTAAATAGCATTGTTGGGGAGTCCCTTGTGCAGCCGATTGCATGTTTAAGAGAGGGCATTAAAACTAGCGGTGAGGTCCAAATTGATGGATTAGGTGTTGAATCAGTGTTAGGCACAGACTGAAGTCACAATCTTCCCACTCTGCATACTTCCAGTGAACACACAGACCACCTGTGCTATGGTCCTCTACAACATACCGATTGACGTAGGCCATGCCGGAAGCAGTTGGGAGCAGCCCCATGCCATCTTTAACCTCAACCAGCTCCCGAAACTACTGGGGCTATGGAGCCAAATTTTGCAGCCTGCGTATCCTGCTGTCAACCTTTGTCAACCTTTAACACAAATTGGTATTTCACCTCCTATTAGACTGCTGTTTGACATTCAGTGCATCATTAGATTGGGATTTACACTCATTGATAGCAGTTGGATGGGAATTGTCTCTTACAGACATTAGATTTTTTTGAACTGGAATTATCAATAACATTGGATGTCATAGTGACCAAATAGTTTTCCAAAATTTTGAAAATTAGTCAGAAAGTTAATCTGGCCAAATTAATCAATATGGTAAAATTCAATTACACAAATGCAACTTTAAATGTTAGCAAGTTAGGCAAAGGAAACAAAATTAAGCAGAATTGTTTCACACAAAAGTTAATAGATGTGAGGCTGTAGTTCATAGACCTGAGGCAGCCGGACAGCCACTAAAACAAATACAATGAAGGAAATCAAGAGACAACTAGCTGTGTTTGTGAAGAGAAGAGATTGAAGGATATGATGGGGTTGAGAAGATGGGATTGTAATCAGAAAGGGAAAAGCCTACTGGGCCAAATGTAGTTGTTCTTAATTCTTAGATTCTGTGACCTATTATACAGAGCTTATAATTGATCGATGCTTGACATTTTATTTGACTGGGAATATTTTTGACATTAGACACTCTGTTGAAAGGGATTCTCACATGTTTAAGGTCGATGTTGGATAGTTGGACACCCTGTAGACTAAAATATTATAATTGAGAGTAGATATTCTGTTGGACCCATGGGATTCCCACTGTTTGAAATTAGTTTCTGGTACAGCAACAAAGTCAAAGTCTACCATTATGCATTGTGTAGCATGTGGTTATTACTGATCAGCATTTGATTTTCCATTGGACCGGGATTTTGATAGGCTCATGTTATACTTCATGATAACTGGTACTGGCTCTGATAGGTATTGAATTTTCCATTTCATTGTAAACCTCATGGACTGATGATAAATCAGTTAGACTGACAGAGACACCAAGTGTAGTTTGGTGCTGGTGATTGTCATTGACTGTTGCATCTTTTGGTTGATTAGAATTATTGCTCGGTGATATTAAGCTTCCTAATGGGTGGTGATCATCTCTGATGGACAATTGGTTCCCAGGTGACATTTGGTGAGCTGTTTGTTGAGAATTGACACTGAATATTATACTTTGTTTTGCACTGAGTTTGTCATTGGCCAGTACTCGATGTTCTGTTGGTCTTAGATTGTCTCTTGCTAATGTTGATCCACCTGATAGAAGGGGATTGCTGCTGATTGATGTTGAGTATTTTGTTTGATTGAGGTTGTATTTAGTTGATGTTAGATGTCCAGGTTGTTCAGTATTTTTACTGCCTGATGATAAATTCATTGTTGCATTGTGATCATCTGTGATCATCTGATGTACTGATGGACTGGGACTATCACTAATTGACAGTCTTTCTGTTTGAGTGGAATTGTCAGTGACCAATATTGGATCTCTTGTCAGTTGAGAATTCCTGTTGTGCAAGGTTGCACTCCCTGTTTGAGGTGAATCGACAATGACTGATGTTTGAAGTCCAGATAGACTGTGATTGTCACTGCTTGAAGATAAATTTTCTGTTTGATTGAGATTTTTGATGAGTAGTGTTCGACCTTTTGTCAGATTGTAATTCTCCAAGATATGGCCTCCTATGCGACTAGGATTATTGATGGGTACTTGATGTCCTGATAGACGGAGATTGTCATTTCTTGATAATAGACCTCCTGGTTGAAATGAATTGCCAATTGTGAAAGTGTGCCGTCTCACCAGAGGAGGAATATTGCTGACTAAGGTTTGGTATGTTCGGTTAGGATCATCTCTGACCAATGGTCGATGTTCTGATAGTCCAGCATTGTCATTGCTTGACAATGGACTTCCTGTTTGGATGGGATTGTAAATGACCAATGTTCGATTTCTTGGCACATGCAGATTGTTGCTGACTGAGGTTCTACCTCCTGATCTACTGAGACTGTCACTTCTGAACATTAGACCGACTGTTCTAGTTGGATTGTCAATTGCCAATGTAGAACGTCTTGTCAAACAGGGAATATTGCTGGCTGGGCTTTGATATCCTGTTTGACGAGAGCCAACATTGACTATTGTTCGACATTCTGGTAGATTGCAATTGTCACTTCTTGATATTGGGCCTCCTGTTGGGGTTGTATTGTTCATTGACAGTGTGTAATATTTTGTCAATTGAGGAATATGCCTGACCAATATTTGATCTCCTGTTTGACTAGGATCAACATTAATTGATGCTTGATGACCTGATAGCCTGGGATTGACACTAGCTGATGTTTGATGTTCCAATAAACTTACTGTTTGACTAGGATTGTCAATTACCAATGGATAATTTCTTGTAAAATGAGGAACTGACATTTCACCTCCTGTTTGACCACGCTTGGTATTAACAGATGATTGACCTCTTGATAGATATGGCTTGTCATTCTCTGACCTTCGACGTCCTGATAGATTAGGATCTTTGCTGTTTAAAATTGGATATCTTTGAGTGGGATTGGCTGTTTCCAATGTGTGACGTCTTCTCAGATGAAGATTTTTGTTGACTGAGGTTGGATTTTCTGTTTGACTCGTATTAGTATTTGTCAATGCTTGATGCCCTGATGTACTCGGACCTTCACCGACTGATGTTTGACCTGTTGGAAAGTTAAAGTCATCGATCAATCTCTCACCGTGCAGGCTGTCAACTGACGCTTCACTTCCTGTTTCACTGGAAGTGGCTGTAGCCAATGCTTTACTTACTTTTTCAGTGGAGGCTAACAGTATATCATCCATTAGACTGGGATTGATGCTGACTGACCTTAAATCTTCTGTACGATTGTCATAGCTGTTTTTCAATATTAGATCTCTTGGATCATAACCGCCACTGAGTGACATTAGCCGTCCTACTAGACCTGGATTATCTTTGACTGACATTCGTCTTCCTTTTAGAATGTCGTTATTAGTAACCAACAGTTGATTTTCTTTTAGACTCGAACTGTTGTTGACCTCTGATGGACTGGGATTATATTTTACAGACATTTTAAGTTCTGTTGCTTCAACTTTGACATTGATGTTCCATTTTTCTCCTGGAATGGAACTTTCACTGACTGATGCTAGAACGCCACTTAGACTAGGATTGTTGAAAGGCACCTGATGTCCTGCTGGATTATTATTGGGCCAAACTTGTATTGTTGGAAGGTGATTGTTTTTGACTGACGTTTGATGTTCTGTTACGTGGGAATTATCACTGGCTACAGACATTGGCGCTTCCATTGGTGTGGTGTTCTTCCTGCTTGAGAATAGAATCCCCATCAGGCTGAAATTGTAGCTGAATAATTTTTAGACCTTTTTTGTACAGGAACTGCCACTGTATGACTATTACAAATTGATGTTTAGCGTTCCTGTCAGATTGCAAGTACCAAACTACCTGTTAGACTCGTGTAAAATAGTACGTCAGAATGGAATCGTCACAGACTAATAATGGACCCCAGTTAGATTAGGATTGTCATGGACTGAAATTAATGTCCTGTTGGACTGGAATTGTCACTGATTAGCATTCATTCTGCTGTATATTCGTGTTGATGGAGATTGATCTTCGACCTTCTGTTACACTATGACTGTGACTAATGAACTGATATATGTTTTGTTGGACTCAGAATGTCACTAATTGAACTGAAATGGTCACTAGCCAATGTTTGCCAAGATTTGGGATTACTGAAATGCAATCTCCTTCTGGACCTGGACTCATGAACAATGTTCAGTCTGAAGGACGATGAACCTTCCGGGCTGGTTGTTATCCAATATTATATGGAGTTGTTGTTGATTGATGTTGGCAATCGTAATAGACTTCTATTGTAATAGAATTGTTCCTGTCCTGCGTTAGACCTCTTTTTATACCGTGATTGTTAGTGAATGGGGTTTGAGTTTCTGTTATAGTAGGATGATCAGCGATTGAAGTTTGGTCATCTGTTAGACTTTGGTTGTCGCGAAACAAAATTAGATATTCTTCAGGACCAGATTCAATCTGATTGATGTTTTGGCCTCCAATTAGCCTTGGATTGATGTTGGCTGAAGGTAAACCTCTTGGTAGAATTGGATTGTTGCTAATTGATGTTCTATGTTCCGTTGAACAGAGCTTGTTGCTGACAGTTGCTGGAGTTACTTTTAGTCTGGAATTGATGTTAGTCCTTCCTTTAGAGTGAGATTATAACTGATTTACCTTAACACTCCTATCAGAGCAGGATTATTACTAATCAATGTTCCTTGTCCTGTTTGAAAGGTGGGAATTATTACTGATGGACATCTAATATAGTAGACTCGGTTTGTCACTGAACAATGTCAAACCTCAAATTAATTTGAGATTGTCACTGACTGATGTTGGATCTCCTGTTAGGTTAATTCTGAAGTGGAAACAGGAAAAAGATAAAAATAGTCAAACAATTAATACAAAGACCTTTCCTTATTTAAAGAAAATGCTGCGCTTTTGCAGCTTGCTGAACTAATTGAAATGGCGTCATCGGGGTGTGACACTGCTATTTAAATTAGGCCTCTGCTCCTCTGGGGCAGTTCTTTTGCTATAATTTAGAATCCTAAAACTTTACAGCACAGAAGGAGGCCTTCTGTCCATCATGCTTGTGCAAGCTCTTTGAAAGAGCTATCCAATTAGTCCAATTCCCCTACTTTTTCCCCATGCTTGAATTCAGACAAATAAAACTAGTGGGTGTAGGAACGCATCAGTAAGGTGTCATGAAGCCTCCTGTCCGCCATCTTGACCACCCACCCAGACTGTTCCTGCCAGGGGCGAGGGACAGGGTTAAAACTAGCCCTAGAAATTAAATAATAGTTTTGCAAAAGAACATTACATGATAATGAGAGAGGGAATTGAGGAGACTCCTGAGTTGCTTAGTTGTGTGAAAGAATTCCTAATAAAATCTCAAACTAACTACTTATGGAATAACCCCTTCCATCAGTAGATTTCCTGCAGGAGTGAAAAAGATTGATTTTCTGTGTGAAACATTGGTGTAAACTTTATATTAAAGTAAAGACAGTTTACAGTTGGGGGTTGGTTGTAATTTGTTTTGCATTATATTTGCAGTACTATGGGGGGAAAGTAGAACAATTGGACTAATTGGATAACTCTTTCAAAGAGCTTGCACAGGCATGATGGGCTGAAGACCTCCTTCTGTGCTGTAAGGTTTTAGATACTAAATTATAGCACTTTTAGTGAATAATCTAAATTAACCACAGTTTACAGAATTTCTCATGCTCCAATTTCTGGCCTTACCAGTTACAATTTATTTTGTTTTCTGGTACTCAAGGTTTTTCCTTTACACTATAAGTTTCACCACTGAGAAGACTTGAAACCAGATTTTTCCACATTTGGTACAACTTAAGTGAACTATTTGAAGAAAGAATAACAATATGAAGGGGACACAACTCCATCAGGGACACATTCAAAAAACAGAATTGTTTCCCAACTTTCAACTGCAATAGGTTACAGACCCATAACCGTCAAAGTCATGTGACTCGGCATAAGAAATTACATTTTGAGCATGTGAATTGGCTTTTTTGAAACTCTGAGGATGAGGTATTGTTACAGAATTTCCATTTTAGTCTTAAAACTTGGGAATCTATATTTTTAAAAACATAAAAGGATTTCATGAACATTGAATCATCTGGAGATTGCTGCACTTTGGGTGTTTTCTTAAAAGGAAGGTGAACAAAAGGGTTGACCAGGAAAAAAATACTGGAAAACATGTGATTTCAAGTAAACACCACAGGGGGTTTTACTTAAGAGCTATTTCTGGGTTGTGACAAGACAGAATTTATGATTATCAGGGGACAGAACCTGGGAACTATTTGGGTTTCACTTTAAACTGTTAAAAACCAGCTTCTTTTTTGGACTAAAGGGAATTCTTGGTGATCAGAAGAACATCCAGGACACTGTTACCTCTCTTTGAAGAATCCCTGCTCTTGAAAAGCAAAAGCTTGTACTCTTGCCTCCTGTACTTTGAAGACATCCTGAATGTTTGCAGAGACCTTGCATCTTTAAAAGGACTTTGCAACAAATGTGAGAACTGAAACTTCTGTTGCTGCACACCTGATGGAAGACCTATGTGTAACCTTCTGCAGTTGAATTTCTTTGAATGACTACCCTAAACAGACTGTTCATCAACCTCGCCTAGAAAAATTCCAAGTGGCAGCCAACTATTTGACTTTGGGACACCTCACCAAACCAAAGGACTTCCTTCCGCATCATTGCAGACTATAAGTTTTTTTTTATTCCTTCTATTTTTTTGTAACAGCTGAAAACAAAAATCCCTTTCTTTTCTCCCGGTTAACCACTTTTTCAATGTGTGCGCATGAGGGCTAGGATAATAATAATATGGGGCTTTAATATTTCAATTCGTACATATTTATTTCATTATTGTTTAAGACTTGGTTTATAATAAACAGATAATTTTGTTGTTTGTTAAAGAAACCTGGTTGGTGTGCTTTATTCTGGGGACAAATAGAGTATTTAATTGGCTGTTTCAGTAAGTGGGAAAATTTATTGATATGTTGTGACCTGTGGAGAAGTGGGACTGAATTAACAGTACACTCCTCCCATCTTGGTTGTAACATATTAATTGGGGGCTCTTGAAAGGATTAAACCCAACACTAACAACATTCAATTGTTAGTGGGGTAATAATAAGTGAAAAAAGGAAAATAAAAGAACCAGGTTTCTTGTGTAATATGGTAAAGTCTAGACCACCAGAATGTCTTTAACAGTTGCTGAAACTTTTCTGTGGGAGGTGGATTTATCCCTCAGTGACTTGCGAAGCTTAACCAAGGTTAAACTAATGGCATTGGCAGCACAATTTTGGGTAGAATTGAAATCAGCAGCTAAAAAAGCAGAGATAATTGAAGTCATAGCACAACATTTGAAATTAGAAGAAGTAAGTAAATCAGAGGGTAGTGCTGAATTAGCTAAAATTCAATTACAAATGAAAGAAATTGAGCAGGAACAAGAAATGGAAAAACTTAAGCTTCGACAGGAAACAGAAAAAGAAATAGCAGTAAGAAAACTTGAACAGGAAAAAGAAGTAGAAAACTTAAATTCGGTTTGAAAAAAAGTAACAATGAAAAAACATAAGTTTGAGGACAAGGAGAAGGAAAGAGCAAGAGAAAGAGACGCAAAGGAATTCAAATTAAGAGATATGCAACCAAGAAAACAGAGTGGTCTTGACGCCAGTGAAGATTCTGCTCAGGAAGAATCGGACTCCAGCCCAGTACTCAGTGAAAATCTGTTTAAATTTATACAAGTACTACCTACGTTTGAGGACTGGGATGTAGAGGCATTTTTCATTTCTTTTGAAAAGATAGCCAAACAAATGAAATGGCCAAAGGAAAGCTGGACACTGCTTATGCAAAGCAGGTTGATGGGCAGAGCTCATGAACTTTATGCCAAGCTTTCTGAAGAGGCTTCTGCAGATTATGAGATGGCAAAAAAGGCTATTCTCGCTGCGCATGAGTTAGTCCCTGAAGCGTACTGTCAGAAATTTTGGAACCTCCGGAGATTAGCTGGGCAGACTTATGTAGAATTTGAGAGGGTAAAGCAAATTAATTTTGATCGTTGGATGCAGGCACTAAAGATGGAAGCCCCGTATGAGAACCATAGAGAATTAATTCTCGTGGAAGAATTAAAAAATTCACTCCCTCCGTAGTGAAAACTCATGTAGAGAACCAGAAGGTTTAAGGTCCAGAGAGGCAGCTGAAATTGCTGATGATTTTCAGTTTGTGTATAAGCCCAAACCCTTTTTCTGTCAGCCCCACAAACCCCAGAAGAATAGAAAATGGGAGAGTGAAAGGAAGGCAAGTAGCCAGGGACAAGAAGGGACAGCAGGGAACGCCCCAGGATCCCCTCCTCAGACCAGAAAGGAAGGTGCTGAGGGTGGAAGTGACATCCACAAGCCGAAGTATTACCATTATCACAAGGTGGGACATCTTCATTCAGAATGCTGGAAGCTGTGATATAAACCCATGGGACTTATTGGGGTACACAAAGTCATTGCAGAGAAAGGGGCCCTGACTGAGAGGACAGCAGATCAGACTATAGTTTTGATGGCAGCTGTAAAGCCAAATACAAAATACAATGTGCATACATGGGTTGACAATAAGATACCTGAAAGTTATTGGGAATTCTTGTCGATAGGAAAGGTAACTCCTTTTCCTCAAGTGAGGCAGGCAAACCTATCCCTATCCCTATACTTAGGGATACAGGAGCCACCCAAACTCTTTTGCTGGGGAAAGATATAACATTTCCATCAGAGAGCACACTGAATGCTAAGGTTTTCAAGTATATACCCGTACCATTGTAGCAAGTGCACCTGGAGTGTGACATAATGTGTGGGATGGTAACTTTAGGAGTTGTCCTTAGTTTGCTGGTAGATGGAATTGACCTACTCTGAGGGAATGATTAGGCCAGAGGCAAAAGTATTAGTTTCTTCCATAGTCACAGTGAAACCAAATGAAGTTAAAGAGACAAATGTTACAATAAAAGGTTCCAGGAATTTTTCCTTTGTGTGTAATAACCTGAGCAATGGCTAAACAAGTCCCATTGTCTGAGGTAAAATTGGCACCACAGACAGATAGCCGAATATCTGAAACTTATTTTGGGGATTTAGATAATCTAAATGAAATGTTTAACAAATCTTCTCTGATCACAGCTCTGCAAGCTGATCCAGAGTTAAAGTGGCAGAGTTAACAGAGGCTGAGGCGAAAGGAGTTCTAGAAGGCTATTAAAGAGTCATAGAGTTATACAGCACAGAAACAGGCCCTTCGGCCCATCGTGTCTGTGCCGGCCATCAAGCACCTAACTATTCTAATCCCATTTTCCAGCACTTGGCTCATAGCCTTGTATGCTATGGCATTTCAAGTGCTCATCTAAATACTTCTTAAATGTTGTGAGGGTTCCTGCCTCTACCACCTCTTCAGGCAGTGCGTTATGTTAAAGATGGGGTTCGGGTGAGGAGTGGAGACTGCCTCATAAACCTACGGATGAAGAGTGGACAGTTGTTCAACAGGTAGTGGGATCACCTAAGTATATCTGGGAATTATTAAGGTTAGCTCATGCAATTCCTATAGCAGGACATATGGAGATCCAGAAGACTAAATTACGTATAAATCAACATTATTACTAGCCAGGTCTTTCCAAGGATATGGTGCAGTTGTGTAAAACATGTCATATGTGCCAGATTGTGGGAAAACCACAACATGCCATAAAACCGAACACACAAACATACGGATTAAAAGCAGGAGTAGGCCACTCAGCCCCTCGAGCCTGCTCCGCCATTCAATAAGTTCATGGCTGAACTGATTACTCCACATTCCCACTTACATCCGATAACTTTACACCCCCTTATTTATCAAGAATCTATCTACTTCTGCCTTAAAAATATTCAAAGACTCTTTTCCACCACCTTTTGAGGAAGAGAGTTCCAAGGACTTACGACTCTCTGAGAGAAGAAATTTCTCCTTATCTATTTTTCTAATGGGTGACCCCTGGTTCTAGATTCTCTCACAAGGGGAAATATCCTTTCCACATCCACCCTGTCAAGACCCCTCAGGATCTTATATGTTTCAATCAAGTCGCCTCTTACTCTTCTAAATTCCAGCGGATATAAGCCTAGTCTGTCCAATCTTTCCTTGTACGACAGCCTGCCCGTTCCAGGTATTCGTCTAGTAAACCTTCTCTGAACTGCTTCCAATGCATTTACATCCTTCCTTAAATAAGGAGACCAATACTGTACACAGTACTCCAGATGTGGTCTCACCAATGCCCTGTATAGCTGAAGCATAACCTCCCTACTTTTGTATTCAATTCCCCTTGCGATAAACGATAACATTCTATTTGCTTTCCTAATTACTTGCTGAACCTGCATACTAACCTTTTGCGATTCGTGCACTAGGACACCCAGATCCCTCTGCATCTCAGAGCTCCCCAATCTCTCACCATTTAGATAATATGCTTCTTTTGTATTCTTCCTGCCAAAATTAACAATTGCACATTTTCCCACATTATACTCCGTTTGCCAGGTCTTTGCCCATTCACTTAACCTCTCTATATCCCATTGTAGCCCCCTTATGTCCTCTTCACAACTAACCTTCCTACCTATCTTTTTGTCATCAGCAAATTTTGCAGCCATACCTTCGGTCCCTTCATCTAAGTCATTTATATAAATTGTAAAAGTTGAGGCTCCAGAACAGATCCCTGTGGCACACACTTGTTACACCTTGCCAACCAGAAAATGACCCATTTATGCCTACTCTCTGTTTCCTGTTTGCTCTGCTATCCATGCCAATATGTTACCCCCTACACCATGAGCTTTTTTTTTTGCAATAACCTTTGATGTGGTACCTTATCAAATGCCTTCTGGAAATCTAAGTGCAATAAATCCACTGGTTCCTCTTCATCCACAGCACATGTAACTCCCTCAAAACAGTCCAATAAATTGATTAAACATGATATGATTTCACCAAACCATGTTGACTCTGCCTGATTATCTTGAATTTTTCTCAGTGCCCTGCTATAGTGTCTTTAATAATAGCTTCTAACATTTTCCCTAAGACAGATGTTAAGCTAACTGGCCTGCAGTTTCCTGCTTTCTGTCTCCCTTTTTGAATAAAGGAGTTACATTCGCTATTTTCCAATCTAATGGAACCTTCCCTGAAACTAGGGAATTTTGGAAAATTAAAACTATTGCATCAACTATACTGGCACCTGTAATTCCCATGCTAGTTACTGAAGAACTATTTAGTAGGGTGTTGGCAGACTGTGTAGGACACTTGCCGAAAATAAACGTGGGGCACCAACATATACTCACGATCATGGATATGGCTACTCAATTCCCAGAGGCCATTCCCTTGAGGACAATTACTGCTAAGGTAGTAATAGAGAAGTTAACCCAATTCTTTACTAGATATAGATAACCAATTGAAGTACAGTTGTATGAAGGTTCCAATTTTATGTCAAGAAGTTATGGGTAATTTGAGTCTAACACAGTTAAAGTCTTCAGCATATCTCTCGCAACACAGGCACAGGAAACTTTAGAAAGGTAGCATAAGACTCTCAAAACAATGATTAGGACATACTGTCATGAATATCCCCATGATTGGGATAAAGGGCTAGACTCTTGAATTTGCCACTAGAGATTCATCTAATGAGTCTACCGGTTTTAGTCCTTTTGAATTAGTTTACGGACATGAGATAAGAGGTCCTCTAAAACTAATCAAAGAAAGGTTTTTACAAAAGGGATATATCTTCTGTGCTAGATTATGTATCCATGTTCCAGGAACGGCTCATGAGAGCTTGCAATGTGGCTCAGGAACACCTTGAAGCGTCCCAAACCACAATGAATAAATGAACAGAGAAGCATGCAAAGACCTGAACATCTCAACCAGGGGAAGAAGTATTAGTATTATTACCTTCACAGGGTGAACCATTAAAAGCACAGTACACTGGTTTGTATAAAGTGGTCAAAAGAATTAGTAAGGTAAATTATTTGATTGGCACCCCCCAGATCGCCGGAAAAAGAAAAGTATCAATCTGTTACAAATCTGGGGTGGCACAGTGGCGCAGTGGTTAGCACCTCAGCCTCATAGCTCCAGTGACCTTGGTTTGGTTCTGGGTACTGCCTGTGTGGAGTTTGCAAGTTCTCCCTGTGACTGCGTGGGTTTCTGTTGGGTGCTCTGGTTTCCTCCCACAGCCAAATCCTTGCAGGTTGATAGGTAAATTGGCCATTGTAAATTGCCCCTAGTGTAGGTAGCTGGTAGGAGAATAGTGGGGATGTGATAGGGAACATGGGATTAACGTTGGATTAGTATCAATGGGTGGTTGTTGGTTGACACAGACTCGGTGGGCTGAAGGGCCTGTTTCAGTGCTGTATCTCTCTATGACTCTATAATATTATTGCAGGGAGGAGGATAAACAAGCACAGGTATTAGGGACCATGAAGAATGAAAGGGATAGTGAGAATGAGGCAGAAGGAGACCTGGACAACTCTCAAATTGATCCTCCAACTATCCAGTTAGCTAATACTGAATTGCTAGGAAGATTGGACACTATACTTTCATATTAAATGCAGAATAACGAGAAGACCTAACAAGGCTACTCATAGCATTTGAAAGAGTCTGTAGGGATGAGCCAGGATGTACAACATGATGAGGCTGTAGGGGAATCTTTTCCTATAAAATAACATCCTTACTGCTTAAGTCCAGACAAACAGGCCCAGGTAAAAGCAGACATCCAATACATGCTGGAAAACCACCTGATCAAACCCAGTCAAAGCAGCTGGAGCTCACTAATATTATTAGTGCCTAAAGCTGATGTTTAACCAGAATTTGCACAGATTACATGTTGCGACCGAGGTAGGAGGAGTGCACTGTTAATTCAGTCTCACTTCTACACAGGTCACAACATATCAATACATTTTCCCACTTATCAAAACAGTCAATTAGATACTCTATTTGTCCCAGAATAAATCACACCAACCAGGTTCCTTTAATCAACAATAAAATTAACCGTTTATTATAAAACCAAGTCTTAACTAATAAGGAAGTAAATCTATATATGATTTGAGATATTAAAGTTCTTCACTTTTCTTAGCCCTCATGCACACATGCAAAAATCCGTTAACCAGGAAAAAACGGGATTTTGGTTTACAGCTGTTTCAAAAGGAATGAAAGGAATAATAAACTTAGACTGTTATGATCTGGAAGGACATTCTTCGGTTTGGCAAGATGTCCCAAAGTTGAATAGTTGGATGCCACTTGAAGTCTTTCCAGTTGAGGTCGATGAATAGTCGGTGATGGGTATGCGTTCGAGGAAATTCAACTGCAACAGGCATCACATAGATCTTCCATAAGGAGTGTAGCAACAGGTGTCAGTTCTCACATTCAATGCAAAGTCTTTTTTCTAAAGATGCAAGATTTTCTGCAAATTCAGGGTTTCTTCAAAAATTACCTGCATTCCAGTCCTTGTTTACCAGTTCAACTTTTGTTGAACTTCCTTTCAAAACATACATAAAGTCCAACTATTTCCAGATGTCTCAATGTACACTGAAATCCTTTTAAGTTTTTAAAAACACAGAATCCTAGGTTTTAATATTTAAAAAATCCTTATAACACCTCTGCCCTTGGTGACACGAAATGCCATTTTTGAATGCATTTCATTACAATGTAATAAAACAGAAGTTGAAAGCATTTCAAACACATTCTCACACTCATGCTCCCCAATCTCTCCACTTGTAGTTAACACAATTTTGCTTTGTACCATCTTAGGGCGGCACAGTGGCGCAGTGGTTAGCACCGCAGCCTCACAGCTCCAGCGACCCAGGTTCAATTCTGGGTACTGCCTGTGTGGAGTTTGCAAGTTCTCCCTGTGTCTGCGTGGGTTTCCTCCGGGTGGTCTGGTTTCCTCCCATATGCCAAAGACTTGCAGGTTGATAGATAAATTGGCCCCTATAAATTGCCCCTAGTATAGGTAGGTGGAAGGGACAGGTGGGGATGTGGTAGGAATATAGAATTAGTGGAGGCTTAGTATAAATGGGTGGTTGATGGTCGGCACAGACTCGGTGGGCTGAAGGGCCTGTTTCAGTGCTATATCTCTAAATAAATCTTTACTCATATACTCAGCAACGTTAAATTTGCAACAAAGCATCTGTGATAACATTATTCTGTCTTGATATATGGACAATTTTTAGGTGATAAGGCTGTAACAGTAAACTCCTTGGAATATTCTGGCATTCTGGAATTTAAATTTTTCCGCAAAGGTTACTCAGCTGTTTCAAAAGGAATAAACTTAGACTGTCATGATCTGGAAGGAAGTTTTTCGGATGGGCGAGGTGTCCCAAAGTTGAATAGTTGGATGCCACTTGAAGTCTTTTCAGTTGAGGTCGATGAACAGTCTGTGATGGGTATGCGTTCAAGGAAATTCAACTGCAGCAGGTGTCACATAGGTCTTCCGTCAGAGGTCTAGCAACAAGTGTCAGTTTTCACATTCAATGCAAAAGTCCTTTTTTTAAAGATGCAAGATTTTCTGAAAATTCAGGGTTTCTTCAAAAATGCAGGAGGCAATAATACCACTTCATGCAAGCTTTTGCTTCTCCAGAGGAAGGATTCTTTACAGAGAGGTAATACTGTTTCCTGGTCCTTCTTCTGATCTCCAGGCAGGTCAAAATCAAATTTCAAAATGCCTACTTTAGTCCAAACCCACTGGCTTTTTAAAGTTCAAAAATGAAACCAAAACCTTCCATAAACAAGTCACATGCCCAGTCATAAATTCTCTCTTGTCATAACAGAGGTAGCTCGGAGGTCAAACTCCCTGCCGGTTTCCATGAAATTACCTGCATTCCAGTCCTTGTTTACCAGCTCAGCTTTTGTTGAACTTCCTTTCAACACATCCATAAAGTTTAGCTATTTCCAGATGTCTCAATGTCCACTGAAATCCTTTTCAGTTTTTAAAAACACAGAATCCTAGGTTTTAATCCAAAAAATCCCTCGCAACAGACAGGAAAGTTTAATGCAGTAACAAAGGTGGACTCCTACCCAATCCCTCACTTGGAAGACTGTACTGACAGAGTGGGCAGTGCCATTTTTCTTACAAAGATAGATTTGTTAAAGGGATACTGTCAAGTTCCTTTAACACCCAGAGCCAAAGAAATATCAGCTTTTATCACACCAGACGGTCTTTATCAGTGCCAAGTAATGCCATTTGGGCTAAAAATGCCCCGGAAACCTTTCAGAGACTAATGTATCAAGTGGTAGCCTGTGTTCCTAACTGTGTAATTTATCTTGATGTTGTGCTGGTATACAGTAACACTTGGAAGGAACACTTGAAACAGGTAGAATCTCTGTTTAAAAAATTACCAGCCGCTGATTTAGTGGTAAACTTGGCGAAAAGCGAATTCACAAAATCGAGAGTGATCTATGTCGAGCATGTAGTAGGGCAAGGACAAGTGCTGCCAAGAATGGTAAAAGTACAAGCCTTGGTAGAGTTCCCTACCCCTAAGACTAAGTGAGAAATCACAAGGTTTTTGGGGATGTGTGGCTTCTACAGAATGTCTGTACCAAATTTTTGCACTGTAGCTGCTTCACTAACAGATTTTCTGCAGCAAAAGAAAACCAAGGTAGTGTGGTCAGGGGAGTGCCAAGCACCTTTTGAAAAGCTGAAGGCCATTTTGACTAATGAACCATTTGCTAAGCCATTCAAGGTAGCAATTCATGCTAGTCTCCTGGGGGGTCAGAGCATAGAAAGACCAGTGGGATACCTTTCCAAAAAACTAAATCAACACCAAAAAAGATATACCACCATGGAAAAAAAATTAGGTCTATTATTGACTCTTAAACATTTTGAAGTCTATGTCTGCCACGACTACAAAGAAACACTGATATATACTGATCATGACCCACTAACCTTTGTGGAAAAATTTAATACCCAGAATGCCAGAATATTCCAATGGAATTTACTGTTGCAGCCCTATCACCTAAAGATTATCCACATTTTGGGGAAAAAAAATAATGTTATTGCAGATGCTTTGTCGTGAATGTAACTTTGTTTGAGTATATGAGTAAAGATGGTACAATGCAAAATTGTATTAACTATAAGTATCGAGTGAATGGGGGGCATGAGTGTGGAAAATGTGTTTAAAATTTTTTCAACTTCTGTTTTTATACATTGTAATGAAACACATTCAAAAATGGTGTTTCGCCAAGGGCGGAGGTGTTACGGAATTTCCATTTTTTGTGTTAAAACTTGGGAACCTATATTTTTAAAAACTAAAAAGATTGTCATGGACATTGAATCATTTGGAGATTGCTGAACTTTGGCGTTTTTTTAAAAGGAAGGTGAACAAAAGGGTTGACCAGGAAAAGAAATACTGGAAAACATGTGATTTCAAGTAAACACCACCGGGGGTTTGACTTAAGAGCTATTTCTGAGTTATGACAAGACAGAATTTATGATTATCAGGGGACAGAACCTGGGACCTGATTAGATTAGATTAGAGATACAGCACTGAAACAGACCCTTCAGCCCACCGAGTCTGTGCCGAACATCAACCACCCATTTATACTAATCCTACACTAATCCCATATTCCTACCAAACATCCCCACCTGTCCCTATATTTCCCTACCACCTACCTATACTAGTGACAATTTATAATGGCCAATTTACCTATCAACCTGCAAGTCTTTTGGCTTGTGGGAGGAAACCGGAGCACCCGGAGAAAACCCACGCAGACACAGGGAGAACTTGCAAACTCCACACAGGCAGTACCCGGAATCGAACCCGGGTCCCTGGAGCTGTGAGGCTGCGGTGCTAACCACTGCGCCACTGTGCCGCCCACGAAACCTGTTTTGGTTTCACTTTGAACTGTTAAAAGCCAGCTTCTTTTTTGGACTAAAGGGGTTGTTGGAGATCAGAAGAACATCCAGGACACTGTTACCTCTCTTTGAAGAATCCCTGCTCTTGAAAAGCAAAAGCTTGTATGAAGTTGTACTTTTGCTTTCTGTACTATGAAGACATCCTGAATGTTTGCAGAGACCTTGCAACTTTAAAAGGACTTTGCAAAAAATGTGAGAACTGAAACTTCTGTTGCTGCACACCTAATGGAAGACCTATGCGAAGCCTTCTGCAGTTGAATTTCTTTGAACGCCTACCGCAAACAGACTGTTCATCAACCTCGCCTGGAAAGATTCCAAGTAGCAACCACTATTCGACTTTGGGACACCTCACCAAACCAAAGGGCTTCCTTCCACATCATTGCAGACTATAAGTTTTTTTTTATTCCTTCTATTTCTTTGTAACAGCTGGAAACAAAAATCCCTTTCTTTTCTCCCGGTTAACTGATTTTTGGATGTATGTGTGTGTGTGAGGGCTAGGATAATAATAACAATACAGGGTTTTAATATTTCAATTCATGTATATATTTACTTCATTATTGGTTAAGACTTCATTTATAATAATCAGATAATTTTGTTGTGTGTTAAAGAAACCTGGTTGGTGTGCTTTATTCTGGGGACAAATAGAATATTTAATTGGCTGTTTCAGTAAGTGGGAAAATTTATTGATATGTTGTGACCTGTGGAGAAATGGGACTGAATTAACAGTGCACTCCTCCTGCCTCGGTCGTAACAGTATGGTGTGGAATAGATGCATCGGAAAAGCTGTCACGTTGGCAGAGAATCCAAAGTCAAATTCTAGATCACTTCTGCCACTTAGGGCTGTGTTTCTTCATGACAATTGTGTGCACGAGGAGTCCTTTGGCCGCAACATTCTTTCTGTTCACTATAACCCAGGACATGCATGTGCATGATGGAATAGATTAGAGGGAGCCTTAGTCTGTATTTCAACAGTACAAGGAATTGATCCAGGAACGCTTGACACTGACAGCAGTTGGAGAAAGTGGAAAATGTTTCATTTACCAAAGTTTAAATCACAATACCTTGATCAGCACAGAAACTCACCAAAATGTAAAGAGAAAAAGAATACTCTAAAGTGTAATTTGTTCTTTGCAATTGCAGACATGATGGAGACATCTTTACAGTTTCCAGTTTATTAACAAATACATAAAATATATTTAATATGACTGCTGGTGGGACCTTGCATGAGGCCAGTGTATATCAAAGATTCATGGACAGCACCCCTCTTGATTCTTGAATATACATAGGCCGTGTGCAAGGTCCCGCCAGTAGTGCATGATGCAAAATTTACTCCACTATGTTTGGCATAATCACTGAGAGATCTATCCCTTTCAGTTTATTTTTTTCTCCCACAAACACAGCTCAATCAGAGCTAGTCTGCCAAGATGTTAAGATCAGGTCAAGATTTCTTGATGAATAACTCTTATTGCTTCCCATCAATCAATATTTAATCACTGAGCATCTGTCCCATGAGGTGGCCATTTGTCAGAGAGCCTCCTTAACTGTATCATACTTTTTTAACCAATCTCCTACCTTATAACTGAGGCATATGATTGGTAGACATCCTTCATTTAGCTTACATTTTGATCAGTCAGCTCCCTGAGAGAAACAAGTTAAGAGAATATCAGCTTTACATAGTTTGAGAGCATGATGGGGGATGGAGGGTGGGGAACAACTGGTCCTTCCACAATGTACATATTTACAGTGTTTTGTGATGTCACAATAACTGCTGTGATGCCACAGCATCTGCCTCGTGACATCACAAAGGAATTTACCTCCCTTCAATGGTTCAATGAGTCTTAATGAGATGAAATTCCTCTAAGAGACAAATGCTAAATGCAAAGAATTTATATCATATCGGTATCAATGATTTGGATTTGAATGTAACGGGTATGAGTAAGAAGTTTGCAGATGATACAAAAATTGGCTGTGTGGTTGATGATGCAGAAAAAAGCCATAGAAGGCAGGAAGATATCAATGGACTAGTCAGGAGGGTAGAACAGTAGCAAATGGAATTCAATCTGGAGAAGTGTGAGGTAATGTATTTGGGGAAGGCTAACAAGGCAAGGGAATACACAAGAAGAAATTTTAGATTTTTTTAGATTTAGAGATACAGCATTGAAACAGGCCCTTCGGCCAACCGAGTCTGTGCCGACCATTAACACTAATCCTATATTCCTACCACATCCTCACCTGTCCCTATATTCCCCTACCACCAACCTATACTAGTGGCAATTTATGATAGCCAATTCACCTATCAACCTGCAAGTCTTTTGGCTGTGGGAGGAAACCGGAGCACCCAGAGGAAACCCACGCAGACACAGGGAGAACTTGCAAACTCCACACAGGCAGTACCCAGAACTGAACCCGGGTCGCTGGAGCTGTGAGGCTGCGGTGCTAACCACTGCGCCACTGTGCCGCCCTAAATGTTCAGATAATGAGAAGTGTAAAGGAACAGAGAGACCTTGGTGTGCATGTCCACAGATCCGTTAAGGGGACTGGAGAGGTAGATAAGGTGGTCACGAAGGCATACAGGATAATAAAAGCAAAATGCTGCAGATGCTGGAAATCTGTGTTAATAAAAGCAGAAAGTGCTGGAAAAACTCAGCCGGTCAGGCAGCATCTGTGGAGAGAGAAACAGAGTTAACATTTCAGGTCAGTGACCTTTCATCAGAACTGGCAAAGGTTAGAAATGTAATAGGTTTTAAAGAAGTAAAGTGGGGGTGGGGAGGAAGAGAACAAAAGGGAAGATGTGTGATAAGACAGAGGGCTGGAGAGATTAATTGACAAGTTATGGGCAAAAGCAAAGGGCGTGTGCTAATGGTGTGGTGAAAGACAAAGCATTAGCGCAGAGAGAGTATTAATCACAGAATAATGAACAGCTCTGTCCAAAAACACAAACATGAAAAAACAGTGGACAGGTACATGGTAAAAAAAAGGAACAAAATAAAATGAAATAAAAATTTAAAAAGGGCCAGTCATGCTCTGAAATTATTGAACTCACTGTTGTGTCCAGTAGGCTGTAGCATGCCTAATCGTAAAATAAGGTGCTGTTCCTCAAGCTTGCATTGATGTTCACTGGAACACTGCAGCAGGCCAAGGACAACCTGCGTTTGGACTCCCCAATGTAGAGGACCCCCGCATTGTGAGCAGCGAATACAGTATACTAAATTGAAGAAAAGTACAAGTAAATCGCTGCTTCACCTGAAGGGAGTGTTTGGGCCTTGGATTGTGAGGAGAGAGGAGGTAAAAGGGCAGGTATTGCCCCTCCTGCGATTGCATGGGAAGGTGCTGTGGGAAGGGGACAAGGTGTCAGGGGTAATGGAGGAGTGGACCAGGGTGTCGCGGAGGGAATGATCCCTTCAGAAGGGGAGGGGAAGATGCATTTGGTGGTGGCATCACACTGGAGGTGGTGGAAATGGTGGAGGATGATCCTTTAGATGTGTAGGCTGGTGGGGTGGAAAGTGAGGACAAGTGATTCTGGGAGGGAGGGGAAGGGGTGAGGACAGAAACGGGTCGGACACGGTTGAGGGCCCTGTCAACCACAGTGGGGGGGAATCCTTGGTTAAGGAAGAAGAAAGACATAACAGAAGTGCTGTTGTGGAAGGTTGCATCATCAGAGCAGATGCTTCGGAGATGGAGAAATTGGGAGAATGGAATGGAGTCCTTACAGGAAGCAGGGTGTCAGGAAATGTATTCGAGGTAGCTGTGGAAGTCAGTGAGATTATAATGAATATTAGTGGACTCTCTATCCCCAGAGATGGAGACTGAGAAGTTGAGGAAGGGAAGGGAAGTGTTGAAGATGGACCATGTAAACGTGAGAGAAAGGTGGAAATTGGAAGCAAAGTTGCTAAAGTTTTCAAGTTTGGGGCAGGAGCAGGAAACAGCAGCGATACATTCATCAATGTGCAGCAAGTTCACAGGGAGACAGGTTAGAGTGAGTGAGGGGACTGGAGAAATTGAGACGGCTGATGTCTCGCCGACAGTTTTCAATGAAAAGATCAAGAGCGGGTAAGAGGCTAGAGGGAAGGGTTCAGGTGGAGGGAGAATGCTGGAGGCGGGTGAAGGGGTCTGCCAGTTGGATGGAGGACTCCTGGTCAAAGAATTGAGCCCGGAGGCGAAGGCAACGGAAGAAGAGCTCAACGTCATGCCGAGCACGAAATTCATTGAGGCGGGGGCGAAAACGGATAAAACAGAATCCTTTGTTGAGTACAGATCATTCAGTGTCAGAGGGGAAGGTCAGAGGGTATAGTGAATGTACGGCAAAGGGTCAGATCAGAAGGGATGAGGTCAGAGGGAAATAAAGGGGAAGAAGGATCTGGAGGGGCATTAGTCCCCATCAGCTGCTGGAACTTACGTTCCTTAACACCTGAAAGGAAGAAAAAAGGTTTTTTGTTAATGCATCAGATACGACAAAGGATGAAATGAAGCTGAGAAGTAGAGCAGCTTTGAGATAAGGTGAGGCGGTGCTTCTGGAGAGAGAGGTCGAGTGAGTACATGTGGCGGCGCATAGCACTGAGTGTGGATAAGAACAAGCATACGGGATACTTGTCTTTATTAGCCAAGGCATAGAATATATGAGCTGGGAGGTTATGTTGGAACTGTATAAAACACAGCTGGAGTACTACGGGCAGTTCTGGTAACCACATTATAGGAAAGGTGAGACTGCACTAGAGAGGGTACAGAGGAGATTTACAAGGATGTTGCCTGGACTGGAAAATTATAGTTATAAGGAAAGATTGGATATGCTAAGATTGTTTCCCTTGCAACAGAGGAGGCTGAGGGGAGACCTAATTAAAGTGTATAAAATTATGAGAGGTCTACATGGAGTAGATAGAAAGGCCCTATTCCCCTTGGCTGAGGACCCCATAAACAGAGGGCATCGATTTAGGGTAAGAGGTAGCAGGTTTGGAGAGAATTCAAGGGGAAATTCTTTCACCCAGAGGGTAAAGGAAATCTGGAACTCACTACCTGAAAAGTTTGTAGAGGCAGAAACCCTCATAACATTAAAAAAAACACTTGGATGTGCACTTCAAGTGCCGTAACCTAGAAGGTGATGGACCAAGAGTTGGAAAGTAGAATTTAGCTACTTGTCGGCACAGACACGATAGCTGAATGATCTCCCTCCATGCTGTAAATTTGTAATATTCTATGATTCTACATACAAGCCAATGAAGCACAGAAGTTTCCCCTGATTTCCTCTGTTCACCAAGTTTAGTGAATGATCTTGAACTGACACAACAGAACAGCAACTGACACAGGTTAGCAATTTAATAAGCAGCAAATTAGCTTTTTGACTCACATTAGAAACAAACCTCTCACTAAAGCAGATGCCCTAAGTAGAACTGTTTGAGAGTTGAAAAAATGACCAGAAAAGTACATGTCACAGACCTGGTAGTGCATTTGATTGTCCAATAGTTACTGTCCATTACAGCAATAATATTTGGCTGCACAAATCCAAGTGCACTGTATATACAAGAGAGAAAATCTGAGAGGAGACCACCAGCTGAGTCAACACCACCTCTGACACCTGTAGAAGGTAATAACTGTTGATCTTGTTTAGCTTGGAAAGTCTGAAAGAGTAACAGAAGCCAGAATGGGGACATCTACTTGTAATACTATTAGGTGCCTTTCTTCTTGTTCTTGCCCCATGTATTTTAACAGATAACTGCAGTGAGAGTAGACTTCCTTATCATGAAAGGATTGAGAATGAGGCAGCACAGATTTAAAGTAATTGGCAAAAGAAGCAAAACCGACGAGGAAAAACTTTTTCAGGCAGTGAGTGGTTAAGGTCTGGAATGCAATGCTTGAGATTGTGGTGCAGGCAGGTTCAATTGAGGCATTCAGAAGGGAATTAGACTGTTACCTGAAAAGGAAGAATGTGCAAGGTTACAGGGAGAAGGAGGGGGAATGGCACCAGGTGAATTGCTCATTCAGAGAGCCAGTGCAGACATGATGGGCTGAATGGCCTCCTTCTGTGCTGTAATAATTCAGTGATTCTGTGATGCAATAGATAAAAACAAGCAATAATTTGTATTCTTGTGTTACATATGTGCAACAATTAAGCATGGTTTAACCTTGTATTCTCTCCATAGAACAACATGGACTATCTAAATTCCGGAACACAACTACATCACTCAAAACACAAGACATTCACAAATACCTCTACTGTATTCACCATCAGCACAGAGTCAGAGTTATCTGTACCTCCACAAACAATCAGCACTTAGTCACTCACAGAACGTAGAGAAATTGGAACCTCCACTAGCAGAAGACAAATCAATGAGGGATTGGAGACATTGTAAACCTGAAAGTGTATAGGGGATACCAAGATCTGTGGACTTGCCTTCAAATTCTAATTTTAATGTACACAATGTTATGACAACTATAAAGGCAGAGAGGGACTGGTAGCATTGAAAAATTCATCTGAGATCTCAATGCCTGAGCTAAATATCTGCAACATAGATCTGAATCTCTATCTTTGAAAACCATGATGTGCCAGATCAATTACTTCTCTGCACTGGAAATATTGCTTGAGTAACTAAAAGGGGATTGGTCTAAAATGCTCTGACTGCTGCTGTATCTGATGCAATATCCAAGAAAGCCTGCAGTTAGGGCTTGACTGCCTTTGAAAAACAATATAGTTAGCCATAAGGGTGAATTTTGCTCAATCTGTAGGTGGACATAACACAGTGCTCAGGCAGGTCAATAGCAGTCAAGAAGATGTCCATCATAAATGTCATAAGTAGGATATAGCAGAAGCACAGTACTGGTCCTTATGGAAGCAGCATCCCTCTGATGTCATAAAGCTTGGACACATTTCTTCTGGGACACAAAACTTTAAACAATCCTCTCACTGATATTGCACCATCGGGAAGCCTAGTTAACTTCCATCATGTCCTATGAACAATCTGAAGATCCAAGGTAAGATCTTCCACCAGCAGTAAAGCTACCAGATGGGAGGTTACCAGATAGAGGGCTTCACCACAGCACACACACAAAAGCTGTAAGGTACGTAGTTAAATAGGACAGACAGAAGGATATATATATATACACAGTGGACATATCTGAATGACACAGTAATTTTTATATCACTGTTTTTTCTCCTGTTCCCTCTCTTGCATGATTTTCTGATTTTGGGAATAGAGCAAAAGTGAATTTATGTTATGGGTATAGTTCCCAAAATGACAAAAGGGAAAAGGACAGGCATTTCAGTGCCTGATAATTTATTACTTCTTGTATTAGGCTTTGATTAGGGTCTTATATATGATGTGGTACAAACAAGAATATTGTACAGCATTCACTTCAGCGTGCAATGAGTGGCTGCCTAAAAGAATGATGACAACTGGCACAGGGTGAATGCCAGTTTAGTGCTGCTCCTGGTTCAGGCAAATAATTCATCCAGTCAGCTCATGGCAGCAATTACAGACAAGAGGTCTGCAGGTTCCTCAAGAATCAGGAAACTGCTATATGGACTGTTTAACCAGATCAATGCTTCCCCATCCCTCTTTCCAAAATGATGAGCTTGAGTGGTGTTTTTAAGGATGGCCTTAAATGAAAGAGATGAAGAGGTGTAGGGAGGTAATTCCAGAGATTAGGGCCGAGATGGTGGAAAGCACGGCTGCCAGTGGTGGGACAAAGGGATTTCAGGAATTACAAAAGGCCAGTGTTAAAGAAACACAAAGTTCTCGTAGCTCTGGAAAAGGTTGCAGTGATAGCCATAAAGATACTTAAACCATGAAGGATGAGAATTTGAAGTTGAGGCTTGGGGACCAGGAGCGATCCACTTCCTGAAAGGCTATAACATGGGGTGGCACGTGATCCCAGTAAACTGGAGCTGCCAGACAAGCAATTGATTTGCTTATTGTTTAATCACTGGAGGATGTAGGTTCAATAGTATATTATCAATTTTTCACCTGGTTGCTTTTTTTTGTGAGATAGCAATTTGCTTTAAAAAATCCAACATTAAAAGTAAATCTCATTTTCCAACTCCATTCTGCAGAAAAATGGTCAAAAAAATACTGAAATATGACAATAACATTTTTCAAGTTTTAGCTCATCCCACTCCAGTGGTAGCACTCTTGCTTCTGAACCAGACAGTCATGTGTTCAAACCATACTCCACAGATATGAGAAAATAATCTAGGTTGAAAGTGGAGTAATGCAGGAGTGCTGCATTCTCAGAGCTGCTGTTTTCAGATGAAGCATTAAGCTGAGGCGTAACTACCTGTTCAGGTGGACATAAAAGATCCCATGGCACTGTTGGAAGACAAACAGGGGAGTTGTCCTGGCTAACATTTATCCTTCAATCAACACCTCCAAAGCAGATTAACTATTCATTTATCTCATTGCTATCCATGAGATGTGGCTGTGAGAATATTGTCTGCCATGTTTGCCTACAAAACAACAGCGACTACATTTCAGAATATACTTCATAGACAGTGAAGCACATTCGAAAGTCCTAATGTGAAAAGTGTGATATAAATGTAAGTTTTTTTTTCTGTCGTTCTTTATCTTTCACATCTTTGCCCCAACTCTGCTGGAGGTTGACATTTTGTTGACATACAGTTGTTTCCTGGTGACCATTCTTCATCTCTGAGTCTAGAAAGTGAATGTTGATAGGCTATTCAATTTCTTTTATTCACTCATTAGATGTGGGCGTCGCTGGCCAGGCCAGCATTTATTGCCCATCCCTTGAGAAGGTGGTGGTGAGCAGCCTTCTTGAACTGCTGCAGCATTTATGGCATTGGTGCACCCACAGTGCTGTTAAACAGGGAGTCCCAGGATTTTGACCCATGACTAAGAGGGGAATTTGCATGTGATGGTGTTCCCATTAGCCTGCTGCCCTTCTTCTTGTTCTTCTAGGTGGTAGAGGTCATGGGTTTGGAAGATGGTGTCGAAGAAGCCTTGATGAGTTGCTGCAGTGCATCTTGTAGATGGTACACACTGCTGTCACTGTCAGTGGTGGATGGAGTGAATGTTTAAGGTAATGAAAGGGATGCCAATCAAGCAGGCTGCAATGTCCTGGATGGTGTCAAGCTTCTTGATTGTTTTTGGAGCTGCACTAATCCAAGCAAGTGAAGAGTATTCCATCACACTCCTAACTTGAGCCTTGTAGGTTGTGGAAAGACTTTAGAGAGTCAGATAGTGTATTACTCACCACAGCCTCTGGCCTGCTGTTGTAGCCACAGTGCATATGTGGCTGGTCCCATTAATTTTCTTGTCAATGGTGACCCCGCCACCCCCCCCCCCCCCCAAGAAGTTGATGGTGGGGGCTTCAGTGATGGCAATGCCATTGAATGTCAAAGAAAAGTGGATGTTTTTCTTGTTGGAGATGGTCATTGCCTGGTACTTGTGTGGTGTGAATGATATTTGCCACTTCTCAGCCCAAACCTGGATATTGTTCATGTCTTGCTGCATACAGGAACGGACTGCTTCAGTATTTGTGAAGTTACGGAGCCATCACAGCCCAACGTGATTCTGTAATCACCTGCCATCTGTACATGTGCACTTTCCAATAGAGGGTCTCTGGATAATGATCAGGAGCAGGAGCCTTAGCTGAATTTCCAGCTGGTTCAGATACAGTTACTAATATGGAAGGTGAATTCAGCCAGAAGAGTGTATCAAAGGAACAGACAGCATTGCTACAGTAGAGAACTCATCACTCAACTAACCAGAAGCTGACATTATCATCCAAAGGAAGGCGAGCAGTCAACTCAACCATTCAGCCTATAAGGACTTGGTCGTATAATTTCTGGAGCATTGGTGTTAGAAGTTCTTTAAATATGTTAGTAAGTTCTGGCCTCTGAGTTAGAAGGTCATTGGGTTCAAGCCCTACTCCAGACAGTTGAGCCCATAATCTAGGCTGAAATTCCCAGCAGTACTGAGGGAATGTTGTGCTGTTAGAGGTGCCATCTTTTGGATGAGACATTATACTGCTTATGCAAACGAAGGCAATGATAGTGCTTAGCCTGGAATGGAAAATATTACTGAAGTATAAGTATTGTTAGGCCAGTGCTGAACAAGGGGACACAAATATAACACTAAACAGATGTAAGACACAGCGTAAGAGAAATAATTTTACACTGAGGATTGTGAGAGTAAGGAATTCTATACTGGAGTTAGCGATTGAAGCAGAATCAATGCCAACATTTAAGTATAGGTTATATAAGTCAGTGGTTCTCAAACTGGGGTCCACTGTCCGTATAGATTTCCCAGGGGGCCCGCAAAATCAGAGCAGGGCTAGCCTTATGGGTGGGTGACTTCCCAGGGCGCCGTGACTGGGGGCTGGGAGGGTGGGGGTCGCATTTTCAAGAGTAAGTAAATGAACGGCAGCTGAAGGCAGTTTTAGTGGGAGGCGGCAGGCAGGAGCAGAGTGCAGGAGCCGCGTGTGCAGTGCAGAGTGGGCTGGCGTCTCACCTAGCAGACATTGCACATAGACGAACGCTGACAGCGACAAGAAGATCGCTAGGTAGACCCACAGTTACCAAGGCTGGTGGTGGGTTCCAGGTGAATCAGCCTGGCTCCAGAGAGGGGAGTTTTTTTAAATATGTAAGTGCTATATACTTAAACTCAAAGAAAGGTGCCAAAATCCAAGTTTGGCCAGGGTGCCATTTTCCCTAATTTAAATGGGAGGGTCCGTGATTACAAATTCATTTCAAAAGGGGTCCCCCAACCAAATAAGTTTGGAATCACTGATGAAATTAGTTGAAGAGAAGAGGGGATAAAGGGATATTGGAACAAGGCAGGCACATGGGATTAGGAGGACTGTTTGTGTGGTGATAAACACATTGCAACAAATAGTCTATTTATTTGTTATAATTTCTATGTAATTCTATGCAAATGCCATTCGTGATCAAGGAACCTCTTAGAAATATGGGACACGAGAACGGAGGAAGGCGGGCACGTAATTTCATGCCGCCGGCAGGCATGCCGGTTTTCTGGCACGATCTGGTCCCCAAGCCATTTTCCCAGAGGCAGGATGGGGAGGGGGGGGGGGGGGGTGGGTGAGTAGCCAATTAAGATAAGATGAAGGCCAATTAAGACCAATCATCAGAGACCAATTGGAATTTTCCAGCCGGCCTCCGGACCCCCTGCAGCGTCAGGGACAGACCATGTGCCAATGATCCAGGCAGGCTTTGAGGCTCTCTCTGCCTACTGATTATACATGCAGCCACAAGGTACCCTGTGGAGGGGTTCTCCCTCCACAATGGTGGCCTGGCAGCTGTGGCCATTTTTTAATTCAAAAGAGAAGGCACCTCAAGATGGAGGCTCCCTTACCTGTAACAGCAGGCTTCAGCTCCTTCAGTGCTGGAGGGCCTCCTATTGGTCCTCCAGCTTCGAGAGCCCACCTGCCAACCTTAATTGGATGGCGTGTGCACCGTCTGGCCACCAATTGGGCAATTCAGGGAAAATCACTACCGGGTGACTGCTTCCAACATAGTGCGAGGTCAGGCCCCCTATTTGAGTCAGACGTCAGGGTCCTGACCTGAAACACAAAATCCTGCCCTTTGTTCCAATCTTATCTGGGAGATGCATTGGTAGTTGTTGGTGGGATGATGGGGGTGGGGGCGATATCGCCAAGCAAATGCGGAATTATGTTAAGTGCGTCTGTCAGTGGCTTTTTAATGCAGTCACCTAATTATTATTTTACTTCACGGTTTCCTGTTCAATCAGTGCAAGCAGGCACGATGTGGACCCACATGATGCAATCTCAAATTCAGTCTTTAAAGGAGCAGTTCAGAGATGCAAGGTGAAGGAGTTGGGAAGGAGGAGGAAGGTGAGAAATGGAAGCACCACATTTCAATGAAGCCTCCTTGCATGTACTGCTGGGGATTGTGAGAAGCCAGAGGGAGATACTTCTTCCCAGCAATGGGAGGAAGAAATCTGTGACAGACACCAAGGTGGCATCATTGTAGGTTGCCCAGGAAGTGATCAGCAAGAGTGGAGTGCCACATTCCTGGATGCAGTGCAGGTTTAACGACCTAATCAGATCAGGCAAGGTGAGTACAAGGACACATTTACCTAACTCATCATGAGTGCATCATGCCACCCCCTAAATCTGCCTTCTCAAGCCTACTCCATAACATCAGTCCCCACATCCACTTACCTTGCATGACCATCCATCCTTCTCTTTTTATGCACTCCCTCAGGTCCTAATCTATCTATCCACCACTCCCATTCACCCTCATCCTTATACAATTTCATGCCTCTTCCTGAGAATCACTAACTGCACAACATCCATTGGGTGAACACATGCCATCACTCTTAGGGCTATTCTTTCCCTCCTTGCAGGAGAAGCGAGCACAGAATATCAGGGAAAGGCAGAGAACTGGAGGTGGCCCTCCTGCCACCTAGCAACTCACAAGTGGAGGAGGCATGGAAATCGCAGACTCTCGATATGCCGGAGATGGCGAGGCAGGCGCCTACCAACTCCCTGGTGACACATTAAATATTAGCCAGCCACAGGTCACATGGCACTCAGTTATGTTGACTTTATGTCAACAGTAAGTGAAATATGATCATGTTCATAATAATGACATCATACATTCTTACCTTGCTAGTACTCATTTATGTCTTTTCTCTTTCACAGGGCCTTCCAGCATACAGCAGGAATTGGTGGAGGTCACTAACGACGATTCCTCAGAGGAGCTGAGTCCTTCCAAAGCTGCACCATCACACAACTCATGCAGACCATGCACAAGCTCAGACAGTTGCACTTTGGTGGGACCAGTAAGGGAAATAGTTGGGTTTTCTCACACTTCAACTCACACTTCACAAGTAAGAAAGAGCAGACAGTGGAAACACAGACAGCAGTGGACAGTCCGCCTCAGAGGATGCAAGACTCTCCAAGCTCTGCTCAGCTGGACTCAGATGCTGTATCGCATGGGTCGTAGACGTAGAGGAGAATCATTGAGCAGTAACAGAGAATGTGCAATGTACTGACAGGCCTTCAAAGCACACTGATCACGATTGTAGAGAGATTGGAGTAGTCTGCCTCAAGCATGAGTGGGCTGATGTCCTAGAGCATTGCGATGATGTGCTGTTTCATGGACAGAGTGGCCAGCTGCATGGAACATCAAATGTGACAAACACATAAGTTCATGCAGGCCTTGAGTAAGAGCTTGCAGACTCTGGATGTCACCTTAACTAGGATGACAGATTCCCTAGCCTTGGTCTTCAGTGCCCATTGATCTTCAGTAATGTGTTCTGCAGTACACTGTTAGCAATGAAGTGTGGCTGGGCCATGAGAGGGATAATACCAAAAAGGGACATGGATGTGGGGACTCCACTCTAAGCACTTCCACTTTTGATCCATTGGCCCCCCTACTCTATCCCCAGACAATTCCTGACATGCTGCCTCGTGTCCCAATGGCTGAGTTCATCCCTGTAGAGGTGCAGGTGGAGCAGTCTTTAGCGTGGCCCTCACAGGCTCCAAAACTCAGAGAACATCCGCCAAGAGCATCTCAACAATCAGAGCAGGGATGTGAGCTGCCTACCTCTCTCTAGTTTAGCTCAGGCAACAGGGCTGCTAGGAAAAGGATATTTACAAAAGGGTATGCATATGTGTGTCTTAGACATTGCTAGATTGGTAAGTTTCCATTCTTTACTTGAGTGTATAATTATTATTCTTTTGCAGCACTTTCCTGTCTTGCTCATTCTTAGCTGACGGCTGGCAAGTGACCTTTTAAGTTGTTTGATGATGAATGGGAAGAAATAAATTGATGGTGACCAATGGGGGGGAACGTGAAGTGATGTTTGGTTGTTAGCAGGACTGCATTTTGTGAGTGACATTGGATGGTGGTAGTGGTGGTGAAGTATGGGCAGGAGGGGGGAGGGGCAGAAAAGTAGCTGTTGCATGTGATTGTGAGATAGATACACTGGTGGAACACAAGTGAACCTCCCAATAATCAGAGCATCCCTGGCATCCTGGCCAGCAATGTACACAGCTGACGGTGCATTGCCTTCCTCATCTTCCTCCTCCTCATCTTCCTCCTGAAATCTTCCTTACTGTGTTCCTTCTTCCTCCTGCAGGTCCAACTCTTGCTGCTGTGCACTTTTGTGCAAAGCACAGCACACCATGACTATTCTGGAGACCCTGATTGGTGCCTCTGGATCTGTCACGACATCGGTGGCACATTATCAGCATGCCGATGGCTTGTTTGATGACACATCTGAAACTGACACTGATTGTAGGGCTCCTCAGCACGATTCATCGGGCTCCTGAGAGGTGACATCAGCCATGTTTTAAGTGTTTATCCCTTGTCTCCGGGCAGCCAGTCAGTAACTGCTTTCAGGTGCAAAGATGTCAGGGAGTTTGGATTACCACTGGATGAAAGCATCATGGCAGTTCCTCAGGAATCTGGTCCACACCTGCAGAAATATCTTTTTGTGGTTGCACACCAGCTGCATATTGATGGCTTCCCTTCCCAGGCCAATTAATGGCCACTTAAGGGCCTCTTCCCGCATCTGCCTCAATATAATAGAAGGTGGAGGGGACTGCTGCCACAGGGAAACACTGTCAGGTAAAATCTAGTCGTCTCCTCAAAGCATTGTGGGGTGCCCTCCTTTAGGGCAATCCAAGCAGCTCCCCCCCCCCCCCCCACCCTGGACAGCACCCCGGGGAGACCCCACCCCCCACCTTCACTAAGCCCACCGCTCACTCCATTGCTGGGGCCAGACTGGCAGGTTAGCTTAAAATTGCCACCAGTGCCTCCATATCTGTCTCTTGCTTTCTCCTATTCTCCCATTAGAAACATGCAGGAAAAAAATTAGAACTGTAACGGAAGACCTCCTGTACCTGGTTATTTATGATGGCAAATTATGAGGATCTTTACATTTGAATATTACGGCACTTTATCTTTAGCTCCAGCTGCAGTTATTGAAAAAGCCTGAGATATAATGTAACCAATTTGTGACGTTTAAACCGTCTCTCGGAATATTGGCACTTAAATAACTTATGCAACAGTTGTAAATGTCTATTTTTCTTGGTGGGATATAAAAAAGGAAGAAACAGGGAAGGAAAATATAGGAAAAGAGAAATAAGTGAAAAGAGGGAAAAAAAAGAAAATTAATGCCATTTTGTCCATCTCCTGCGGACAATGTGCTGTTTTCAGCTATGTTTATCAGGTGAATTTTAACATGAGCAGGTTTCAGGGTTGAGTTGATTTCTCACCGGGTAGAGACAGCAGGAGACTACTGTGATTTTAACTGTGGGACCTGGTTTAAATGTGAGCAGAGGGTGCAGAACTGCTGCTTGTTGACTTTCCAAGATAATGGAACTGGGTTGGGGTTTCAAGAGGGTCTTGGGACAGGGCCAGGGAGTCAGGGGCAGGGGTGGTCATTACTTTCCTTGTAGGACTAGGAGGGATACTCCTACTCCTCCTGCCCCACAAGCAAGTTTTGGTCTTATCTGTAGCGCCTCTTCTATCTGCCAAGCACTTGAATTTGCATGAATTTATCTGGCTTCTGTCTGAACCTTACCTGTCCGCAAAACCCTGCAAACTTAATAGAAGCAGTCGAGTTCTGAGTGAGTGAGTAAACTGGTCGTTTTTCCACCAAGCAGTTAGGATTAAAATCATTGGTATGAATTGGTGTGTTAAATATATAGATACTGATAGCTCTGAAAAAGCATGAGAACAAAATTAGTGGTATCTACTTGCCCCCAGCTTCTGAGATTGGGTTGCTATCTGTAGTTCATTGAACAGTATTTGCCATCTCTACATTGTCTACATTTTTCCAGTGAAATTCACTTTCATAGCATCAAGGATGTATATTCAGATTATTGTGAGGTTGGATCCCAAGGAATGTCAGCATTGTAATGAAAGACATCCTGTATCTGTTTATTTATGATGATAAATTACAAGAATGTTCACATTTGAGTAGTACAGCACTTTATTTTAGAATTAGTTACAGCTGCAGTTATTGAAAAAAGCTGCAATATGAAATCAATTTGTGATATTTGTACTGCCTGTATAGGAATAGTGAAATTTAAATGCCTTTTGCAACAATTGTAAGCCTCTATTTTTAGGCAGGGGGCAATCCCACCTAGTGGCTTGTCTGATAAATTGACTGTCTAGAAAATCAGAGCAATCTGCAGATTATTCCAAAACATTTGTGGTCATGGTCTGCCACTGTTACTTCTGTGAAACTGCGTTTTTGTGGCGTTTGAAGTTTTCCTGGATGAAAGATACTTTTCGATGCACTTTGTGTTAAACTGGAAATTTTACTTGTTAATCTGGGATTGTCGTTTTTTGTTTGAAATCTTTTCAGTTCTGAACGCTTTTTGAACATCTTGTGATGTCTTGTTCGTTTCTTATTTTCACGTGGTAATATCAGATGTTCTGCTGAATTGCGATTCTCTATAACTGACCTTACTATTGTTAAACCTTTACTGATCCGCCTTTGACGTTTATTTCTCCTGAGACTGGCATTAGCAGGCAGGTCATGTTCTGATGGACTGCTGGAAATGTAATGTGTTGATATGTCAGAATCTGGCATTTGACTCGCTGCGAAACAGGAACTATCACTGACTGATGATATTTCTTTGATCTTTCTTTGAGGTGTTCTTGGATTGGGGTGGTCACTGCTTAACGCGAGATTTTGTCTTTGTTTGGAAAGGCTAAAACCGACCTCTTTATGTCTTATTTCACTGGGAATGCGGCTGGTCGGAGTTTTATGTTCTGTTGACAAATCTAAACTTTCACTATCACTAGAAGTGTCACTCGCAGATGCTTCATATCCTGACAAATGAGAAACGTCATACTCTGAGAACGAAAATCCACTGTTACCTGCTGATGTTTCGCCTTCCAATAATCTGGTTTTGTTTTTGCTTGAGAATTGAACCCCCATTTGACTAACCGATGCTCAACCTCCTGTTAGACATCAAAAGTCACCAGTTGACATTGGATCTCTTGTTACACTGAGACAGCTGCAAACATATGCCACATCACCTGTTTGACTTGCAATGTAACTGTCCAATATAAAATGTTGTGCCAGACGGACAGGAATTGTCACTGAATGATGTTCATTCTCCTTTTTACTTCTATTGTCATAGGTGGATCTTAGAGTTCCCTTTAGACTGAGATCGCGACTGATATATATTTGGTGGTCTGTTTGACTGGGAATATCACTGGTTGGAACTCCACTTAGGCTTGAACGCTTGATACTTATTTGATTCCTACGCAACTGGATTTATTAATGACTAATGTGCAGCCTGCTGTTAGACAGGGGCTTTTGCCAGCTGACAGTAGACTTCCCGTGCAAATTGGATTGCCTCAAATGTTGTTTGTTTTTTTTTATACCAGGAATGTTAATGACAAACGTTTGAGACTCTCCTGTTTGAAAAGGGTCATCACTGATTCATGGGATTGTGGAACTCTGATATAAAACTCTGATATAAAAGTCTCAGATGTTAGACTTGTGTTAGACTGGAATGATGACTTGTTAAAGTGAGATTTTCATTGACTGACTTGAGAGCTATGGTTAGATTGGGATGTTGCTAATTAATGTTTGGTGCCTTGTCAGACTGGGATTGTTGTCGACCGATATTAGAAGTCCTTTTAGGTTGGAATTCTCACTGATGATGCCAAGCCTCCTGTTAGGATGTGCCCTGAATCAAAAAATAGTAAAAACTATTACAGCAAGAAGCTTTTTTTTAGTAAACAAGCAGACAGTCTGTGATGTAATGATGCAATTGAATGATCTGCTTGTTTTGAATGTTGGGAAGAGAAGTAGTCACAAAACCTTTTCGGGAAATCAAAGACACAAACCCATGTCCTACCACCTTGTTTCAGAAAAGAGAGAGGGGGAAAATGTGAAGGAGGGAGTAACTTAAATGAAGTAATTCCATTAGCTAATTAGTCTTAAGATGGCGCATTCCATAGAGAAAAATGTAGGAGTGCAAAAGGCTGACTTTCTGTTTAAAACACTGGTAAAATTTTATATTAGGTTCTGTAGAGACTTTATTAAATGATGGGACTTGGAAATAAATTCCTGCAAAAATTCCAGTTTAACTAAGAATTTTACCCATAATTAAATTGGTTTTCTGCTAATTATGCTTCCTCTATACCACAAATGTCACAACTGAAAAAGCTTTAGACTAAATTCTTGAACATTTCATTCAATAAAAATAATGGAAAAGGCCATGAAGAGTGAATGTGCTGCAATACATCAACAGACACCAGCATGAAGTGCTTAAAGTGGAAGACATCCTCCCAGACTCTCCAGTAGCTCACGTCACCATATCAGTCATGCCTTTCTATCCTTTACAACAAAGTACAATTTTTTGAGGACTTTAAAAACACAAAATATAGTGGGGAATAGACCAATAGAAATATATGGAAGTTACAATGCAGAAGCAGGCAATTCAGCCTAATGAGTGTCTATTGGGATTTACCCTCCACACATGCAAATAGTTCGAACCACATTTACCCATCTTGTTCCTAATACCCCTCTGTTAACCTGTTCAATCTAATCTTGAATATTGACACAGTTTCTGTACCAATCACTAATGCTCGAAGTACAATCCACAGCCTCACAATTCTCCGTGTAAAGAAAGATGTAAAACTCTGATGGGAGTTGGTCTACAAGCTTCTAGACAGCAGTGATATAGTGGAATGCATAAATAGAACTATCAGAGAAGCGCGTGACAAAGCATTTGTAATGGGAGATTTTAATTTTCACATAGGTTGGGAGGTATCAAATAACTCATGAAGTAAGGCAGTGAATTTCTAGACTGCCTCCAGGACAGTTTTATGAAACAATGACACTGAGATGTTCCAAGCTGTGGGAGGGGTGGGGGAGGGGGGGGGCGAGTTCTGTTTGGGAAGCCTGGATGTCTGAGTTTCCTGGAATTCAGTGGAATTTTAATTCAACAGCATGTGTGTGTTTTTTTTATTGAGTGACAGTCTTGGCTCCCGATCAGCCAGGGAACATTGCAGAAGAGGTCGCAGCCCAGGAGCAGGTAGGTTTTCTTCTCCGGGGTTGGGGGGACGAAGGGATGGGAGAAAGCAGGTACAATGTGATTTGGAGAATCAGGGGTGTGATTGGAGAAGGGAAGGCTGAGAGGTGATTTGATAGAGGTACTCAAAATCATGAGGGGTCTGGACAGAGTAGAGAGAGAGAAACTGTTCCCACTCATGAAAGGATCGAGAACGAGAAGGCACAGATTTAAAGTATTTGGTAAGAGAAGCAAAAGTGACATGAGGAGAAACTATTTCACACAGGGAGTGGCTAAGGTCTGGAATGTGCTGCCTGAGAACGTGGTGGAGGCAGGTTCAATTGAAGCATTCAAAAGGGAATTAGACAGTTATATGAAAAGGAAGAATGTGCAGGGTTCCGGGGAGAAAACGAGGAATGGAACTGAGTGAATTGGTCTTTCGGAGAGCAGGTGTGGATAGGATGGGCCAAATGGCCTCCTTCTGCACTGTAACAATTCTGTGATTCTGTGATTGAGGGGGTCAGAGAGGGATTGGCGACAGTTGGGTTGTCGGTGGTGGGGGGGAGGGCAAGTGGGGTAAGTGATCCTAGGGTATCAGTGAGCACGGGATAGGGGTCCATGGGATAGGGAAACAGGGCTAGAGGAAGGGCAGAGGAAAAAACTCCGATCCTTCCTGGTTCACAAGCAATGCTGTAAAAGCAATTAATTGTTCCACTTAGCAGTTCTCACCTCCATTTAGCTTCCAAGACCCATGAAATCCAAACAGCCAACGTTAAAGCTGGAAGAGAAATAAAATCCGAGGCACACAGCCTCATTAAAATATTTAAATGAGCAGCACACCTCAGGACAGGTTGCTCGCCCGCACCCCCATCCCTTCTAATTAAAAGAAGTGACAGGTTTGAGGTGGGTTGGGTTCAGGTACGAGATTTTTAAAATTTTAATATCCCACCCAAGCCAAACCCACCCATTTTGCGGGCAGTTGCAATGATGCGCAATATCTTTAGAAGTGATAAGGGAACAGGCCATACTAGATTTGGTAATAAGTAATAAGACTGAATTAATTAATAATCTAATCAGTAAGGAAGTGTGCTACAATCTGTGACAAGTGGTTTACATAAAGGCCAGGAAAAGAAATGTTATCATTTATCGAGAGGGGAATTGAATACAAAAGTAGGCAGGTTACGCTTCAACTATACAGGGCATTGGTGAGACCACATCTGGAGTACTGTGCACAGTATTGGGCTCCTTATTTAAGGAAGGATCAAAATGCATTGGAAGCAGTTCAGAGAGGGTTTACTAGACTAATACCTGGAATGGGCGGGTTGTCTTATGAGGAAAGGTTGGACAGGCTGGGCTTGTATCGGCTGGAGTTCAGAAGAGTAAGAAGTGACTTGATTGAAACATAAGATTCTGAGGGGCCTTGATGAGGTGGAAGAACCTAGAACTAGGGGTCACTACTTAAAGATAAGGAGTCGCCCATTTAAGACAGAGATGAGGAGAATTTATTTCTCTGAGGGTTGTGAGTCTTTGGAATTTCCTTCCTCAAAAGGCAGTGGAAGCAGAGTCTTTGAATATTTTTAAGACAGAGGTAGATAGATTCTTGATAGGCAAGGGGGTGAAAGGTTATCGGGGGTAGGCGGGGATGTGGAGTTGAGGTTACAATCAGATCAGCCATGATCTTGTTGAATGGCAGGGCAGGCTCAAGGGGCTGAGAGGCCTACTCCTGCTCCTAATTCATACATTTGATGTAAATAGACCAGTGGACTGGGAGAAATATAGAAGACAGAAAAAGGACACAAAGAAAATATGTTCAAAAGGAATACAGAAAAAAGCTTGCAAGTAATATGAAGCTTAATAAAGTCTTTTAATAAGAGTAAGAGGCTGTGAAATTTGTTTTTTAGTGCCAGTTTTTCAGCACTGTGCGTGTCATCTTGTTTCCAAAATGGCGTCCCCAGCATGTGCACACACTTAAGGTGCTAACCGCACCAGAAGCCATTTTGGTGAGTGCATTAATGAGTGCACAGGGAGCACTGCCTGAAGTATTTCAGGTTAGCAAGATCATGACGTCAACCAGAGTGTAACACTGATTTGATGCCAGCTCTGCCATTTGGAGCTCAATTGTCCAGCTAATGCCCGCCCTTAATTTCACATAGCTGAACATGCATTTAACAGCAGGAAAACCCCCCACCAATGCTATTTAAAGGAATCATCAACTACGTTCAGGTTAGTTGCTGATTGACTTCTACTGGCTGATGTAGAAGTATTTGCTAAAGTGTGCAGGGAATGGTGTGGCACATGCTGAAGGACTTTGTCCTGACTTCAAGGATTCTGCATGAACACTTGCTCTTGGATATGGATGCAATAGTTTACATCTTGCTTGGACTAAAACATGACAGCGAGAATGAGGAGAGACAACATAGAGCAGGACACGCTGCTAGAAGAAGGAGTAAGAGGAGGAGGAGAGGGAGAGGCCATGTCTGTCCAGGAAGTAATTCTCCTTCTTGAACTGCAGTGAGGAACAGTGTGTCAGATGTCTGAGCTTCACTAAGGATGTTGTCACTGAAATATGCCACCTGCTGCAGCCACAAATGTAGCTTCAAAGCAGGGTGAAGACGGCATTGCCAGTGGTTGTGAATATGACCGTGGCCATCAACATCTATGCGTCACGTTTCTTCCAGGCTGGAGCAGGCGATAGTTGCAACATTTCCCAGTTTCACATTCACTGTTGTATAGGGAAGTCTCTGAATTCCAAGAGAGCTGAATTCATTTCATTCTCTCCTGACAGAGCGAGCATGTGACTTTGCGAGGATTGCAGGCTTCCCCATGATGCAAGCTGCCTTTCACTGTACGAATGTTGCATTGCAGGCACCACATGTAAGCTCTGAAATGTACTGTAACCAAAAGGGATTCCACTCCCTCAAGATCCAGCTGGTGTGCAAACATACACAGTGTATTATGCAGGTCAATGCCAGGTAACCTGACAGAAGGCATGATGCCTTCATTCTGCAGTAATCCACAGTGCTATCTGCATTTGAGCCAGAGGATGGCCACTGGGCAACAAGAGCATCCATTGGTGACATGGTTCATGACCCCAGTGAAAAACTCACACAGAGGTGCGCAAAATGCATATAATGAAAGCCATGCTGCCACACAGAATGTGATCGAGCAGACCATATGGGTGCTTAAACAGTGCTTTGACTGCCTGGACCAATCTGCAGTGCTCAGCAGAGGAGGTGTCAAGATTCATGGTGCTCTGCTACAACCTCGCCATCATGTGGGAACAGGCCTTGCCACCAGCAATACAGTGATCAGCTGAGGAGGAGGAGGAAGGGTTGAGGCAACCTGCACACCCCCTTACTGGCCTGTCTGTCTGTGATTGAATCCTGACTGTGTGGTACCAGTAAACACAACCCCAGTTCCCCATTCACCATCAGTTCCACACCTTACCCATCCTCCGTCACTGACTATCATAATATCCCAATGCAAAAATAAAACGCTACCACAAAATAATCATTCTAAACCAAATTTATAAATCAATCCTTGCCATATTGCATACAAATTCAATTAATCACCCTGTGCATCCCCTTCATGCCTGCCTAGTGGGTTTCTTGGCCTGGCCTGGTGCCCACTGCAGCCTTCCATGTTTGGTGGAAGGCTGCTGACTTTCAGTGGGGAGACTGCAGATAGCCTTGGAGAACAACTTCAAGCAGCTCTGCCCCAGAAGGCCTGGCTTCAGACTGCACTATCTCACCATTGCCGGCAGCAGTCTGGGCTCGCTGGATGATAGGGAACAGCAAGAACACTAGCGAGTGGCAGAGGTGGGAGGACAGATACTGTCATCCTGAGAGAGGACAGCAGATTCATGCTCCACAAAGGCACTGCCACTCTCCCAGACAGCACCCCAGCAATCTGTTGGAGGACAACAGGAATGCTAAGCACAGGCTGAAAGTGACCTTCTGCTGCAATACTGTGCGACATGACTCCCCTATATTGGAGTGATGCTGGACCGCAGACTAACTTTCCATGAACACCTAAAGAAGGTATCCACCAAGACTGAGACAGAGGTCAACCTGTCCAGGAACTGGTAAGCACAAGCTCGCGAAATCAGCATCAGTGCTTTGGACATCAGCAATGGCCCTGGTGTACTCCGTAGCTGGGTACTGTGCACCTGCACAGATCAGAAGTAGCCACACTCAACTGGTTGATGTCAGCTGAACACAACAATGCGGTGAATCACTGGAACTTTCAAATCAACCCGTCTACCCGTGCTGTCACACATTGCTCCCCATTCCATTCACTGCAATGCCGCAACCCTCCGGGAAGTCCAGCAAATTCAGGAAAACAAACTCTCCATCCACCAAGACCTGAACAATATCCCTCAACTCCACTTGAAGTCATGCAAGTCCTTTTTGGCCCACGTGTTTAACCTTCGATAATATGTCTTCCACCCTAATGAAGCTTTGGAAGCCAAATGGAGTTCACAAGAAGTTACAAACAAACAACCCATCAAAGACTTGATGCAGATGATCCCTGACATAAAGCTCATGGGGAACCCTAACCCACATGCTCATAAATTGTGGCAGATGCGAGTACTTGAATCACAAATGGAAAATTAAAAACTCTCCAGTGTGGTCACCTAGAACAGAGCATAGAACATATAGCGACTAATGCCCAATTCACAAATATGAAGGAGCCATCGCAGTGATATGTTCAACTATTCCCGACACAATTATCAGACTTAACCATTTGAATGTAAAATTATAGTTGTTATTCCGCATCTACATCAGCCAAATGAAAGAGACTACACCTTCTATTCTGATATTATCTGCAAATTTCAACACATCTCTCTCTATGCCTATATCCAAATCATTGATACACACAGTGATCGAATTCCACGGGCAGTGAATCCTGTGGGACCCAACTACCCACTTCCAACCACTCTGAAAAACTGACCCTAACTCTTACCATCCGTTTTCTTTCTTTTAACCAATTTTTAATCCAGCTTTCTATTTTACCCCTAATTCCATGCTTTTTAATCTTCCCTGGTAATGTCCTGTTTGGTACCTTGTCAAAGGATTTCCTAAAGTCCATGTACACTACATCCGCTGCATTATCCCATCTGCTATGTCTGTTACCTCCTCAAAGAATTCTATGAGATTTAACAAACACAATTTCCCCTTTTGGAAACTGTGCTGGCTGCTTTAAAAAAATTTTTTAGGTATGTGCTGATTTCATCCACAATTAAAATTCTAAAGTTTTCCCTACCACAGATGTTAAGCTAATTAGTCAGTAATTATCCATATTACCTCTGTCTCCCTTTTTAAAAATGGGTATTCCAATCCTGCAGAACACATGAACACTCAAAAGAACCCAAAATTGTAATTTCTAGAGCCTCTGCAATTTCCTCCCTTATCGCCCCCAGGATCCTAGGATGTATCAAATCAGATGCATCTGGAAAAAATAGCATCTCCTGGTCAAAAAATACAAATTAAAGCTATGGATCATGTCTGCTAGTTCACAGATGTAATTTGAAGGCATTTGTAAGTCTGCAATATCCTCCTCCCAGCTATTGTCTGTAATATGGAAATAATAGATGCAGGAGTATCGAGGAAGCTTTACAGTGCTAGTGATCTGTGCTCTACCTGTCCTGAGGGATTTAATGGGACAAAGAAGAGGAAGATTTGCATTGAGCATGACCTGTTTTACCTGCCTATAATTGCTTGGTGTTGACAAAAATTCCCCATAATTTACATCCCTATAGCTTAATGACCACAAAAATTCACAAAAATATAAAGAAAGAATAAAAAACATAAAAGTTTATTGGTTCGATGACATTGCAAGCAAGAAAATATGGTAAATGTAGCTTCACAGTTCCCTGTGTGGTATCAAACACACAACAGGGATAATTTTACAATACTTGCCAGGAGCACATAGCAGAAATCCAGGTACCTTCTGTCAATTGCTTTCTGACTAACACATTCCATGTTCAGGAAATCATGTGCACGTGCCCCTCCGAATTTCCAGTGTGAGCTCCTGGCAAGTGATATTTTCCATGAGGCTTGCCAACTTAATTAACCCACACATGTCAAGGCAATTATGTAATAGATAAGGTATATCCGAGTGGTACCAGAAGTACAGATAGTACAGACTGCCAATTTCCGCTCTTGGATTATACACAGGTTACAAAACTACTCACAAGTTTGACATTAAGTAAACAATTACTTTGATATTAGCATGTTGAGACACTAAAGGCAATGTATCCTGGTTGATTTAAGGTCTTAAGTATGCAGACATGAAGTTTGTTCCTCAACTTGGAAGAAAGGGTTAATCTGCTTGAAAGCTTGGTCATAGCATTTATACTTAAATATAGTCAGCAGCTCCTGTAATACATCACAGTGAGTCAGCAAACTGTACCCTCTCATTGAAGTGGAACCAACCTCAGTTACAATGCTAAGACGACAGGAATCTGATTGAACAGACATGAATGCACAATGGTGATGTGATTAAGCACAGGGATATTAAGATGGACAAGGGAAGTGGTACGCACTGATTGGATTGCTTTGTGTGTCATTCCATTTTCTGGTGTGTAAGGGATGAACGCTCGGGCTGTAAAGTGTGGAAGAATTTTGAGGCACGAGGTGAAATACCCAGGAGGAAGGGAACAATCCTATCGCGTAACATCAGGAGGTGCACTTTATCCAAGACAGGGGTGGGTGATATACATTCTGCTTGGCTCTGTAAACTATCACTCATGTACCGTAATGTGTTAAGTTTTACAAGTATCATTGTATCCATTTGAGGTTGGGTCTGTATCCATTGGAGTTTAGAAGAATGAGGGGTGATCTTATTGAAACATATAAGATCCTGAGATCACTTGACAGGGTGGATTCTGAAAGAATGTTTCCCTTTGTGGGAGAGACTAGAACTAGGGGAAATAGTTTAAAAATAAGAGCTCGCCCATTTAAGAGAGAGATGAGGAGAATTTTTTTCTGTCAGAGGGTTGTGAGTCTTTGGAACTCTCTTCCCCAGAGAGCAGTGGAGGCAGGGTCATTGAATATTTTTAAGGCAAAGGTAGATAAATTCTTGATTAACAAGGGAGTCAAAGGGTTTCGAGAGTAGGCAGGAAAGTGGAGTCGAGCCCACACTCAGATCAGCCATGATATTATTAAATGGCATAGCAGGCACAAAGGGGCCGAATGGCCTACTCCTGCTCCTAATTTGTATGTCTGTACGTTACATATGTTCGAATACCCTACAAACTCTGACACCAAAACTGTAAAATAAAATGTTATCAGTTACCTTTTTTTTACAAACACAGGTGAACCCTATCAATCAGAACCTGTTTGACAAGAGATTATAATTTCTCCATCAATGGCTCAATCTCTGTTTATGTCCCACTCCAAAGGCCCGAACACTAAAATCCAGGCTGGCACTCCTAGTGCAATACTAAGGAGGTGCTGCACTGTTGGAGGTGCCATCTTTCAGATGAAACGTTAAACTGAGGTCCCACCTGGCCTCTCAGGTGGATGTAAAAGATCCCATGACACTATTTCGAAGAAGAGCAGGGGAGTTCTCCCCAGTGACTTGGTCAATATTTATCCCTCAATCCCCAAACCACCAAAACAGATTATCTGGCTATTATTGCATTGCTGTTTGTAGGAGCTTGCTGTGCCTAAATCAGCTGGCATGTTTCCTACAATACAACAGTAACTATACTTCAAAATGTATTTCATTGGTGATTAAGTGCTTTGGGAGTCCTCAAGTGGTGAAAAACTCTGTATAAGTTCAAGTCTTTCTTTTTTTCTTTCTGACCTAATATTTCCTTAAGTGGCTCGGTGTCATATTTTGTGTTATAATGCTCCTGTGAAGCGCCTTGGGGCATTTTATTACATCAAAGGCACTATGTAAATAAAAGTTGTTGTTATTACTGTTCCTTAATTCTGGTCATTTTCCTCTACCTCCTCCCTGCATCCTTGCCGTATTAAAATCAAGACTTCCAGTGAACTGTCTCCTAACCTATCTCATTGTTTCCCAGAATCTTATCATTGTTGAAGTCCTTCCCTCCTACCTTCCCCAATCTATAGGCAATTAAAACCCAAATTTTGACTTAGCTTGTTGATATTTCCGATTTACTTCAGCTCTCGACTTGTCATGTCTTGCATGAAATGTATTGACCCTTTATTTACGTTTCTCAATTTCTAGTTAAAAAAACACCCTTAATCATTGAGGTGAGTGTGCTTGTACAAGAAGCTTATAGCAATTATATTTTCCATTCTCCTACCTTGCAGCTGAACTGAAGTCTTGTACATTTTGAGCCAAATTTTTATCTCTTATTTCCCAGGGAAAAGCAGCAGAAGCATTTTTGCTTTGTATGACTCAACAATAGGGCAGAAATAATAGTTCACTCTTCCACAATTGATATATTTACAGTGCTTTATGATGTCATAGTCATGGTTCTGATGCTATGAGACAAGTGCACACAGTAGGAGGCTGTGAAATGGCTCAATAACAATGTGCAGAATGGTGTATTCACTCCATGGTCCAAAGATATTTTTGAAAATTGGAATAATGGAACTGCATTTGACTGTGCTTAACGGTTCTGCGATGTAGACTGTGTCCTTGATTCCCCACATTCAGAAACCAGATATTTTTCACAAGCAGGAAGGAAAAATCAAAGGAAGAGTTAGGAACACAGGAAATGGGAGCAGGAGTAGGCCATTCGGCCCCTCGAGCCTGCTCTGCCATTCAACTAGATCATGGCTGATCTTCTACCTCAATGCCATTTTCCTGCATTATCCCCATATCCCTTGATATCTTTAATATATCGAAATCTATTGATCCCTGTCTTGAATATACTCAATGACCAAGCCTGAGTTGAGGCAGATTATCTCTGTGCAGGCTGATGCAAAATCATAGTGGAATTAAGGAACAGGAGGAAAATTAAGAAACCTTAATCAGTAATTACTGTAGTAACTGGAATTTAATACATATACTTACTCTGTGTGAACGTCCAGCATTGCCGAGCTCTCCAGAAAAGACAAAAGTAGATGTAAAAGGCCCAATAAATATTTTACTAAACAAAAATTCATAACACTAATTTTTCAGCTGATTTTAATCATTTCAGGGTTTTATTCACTGCTGAAAACAGTTTCAAAACATAGCTTTGTATCTTTTACTGCACACTCCCAATTCTCCTTACCTACTGTTAAGAGAGCACAGGGGGCTGAAATTGGTCTTGGGCGATAGTGTAACATAAGCAATAGCAAATCGGCCACTATTTTACACAGTGCCCACCACCTCCCCACACTCCACCCCCTCCCCCCCTCAATTTTCTTTCCAGTGGAGTTAACCATGTGCTTCAACCAGATCTAAAGCCAACTTCCACTGTAGGCACTGCACATCCAGTAGCAAGAAAGGGCACAACTGTCCTTAAAGTTTTGCAAGGGGGTTTATTCTAGGTTGCCACATTTGTGGTGGCCTTTACTACAGATCAGTTTGAAGAGAAGCCATCTTTCAGGATGCTGTGAATATGGATAGCATACTCTTCCCATAGACTTTGCCCACATTGTAGGAGACTACGCTCAGCACCTGCATTTATGTTTATGTCCTGTAAGCTTTTAAAAGTGGGGCCTGTGCAATCTCGGTCCTTGGGCTTTTCAGCCAAGAAACTAAGTATCCTGATTCTCCAGCCTGCCACATCCCCCTCATATTCCATCCCAAGTTCCTCTTACCAACTTGTGCTCTGTGCATTACTTTGTGCAGCTCTATTCTGCCTCATGCTCGAATGTATACCTGAATAAATCTTTCTGTAATGTAGTGCTGGGAGGAGAGAGAGTGATTGACGGTGCTTGCATTGAAATACTGTCACATCTAGAAGCATAGGTGCCTGTTGTTGTTTTTAATGCGCAGCTTCTTCATTTAGCCCATCAGAGGAGGACAAAATGAACAGGGGTCAAAATGGACTCCAGTAAAGCCACTTCCTGTGGGACATGAGGGTTTCATGATCTAGTTTACTAACAGACAATATACAGCATTGAAAGCGATGACGAAGCAGAATCATAGGACAAATCTGCAGGCTCACAACTACTCTCCTATTTTCACATTTACAACTTTATTGCATTCTGCCTTGTATTGGGTGAGGAGGCAGAGGCTCAGGAACTTGGAACAGTCTCCTACAATGTGCAACAAAAAGTCAATTGTTATGAATTTTTCTTTAGTGCTATGGATGATCTCTTTTTCAAAAGAATGCAGGAAGTGAGAACGATTTCAGGTGTCAGACTGCTGCCCATAACGTGGGTGATAACAGATACATGAACCAAATAACTGCACACCTTGTAAGGCTTTTAATGGGATGATTGCATTTGAGATTGACATTGTGAAAGACCACTTCCACGTGAAAGCTAAAGGTGTAAGGAGTCCTCCATTACCTCCTAGATGCTGATGGTAAACTCTTTAAACAAACTGAAGAGGAAGTTATTGTAAGTGGCAATTATGCTTAGTACAGCATATTCTTGGCAGGTTTGTCTGATTGCTCTTAGCTCGCCTATCCTGGTAGGATCATTAAACTTTTTACAGCACGGAGTTGTTGTGCACTCACTGCCCTGGCCATCTCTTTTCAGTGGGTCTGATCAGTCCTCTCTGGGGGCCTTTGCTACCCTGTCCCAAACAGGGTTCCCTTCGCTGCCTCCAGCAACACTGCTTGGGGATCCTGTGTCCTCCTGCAGAGCGAATGAGCATTTTATTTTATTAATAGATTGTCAGTCTCTGTGCCCAAGGTACTTCTTAGTGTATCTGGCCCCTTAAGCTGCTGCAAGTGAAAACATTCTATTTCCCACCCTCAGTTAGACAAGGGGCAGGATTTTTCCCACAGGCTTCGGAACGCCACTGTCATGGTGAAATGGGGATCAGAAACTCACACTGTGTAGGGAACAGTCACTCACATGTGACTTTCCCCAAATTGGCCAATTAATGGAATTAAGTGAGGGAGATGGTGCCTCACGATGGAGGCACCCTCTCTCCAGCTTTTTTAACTTTAAATTTAAAAATTGCCTCAGAAGCCAGACCACCATACTAGAGGGAGAACCCCTCCACTGGGTGGCCTGCAGCTGCAGCTGAAGCTAGGCAGGCATGGAAGGCTGCTAAGCCTGCGTTCCGAAGCCTGCAGGAAAAATCCTGCCCCTTGTCTAACTGAGGGTGGGAAATAGAATGTTTTCACTTGCAGCAGCTTAAAGGGCCAGATACACTAAGAAGTACCTTGGGCACAGAGACTGACAATCTATTAATAAAATAAAATGCTCATTCGCTCTGCAGGAGGACACAGAACCCCTGGGCTGCTGCCAGTTGGCTGCCTCCAGGCAGCTACACTGCTCCCTGAAACGTCGGGGTGCCTGGAGGCCTAGTGGAAAATCCCTGTCAGCTTCTAAAAATAGGCTTTAATAGGCCTTGAATGAGGTCAATTGGCTACCTGCCGCTTGGGTGGGTAGCCCTGCCGCTGCCGCCACCCCCCCATCCCGCTTACATAAAAATGCCCCGGGATGGGATGGGGCTGGCAAACTGGCACGTTGGTCAGTGGTGCAAATTTACACACCCACCTGCCTCCATGCCTACCCCCAACAGGGCCTAATAATTCAGCCCAAGATCCCAGTGAGGCATGTTTACAACGCCAGGAGCTCATCCTCAGTAATAACATTAAGCCAACCCTAGAAACATCAGCAGGGTCAGCTCTCTTGCAGTTGGGGGTCCTGCCTCGCCATCTTTCTGTGGAGAACATTTCCTTTTCAAATATCTATGTTTCCGGTTCCTGGCCAATGAAATACTTTCTATTGCTTGGAAGGCTACTTAATAACAAATGATTGGCTTTTTTTCTTTCTAAATACTCCTTTACTATACAAAATCTATGATAGCTAAATAGCCACAGGCAAGGCATACACATGTACGTGCACGCATACACATACTCGTGACATTGCTGATGGTAAGTCTGAAGTTATGCTGCTCCTGGAAATAAAGACAGATATATATAGTGCAAGAATTCAGATATGAAGTTTAGAAGTGGTCCCTATGGAAACTGGTCTTTTTTTCACTGTTTCTTGAAAAGTAAACAGTGGGTCATATTACACAGTCAGTGGTGACCAAATGGTGTCAGCTGTTCCTTCCCACAAACTTACCATGAGTTTTAACATTGATACTTGCTGTAATTAGAAAGCCATTTTGACACAGCACCCTCTATATGAGATCTGAGAATAGTGTTATGAAAGTGCTTCTATTTTTTTAAATTCTTTTTGAGGACTCTTATCTTAGAATTATGGACTTTGGTTCATTTTCGAAAATGAAAAGATTCCATAGATGTGTTTTTTACACGGATCACTGTGAGATCTTGTTTGAAACCAAACCTTTCCTGGATGTCACATGCTCAATAAACAACAGAAACCTTGATGACTTGGGGGAGATGTTTACGGAGAAGTGACATGACGAGGTTTATGGTGGTCAGGAAGTTTGGCTTTTGGGATATTGTTTTGGTTCAGTTGATGTGTGGATTGTTGTTGAAAGCAGTTAGATTTGTAGCCTGCTAAAAAAAAACACCCAGGATGGAATTTTTCGGCTCCCGATGACTCCAGGGTGGACGCGGCGGAAGCGGCTGAGTAAGTTGAATCTGCTCCGTGCTGCCTGCCCACTGGCATCACGTGCGGGACTGCCAATTAGCGGCCCCTCGGCGTGTTCAGCACCCGACAGTGTGAGTGACCCGTAATGTGGTGGGGAGGTGTGGGGGTGGGGGGTGGAGTTGGGGGTTGGGGGGGCAGTTGAAGTGGTGATGGTCTCATGCACTGAAGTGTGCTAATAAAAGGTGATTCACACAGATGTGTGCAAACTGCAGTAAGGGGCATGTGCTGCAATCTGTGATGCTGATCAAACTGATCAATCTGATATTCCCTGCAGCTGAAACATATCAGCAGCCAGGTGGGGTCTCGGGGGCTCAACACTCCCTCTCTGAGCATGAGGAGATCGTCTCAGAGGGTGTGCCATCACATCATTGCACCTCAACAAGCGGCAGCCCAGAAACTTCCACCATGGTTGGGATTACTGTCTCCGTGGAAAGGATGCAACATATGGGTGTTAGCACAGCAGTCGCCAGACCAGCCACCGGAGGCAGAATCGGCCAATACCTCATACACTCGGAGGAGTGTGGGAGGCCAGGCCAGTGCAAAGCCGGACGCTGATGATGCACCTCTGAGAACATCCAGTCGGCGGAAAATGTTGCAGGTTCAACATGCGGTGCATGGACATCTGGCAGATTGCCAGAGACGCTGCGAGTCATAGCACATACTCTGGAAAGGTCCATCCTGGGCATGTCAGCTGCAAACTCTCAGGCATTTGTCCATCTGGCATCCTCCGTTGGCAGATTGACAGCTGCAGTGGAGGGGCCAGAACTGGAAGCCATCTGTCTTCTCAGGGTGAGTGTAGTCTCCCTGGACCAAGCCATCCAGGCGCAAACTCAGATCCGCATGCAGCAGGTCAAAGCTGCTCATCCCTCTAAGGTCAGCTCTGAGGACCAGTCGAGCCTCAGGAGGGCACAGGGGCAGCAGCCGATAGCACATGGGAGCTCCTCTCAGGGCGCTCCTGATGCATAATGCAGCTCCTTGCTCCCTCTGCTAGTGACATGGCAACCACAAACTCCCAGGGTGTTAGAGGGTGCTCCTGATATTTCTCATGAGCACCCTGATATGCTGCAGCCTTCACGGCCTCGAGCAGGCAGAGGACGACCGCCAAAGTCATGAAGAGCAGGGCGGAAGCCCAATCAGCTACCTGCCTCTGGTGACTCTGGTGGTGAGGGATTGTCCACACACAAGAGCACCTGCAAACGTTTTAAGAAATCACTATAACATCTAACATCACTTCTGGTTCACTGGTTTACCTTCCAATTATTTATTTGAATTGGAAATTAGATCAGTGCAAATAAATTTGTGCTTTGAACATTTAACTTTGCATATGTCGTCCAGGAGGTAGCATTAGACATTGTTGCGCTGCTCAAGCAGTTATATATGAGATGTCACATACTTGGGTTGGGTTCATCGTGACATGATGTTGTTTTTCATCAGATCGTCTCTTCCCTTGAATGTGTGTGTCTTTCCCCTCTCGCAATCCCACAATGGCTCAGTGCATGCCACAATGTGATTTTTTTTTTTTATTCATTCAGGGATGTGGGCATCGCTGGCTAGGCCAGCATTTATTGCCCATCCCTAATTGCCCTTGAGAAGGTGGTGGTGAGCTGCCTTCTTGAACCACTGCAGTCCATTTGGGGTAGGTATACCCACAGTGCTGTTAGGAAGGGAGTTCCAGGATTTTGACCCAGCAACAGTGAAGGAATGGCGATATAGTTCCAAGTCAGGATGGTGTGTGACTTGGAGGGGAACTTGCACATGGTGGGTGTTCCCGTGCATTTGCTGCCCTTGTCCTTCCAGTTGGTAGAGGTCACTGGTTTGGAAGGTGCTGTCTAAGGAGCCTTGGTGCATTGCTGCAGTGCATCTTGTAGATGATACACACTGCTGCCACTGTACGTCGGTGGTGGAGGGAGTGAATGTTTGTGGATGGTGTGCCAATCAAGTGAGCTGCTTTGTCCTGGATGGTGTCGAGCTTCTTGAGTGTTGTTGGAGCTGCACCCATCCAGGCAAGTGGACAGTATTCCATCACGCTCCTGACTTGTGCCTTGTAGATTGTGGACAGGCTTTGGGGAGTCAGGAGGTGAGTTACTCGCCTCAGAATTCCTAGCCTCTGACCTGCTCTTGTAGCCACAGTATTTATATGGTTACTCCAGTTCAGTTTCTGGTCAATGGTAGCCCCGAGGATGTTGATAGTGGGGGATTCAGCAATGGTAATGCCATTGAATGTCAAGGGGAAATGGTTAGATTCTCTCTTGTTGGAGATGGTCATTGCCTGGCACTTGTGTGGTGCGAATGTTACTTGCCACTTATCAGCCCAAGCCTGGATATTGTCCAGGTCTTGCTGCATTTCTACATGGACTGCTTCAGTATCTGAGGAGTCATGAATGGTGCTGAACATTGTGCAAACATCGCCACTTCTGACCTTATGATTGAAGGTAGGTCATTGATGAAGCAGCTGAAGATGGTTGGGCCTAGGACACTATCCTGAGGAACTTCTGCAGTGATGTCCTGGAGCTCAGATGATTGACCTCCAACAACCACAACCATATCTTTGCATGTAGCGATCCTCTCAAGAGAAACGCCTGCCTATTAGGGCATCCCAGGTGTCTCTTGCCCTTAATTCCAGGGGACATTCTGCTTCCTCTGCCCTGCCATCATGTGGGTGGTGCCCATCGTCCTCATCAGAAACTCCACCTTCATCTGATGACACCACACCGTTACCTTGACCCTCCTCAATGGTGTCTCTCTTTTCCATCACAAGGTTATGCAAGGCGCAGCAAACAACAATAATCCTGGATGCCCGTGCTGGCACCTACTGAGGTGATCCACCTGAGTGGTCCAGACATCTGAACCTCATCTTGAGCAGGCCAATCATCTGTTTGATTGTCACTCGTGGCCGCATGGCTCTCATTGAAGCGTTTCTCAGCATGACCCCTTGGGATTCTCATGGGTGTCATCAGTCATATCTTCAAAGGATAACCTCTGTCGCCAAGTATCCAACCTTCCAGTCTGTCTGGGGGACTGAAAAGAGCAGGCACCTGGTAATTTCTGAGAATGTATGCATCGTGGCAACTCCCTGGGTACCGTGCACAAACCTATATAATTCTCTTGCAATGATCGCATACAAATGCAGCATGTGCCACTACAACGTCACAGTCTGCGACTTCAGGCAGCTGCCAGGACTAAAGATGGCGCTGCTCAAATAATCACATGAAGGCAACCTAACCGAAACACATGGCAGCATACAATGGCAGGAGGGAGAGAGCGGGGGAGCGTAGGGGGCCGGGGACGGGGGGAAGTGGAGGGGGCTGGGTACAGGGGGGATGGGGAGGAGTGGGCCGGGGACAGGGGGGAGCGGAGCGGCCGGAAAGAGAGGAGCAGAGCAGCCGAAAAGAGTGGAGTGGCCGGAGAGTGCAGCGAGGGGGGAGCAGAGTGTCCGGAGAGAGCGGAGCGGCTGGAGAGAGCATCGAGGGGGGGAGTGGAGTGGCTGAAAGAGCAGAGCGGTCGGAGAGAGCAGCAAGGGGGGGAGCGGAGCTTGACGCATGGGTGAATACCCGTTGGCGTTGCATTGCTGTACGCGTAAAGCGCATGCGCAGAAGCCGACCAGGCGCGTTGCCCGAAGATGCACACGTCACGCGATGACGTCATCGACGCATGCACTAACCAGTCCTGGCAAGTCGGAGCCCGTCTGCGCATGTGCACACCTTGCCACAGCCTGATGACGTCAGTAGCCGGCTGCGTTGTCAGGAATCACTTTGGATAGTTAATGTGTAATTTGTAATATATATATTGACCATGATCTGTGTGTTAATTTATATTTAATTTATGTTGAGTTTGGTTTGATTGTTAAAGTAAAAGTTATAAAAGTGAAATCTTGTCCATTTTTTTATTGGGGTTGTTGGGTAAATTCAGTTCTTTTGGTTTGTTGATCTCCATGGGGATCATAACAACAACAGAAGCATCTATCTATCTCCTTAACAAGATTGAAGAACTGTTAGCCAGCACACCGAGGACTACTCCCCTGTTTTTCTCTAGGCAGTGCCATGGGGATCTTTTACGTCTGAGAGAGCTGACAGGATCTCAGTTTAACATTTCATCTGAAAGACAGCACCTCTGACATTGCAGCAGTCCCTCGGTACTGCATTAGAATGTCAGCCTAGATTTTTGTACTCCAAGTCTCTGGAATGAGACTCCAATTTATTTATTTTTTTAAAATCTCCAATAATAATTAAGTTCTGAAGGCACACAACTCCACACATGTAAAAGTTAATTTTCAGTACCAGAGAGATTGTTTGGTTGGCAGTAATTAAGACTCATCACACCTTTAAAAGTTTACTTACACTGGAATGGACAAACTCTATCTTTTTCTGGCAAGTTTAATGCGTATTTATCAGATATGTTCAGCTACCTTCACACTGTTCAATGTATTTCAATGCACAGTCTCTTGACGTGATACTGTTACAGTGAAGCTTCTAGAGGAGCACGGCAACTCGGATAGCAAATTCCTGATTTCCACATTTACGTGCGCATGTGTAGTCACTAAACTTTAATAACGATGAGCACAGATAGCCTCAATGGTATTTTTGTAACAAATTCCAGGCCATTGTTAGCTTTATGCACTGTAGATGTAAAAATAATTATATTCTCACTCTGGAATTGTAAATAAATGTGGTTGGTTTAATGAACAGTTAAGTTGCATAAATAACTTACACTGGCACCAATAGCAGTCATCATAGGAAACATAAGAAAGTTAATTACTGACAGAGCTTAACTCACAAATGTTGAATTACTGTAAGAGGTTCCGTTCCCGTACTCCCTTACTACAGTTCTTGGACTTTAGGAATTTCAAGAACAAAATTGCACCAACACAGGGTTTGGCTTAACCATGAATTGTTGTTTTATTGAATCCAATAATATCCCTAATACAGACACCTCTATGGTTAGTTGAAACAGAAATGAAACAAAACTGTCCTCAGTACAAAGCCTCCTGCAGTAACTTAAAATTGACACCCCAATTCCCAGCTGAACCCTCCAGCGATTTGACCACTGTTCCCAGTTGCCCAAAACAAAGTCACTACGACTTGGCTCAAACTTACAAATTTCAGGCAAAAACACTACGCTTTTGTCCGAAAACCCTCAGACCAAGATCACTACGATTTGACTGAAAACACAATCACCCACACGGCCGGTCGGTCCTGATGTTGATTGTAGGTCCTGAGTCAAGATTAGATTAGATTAGAGATACAGCACTGAAACAGGCCCTTCGGCCCACCGAGTCTGTGCCGAACATCAACCACCCATTTATACTAATCCTACACTAATCCCATATTCCTACCAAACATCCCCACCTGTCCCTATATTTCCCTACCACCTACCTATACTAGTGACAATTTATAATGGCCAATTTACCTATCAACCTGCAAGTCTTTTGGCTTGTGGGAGGAAACCGGAGCACCCGGAGAAAACCCACGCAGACACAGGGAGAACTTGCAAACTCCACACAGGCAGTACCCGGAATCGAACCCGGGTCCCTGGAGCTGTGAGGCTGCGGTGCTAACCACTGCGCCACTGTGCCGCCCTAAAGATGACCAACTTTGACCCTTCTTCCGACTGCAGCCCCCACAGTACAAATCCCTTCAAGATTTGACTGAAAAACTTACAGCACCCACACGGCTGGTCATTACCAATGTTGATTGTAGGCCTGGACCTGAGATGACCAGTTCCTGCCCTTCTTCACATAACTGCAGCGCCAAACCCTTCAATCTTGTCCTTTTTATGATGATCCTTATTGAAATATCATGAACACATCTCCTGAAGCCATCCTGCTGGATGGTCAGCACTTAGCACCTTTTAATCTCTTTCCTCTGTTACCTGCCTGGTCCAGACAGATTCATTTAGCGTTGATGTGATTTCCCTGACCGAGAACAATGAACTCCACCAAGCTGAGGTACTCCAGGCTACAGAGCTGATATACATGAAAAAGGTTTCTCTCCTATCTTAACAGGAGTGAATGCTGTGCTCTGGGGCTGGTTAGTTGTAACAATGGCCTCTCCAATCACTTAACATGATGGCCATTATCCTGTGTCACTGTGATGATAATGTCCCAAATTCCAGTCCTTTAACAGTACCAGTTCTGTTGTGATGTTGGAATGTTTGAAAATTTACCCATCGGAATGCAGCCTGCCTCTGTGTGCTTTGTGTTGAGGTTTGGCTCTTATTCACAGTTCTAGTGTCTGTGGGGGTTGGGGTTCCTTTCCCATACTCCACAAAGTCCAGTTTTAAAGTCCAGTTGTGGGGGGTGGTGGAAGAATTCTGATTCCACATCTCCCCCCCTTCAATATATCTTTTTTATAAGAGATATTACTTCCGTTGAATCTTCTGCCGTGATGAGTGTATTGTAGGTTCCAGCCAAATCCAACCCTATAGTCAGTTCCAGCCAAATCCTACATTTCTTTAAAGTCTTTCCTTAAACATTTGCATCCATCATCCCAAATCCCTTCTTATACAATCTTTCCGGTGTTTCTCTTTTTACTTTTTGTTTTAACTTACAAGATAATTTACACATACAATATTACAATCAATTGTGCATCTACTAGTACATGTGAAGCAATTCGAATTCAAGAAGGGATTTCAATATTAAACCCAATATCCCACCAAGGTGGGGTAGCTATTCCCCTGATCTCATCTCTTGTGCCCCTGTTTTTCTGCTTGAGAGTATAATAATGCTTTTGGGAGAGCTCCACTTCCTTTATCAGTTTTGCCAAATGCTCGGGTAATGATGGGATATCATACCCAAAATGGACTATGTATTCGTGAAGGTTGGTAAAGCATCGCTCACTGTTAGATTTACTGAGGTATGAAGGACTGAAATAGGGATAATCGTTTCCTGTGAAATTGTTCCTCTAACTAGGGTTCAAAACAAATGGTCGAGTCGTAAACTGGGCACCATGTGTCATTGTGTATAATACTGCTCACATGGCCAAGTGCAGTACAATTAGATTTTAACAATTCCAACATCCACTCGGTGACAGGCACTGAACACTGGAGCACAGACATACAAAATCAAACAGGACACTCGGATAAAACATACAAACAGAAAACTGAACCAACTCACGTACACACAAGGTTTTCTTTCACTGTTCACAGAGTGTTTTAAAACCTATCATGTGAATCTTCCAACTAACTTCCTTTAACCATTTTCTTTCAATCCGAGCACCTTTCTCTGTCCCTTACCCATAACCTGCTGTAATGTGGCCACCAGAAGTTTCACTGGGTCTTCTACTCACTCTTTCTCTGCCTCTACTGCCCGTGGTTTCGACCCTGAGGGACTCCCGCTTCCTGGTTTCTCCCCCATACGGAGACTTACACTCCCTACTCCAGTGTCCCGTTTTCCCACAATTGAAACATGCCTGGGATCTGTCCACATTAAGCCTCTTCTTGCTTCCACTCCTTTCTACCACTGACGCTTCCCTTTATTTCGAGTACCTTTCCCTTTTGTTTATTCTCCTCCCCCATCAGATTTAAAAGCCAGAGTCAGTTTCCTCAACACACCTGCCTCTGTATTTGTCTCATCCTCGGGGTCAAACCATGATTTTGCCCTTGCCCTGATCCGTGGTAAGCTGGTAACTACCAGGGTCCTCAACCAATGATTCCTGGGAGCCCCTATCTGCTGCACTCAGGCTAGATTTCCCCCAGTAGCTTTCATATATATTGGCCATAACCTATCTGCAAACGCCTCTGGCTCCTCGCCTGCGAGCTGTCTGGTCTGCTCAACCTGCAAGAATGGGCTGCTTTGATTATGTCCCAGTGCCACCAAGATATCATCCTTCAAACCGTCCGTGGTTCCCCCTCCCAACTTAGTAGCTGTTGACAGACTCTGATACAGCTTCACATCAAGGGAGAAAAGATTAGTTTCTTCATTTCCTCCTCATCACAGTTATTAATTCCCCCTATCTGCTCTATGCTAGCGAAATGGACAGAGGCATCCCCTCCACACTTCAGTTTCGGCACACTGGCCAGCATTTCCTGCAACTGAAGGGTGGTATAGGGGAGCACATAATCACTCTGCAATGGCGTCGGATCACCGCCTGCTGGGGGTGGACTGAACTTTTGCTGTCGCAGGGGTTACATCAGTCTCGGTGGTCCCAGTGCCTCAGGAGCTGGCTTACACTCTCTATACTGGGTCCCATCATCGGACACCCTTCTCTCTACATCCCAGTCTACCCCATCTTCCCATGGTGCCATAAGACAAGCCATGCCCCTGGCACTGGATAATGCTAGGGTCAACTTACGAATGTTCTCGTTACATGGCCCGTGATCATCCTCTTCATGTATCCGATTCTGAGCTATCCTGTATTCCACCTTGATATCCTTCAATTGTCCCTCAGCCTTGTCAGCTCCATCCAAGTTCTTGCCACTTTCCTGACGCTGAGCCTGACACTCCCTTTTACTTTCTGTGAACTGGCATTGTAGGTACTCTATCGTATTCCTGAACGTTTATTCCTGTGCCTTCCTCTCCTGCTTTTCCTTCCTTAGATCCTCCATTAACCGATTCACTACAGCCTCTCTATCACCCACCCTGTTCTCTGATTCCCTTTCTCCTGTTCTAACTGTTTAACCCTTTCTGTGAGAACCTGAATTTGTTTCGGCATAGACAGTAACCTTTTCCTTTTGATTTCTTGTACTTGCTACTATCCATCCACTCTGTTGCCCTCTCCTGGGGACTGTCAGAATGCATCATTTCCAGCATCCAATGGTCTCAGAAAGGTTTAACTTGCCACACACATACAGAGTTACCCTAACCTCCATTGAGAGTTTCTTGCCTATGACCTTGTCCATAATTTTAATTTTGTTCTTAACCTAAAGTACTGCCACGATCACCAATTCTGTAAGAGGTTCCGTTCTTGTACCCCCTTACTACAGTTCTTGGACTTTAGGAAATACAAGAACAAAATTGCACATGACACAGGGTTTGGCTTAACCATGAATCGTTGTTTTATTGAATCCAATAATATCCCTAATACAGACACCTCTATGGTTAGTTGAAACAGAAATGAAACAAAACTGTCCTCAGTACAAAGCCTCCTGCAGTAACTTAAAATTGACACCCCAATTCCCAGCTGAACCCTTCAGCTATTTGACCACTGTTCCCAATTACCCAAAACAAAGCCACTACCACTTGGCTCAAACTTACAAATTTCAGGCAAAAACACTACGCTTTTGTCCCAAGCCCTCAGACCAAGATCACTACGATTTGACTGAAAACAATTGCAATCACCCACACGGCCGGTCGGTCCTGATGTTGATTGTAGGTCCTGAGTCAAGATGACCAACTTTGACCCTTCTTCCGACTGCAGCCCCCACAGTACAAACCCCTTCAAGATATGGCTGAAAAACTTACAGCACCCACACGGCTGGTCATTACCAATGTTGATTGTAGGCCTGGACCTGAGATGACCAGTCCCTGTCCTTCTTCACATAACTGCAGCGCCAAACCCTTCGATCTTGTCTTCTTTATGATGATCCTTGTTGAAATATCATGAACACTTCTCCTGAAGCCATCCTGCTGGCTGGTCAGCACTTAACACCTTTTAATCTCTTTCCTCTGTTACCTGCCTGGTCCAGACAGATCCATTTAGTGCTGATGTGATTTCCCTGACCGAGAACAATGAATTCCAGCAAGGTGAGGTAATCCAGGCTCCAGAGCTGATATACATGAAAAAGGTTTCTCTCCTGTCTTGACAGGAGTGAATGCTGTGCTCTGGGGCTGGTTAGTTGTAACAATGGCCTCCCCAATCACATAACATGATGGCCATTATCCTGTGCCACTGTTATGATAATGTCCCAAATTCCAGTCCTTTAACAGTACCAGTTCTGTTGTGATGTTGGAATGTTTGAAATTGACCCATCAGAATGCAGCCTGCCTCTGTGTGCTTTGTGTTGAGGTTGGGCTCCCATTCACTGTACTATTGTCCATGGGGATTGGGGTTCCTTTCCCATACTCCACAAAATCCAGTTTTAAAGTCCAGTTGGAATTCCAATCCCATATTACGTAGCCAAAACACAAATATGGGTCAAAAGAGGTATTGATCAAACTGTATGATTCTCTTACCAAATTGCACCATGAAAATTGCATCCAGTTCTAGTCACCACTTAACAAGAGACATTTAAGTTGGAGGCATTGTGGGGCAGAGCCTCAGGGCTAATGCCCATTGTCAATGAGTTATGGGAAAAGATGCGTAGACTTGGGATTATCAGTTTGGAAAAGAAGCATCTGAGAGGTGATCATATAGATGTATAAAACTGTTTAAGTGTATAGGAAAGGTTACCTGGAATATTGCTTTAAACTGTGGGAGTAGAACTAAAGGACAGAGGTCCAAACTACTAAAAGGTGATTTTAGGACTGATATCTGGAATTTTTCTTTATACAAAGAATTATCAACATGTAGAATAAGCCCTCAGATAAAGCAGTGGAGGCAAAATCATTTAAGAAGCAGTTGGACCCACAATAGGAGGCATGTCAGGATCTCACTAGATGGATGAATTAAGATGGTCTGAATGGCTTTCCTTATCTATAACCATTTCGTAACCCGGTGACCTGAGGAGATTGAGTGGGATAGGATTACAGGAGTTTTCTGTAGTATCAGCAATGGTTGCTATATTATTGTCTTATGTTAGTCATAGGATATATTTCATGAAATTTGCTGTGCTGCAGTGGTGGTCTGCCTATGTTATGTTTAGCGTCCAGCAAACCCAGAGCCATTATCAGAAATTGTAATCTGGATCTCAGACTACTTGTGCAATGCTCTACTAGTTTACAAAAAAAGTTTCTTAATTCTAGTCAGATGTTTTCCATAGCAGATATTCTGACTGTCCAGTGTTGCCAAACCAGTGTATTCCTGGTTCATAAACAGATTCATCACATAGATAACTGATACTCAGAAAACACTCGTGCAACTATACAAATAACTATATATAAGTAACTTACATTTTCTGTCTACTGTTAATTTTCTGTTTTTGGCAATTTTTTCAGTTTGCTACCCACAAACGTGTTTGGATCAAAGCAACATAATCTTTTTGTGTACTCTAATTGTTGATTCACCTCCAGATAAATCAGTAGAAAGAAAACTCAACTTGGCTCCTTCCAGCCTGCATCTGGGCTGGAAAATCTACACATCCATGTCTATTTCCGTTTGGATCTCATTCTTTCCAGACTACCAATTCGATCATCTTCCATTCGTAACATGCTTCTTAATTGAGCCAGTCTCCTGGTGTCAGTCACTCTTCCTGACAGTCTACTCCAGCTATTAATCACTGGTTTAAATTGTGGTTCAGTTGCATTAGTCACTTCATTTGTGTATTTCATGCCATTTATATGCCAGAATAGGCTCACACAGTCCAATATCTACTTATACAATAATGGAGCCAAAAATAGACCAAGAAAACATCTGGTAATATGAGACCAGATACAAATTGTTAAGCTGTTTTCTTTCACAGCAAGTGAACATACAGATCAACAGTTATGATCAGACTCATTTAGTTCAATTTAAAGATTTGACTGATTACCTATGTTTCTTTCTTTATCATTTTATCTTGCAATCATTACAACTCAAAAGGAAGTCCGACATCAGACAACCCCTGCTAAGTGATCGGGAGCAGAGACCTCTCAAAACAATGGACAGAATTTTACGCCCCACCACCCTCCCCCCCCTCCCCATCCGGGAGTGGGCTGGGGGAGAGTGGGATGGTGAGGGGGTGCCGTGCCATCACCTAACCACCCCACTGATATTTCACCAGCGATGGGGGCGGTGGCTGGCATCTTGCCTGCCCTAAGGCTAATTGAGGCCACTTAAGAGCCTCTTCCCACTGCCACTGGTATTTTACCCTACCTGGGGAGGCTGCACAGTTAAATCTGGCAGGTTCCGTGTGGGCTTGTGGGGGCCCTCCTGAAGGGCACCCTTTGCCCCATGGAAGGCCTCTCAGTGGCATGGGTCACCCCCACTGGAACTCAGCCTCCCTGCACTCTCATGGTCAAACACTCCCCAGCTACCCTCTCCGGGACCTACCTGATTTGCCCCAATGAGACCCGACCCCATTTATCTTCTTCTCCGGCCTCCATTGCTAGCTGGGTCCATGGGCTGCTGCAGTCCCAGCAGTAGCCACCCCTCCCAGTGGCACTGCTGGGACTGAAAAGATGCCAGCCAGCTGATTGACAGGCAGCTCTTGAAGGTGGGACATCCTGCCTCAGAGGGGCAGAAGCCAAGACTGCAGGTAATTAATTGCCTGAGGGCCATACAATATGGCCGTGGCTTCTATGGCCAGCGGAAAAGGACGCACTCCCTCCACTTTCCAGCCAATGAGTGAGACCACCGCCTCCTTGTAAAATACTGGCCAGTGGATGTGAGGTGTTCATTAATTGCCAAGACAACTTCATAAATTGCTTATCAGACATAGTCTTTAAAGAAACAGCATCAACATTCATTTCATGAGCATTTTAACCACCGTTCATCTCAGAGCCATTTTAAACTTGCATGAAGACACTTTGCTTCAAAGCACACCCATTAAATGTAACATTTATCTCAAATTCTTTCTGTGTAAAAGAACTCTAAAATATGAAATCAGCCTCTGCATAAAATATGGATGTCTGTTACAGATCAAATAGTGAGAAAGAAATGGGATGAAAATTTCTCTGAATCTCTTCCATTTCTTTATCCCAGCCAAAATAATATCCAGATGTCGACTGGGATAAAACTAATGACACTGGTCAAAATGAGCAGGGTTTCATGAAATGCAGTCAGGACTGATTTTCCTAAAAAAATACCTACTGACTTATGTCCAAAATGTGCACTTCAAAACATTCAGGCTTCTGTTTGGGTGGCACAGTGGCGCAGTAGTTAGCACCGCAGCCTCACAGCTCCAGGGACCCGGGTTCAATTCTGGGTACTGCCTGTGTGGAGTTTGCAAGTTCTCCCTGTGACCGTGTGAGTTTTCGCCGGGTGCTCCTCCCACCGCCAAAGACTTGCAGGTGATAGGTAAATTGGCCATTATAAATCGTCCCTAGTGTAGGTAAGGGATTACTGTAGGGTTAGTACAAATGGGTGGTTCTTGGCTGGCACAGACTCGGTGGGCCAAAGAGCCTGTTTCGGTGCTGTATCTCTAAATAAAATAAATAAAAGCAAATGCTGGAAATACCTGGAATACAGAGTAGAATCTCAAAATTTGCCAATGGCACCATACTTGGAGGTGAGACAAACAGTGAGGATGATATGAACCGCCTGCAACAGGACATAGATAGACTAGCAGAGTGGGCAGGCAGGTGGCAGATGGAATTTAATACTGACAGGTGTGAGGTGATGCATTTTAGCAGAAGGAATAGGGGGAGGCAATATATACTTAATGGCACAGTTCTAAAGAGTGTGCAGGAACAGAGGGACCTGGAAGTGCATGTGCATTGATCTTTGAAGGTAGCAGGACATTTTGAGAGATGGTTAGTAAAGCATATGGGATCTTGGGCTTCATAAATAGTGGCATTGAGTACAAAAGATTATAAAGCTCTAGTTAGGCCCTAACTGGAGTATTGCATCCAGTTCTGGTGACCACACTTTAGGAAGGATGTGATGATCCTGGAGAGGGTGCAGAAGAGATTTACCAGAATGGTTGAGAGGGATGGGGGATTTTAGTTACAAGGTTTCCAAATATTGATTGGAAATACTATAGTTCGAGTACTTTAGATGGGTCTGTTTTTGTCCAGTGTGTGCAGGAGGGTTTTCTGACACAGTATGTGGACAGGCCAACCAGGGGCGATGCCACATTGGATTTGGTACTGGGTAATGAACCCGGCCAGGTGTTCGATTTAGATGTAGGTGAGCACTTTGGCGATAGTGATCACAATTCGGTTAGGTTTACCTTAACGATGGGCAGGGACAGGTATATACCGCAGGGCAAGAATTATAGCTGGGGGAAAGGAAATTATGACGCGATTAGGCAAGATTTAGGATGTGTAGGATGGGGAAGGAAACTGCAGGGGATGGGCACAAACGAAGTGTGGAGCTTATTCAAGGAGCAGCTAATGCGTGTCCTTGATAAGTATGTACCTGTCAGGCAGGGAGGAAGTTGTCGAGCAAGGGAGCCGTGGTTTACTCAAGAAGTTGAAGCGCTTGTCAAGAGGAAGAGGGCGGCTTATGTTAGGATGAGACGTGAAGGCTCAGTTAGGGCGCTTGAGAGTTACAAGCTAGCCAGGAAGGATCTAAAGGGAGGGCTAAGAAGAGCAAGGAGAGGACACGAGAAGTCATTGGCGGATAGGATCAAAGAAAACCCTAAGGCTTTCTATAGGTATATCAGGAATAAACGAATGATAAGAGTTAGAACAGGGCCAATCAAGGATAGTAGTGGAAAGTTGTGTGCGGAATCAGAGGAGATAGGGGAAGCGTTAAATGAATATTTTTCGTCAGTATTTACAGTAGAGAAAGAAAATGTTGCCGAGGAGAATACTGAGATTCAGGCTACTAGGCTAGATGGGATTGAGATTCACAAGGAGGAGGTGTTAGCAATTTTGGAAAGAGTGAAAATAGATAAGTCCCCTGGGCCAGATGGGATTTATCCTAGGATTCTCTGGGAAGCCAGGGAGGAGATTGCAGAGCCGTTGTTGTTGATCTTCAAGTCGTCATTGTCGACAGGAGTAGTGCCGGAGGACTGGAGGATAGCAAATGTTGTCCCCTTGTTCAAGAAGGGGAGTAGAGACAGCCCTGGTAATTATAGACCTGTGAGCCTTACTTCGGTTGTGGGTAAAATGTTGGAAAAGGTTATAAGAGACAGGATTTATAATCATCTTGAAAAGAATAAGTTCATTTGCGATAGTCAGCACGGTTTTGTGAAAGGTAGGTCGTGCCTCACAAACCTTATTGAGTTTTTCGAGAAGGTGACCAAACAGGTGGATGAGGGTAAAGCCGTGGATGTGGTGTATATGGATTTCAGTAAGGCGTTTGATAAGGTTCCCCACGGTAGGCTATTGCAGAAAATACGCAAGTATGGGGTTGAAGGTGATTTAGAGCTTTGGATCAGAAATTGGCTAGCTGAAAGAAGACAGAGGGTGGTGGTTGATGGCAAATGTTCATCCTGGAGTTTAGTTACTAGTGGTGTACCGCAAGGTTCTGTTTTGGGGCCACTGCTGTTTGTCATTTTTATAAACGACCTGGATGAGGGTGTAGAAGGGTGGGTTAGTAAATTTGCGGATGACACGAAGGTCGGTGGAGTTGTGGATAGTGTCGAAGGGTGTTGTAGGGTACAGAGGGACATAGACAGGCTGCAGAGCTGGGCTGAGAGATGGCAAATGGAGTTTAATGCGGAGAAGTGTGAGGTGATTCACTTTGGAAGGAGTAACAGCAATGCAGAGTACTGGGCTAATGGGAAGATTCTTGGTAGTGTAGATGAGCAGAGAGATCTTGGTATCCAGGTACATAAATCCCTGAAAGTTGCTACCCAGGTTAATAGGGCTGTTAAGAAGGCATATGGTGTGTTAGCCTTTATTAGTAGGGGGATCGAGTTTCAGAGCCACGGGGTCATGATGCAGCTGTACAAAACTCTGGTGAGGCCGCACCTGGAGTATTGCGTGCAGTTCTGGTCACCGCATTATAGGAAGGATGTCGAAGCTTTGGAAAGGGTGCAGAGGAGATTTACTAGGATGTTGCCTGGTATGGAAGGAAGGTCTTACGAGGAAAGGCTGAGGGACTTGGGGTTGTTTTCGTTAGAGAGAAGGAGGAGGAGAGGTGACTTAATAGAGACATACAAGATAATCAGAGGGTTAGATAGGGTGGATAGTGAGAGTCTTTTTCCTCGGATGAGGATGGCAAACACAAGGGGACATAGCTTTAAGTTGAGGGGTGAAAGATATAGGACAGATGTCAGAGGTAGTTTCTTTACGCAGAGAGTAGTAGGGGCGTGGAACGCCCTGCCTGCAACAGTAGTAGACTCGCCAACTTTAAGGGCATTTAAGTGGTCATTGGATAGACATATGGATGTAAATGGAATAGTGTAGGTCAGATGATCGGCGCAACATCGAGGGCCGAAGGGCCTGTACTGCGCTGTAATATTCTAATTCTAAAAAAAAAAGGTTAGATTGGAAAAGCTGGGGTTGTTCTCCTCAGAACAAAGGAGACTGAGGGGAGATTTAGTCGAAGTGTACAAGATTATGACAGGCTTAAATAAGTTAGACAAGAAAAAATTGTTCACATTAAGCAACGGTACAAGGACTGGGGGACACAGATTGAACATTTAGGGCAAGAGATGCAGGGGCATTTTGAGGAAGAACTTTTTTACACAGCGGGTGGTAATGACCTGGAACTCACTGCCCACAAGAGTGGTGAAAGCGGAGACAAGCAATGACTTCAAGAGGAAATTGGATGGCCACTTGAAGTAAATAGACTTGCAGGGCTACGGGGAGCGAGTGGGGGAGCGGAACTGACTGCATAGCTCTGTGAAGAGCCAGCATGGACTCGATGGGCTGAATGACCTTTTTCTGTGCCTTAAATGACTCTATTACTCAGTGGGTCAGGCAGCATCAGTGGAGAGAGCAATAGTTAACATTTCATGTCAATGACCTTACATCAAAACTGAAAAAATGTAACGATGTAACAGGTTTTACACAAGTACAGAGGTAGGAAAAGGGGGAAGAGGGGAAAGAACAAAATGAATGGTATTTGATAGGGTGGAGGACAGAAGCAATTAAATGTCAAAGGGATAATGGTGCAAGGCAAAAGGAGACGGCAATGGTATAAGAAACAAAAGATGGGTCTAGAGGAGATGCAAATGAGTATAGCAGAATCATCATCAACAGCTGCAGTGCAAAAAATTGAGGGCAGTGGTTATGCTCTGAAATTGCTGAATTCTGTGTTGCGTCCAGAAGGCTGTAAAGTACTTAATCGACAGATGAGGTGTTGTTGCTCGAATTTACGTTGAGTTTCATTGGAACAGTGTAGGAGGCTGAGGACAGAGGTCAGATTGGGAGTCAGTTGGAAAATTAAAATGACAGACGACTGGAAACCTGGGTATGCTTGCAAACTGAATGTAGGTGTTCCACAAAACTGTCACCCAACCTGCATTGGGTCATCCTAATGTCGAGGAGACCACATTGTGAGCTGCGAATACAGTATACTAAATTGAATGAAGTATAAGTAAATCGCTGCTTCACATAAAAGGAGTGTTTGGGGCCTAATGATGGGAATGGAGGAAGTAAAAATGTAGATTTTGCATCTTTTGTGCTTGCACAGAAAGGTTCTATAGTAAGGAGAGAGGGTATTGGGGGGTGATTGAGAAATGGATCAGAGTTTTACAGAGGGAAAGCTACTTTTGAAGTGCTGAAAGGGGAGGGGAGGGGAAAATGTGTTTTGTGGTGGCATCACGCCAGTGGGGGTGGAAATGGCAGATGATAATCCATTGAATATGGAGGCTGATGGGATGGAAGGTGAGGACAATGGGTCTGAGAGGGAGGAAAGGGAATGAGAACAGAAGTGTGGAAAAAAGAAAAAATAAGACATAGCGCAACTGTCAGAACAGTTGCAATGGAGAAAATGGTAGAATTGAATAGAGTCCTTACAGAAAGCAGGGTGTGAGAAAGCATAATCAAGGGTAGCTGTGGGAACCTGTGGGCTTATAATAGATAAATATATAATGATGAAAGATCACTGACCTGAAACGTTAACTCTGTTTCTCTCTCCACAGATGCTGCCAGACCTGCTGAGTATTTCCAGAACTTTCTGTTTTTATTTCAGATTTCCAGCATCAGCAGTATTTTGCTTTTATTTTAGTGTTTAATTCACTTCCACTTCTCTTCCAGGAATGCCTACCTTGAAGAAGTTCAGCTCTTCTCTCTGAAGGGATTTCTGTTTGTCTCTTTTACCATGAGTTCCAATGAAAGGTCACAGACCTGAAACATTAACTCTATTTCTCTCTCCACAGATGCTGCCAGACCTGCTGAGTATTTCCAGCACTTTCTGTTTTTATTATGGCTTATAATGGATATTAGTCGATAGCCTATCCCCAGATATGGAGGCAGAGAAGTCGAGGAAGGGAACATATGAACATGTGAAGATAGACCATGTGAAGACAAGGGAATGGTCTAAATTGGAAGCTAAGTTAATTACATTTTCCAATTCGGGACGAGAGCAGGAAATGGCATGGATACAGTCATCAGTGTACGAGCGTATGACAAGGAGAATGAGCAGAGGCAACACAGAGGAGGACAAGCTGCTCAAAGAGGGAGGAGTAAGAGGAGGGGAAGACAGGCTCTCAGCAGGACACTATATCCACCCAGTGCCTTCAGGGAGCATCTCCTCTATCTAAATCTAAGCCAAGAACAATGTGTGCGACATTTCCGTTCACTGAGGAGGTACTCACAGAACTCTGCCACCACTTGCAAGCAGACCTCCAGCCTCACAGCAGGACAATGACGACATTACCAGTGTTTGTGAAGGTATCTGTGGCCATGACCTTCTTTGCATTGGGCTTCTTCCAGGCTGGAACAGGGAGCATCTCCAAAATCACATCATCCATTGCCGGATTAGGGAGATCACTGACACGCTAAGCAAAGGGAGGGGAATACATTGTCTTCTCTCTTTCCAAAGCAAAACAGCCATTGCTTGCACTTGTGCTCACCAGGATAGCAGACTTCCCCATGGTGAGAGTGCCACTGACTGCACATGCATTGCTTTGTGGGCACTTCATCTAAATTTACAGATGAACTGCAGCCACAAAGGGTTCCACTCCCTCAATAAGCAAACTCAACACAGCATGCTTGTCAGTGTCCAGTATCTTGACAGTAGTCACAATGCCTTTATTCTTCACCTGTCTGCTGTACCGCCAGCATTTGAGCCACTAAGAAGCCAGAGGGTGGCTACTGGGTGACAAGGGCTATTCTCTGACTACCTGGTCCATAACTCTGGTGCGCAACTCATGCACACATGGGCAGCATGCATATAATGAGGAATGTTATCAGGCAAACTCAAACAATGTTTCAGCTGCCTGGACCACTCTGGAGGAGCCTTGCAATTTTCAGCAGAGTACGTGTCAAGATTTGTCACGATCTGCTGCATTTTGCAAAATCTTGCCATCATGAAGGGACATCCCCTGCCACCAGCAGTATAGCAAGCAGCTGAGGAGAAAGTGGATGAGGAGGAAGAGGAGGGGGAGCAGGAGAAAGAAAGAGACAACCAACACATCCCCTTTCTGGATAGACTGTCAATGATTGATTCTTTTGTCTGTAGAAATAGTCTGCAGAGATAGTGGATGAGCTGGCTATGATTTTCTAGAATTCCTTAGATTCAGGAATGGTCCCGTCAGATTGCAAGTTGGCAAGTGTTACGCCACTTTTCAAGAAATGAGGTAGAGAGAAACCAGGGAACTACAGGCCAGTTAGCCTAACATCAGTCATTGGGAAGATGCTGGAAACTATTATTTAGGAAGTCTTAACATGGCACTTAGAAAAGCATAGTACGATTAGAACAAGTCAATGTGGTTTTACTAAAGGGAGATCCTGTTTGACAAATTTATTAAAGTTTTTTGAGGATGTAACTAGTAGGGTAGATAAAGGGGAACCAGTAGATGTCATATACCTGGATTTTCAAAAGGCATTTGATTAGGTTCCACATAAAAGATTAATAGGCAAGATAAGGGCTCATGGTGTTGGGGGTAATATATTAGCTTGGATAGAGAATTGGTTAACAGACAGGAAGCAGAGAGTGAACATAAATGGGGCATTTTCAAGTTCGCAGGCAGTGAATAGTGGGGTGCCACAAGGATCAGTGCTGGGGCCTCAGTTATTTACACTCTATATTAATGACTTGGATGAAGAGACAGAGAGTAATATATCAAAGTTTGCTGATGATACAAAGCTCGGTGGAAAGGTAAGTTGCAGGGAGGATCTAGAGAGGCTGCGGAGAGATATAGACAGGTTAAGTGAATGGGCAACATGATGGCAAATGGAGTATAATGTAGGGAAGGATGAAGTTGTTCACCTGGTTGTAAAAATGGAAAAGCAGAATATTTTTAAAAAGGTGTGAAACTGGTAAGTGTTGATGTTCAGAGAGACTTAGGGGTACTCATACAAGGAATGCACAAAGTTAACATGCAGGTGTAGCAGGCTATTAGGAAGGCAAATGGCATGTTGGCCTTTATTGTAAGGGGGTTGGAGTACAGGAATAAAGAAATCTTACTAAAATTGTACAGGGCTTTGGTGAGACCGCTCCTGGAATACTGGGTGCAGTTTTGGTCTCCACATTTAAGAAAGGATACACTTGCACTGGAGGCAGTGCAGCAAAGATTTACTAAATTGGGATCATTCCCTCCGTGACACCCTCGTCCACTCCTCCATTACCCCCACCACCTCGTCCCCTTCCCACGGCACCGTCTCCTGCAATCGCAGGAGGTGTAATACCTGCCCATTTACCTCCTCTCGCCTCACTAGCCAAGGCCCCAAACATTCCTTTCAGGTGAAGCAGCAATTTACTTTCAATTTAATATACTGTATTCACTGCTCACAATGTGGTCTCCTCTACATTGGGGAGACAAAAAGCAGATTGGGTGATCGCTTTGCGGAACACCTCTGCTCAGTCCGAAAGCATGACCCTGAGCTTCCGGTTGCTTGCTATTTCAACATGCTCACATCTCTGTCCTGGGATTGCTGCATTGTTCCAGCGAACATCAGCGCAAGCTTGAGGAACAGCATCTCATCTACCGATTAGGCACACTACAGCCTGCTGGATTGAACATTGAGTTCAATAATTTCAGAGCATGACAGCCCCCCCCCCTTTTTATGTTTAGTTATTTTTTCTTTTTTATTTGGTTATTTTACTTTAGGTTTTTTAAAATATGTTAAGTTTGTTTCTACAATTCCTACCCACTGTTTCTGTTTTTTTTTAATCAATGTTTATGCTTGGAGTGCTTTGTGCTTTACAGTCTATTAACACCCTCTCTATACTAACGCTTTGTCTTTCAGCACACCATTAACATACAGTTTGCTTTTGTTCCATGACCTTCTGCTCAGTTATTCTCTGTGATCTTGTCCTATCAACATCTTCTCTTTTGTTATCTCTTGCCCCACTCCCTGCTTTACTTGCTTAAAATGTTACATTTCTAATATTTGTCAGTTCTGAAGAAGGGTCACCAAACTGAAACGTTAACTCTGCTTCTCTCTCCACAGATGCTGCCAGACCTGCTAAGTATTTCCAGCATTTCTTGTTTTTATTTACTAAATTGGTGCCTGGGATGAGGGGGTTGTCCTATGATGAGAGGCTGAGTAAACTGGACCTATATTCTCTGGAGTTTAGAAGAATGAGAGGCGATCTAATTGAGACATACAAGATTCTGAAATGGCTTGATAGGGTAGAAGCTGAGAGATTTTTTCCACTGGTCAGGGAATCTAGAACACGGGGACACAGTCTCAGGATAAGGGGTCAATCATTCAGGACTGAGATGAGGAGAAATTACTTCAATCACAGGGTTGTGGATCTTTGGAATGCCCTACCCCAGAGGATTGTGGATGCTCCATCACTGAATACATTTAAGGCTGGGATAGATAGATTTTTGGTCTCGCAGGGAATCAAGGGATATGGGGAACAGGCAGGAAAGTGGAATTGAAGCTCAAGATCAGCCATGATCGTATTGAATAACGGAGCAGGCTTGATGGGCCATATAGTCTACTTCTGCTCCTATTTCTTGTGTTCTTTTGTTCTTGTGAACACAATTCCCCATTCAACAACAGTCCCACACCTTACATTCCCTCTGTTACTGACCATCACCAGTATCCTTTTGGCCATAATGCAAAAATAAAAGCCAGCACAAAAAAAAAATTCCAAACCAACTTTATGAAACAAATATCCGCTATTCCATACAAATGTCAACTAATCACCCTTGCGCATTTCCTTATTGCCTGGCCTAATTCTCCTACACAGTGCTACCCCAGTGGCTGCAGCATAGTTGGTAGAAGGCTGCTGACCAGGGGAGACTGCACATGATCTTTCATAGAATAAAAGAATCATACAATGGTTATAGCACAGAAGGAGGCCATTCGGCCCATCGTGTCTGTGCCGGCTCTCTGTAAGAGCAGCTCACCTAGTCCCACTCCCCTGCTTTTCCCCATAGCCCTGCAAATTTCTTCTCTTCAGGTAATTATCCAATTCTTTTTCGAAGGTCTTGATTGAATCCATCACACTCTCATGGAGTGCAATCCAGATCCTAAACACCCACTCCGTAAAATAGTTTTTCCTCATGTCATTGTTGCTTCTTTTGCAAATCACCTTAAATTGGTGTCCTTTGGTTCTGGATCCTTCCGCCAATGGGAACAGTTTCCTCCTATCTACTCTGTCCAGCCCTCTCATGATTTTGAACACCTCTGACAAATCTCCTCTTCTCCAAGGAGAACAGCCCCAGCTTCTCCAACCTATCCTGTTAGGTCTGCATCCCTGGAACCATTTTCATGAATATTTTCTGTACCCTCTCTAATGTCTTAACATCCTTCCTAAAGTACAGTGTCCAGAACTGGACACAATACTCCAGTTGAGGCTGAACCAGTGTTTTATGCAGGTTTATCATAATTTCTTTGCTTTTGTACTCTATGCCCCTGCTTATAAAGCCCAGGATCCCATGTGCATTGCTAACCGCTTTGTCAACCTGCCCTGCAACCTTCAACGATTTGTGCACATATAGCCCCAGGTCCCTCTGCTCCTGCACCCCTTTTAGAATTGTACCGTTTAATTTATATTGCGTCTCCTCATTCTTCACACCAAAATGAATCACTTGACACTACTCTGCATTAAAGTTCGTCTGCCACCTGCCCGCCCATTCCTCCTGCCTGTCTATATCCTCTTGAGGCCTATCAATATCCTCCTCATAGTTCACATTGCTTCCAAGTTTTATGTCATCTGCAAATTTTGAAATCTGTACATCCAAGTCTAGGCCATTAATATATATCAAGAAAAGCAGGGATCCGAACACCGACCCCTGGGTAACCCCACTATATGCCTTCCTCCGGTCGAAAAAACAACCCTTCACAATTACTTGAGGAACAGCATCTCATTTACCAATTAGACACACTACAGTCTGCCGGACTGCACATTGAGTTCAATAATTTCAGAGCATGATGGGTCCCCCTTTTTATGCTTAGTTATTTTATCTTTTTTCCATTTTCCTTTTTTATTTGGTTATTTTATTTTAGGGTTTTTCAGTTTGTTTAGTTTGTTTCCACTGTGCTTACCCTCTTTAAAGGCAGTTCATTATTCAGTTACAATTTTGCCTACCAATCTTTGGTTCCAATTTAATTGGGCCATATTCATTCTCACTCCATTGAAGTTGGCCCTCCCCCAATTATCTTTATTCTGAATTGCTTCTTGTCCTTTTCAATAGTTAACCTAAACCTTAGGATGCTATCTATGGTCACTGTCTCCTAAATGTTCCCCTACTGGATTCACTTGACCCACCTCATTCCCCAGAATCAGATTCAACAATGCCTCCTTCCTTAGAGTCATACATTACTGAAACAGGCCCTTTGGCCCACCGAGTCTGTGCCAATCATCAACCACCCATTTATACTAATCCTACATTAATCTTATATTCCCTACCATATCCCCACCTTCCCTCAATTCTCCTACCACATACCTACACTAGGGGTAATTTACAATGGCCAATTTACCTATCAACCCACAAGTCTTTGGCTGTGGGAGGAAACCGGAGCACCTGGCAGAAACCTACGCAGTCACAGGGAGAACATGCAAACTCCGCACAGGCAATACCCAGAACCAACCCGGGAGCTGTGAGGCTGCGGTGCTAACCATTGCACCACTATGCCTTGTTGGACTGGAAACAAGCTGATGTATAAAAATCTCCTGAACACACTCTAGAAACACTTGCCCATCTCTGCCCTTTACACTATTACTATCCCAGGCTATATTAGGATAGTTAACGTCCCCCATTATAATTACTCTATAATTCTTGCACCTCTCTGTAATTTCCTTGCAAACTTGTTCCTCTGTAAACCTCCCACTAAATGATGGCCTATAGAATACCCCCAGCAATGTAATGGCACCTCTATTGTGTCTTAGCTCTAACCAAATAGATTCCGCCCTTGACCCCTCTAGGACATCCTCTACTCCAGCAATGTTTCCCTTAATCAATACTGCTACCCCTCCTCCTTTCCTTCCTCACCTATCTTTCCTGAATACCCTGTATTCAGGAATATTTAGTAACCAGTCCTATCTGTTTTTGAGCCAGATCTCTGTTATCACCCCAACATCATATTTCCAAGTGTCTACTGCGCCTGCAGTTCACGAACCTTATTTACCACACTCTGCACATTCATACACATGCACTGTAAACCTAATTTAGGCCTGATTACATTCCCTCTTACACCTAATACCTTACTACTTCCCACTAGTGCTATCTGTCTTTCTCAATTTTCTGTGCACCTTGGTTTTCCGCTCTAATATTACCTCCTGGTTCCCACCCCTCTGCCACGTTAGTTTAAACCCTCTCCAATAGCACTAGCAAATCGCCCCATAAGGACATTTGCCCCGGCCCTGTTCAAGTGCAACCCATCAGCCCATACATGTCCCATCTCCCATACAACCAATCCCAATGTCCCACAAGTCTATAGCCTTCCCTCCTGCACCATCTCTCCAACCATGTGTTCCTCTGCTCTATCCTCCTATTTCTATACTCAAATGCGCATGGCACTGGGAGTAATCGGAGATTATTGCATTTGGGGTCCTGCTTGCAAGTTTCTTTCCTAGTTCCCTAAACTCTGCCTTCAGAATCTCGTCCCTCTTTTTACCTATGTCGTTGGTATCAATGTGGACCACCACTGCTGGCTGTTCACCCTCCCCCCTCAAAGTGCACTGCAACTGCTCAGTGACATCCTTGACCCTGGCACCAGGGAGGTAACATATCATCCTGGATACATGGTTGTGGCCACAGAACCCCTGTCTGTTCCCCTATGTATAGAATTCCCTTTCAGTACTGCTTTTCCACCCTTCCTCCTGCCCCCCTGTAGAGCTGAGCCAGCTGTGGTGCTGTCGACTAGACACTGGTTGCACACCCCAGAAGAGCCATCAGTCCCACCAGTATTCAGAATGGAATACTAGTTGGTGAGTGAGATAACTCAGGAGACTCCTGCACTATCTTCCTGGTCCTTCTTGACTCTCTACTTGCATACTGTTAAACTGCAGGGTGACCACATCAATAAACGTGCTATCCATAAAAGTCTCAGCTTCGCGGATGCACCGCAGTGACGGCAGTTGCTACTGAAACTCTGAAACCCGGAGCTTGAGCTGATGCAGCTGATGACAATTCCTGCACATGTGTTTGTCCAGGAGGCAAGAAGTGTCCTGGAGCTCCCGCATGGAGCAGGATGCGCGCCCCACGGGTCTGAGCTGCCCTGCCATGCTTCTATTTATTAGACAATTAAACTTGCTGCTTAAATTTAAACAAACTCATCAGCTACTCACCAATCAGCTGCTTTTCCTTTACTAATGTCACTTTATTTTATAGGAAGGTTAACTAAAATGATTTTACTTTAATCTTATTATCTAAAAACCTTAGATTTTAATGTACTGAAAAATTCAGACTTCTTTACTTATTTAATTTTTAGCTGAATCCCCTAGATCTGATAGATTAATTGAGCATTAATTTTAATTACATGATAAATTATAAAATCCATTTTAGTTTTCAGACGTTATTTCAAATAATGATCACGTCTTATTTAATAATTTATTAATTGAGATTAAATTAAAGTAAAAGCTTACCAGTATATTTAATCTAGCCTGCTTTCTGTTTCGCTGCAATCTCTGTTGATCTTGATGTCACCTCTGATGTCACTTATCAATTTTTTCTCCCTGTGTTAGCTCCAAATCTCCGCTCTGACCCGTGACTTGAGATCAGGTTCCTGAATCCCTGCTCTGACCCGTTCCTTAATATATCAGGTCACTGAATCCTTGCTCTGACCTGCTCCTTTATATCAGGTCCCTGAATCCCTGCTCTGACCCGTTCCTTAATATATCAGGTCCCTGAATCCTTGCTCTGACCTGCTCCTTTATATCAGGTCCCTGAATCCCTGCTCTGACCCGTTCCTTAATATATCAAGTCCCTGAATCCTTGCTCTGACCCGTTCCTTTATATCAAGTCCCTGAATCCCTGTTCTGACCCGTTCCTTCATATCAGGTCCCTGAATCCCTGTTCTGACCCGTTCCTTCATATCAGGTCCCTGAATCCCCATTCTGACCCGCTCCTTTATATCAAGTCCCTGAATCCCTGCTCTGACCCGCTCCAATATATCAGGTCCCTGAATCCCTGCTCTGACCCACTCCTTTATATCAGGTCCCTGAATCCCTGCTCTGGCCCGCTCCTTTATATCAATTCCCTGAATCCCTGCTCTGACCCATTACTTTATATCAAGTCCCCTGAATCCCTGCTCTGACCCATTCCTTTATATCAAGTCCCTGAATCCCTGCTCTGACCCATTCCTTTATATCAGGTCCCTGAATCCCTGCTCTGACCCGCTCCTTTATATCAAGTCCTTGAATCCCTGCTCTGACCCATTCCTTTATATCAAGTCCTTGAATCCCTGCTCTGACCCATTCCTTTATATCAAGTCCCTGAATCCCTGCTCTGACCCATTCCTTTATATCAGGTCCCTGAATCCCTGCTCTGACCTATTCCTTTATATCAAGTCCCTGAATCCCTGCTCTGACCCATTCCTTTATATCAAGTCCTTGAATCCCTGCTCTGACCCATTCCTTTATATCAAGTCCTTGAATCCCTGCTCTGACCCATTCCTTTATATCAAGTCCCTGAATCCCTGCTCTGACCCATTCCTTTATATCAGGTCCCTGAATCCCTGCTCTGACCCGCTCCTTTATATCAAGTCCCTGAATCCCTGCTCTGACCCGCTCCTTTCTATCATCCCTGAATCCCTGCTCTGACCCGCTCCTTTATATCAAGTCCCTGAATCCATGCTCTGACCCGCTCCTTTCTATCGTCCCTGAATCCCTGCTCTGACCCGCTCCTTTATATCAGGTCCCTGAATCCCTGCTCTGACCCGCTCCTTTATATGAGGTCCCTGAATCCCTGCTCTGACCCGCTCCTTTATATCAGGTCCCTGAATCCCTGCTCTGACCCGCTCCTTTATATCAGGTCCCTGAATCCCTGCTCTGACCCGCTCCTTTATATCAGGTCCCTGAATCCCTGCTCTGACCCATTCCTTTACATCAAGTCCCTGAATCCCTGCTCTGACCCATTCCTTTATATCAGGCCCCTGAATCCCTGCTCTGACCCATTCCTTTATATCAGGCCCCTGAATCCCTGCTCTGACCCATTCCTTTATATCAAGTCCGTGAATCCCTGCTCTGACCCATTCCTTTATATCAAGTCCCTGTATCCCTGCTCTGACCCATTCCTTTATATCAGGCCCCTGAATCCCTGCTCTGACCCATTCCTTTATATCAGGCCCCTGAATCCCTGCTCTGACCCATTCCTTTATATCAGCTCCCTGAATCCCTGCTCTGACAGGCTCCTTTATACCAGGCCCCTGAATCCCTGCTCTGACCCATTCCTTTATATCAGGTCCCAGAATCACTGCTCTGACCTGCTCCTTTATATCAGGTCCCTGAATCCCTGCTCTGACCCATTCCTTTATATCAAGTCCCTGAATCCCTGCTCTGACCCATTCCTTTATATCAGGTCCCTGAATCCCTGCTCTGACCCGCTCCTTGAAATCAAGTCCCTGAATCCCTGCTCTGACCCATTCCTTTATATCAGGTCCCTGAATCCCTGCTCTGACCCGCTCCTTGAAATCAAGTCCCTGAATCCCTGCTCTGACCCATTCCTTTGTATCAAGTCCCTGAATCCCTGCTCTGACCCATTCCTTTATATCAGCTCCCTGAATCCCTGCTCTGACCTGCTCCTTTATATCAGGCCCCTGAATCCCTGCTCTGACCCATTCCTTTATATCAAGTCTCTGAATCCCTGCTCTGACCCATTCCTTTATATCAAGTCTCTGAATCCCTGCTCTGACCCATTCCTTTATATCAAGTCTCTGAATCCCTGCTCTGACCCATTCCTTTATATCAAGTCTCTGAATCCCTGCTCTGACCTGCTCCTTTATATCAGGCCCCTGAATCCCTGCTCTGACCCATTCCTTTATATCAAGTCTCTGAATCCCTGCTCTGACCTGCTCCTTTATATCAGGCCCCTGAATCCCTGCTCTGACCCATTCCTTTATATCAAGTCTCTGAATCCCTGCTCTGACCCATTCCTTTATATCAGGCCCCTGAATCCCTGCTCTGACCCATTCCTTTATATCAAGTCTCTGAATCCCTGCTCTGACCCATTCCTTTATATCAAGTCCCTGAATCCCTGCTCTGACCCATTCCTTTATATCAAGTCCCTGAATCCCTACTCGGACCCATTCCTTTATATCAAGTCCCAGAATCCCTGCTCTGACCCATTCCTTTATATCAAGTCCGTGAATCCCTGCTCTGACCCATTCCTTTATATCAAGTACCTGAATCCCTGCTCAGACCCATTCCTTTATATCAGGCCCCTGAATCCCTGCTCTGACCCATTCCTTTATATCAGCTCCCTGAATCCCTGCTCTGACCCATTCCTTTATATCAAGTCCCTGAATCCCTGCTCTGACCCATTCCTTTATATCAGCTCCCTGAATCCCTGCTCTGACCCATTCCTTTATATCAAGTCCCTGAATCCCTGCTCTGACCCGATCCTAAATATCAGGTCCCTGAATCCCTGCTCTGACCCGCTCCTAAATATCAGGTCCCTGAATCCCTGCTCTGACCCATTCCTTTATATCAAGTCCCTGAATCCCTGCTCTGACCCGATCCTAAATATCAGGTCCCTGAATCCCTGCTCTGACCCATTCCTTTATATCAAGTCCCTGAATCCCTGCTCTGACCCGATCCTAAATATCAGGTCCCTGAATCCCTGCTCTGACCCATTCCTTTATATCAGGTCCCTGAATCCCTGCTCTGACCCATTCCTTTATATCAAGTCCCTGAATCCCTGCTCTGACCCATTCCTTTATATCAAGTCCCTGAATCCCTGCTCTGACCCATTCCTTTATATCAAGTCCCTGAATCCCTGCTCTGACCCATTCCTTTATATCAAGTCCCTGAATCCCTGCTCTGACCCATTCCTTTATATCAAGTCCCTGAATCCCTGCTCTGACCCATTCCTTTATATCGTCCCTGAATCCCTGCTCTGACCCTTTCCTTTATATCAGGCCCCTGAATCCCTGCTCTGACCCATTCCTTTATATCAAGTCCCTGAATCCCTGCTCTGACCCATTCCTTTATATCAAGTCCCTGAATCCCTACTCTGACCCATTCCTTTATATCAAGTCCCTGAATCCCTGCTCTGACCCATTCCTTTATATCAAGTCCCTGAATCCCTGCTCTGACCCATTCCTTTATATCAAGTCCCTGAATCCCTGCTCTGACCCATTCCTTTATATCAGGCCCCTGAATCCCTGCTCTGACCTGCTCCTTTATATCAGGTCCCTGAATCCTTGCTCGGACCCGCTCCTTTATATCAGCTCCCTGAATCCCTGCTCTGACCTGCTCCTTTATATCAGGTCCCTGAATCCTTGCTCGGACCCGCTCCTTTATATCAGCTCCCTGAATCCCTGCTCTGACCTGCTCCTTTATATCAAGTCCCTGAATCCCTACTCTGACCCATTCCTTTATAGCAAGTCCCTGAATCCCTGCTCTGACCCGCTCCTAAATATCAGCTCCCTGAATCCCTACTCTGACCCATTCCTTTATATCAAGTCCCAGAATCCCTGCTCTGACCCGCTCCAAAATATCAGCTCCCTGAATCCCTGCTCTGACCCATTCCTTTATATCAAGTCCGTGAATCCCTGCTCTGACCCATTCCTTTATATCAAGTCCCTGAATCCCTGCTCTGACCCATTCCTTTATATCAGGCCCCTGAATCCCTGCTCTGACCCATTCCTTTATATCAGGCCCCTGAATCCCTGCTCTGACCCATTCATTTATATCAAGTCCGTGAATCCCTGCTCTGACCCATTCCTTTATATCAGCTCCCTGAATCCCTGCTCTGACCTGCTCCTTTATATCAGGTCCCAGAATCCCTGCTCTGAACTGCTCCTTTATATCAGGTCCCTGAATCCCTGCTCTGACCCATTCCTTTATATCAAGTCCCTGAATCCCTGCTCTGACCTGCTCCTTTACATCAGGTCCCAGAATCCCTGCTCTGACCCATTCCTTTATATCAGGTCACTGAATCCCTGCTCTGACCTGCTCCTTTATATCAGGCACCTGAATCCCTGCTCTGACCCATTCCTTTATATCAGCTCCCTGAATCCCTGCTCTGACCTGCTCCTTTATATCAGGTCCCAGAATCCCTGCTCTGAACTGCTCCTTTATATCAGGTCCCTGAATCCCTGCTCTGACCCATTCCTTTATATCAGGTCCCTGAATCCCTGCTCTGACCCATTCCTTTATATCAGGTCCCTGAATCCCTGCTCTGACCCGCTCCTTTATGAGGTCCCTGAATCCCTGCTCTGACCCATTCCTTTAGATCAAGTCCCTGAATCCCTGCTCTGACCCGCTCCTTGAAATCAAGTCCCTGAATCCCTGCTCTGACCCATTCCTTTATATCAAGTCCCTGAATCCCTGCTCTGACCCATTCCTTTATATCAGCTCCCTGAATCCCTGCTCTGACCTGCTCCTTTATATCAGTCCCCTGAATCCCTGCTCTGACCCATTCCTTGATATCAAGTCCCTGAATCCCTGCTCTGACCCATTCCTTTATATCAAGTCCCTGAATCCCTGCTCTGACCCATTCCTTTATATCAGGCCCCTGAATCCCTGCTCTGACCCATTCCTTTATATCAAGTCCCTGAATCCCTACTCTGACCCATTCCTTTATATCAAGTCCCTGAATGCCTGCTCTGACCCGCTCCTAAATATCAGGTCCCTGAATCCCTGCTCTGACCTGCTCCTAAATATCAGGTCCCTGAATCCCTACTCTGACCCATTCCTTTATATCAAGTCCCTGAATCCCTGCTCTGACCCATTCCTTGAGATCAAGTCCCTGAATCCCTGCTCTGACCCATTCCTTTATATCAGGCCCCTGAATCCCTGCTATGACCCATTCCTTTATATCAAGTCCCTGAATCCCTGCTCTGACCCATTCCTTTATATCAGGCCCCTGAATCCCTGCTCTGACCTGCTCCTTTATATCAGGTCCCTGAATCCTTGCTCGGACCCGCTCCTTTATATCAGCTCCCTGAATCCCTGCTCTGACCTGCTCCTTTATATCAGGTCCCTGAATCCTTGCTCGGACCCGCTCCTTTATATCAGCTCCCTGAATCCCTGCTCTGACCTGCTCCTTTATATCAAGTCCCTGAATCCCTACTCTGACCCGCTCCTAAATATCAGCTCCCCGAATCCCTACTCTGACCCATTCCTTTATATCAAGTCCCAGAATCCCTTCTCTGACCCGCTCCAAAATATCAGCTCCCTGAATCCCTGCTCTGACCCGCTCCTTTATATCAAGTCCCTGAATCCCTGCTCTGACCCATTCCTTTATATCAAGTCCGTGAATCCCTGCTCTGACCCATTCCTTTATATCAAGTCCCTGAATCCCTGCTCTGACCCATTCCTTTATATCAGGCCCCTGAATCCCTGCTCTGACCCATTCCTTTATATCAGGCCCCTGAATCCCTGCTCTGACCCATTCATTTATATCAAGTCCGTGAATCCCTGCTCTGACCCATTCCTTTATATCAGCTCCCTGAATCCCTGCTCTGACCTGCTCCTTTATATCAGGCCCCTGAATCCCTGCTCTGACCCATTGCTTTATATCAGCTCCCTGAATCCCTGCTCTGACCTGCTCCTTTATATCAGGTCCCAGAATCCCTGCTCTGAACTGCTCCTTTATATCAGGTCCCTGAATCCCTGCTCTGACCCATTCCTTTATATCAAGTCCCTGAATCCCTGCTCTGACCTGCTCCTTTATATCAGGTCCCAGAATCCCTGCTCTGACCCATTCCTTTATATCAGGTCACTGAATCCCTGCTCTGACCTGCTCCTTTATATCAGGTCCCAGAATCCCTGCTCTGACCCATTCCTTTATATCAGGTCCCAGAATCCCTGCTCTGACCCATTCCTTTATATCAGGCCCCTGAATCCCTGCTCTGACCCATTCCTTTATATCAGGCCCCTGAATCCCTGCTCTGACCCATTCATTTATATCAAGTCCGTGAATCCCTGCTCTGACCCATTCCTTTATATCAGCTCCCTGAATCCCTGCTCTGACCTGCTCCTTTATATCAGGTCCCAGAATCCCTGCTCTGAACTGCTCCTTTATATCAGGCCCCTGAATCCCTGCTCTGACCCATTGCTTTATATCAGCTCCCTGAATCCCTGCTCTGACCCATTCCTTTATATCAGGTCCCTGAATCCCTGCTCTGACCTGCTCCTTTATATCAGGTCCCAGAATCCCTGCTCTGAACTGCTCCTTTATATCAGGTCCCTGAATCCCTGCTCTGACCCATTCCTTTATATCAAGTCCCTGAATCCCTGCTCTGACCTGCTCCTTTATATCAGGTCCCAGAATCCCTGCTCTGACCCATTCCTTTATATCAGGTCACTGAATCCCTGCTCTGACCTGCTCCTTTATATCAGGCACCTGAATCCCTGCTCTGACCCATTCCTTTATATCAGCTCCCTGAATCCCTGCTCTGACCTGCTCCTTTATATCAGGTCCCAGAATCCCTGCTCTGAACTGCTCCTTTATATCAGGTCCCTGAATCCCTGCTCTGACCCATTCCTTTATATCAAGTCCCTGAATCCCTGCTCTGACCCATTCCTTTATATCAGCTCCCTGAATCCCTGCTCTGACCCATTCCTTTATATCAAGTCCTTGAATCCCTGCTCTGACCCATTCCTTTATATGAGGTCCCTGAATCCCTGCTCTGACCCATTCCTTTATATAAAGTCCCTGAATCCCTGCTCTGACCCATTCCTTTATATCAAGTCCCTGAATCCCTGCTCTGACCCATTCCTTTATATCAGGCCCCTGAATCCCTGCTCTGACCCATTCCTTTATATCAAGTCCCTGAATACCTGCTCTGACCCATTCCTTTATATCAAGTCCCTGAATCCCTGCTCTGACCCGCTCCTTTATATCAGGTCTCTGAATCCCTGCTCTGACCCATTCCTTTATATCAAGTCCCTGAATACCTGCTCTGACCCATTCCTTTATATCAGGCCCCTGAATCCCTGCTCTGACCCATTCCTTTATATCAAGTCCCTGAATCCCTGCTCTGACCCGTTCCTTCATATCAGGTCCCTGAATCCCTGCTCTGACCCATTCCTTTATATCAAGTCCCTGAATCCCTGCTCTGACCCGTTCCTTCATATCAGGTCCCTGAATACCTGCTCTGACCCATTCCTTTATATCAAGTCTCTGAATCCCTGCTCTGACCCATTCCTTTATATCAAGTCCCTGAATCCCTGCTCTGACCCGCTCCTTTATATCAGGTCCCTGAATCCCTGCTCTGACCCGCTCCTTTATATCAAGTCCCTGAATCCCTGCTCTGACCCATTCCTTTATATCAAGTCCCTGAATCCCTACTCTGACCCATTCCTTTATATCAAGTCCCTGAATCCCTGCTCTGACCCATTCCTTTATATCAGCTCCCTGAATCCCTGCTCTGACCCGCTGCTTTATATCAGGTCCCTGAATCCCTGCTCTGACCCATTCCTTTATATCAAGTCCCTGAATCCCTGCTCTGACCCATTCCTTTATATCAAGTCCTTGAATCCCTGCTCTGACCCATTCCTTTATATGAGGTCCCTGAATCCCTGCTCTGACCCATTCCTTTATATAAAGTCCCTGAATCCCTGCTCTGACCCATTCCTTTATATCAAGTCCCTGAATCCCTGCTCTGACCCATTCCTTTATATCAGGCCCCTGAATCCCTGCTCTGACCCATTCCTTTATATCAAGTCCCTGAATACCTGCTCTGACCCATTCCTTTATATCAAGTCCCTGAATCCCTGCTCTGACCCGCTCCTTTATATCAGGTCTCTGAATCCCTGCTCTGACCCATTCCTTTATATCAAGTCCCTGAATACCTGCTCTGACCCATTCCTTTATATCAGGCCCCTGAATCCCTGCTCTGACCCATTCCTTTATATCAAGTCCCTGAATCCCTGCTCTGACCCGTTCCTTCATATCAGGTCCCTGAATCCCTGCTCTGACCCATTCCTTTATATCAAGTCCCTGAATCCCTGCTCTGACCCGTTCCTTCATATCAGGTCCCTGAATACCTGCTCTGACCCATTCCTTTATATCAAGTCTCTGAATCCCTGCTCTGACCCATTCCTTTATATCAAGTCCCTGAATCCCTGCTCTGACCCGCTCCTTTATATCAGGTCCCTGAATCCCTGCTCTGACCCGCTCCTTTATATCAAGTCCCTGAATCCCTGCTCTGACCCATTCCTTTATATCAAGTCCCTGAATCCCTACTCTGACCCATTCCTTTATATCAAGTCCCTGAATCCCTGCTCTGACCCATTCCTTTATATCAGCTCCCTGAATCCCTGCTCTGACCCGCTGCTTTATATCAGGTCCCTGAATCCCTGCTCTGACCCATTCCTTTATATCAAGTCCCTGAATCCCTGCTCTGACCCATTCCTTTATATCAGCTCCCTGAATCCCTGCTCTGACCCGCTGCTTTATATCAGGTCCCTGAATCCCTGCTCTGACCCATTCCTTTATATCAAGTCCCTGAATCCCTGCTCTGACCCATTCCTTGAGATCAGGTCCCTGAATCCCTGCTCTGACCCGCTCCTTTATATGAGGTCCCTGAATCCCTGCTCTGACCCATTCCTTTATATCCAGTCCCTGAATCCCTGCTCTGACCCGCTCCTTGAAATCAAGTCCCTGAATCCCTGCTCTGACCCATTCCTTTATATCAGGCCCCTGAATCCCTGCTCTGACCCGTTCCTTTATATCCAGTCCCTGAATCCCTGCTCTGACCCGCTCCTTTATATCCAGTCCCTGAATCCCTGCTCTGACCCGCTCCTTGAAATCAAGTCCCTGAATCCCTGCTCTGACCCATTCCTTTATATCCAGTCCCTGAATCCCTGCTCTGACCCGCTCCTTGAAATCAAGTCCCTGAATCCCTGCTCTGACCCATTCCTTTATATCAGGCCCCTGAATCCCTGCTCTGACCCATTCCATTATATCCAGTCCCTGAATCCCTGCTCTGACCCGCTCCTTGAAATCAAGTCCCTGAATCCCTGCTCTGACCCATTCCTATATATCAAGTCTCTGAATCCCTGCTCTGACCCATTCCTTTATATCAAGTCCCTGAATCCCTGCTCTGACCCATTCCTTTATATCAAGTCCCTGAATCCCTACTCTGACCCATTCCTTTATAACAGCTCCCTGAATCTCTGCTCTGACCAGCTCCTAAATATCAGCTCCCTGAATCCCTGCTCTGACCCATTCCTTTATAACAAGTCCCTGAATCCCTACTCTGACCCGCTCCTTTATATCAAGTCCCTGAATCCATGCTCTGACCCGTTCCTTTATATCAAGTCCTTGAATCCCTGCTCTGACACATTCCTTTATATCAGGTCCCTGAATCCCTGCTCTGACCCATTCCTTTATATAAAGTCCCTGAATCCCTGCTCTGACCCATTCCTTTATATCAATTCCCTGAATCCCTGCTCTGACCCATTCCTTTATATCAGGCCCCTGAATCCCTGCTCTGACCCATTCCTTTATATCGTCCCTGAATCCCTGCTCTGACCCGTTCCTTTATATCAGGCCCCTGAATCCCTGCTCTGACCCATTCCTTTATATCAAGTCCCTGAATCCCTGCTCTGACCCATTCCTTTATATCATGTCCCTGAATCCCTACTCTGACCCATTCCTTTATATCAAGTCCCTGAATCCCTGCTCTGACCCGTTCCTTCATATCAGGTCCCTGAATCCCTGCTCTGACCCATTCCTTTATATCAAGTCCTTGAATCCCTGCTCTGACCCATTCCTTTATATCAGGTCCCTGAATCCCTGCTCTGACCCATTCCTTTACATCAAGTCCCTGAATCCCTGCTCTGACCCATTCCTTCATATCAAGTCCCTGAATCCCTGCTCTGACCCATTCCTTTATATCAAGTCTCTGAATCCCTGCTCTGACCCATTCCTTTATATCAGGTCCCTGAATCCCTGCTCTGAACCGCTCCTTTATATCAGGTCCCTGAATCCCTGCTCTGACTCATTCCTTTATATCAAGTCCCTGAATCCCTGCTCAGACCCGCATCTAAATATCAGGTCCCTGAATCCCTGCTCTGACCCATTCCTTTATATCAAGTCCTTGAATCCCTGCTCTGACCCATTCCTTTATATCAGGTCCCTGAATCCCTGCTCTGACCTATTCCTTTATATCAAGTCCCTGAATCCCTGCTCTGACCCATTCCTTTATATCAGGTCCCTGAATCCCTGCTCTGACCTATTCCTTTATATCAAGTCCCTGAATCCCTGCTCTGACCCATTCCTTTATATCAAGTCCCTGAATCCCTGCTCTGAACCATTCCTTTATATCAGGCCCCTGAATCCCTGCTCTGACCCATTCCTTTATATCGTCCCTGAATCCCTGCTCTGAACCATTCCTTTATATCAAGTCCCTGAATCCCTGCTCTGACCCATTCCTTTATATCAAGTCCCTGAATCCCTGCTCTGACCCATTCCTTTATATCAAGTCCCTGAATCCCTGCTCTGACCCATTCCTTTATATCAGGCCCCTGAATCCCTGCTCTGACCTATTCCTTTATATCGTCCCTGAATCCCTGCTCTGACCCGTTCCTTTATATCAGGCCCCTGAATCCCTGCTCTGACCCATTCCTTTATATCAGGTCCCTGAATCCCTGCTCTGACCCATTCCTTTATATCAGGTCCCTGAATCCCTGCTCTGACCCATTCCTTTACATCAAGTCCCTGAATCCCTGCTCTGACCCATTCCTTCATATCAAGTCCCTGAATCCCTGCTCTGACCCATTCCTTTATATCAGGCCCCTGAATCCCTGCTCTGTCCCATTCCTTTATATCAAGTCTCTGAATCCCTGCTCTGACCCATTCCTTTATATCAGGTCCCTGAATCCCTGCTCTGAACCGCTCCTTTATATCAGGTCCCTGAATTCCTGCTCTGACCCGCTCCTTTATATCAAGTCCCTGAATCCCTGCTCTGACCCATTCCTTTATATCAAGTCCCTGAATCCCTACTCTGACTCATTCCTTTATATCAAGTCCCTGAATCCCTGCTCTGACCCGCATCTAAATATCAGGTCCCTGAATCCCTGCTCTGACCCGCTCCTTTATATCAAGTCCCTGAATCCCTGCTCTGACCCATTCCTTTATATCAAGTCCCTGAATCCCTACTCTGACTCATTCCTTTATATCAAGTCCCTGAATCCCTGCTCTGACCCGCATCTAAATATCAGGTCCCTGAATCCCTGCTCTGACCCATTCCTTTATATCAAGTCCCTGAATCCCTACTCTGACACATTCCTTTATATCAAGTCCCTGAATCCCTGCTCTGACCCGCATCTAAATATCAGGTCCCTGAATCCCTGCTCTGACCCATTCCTTTATATCAAGTCCTTGAATCCCTACTCTGACCCATTCCTTTATATCAAGTCCCTGAATCCCTACTCTGACCCATTCCTTTATATCAAGTCCCTGAATCCCTACTCTGACTCATTCCTTTATATCAGGTCCCTGAATCCCTGCTCTGACCCATTCCTTTATATCAAGTCCCTGAATCCCTACTCTGACTCATTCCTTTATATCAAGTCTCTGAATCCCTGCTCTGACCCGCATCTAAATATCAGGTCCCTGAATCCCTGCTCTGACCCGCTCCTTTATATCAGGTCCCTGAATCCCTGCTCTGACCCATTCCTTTATATCAGGTCCCTGAATCCCTGCTCTGACCTATTCCTTTATATCAAGTCCCTGAATTCCTGCTCTGACCCATTCCTTTATATCAGGCCCCTGAATCCCTGCTCTGACCCATTCCTTTATATCAGGTCCCTGAATCCCTGCTCTGACCCATTCCTTTATATCAGGTCCCTGAATCCCTGCTCTGACCTATTCCTTTATATCAAGTCGCTGAATTCCTGCTCTGACCCATTCCTTTATATCAGGCCCCTGAATCCCTGCTCTGACCCATTCCTTTATATCGTCCCTGAATCCCTGCTCTGAACCATTCCTTTATATCAAGTCCCTGAATCCCTGCTCTGACCCATTCCTTTATATCAAGTCCCTGAATCCCTGCTCTGACCCATTCCTTTATATCAAGTCCCTGAATCCCTGCTCTGACCCATTCCTTTATATCAGGCCCCTGAATCCCTGCTCTGATCTATTCCTTTATATCGTCCCTGAATCCCTGCTCTGACCCGTTCCTTTATATCAGGCCCCTGAATCCCTGCTCTGACCCATTCCTTTATATCAAGTCCCTGAATCCCTGCTCTGACCCATTCCTTTATATCAAGTCCCTGAATCCCTACTCTGACCCATTCCTTTATATCAAGTCCCTGAATCCCTGCTCTGACCCACTCCTTTATATCAAGTCCCTGAATCCCTGCTCTGACCCATTCCTTTATATCCGGCCCCTGAATCCCTGCTCTGACCCATTCCTTTATATCCAAGTCCCTGAATCCCTACTCTGACCCATTCCTTCATATCAGGTCCCTGAATCCCTGCTCTGACCCATTCCTTTATTTTAGGCCCCTGAATCCCTGCACTGACCCATTCCTTTATATCAAGTCTCTGAATCCTTGCTCTGACCCATTCCTTTATATCAGGTCCCTGAATCCCTGCTCTGACCCGCTCCGTTATATCAGGTCCCTGAATCCCTGCTCTGACCCGCTCCTTTATATCAAGTCCCTGAATCCCTGCTCTGACCCATTCCTTTATATCAAGTCCCTGAATCCCTACTCTGACCCATTCCTTTATATCAAGTCCCTGAATCCCTGCTCTGACCCATTCCTTTATATCAAGTCCCTGAATCCCTGCTCTGACCCGCTCCTTTATATCAGGTCTCTGAATCCCTGCTCAGACCCATTCCTTTATATCAAGTCCCTGAATACCTGCTCTGACCCATTCCTTTATATCAGGCCCCTGAATCCCTGCTCTGACCCATTCCTTTATATCAAGTCCCTGAATCCCTGCTCTGACCCGTTCCTTCATATCAGGTCCCTGAATCCCTGCTCTGACCCATTCCTTTATATCAAGTCCCTGAATCCCTGCTCTGACCCATTCCTTTATGTCAAGTCCCTGAATCCCTGCTCTGACCCATTCCTTTATATCAAGTCTCTGAATCCCTGCTCTGACCCATTCCTTTATATCAGGTCCCTGAATCCCTGCTCTGACCCGCTCCTTTATATCAGGTCCCTGAATCCCTGCTCTGACCCGCTCCTTTATATCAAGTCCCTGAATCCCTGCTCTGACCCATTCCTTTATATCAAGTCCCTGAATCCCTACTCTGACCCATTCCTTTATATCAAGTCACTGAATCCCTGCTCTGACCCATTCCTTTATATCAGCTCCCTGAATCCCTGCTCTGACCTGCTCCTTTATATCAGCTCCCTGAATCCCTGCTCTGACCCGCTCCTTTATATCAGGTCCCTGAATCCCTGCTCTGACCCATTCCTTTATATCAAGTCCCTGAATCCCTGCTCTGACCCATTCCTTTATAACAAGTCCCTGAATCCCTACTCTGACCCGCTCCTTTATATCAAGTCCCTGAATCCCGGCTCTGACCCATTCCTTTATATCAGGTCCCTGAATCCCTGCTCTGACCCATTCCTTTATATAAAGTCCCTGAATCCCTGCTCTGACCCATTCCTTTATATCAATTCCCTGAATCCCTGCTCTGACCCATTCCTTTATATCAGGCCCCTGAATCCCTGCTCTGACACATTCCTTTATATCGTCCCTGAATCCCTGCTCTGACCCGTTCCTTTATATCAGGCCCCTGAATCCCTGCTCTGACCCATTCCTTTATATCAAGTCCCTGAATCCCTGCTCTGACCCATTCCTTTATATCAAGTCCCTGAATCCCTGCTCTGACCCGTTCCTTCATATCAGGTCCCTGAATCCCTGCTCTGACCCATTCCTTTATATCAAGTCCCTGAATCCCTGCTCTGACCCGTTCCTTCATATCAGGTCCCTGAATCCCTGCTCTGACCCATTCCTTTATATCAAGTCCTTGAATCCCTGCTCTGACCCATTCCTTTATATCAGGTCCCTGAATCCCTGCTCTGACCCATTCCTTTACATCAAGTCCCTGAATCCCTGCTCTGACCCATTCCTTCATATCAAGTCCCTGAATCCCTGCTCTGACCCATTCCTTTATATCAAGTCCCTGAATCCCTGCTCTGACCCATTCCTTTATATCAAGTCCCTGAATCCCTACTCTGACCCATTCCTTTATATCAAGTCCCTGAATCCCTGCTCTGACCCATTCCTTTATATCAAGTCCTTGAATCCCTGCTCTGACCCATTCCTTTATATCAGGTCCCTGAATCCCTGCTCTGACCCATTCCTTTACATCAAGTCCCTGAATCCCTGCTCTGACCCATTCCTTCATATCAAGTCCCTGAATCCCTGCTCTGACCCATTCCTTTATATCAAGTCCCTGAATCCCTGCTCTGACCCATTCCTTTATATCAAGTCCCTGAATCCCTGCTCTGACCCATTCCTTTATATCAAGTCCCTGAATCCCTGCTCTGACCCATTCCTTTATATCAGGCCCCTGAATCCCTGCTCTGATCTATTCCTTTATATCGTCCCTGAATCCCTGCTCTGACCCGTTCCTTTATATCAGGCCCCTGAATCCCTGCTCTGACCCATTCCTTTATATCAAGTCCCTGAATCCCTGCTCTGACCCATTCCTTTATATCAAGTCCCTGAATCCCTACTCTGACCCATTCCTTTATATCAAGTCCCTGAATCCCTGCTCTGACCCACTCCTTTATATCAAGTCCCTGAATCCCTGCTCTGACCCATTCCTTTATATCCGGCCCCTGAATCCCTGCTCTGACCCATTCCTTTATATCCAAGTCCCTGAATCCCTACTCTGACCCATTCCTTCATATCAGGTCCCTGAATCCCTGCTCTGACCCATTCCTTTATTTTAGGCCCCTGAATCCCTGCACTGACCCATTCCTTTATATCAAGTCTCTGAATCCTTGCTCTGACCCATTCCTTTATATCAGGTCCCTGAATCCCTGCTCTGACCCGCTCCGTTATATCAGGTCCCTGAATCCCTGCTCTGACCCGCTCCTTTATATCAAGTCCCTGAATCCCTGCTCTGACCCATTCCTTTATATCAAGTCCCTGAATCCCTACTCTGACCCATTCCTTTATATCAAGTCCCTGAATCCCTGCTCTGACCCATTCCTTTATATCAAGTCCCTGAATCCCTGCTCTGACCCGCTCCTTTATATCAGGTCTCTGAATCCCTGCTCAGACCCATTCCTTTATATCAAGTCCCTGAATACCTGCTCTGACCCATTCCTTTATATCAGGCCCCTGAATCCCTGCTCTGACCCATTCCTTTATATCAAGTCCCTGAATCCCTGCTCTGACCCGTTCCTTCATATCAGGTCCCTGAATCCCTGCTCTGACCCATTCCTTTATATCAAGTCCCTGAATCCCTGCTCTGACCCATTCCTTTATGTCAAGTCCCTGAATCCCTGCTCTGACCCATTCCTTTATATCAAGTCTCTGAATCCCTGCTCTGACCCATTCCTTTATATCAGGTCCCTGAATCCCTGCTCTGACCCGCTCCTTTATATCAGGTCCCTGAATCCCTGCTCTGACCCGCTCCTTTATATCAAGTCCCTGAATCCCTGCTCTGACCCATTCCTTTATATCAAGTCCCTGAATCCCTACTCTGACCCATTCCTTTATATCAAGTCCCTGAATCCCTGCTCTGACCCATTCCTTTATATCAGCTCCCTGAATCCCTGCTCTGACCTGCTCCTTTATATCAGCTCCCTGAATCCCTGCTCTGACCCGCTCCTTTATATCAGGTCCCTGAATCCCTGCTCTGACCCATTCCTTTATATCAAGTCCCTGAATCCCTGCTCTGACCCATTCCTTTATAACAAGTCCCTGAATCCCTACTCTGACCCGCTCCTTTATATCAAGTCCCTGAATCCCGGCTCTGACCCATTCCTTTATATCAGGTCCCTGAATCCCTGCTCTGACCCATTCCTTTATATAAAGTCCCTGAATCCCTGCTCTGACCCATTCCTTTATATCAATTCCCTGAATCCCTGCTCTGACCCATTCCTTTATATCAGGCCCCTGAATCCCTGCTCTGACCCATTCCTTTATATCGTCCCTGAATCCCTGCTCTGACCCGTTCCTTTATATCAGGCCCCTGAATCCCTGCTCTGACCCATTCCTTTATATCAAGTCCCTGAATCCCTGCTCTGACCCATTCCTTTATATCAAGTCCCTGAATCCCTGCTCTGACCCGTTCCTTCATATCAGGTCCCTGAATCCCTGCTCTGACCCATTCCTTTATATCAAGTCCCTGAATCCCTGCTCTGACCCGTTCCTTCATATCAGGTCCCAGAATCCCTGCTCTGACCCATTCCTTTATATCAAGTCCTTGAATCCCTGCTCTGACCCATTCCTTTATATCAGGTCCCTGAATCCCTGCTCTGACCCATTCCTTTACATCAAGTCCCTGAATCCCTGCTCTGACCCATTCCTTCATATCAAGTCCCTGAATCCCTGCTCTGACCCATTCCTTTATATCAAGTCTCTGAATCCCTGCTCTGACCCATTCCTTTATATCAGGTCCCTGAATCCCTGCTCTGAACCGCTCCTTTTTATCAGGTCCCTGAATCCCTGCTCTGACTCATTCCTTTATATCAAGTCCCTGAATCCCTGCTCAGACCCGCATCTAAATATCAGGTCCCTGAATCCCTGCTCTGACCCATTCCTTTATATCAAGTCCTTGAATCCCTGCTCTGACCCATTCCTTTATATCAGGTCCCTGAATCCCTGCTCTGACCTATTCCTTTATATCAAGTCCCTGAATCCCTGCTCTGACCCATTCCTTTATGTCAGGTCCCTGAATCCCTGCTCTGACCTATTCCTTTATATCAAGTCCCTGAATCCCTGCTCTGACCCATTCCTTTATATCAAGTCCCTGAATCCCTGCTCTGAACCATTCCTTTATATCAGGCCCCTGAATCCCTGCTCTGACCCATTCCTTTATATCGTCCCTGAATCCCTGCTCTGAACCATTCCTTTATATCAAGTCCCTGAATCCCTGCTCTGACCCATTCCTTTATATCAAGTCCCTGAATCCCTGCTCTGACCCATTCCTTTATATCAAGTCCCTGAATCCCTGCTCTGACCCATTCCTTTATATCAGGCCCCTGAATCCCTGCTCTGACCTATTCCTTTATATCGTCCCTGAATCCCTGCTCTGACCCGTTCCTTTATATCAGGCCCCTGAATCCCTGCTCTGACCCATTCCTTTATATCAAGTCCCTGAATCCCTGCTCTGACCCATTCCTTTATATCAAGTCCCTGAATCCCTACTCTGACCCATTCCTTTATATCAAGTCCCTGAATCCCTGCTCTGACCCACTCCTTTATATCAAGTCCCTGAATCCCTGCTCTGACCCATTCCTTTATATCCGGCCCCTGAATCCCTGCTCTGACCCATTCCTTTATTTCAAGTCCCTGAATCCCTGCTCTGACCCATTCCTTTATTTCAGGCCCCTGAATCCCTGCACTGACCCATTCCTTTATATCAAGTCCCTGAATCCCTGCTCTGACCCATTCCTTCATATCAAGTCCCTGAATCCCTGCTCTGACCCATTCCTTTATATCAAGTCTCTGAATCCCTGCTCTGAACCATTCCTTTATATCAGGTCCCTGAATCCCTGCTCTGAACCGCTCCTTTTTATCAGGTCCCTGAATCCCTGCTCTGGCTCATTCCTTTATATCAAGTCCCTGAATCCCTGCTCAGACCCGCATCTAAATATCAGGTCCCTGAATCCCTGCTCTGACCCATTCCTTTATATCAAGTCCCTGAATCCCTACTCTGACACATTCCTTTATATCAAGTCCCTGAATCCCTGCTCTGACCCGCATCTAAATATCAGGTCCCTGAATCCCTGCTCTGACCCATTCCTTTATATCAAGTCCTTGAATCCCTACTCTGACCCATTCCTTTATATCAAGTCCCTGAATCCCTACTCTGACCCATTCCTTTATATCAAGTCCCTGAATCCCTACTCTGACTCATTCCTTTATATCAGGTCCCTGAATCCCTGCTCTGACCCATTCCTTTATATCAAGTCCCTGAATCCCTACTCTGACTCATTCCTTTATATCAAGTCTCTGAATCCCTGCTCTGACCCGCATCTAAATATCAGGTCCCTGAATCCCTGCTCTGACCCGCTCCTTTATATCAGGTCCCTGAATCCCTGCTCTGACCCATTCCTTTATATCAGGTCCCTGAATCCCTGCTCTGACCTATTCCTTTATATCAAGTCCCTGAATTCCTGCTCTGACCCATTCCTTTATATCAGGCCCCTGAATCCCTGATCTGACCCATTCCTTTATATCAGGTCCCTGAATCCCTGCTCTGACCCATTCCTTTATATCAGGTCCCTGAATCCCTGCTCTGACCTATTCCTTTATATCAAGTCGCTGAATTCCTGCTCTGACCCATTCCTTTATATCAGGCCCCTGAATCCCTGCTCTGACCCATTCCTTTATATCGTCCCTGAATCCCTGCTCTGAACCATTCCTTTATATCAAGTCCCTGAATCCCTGCTCTGACCCATTCCTTTATATCAAGTCCCTGAATCCCTGCTCTGACCCATTCCTTTATATCAAGTCCCTGAATCCCTGCTCTGACCCATTCCTTTATATCAGGCCCCTGAATCCCTGCTCTGATCTATTCCTTTATATCGTCCCTGAATCCCTGCTCTGACCCGTTCCTTTATATCAGGCCCCTGAATCCCTGCTCTGACCCATTCCTTTATATCAAGTCCCTGAATCCCTGCTCTGACCCATTCCTTTATATCAAGTCCCTGAATCCCTACTCTGACCCATTCCTTTATATCAAGTCCCTGAATCCCTGCTCTGACCCACTCCTTTATATCAAGTCCCTGAATCCCTGCTCTGACCCATTCCTTTATATCCAGCCCCTGAATCCCTGCTCTGACCCATTCCTTTATATCCAAGTCCCTGAATCCCTACTCTGACCCATTCCTTCATATCAGGTCCCTGAATCCCTGCTCTGACCCATTCCTTTATTTTAGGCCCCTGAATCCCTGCACTGACCCATTCCTTTATATCAAGTCTCTGAATCCTTGCTCTGACCCATTCCTTTATATCAGGTCCCTGAATCCCTTCTCTGACCCGCTCCGTTATATCAGGTCCCTGAATCCCTGCTCTGACCCACTCCTTTATATCAAGTCCCTGAATCCCTGCTCTGACCCATTCCTTTATATCAAGTCCCTGAATACCTGCTCTGACCCATTCCTTTATATCAGGCCCCTGAATCCCTGCTCTGACCCATTCCTTTATATCAAGTCCCTGAATCCCTGCTCTGACCCGTTCCTTCATATCAGGTCCCTGAATCCCTGCTCTGACCCATTCCTTTATATCAAGTCCCTGAATCCCTGCTCTGACCCATTCCTTTATGTCAAGTCCCTGAATCCCTGCTCTGACCCATTCCTTTATATCAAGTCTCTGAATCCCTGCTCTGACCCATTCCTTTATATCAGGTCCCTGAATCCCTGCTCTGACCCGCTCCTTTATATCAGGTCCCTGAATCCCTGCTCTGACCCGCTCCTTTATATCAAGTCCCTGAATCCCTGCTCTGACCCATTCCTTTATATCAAGTCCCTGAATCCCTACTCTGACCCATTCCTTTATATCAAGTCCCTGAATCCCTGCTCTGACCCATTCCTTTATATCAGCTCCCTGAATCCCTGCTCTGACCTGCTCCTTTATATCAGCTCCCTGAATCCCTGCTCTGACCCGCTCCTTTATATCAGGTCCCTGAATCCCTGCTCTGACCCATTCCTTTATATCAAGTCCCTGAATCCCTGCTCTGACCCATTCCTTTATAACAAGTCCCTGAATCCCTACTCTGACCCGCTCCTTTATATCAAGTCCCTGAATCCCGGCTCTGACCCATTCCTTTATATCAGGTCCCTGAATCCCTGCTCTGACCCATTCCTTTATATAAAGTCCCTGAATCCCTGCTCTGACCCATTCCTTTATATCAATTCCCTGAATCCCTGCTCTGACCCATTCCTTTATATCAGGCCCCTGAATCCCTGCTCTGACCCATTCCTTTATATCGTCCCTGAATCCCTGCTCTGACCCGTTCCTTTATATCAGGCCCCTGAATCCCTGCTCTGACCCATTCCTTTATATCAAGTCCCTGAATCCCTGCTCTGACCCATTCCTTTATATCAAGTCCCTGAATCCCTGCTCTGACCCGTTCCTTCATATCAGGTCCCTGAATCCCTGCTCTGACCCATTCCTTTATATCAAGTCCCTGAATCCCTGCTCTGACCCGTTCCTTCATATCAGGTCCCTGAATCCCTGCTCTGACCCATTCCTTTATATCAAGTCCTTGAATCCCTGCTCTGACCCATTCCTTTATATCAGGTCCCTGAATCCCTGCTCTGACCCATTCCTTTACATCAAGTCCCTGAATCCCTGCTCTGACCCATTCCTTCATATCAAGTCCCTGAATCCCTGCTCTGACCCATTCCTTTATATCAAGTCTCTGAATCCCTGCTCTGACCCATTCCTTTATATCAGGTCCCTGAATCCCTGCTCTGAACCGCTCCTTTTTATCAGGTCCCTGAATCCCTGCTCTGACTCATTCCTTTATATCAAGTCCCTGAATCCCTGCTCAGACCCGCATCTAAATATCAGGTCCCTGAATCCCTGCTCTGACCCATTCCTTTATATCAAGTCCTTGAATCCCTGCTCTGACCCATTCCTTTATATCAGGTCCCTGAATCCCTGCTCTGACCTATTCCTTTATATCAAGTCCCTGAATCCCTGCTCTGACCCATTCCTTTATGTCAGGTCCCTGAATCCCTGCTCTGACCTATTCCTTTATATCAAGTCCCTGAATCCCTGCTCTGACCCATTCCTTTATATCAAGTCCCTGAATCCCTGCTCTGAACCATTCCTTTATATCAGGCCCCTGAATCCCTGCTCTGACCCATTCCTTTATATCGTCCCTGAATCCCTGCTCTGAACCATTCCTTTATATCAAGTCCCTGAATCCCTGCTCTGACCCATTCCTTTATATCAAGTCCCTGAATCCCTGCTCTGACCCATTCCTTTATATCAAGTCCCTGAATCCCTGCTCTGACCCATTCCTTTATATCAGGCCCCTGAATCCCTGCTCTGACCTATTCCTTTATATCGTCCCTGAATCCCTGCTCTGACCCGTTCCTTTATATCAGGCCCCTGAATCCCTGCTCTGACCCATTCCTTTATATCAAGTCCCTGAATCCCTGCTCTGACCCATTCCTTTATATCAAGTCCCTGAATCCCTACTCTGACCCATTCCTTTATATCAAGTCCCTGAATCCCTGCTCTGACCCACTCCTTTATATCAAGTCCCTGAATCCCTGCTCTGACCCATTCCTTTATATCCGGCCCCTGAATCCCTGCTCTGACCCATTCCTTTATTTCAAGTCCCTGAATCCCTGCTCTGACCCATTCCTTTATTTCAGGCCCCTGAATCCCTGCACTGACCCATTCCTTTATATCAAGTCCCTGAATCCCTGCTCTGACCCATTCCTTCATATCAAGTCCCTGAATCCCTGCTCTGACCCATTCCTTTATATCAAGTCTCTGAATCCCTGCTCTGAACCATTCCTTTATATCAGGTCTCTGAATCCCTGCTCTGAACCGCTCCTTTTTATCAGGTCCCTGAATCCCTGCTCTGGCTCATTCCTTTATATCAAGTCCCTGAATCCCTGCTCAGACCCGCATCTAAATATCAGGTCCCTGAATCCCTGCTCTGACCCATTCCTTTATATCAAGTCCTTGAATCCCTGCTCTGACCCATTCCTTTATATCAGGTCCCTGAATCCCTGCTCTGACCTATTCCTTTATATCAAGTCCCTGAATCCCTGCTCTGACCCATTCCTTTATATCAGGTCCCTGAATCCCTGCTCTGACCTATTCCTTTATATCAAGTCCCTGAATCCCTGCTCTGACCCATTCCTTTATATCAAGTCCCTGAATCCCTGCTCTGAACCATTCCTTTATATCAGGCCCCTGAATCCCTGCTCTGACCCATTCCTTTATATCGTCCCTGAATCCCTGCTCTGAACCATTCCTTTATATCAAGTCCCTGAATCCCTGCTCTGACCCATTCCTTTATATCAAGTCCCTGAATCCCTGCTCTGACCCATTCCTTTATATCTAGTCCCTGAATCCCTGCTCTGACCCATTCCTTTATATCAGGCCCCTGAATCCCTGCTCTGACCTATTCCTTTATATCGTCCCTGAATCCCTGCTCTGACCCGTTCCTTTATATCAGGCCCCTGAATCCCTGTTCTGACCCATTCCTTTATATCAAGTCCCTGAATCCCTGCTCTGACCCATTCCTTTATATCAAGTCCCTGAATCCCTACTCTGACCCATTCCTTTATATCAAGTCCCTGAATCCCTGCTCTGACCCACTCCTTTATATCAAGTCCCTGAATCCCTGCTCTGACCCATTCCTTTATATCCGGCCTTTGAATCCCTGCTCTGACCCATTCCTTTATTTCAAGTCCCTGAATCCCTGCTCTGACCCATTCCTTTATTTCAGGCCCCTGAATCCCTGCACTGACCCATTCCTTTATATCAAGTCCCTGAATCCCTGCTCTGACCCATTCCTTTATATCAGGCCCCTGAATCCCTGCTCTGACCCATTCCTTTATATCAAGTCCCTGAATCCCTGCTCTGACTCGTTCCTTCATATCAGGTCCCTGAATCCCTGCTCTGACCCATTCCTTTATATCAAGTTCCTTGAATCCCTGCTCTGACCCATTCCTTTATATCAGGTCCCTGAATCCCTGCTCTGACCCATTCCTTTATATCAGGTCCCTGAATCCCTGCTCTGACCCATTCCATTACATCAAGTCCCTGAATCCCTGCTCTGACCCATTCCTTCATATCAAGTCCCTGAATCCCTGCTCTGACCCATTCCTTTATATCAGGCCCCTGAATCCCTGCTCTGTCCCATTCCTTTATATCAAGTCTCTGAATCCCTGCTCTGACCCATTCCTTTATATCAGGTCCCTGAATCCCTGCTCTGAACCGCTCCTTTATATCAGGTCCCTGAATTCCTGCTCTGACCCGCTCCTTTATATCAAGTCCCTGAATCCCTGCTCTGACACATTCCTTTATATCAAGTCCCTGAATCCCTACTCTGACTCATTCCTGTATATCAAGTCCCTGAATCCCTGCTCTGACCCGCATCTAAATATCAGGTCCCTGAATCCCTGCTCTGACCCGCTCCTTTATATCAAGTCCCTGAATCCCTGCTCTGACCCATTCCTTTATATCAAGTCCCTGAATCCCTACTCTGACTCATTCCTTTATATCAAGTCCCTGAATCCCTGCTCTGACCCGCATCGAAATATCAGGTCCCTGAATCCCTGCTCTGACCCATTCCTTTATATCAAGTCCCTGAATCCCTACTCTGACACATTCCTTTATATCAAGTCCCTGAATCCCTGCTCTGACCCGCATCTAAATATCAGGTCCCTGAATCCCTGCTCTGACCCATTCCTTTATATCAAGTCCTTGAATCCCTACTCTGACCCATTCCTTTATATCAAGTCCCTGAATCCCTACTCTGACCCATTCCTTTATATCAAGTCCCTGAATCCCTACTCTGACTCATTCCTTTATATCAGGTCCCTGAATCCCTGCTCTGACCCATTCCTTTATATCAAGTCCCTGAATCCCTACTCTGACTCATTCCTTTATATCAAGTCCCTGAATCCCTGCTCTGACCCGCATCTAAATATCAGGTCCCTGAATCCCTGCTCTGACCCGCTCCTTTATATCAGGTCCCTGAATCCCTGCTCTGACCCATTCCTTTATATCAGGTCCCTGAATCCCTGCTCTGACCTATTCCTTTATATCAAGTCCCTGAATTCCTGCTCTGACCCATTCCTTTATATCAGGCCCCTGAATCCCTGCTCTGACCCATTCCTTTATATCAAGTCCCTGAATCCCTGCTCTGACCCATTCCTTTATATCAGGTCCCTGAATCCCTGCTCTGACCTATTCCTTTATATCAAGTCGCTGAATTCCTGCTCTGACCCATTCCTTTATATCAGGCCCCTGAATCCCTGCTCTGACCCATTCCTTTATATCGTCCCTGAATCCCTGCTCTGAACCATTCCTTTATATCAAGTCCCTGAATCCCTGCTCTGACCCATTCCTTTATATCAAGTCCCTGAATCCCTGCTCTGACCCATTCCTTTATATCAAGTCCCTGAATCCCTGCTCTGACCCATTCCTTTATATCAGGCCCCTGAATCCCTGCTCTGACCTATTCCTTTATATCGTCCCTGAATCCCTGCTCTGACCCGTTCCTTTATATCAGGCCCCTGAATCCCTGCTCTGACCCATTCCTTTATATCAAGTCCCTGAATCCCTGCTCTGACCCATTCCTTTATATCAAGTCCCTGAATCCGTACTCTGACCCATTCCTTTATATCAAGTCCCTGAATCCCTGCTCTGACCCACTCCTTTATATCAAGTCCCTGAATCCCTGCTCTGACCCATTCCTTTATATCCGGCCCCTGAATCCCTGCTCTGACCCATTCCTTTATATCCAAGTCCCTGAATCCCTACTCTGACCCGTTCCTTCATATCAGGTCCCTGAATCCCTGCTCTGACCCATTCCTTTATTTCAGGCCCCTGAATCCCTGCACTGACCCATTCCTTTATATCAAGTCTCTGAATCCTTGCTCTGACCCATTCCTTTATATCAGGTCGCTGAATCCCTGCTCTGACCCGCTCCTTTATATCAGGTCCCTGAATCCCTGCTCTGACCCGCTCCTTTATATCAAGTCCCTGAATCCCTGCTCTGACCCATTCCTTTATATCAAGTCCCTGAATCCCTACTCTGACCCATTCCTTTATATCAAGTCCCTGAATCCCTGCTCTGATCCATTCCTTTATATCCAGTCCCTGAATCCCTGCTCAGACCCATTCCTTTATATCAAGTCCCTGAATCCCTGCTCTGTACCATTCCTTTGTATCAGGCCCCTGAATCCCTGCTCTGACCCATTCCTTTATATCGTCCCTGAATCCCTGCTCTGAACCATTCCTTTATATCAAGTCCCTGAATCCCTGCTCTGACCCATTCCTTTATATCAAGTCCCTGAATCCCTGCTCTGACCCATTCCTTTATATCAAGTCCCTGAATCCCTGCTCTGACCCATTCCTTTATATCAGGCCCCTGAATCCCTGCTCTGACCTATTCCTTTATATCGTCCCTGAATCCCTGCTCTGACCCGTTCCTTTATATCAGGCCCCTGAATCCCTGCTCTGACCCATTCCTTTATATCAAGTCCCTGAATCCCTGCTCTGACCCATTCCTTTATATCAAGTCCCTGAATCCCTACTCTGACCCATTCCTTCATATCAAGTCCCTGAATCCCTGCTCTGACCCACTCCTTTGTATCAAGTCCCTGAATCCCGGCTCTGACCCATTCCTTTATATCCGGCCCCTGAATCCCTGCTCTGACCCATTCCTTTATATCAAGTCCCTGAATCCCTACTCTGACCCATTCCTTCATATCAAGTCCCTGAATCCCTGCTCTGACCCACTCCTTTGTATCAAGTCCCTGAATCCCTGCTCAGACCCATTCCTTTATATCCGGCCCCTGAATCCCTGCTCTGACCCATTCCTTTATATCAAGTCCCTGAATCCCTGCTCTGACCCATTCCTTTATATCAAGTCCCTGAATCCCTGCTCTGACCATTCCTTTATTTCAGGCCCCTGAATCCCTGCTCTGACCCATTCCTTTATATCAAGTCCCTGAATCCCTGCTCTGACCCATTCCTTTATATCAGGCCCCTGAATCCCTGCTCTGAACCATTCCTTTATATCAAGTCCCTGAATCCCTGCTCTGAACCATTCCTTTATATCAAGTCCCTGAATCCCTGCTCTGACCCATTCCTTTATATCAAGTCCCTGAATCCCTGCTCTGACCCATTCCTTTATATCAGGCCCGTGATTCCCTGCTCTGACCCATTCCTTGAAATCAAGTCCCTGAATCCCTGCTCTGACCCGTTCCTTCATATCAGGTCCCTGAATCCCTGCTCTGACCCATTCCTTTATATCAAGTCCCTGAATCCCTGCTCTGACCCGCTCCTTTATATCAGCTCCCTGAATCCCTGCTCTGACCTGCTCCTTTATATCAAGTCCCTGAATCCCTGCTCTGACCCGCTCCTTTATATCAAGTCCCTGAATCCCTGCTCTGACCCATTCCTTTATATCAAGTCCCTGAATCCCTGCTCTGACCCATTCCTTTATATCAGTTCCCTGAATCCCTGCTCTGACCTGCTCCTTTATATCAAGTCCCTGAATCCCTGCTCTGACCCATTCCTTTATATCAAGTCCCTGAATCCCTACTCTGACCCATTCCTTTATATCAGGTCCCTGAATCCCTACTCTGACGCATTCCTTTATATCAAGTCCCTGAATCCCTGCTCTGACCCGCTCCTAAATATCAGGTCCCTGAATCCCTGCTCTGACCCATTCCTTTATATCAGGTCCCTGAATCCCTGCTCTGACCCATTCCTTTATATCAAGTCCCTGAATCCCTGCTCTGACCCGCTCCTAAATATCAGGTCTCTGAATCCCTGCTCTGACCCATTCCTTTATATCAGGTCCCTGAATCCCTGCTCTGACCCATTCCTTTATATCAAGTCCCTGAATCCCTGCTCTGACCCATTCCTTTATATCAAGTCCCTGAATCCCTGCTCTGACCTTTTCCTTTATATCAAGTCCCTGAATCCCTGCTCTGACCCATACATTTATATCAGGCCCCTGAATCCCTGCTCTGACCCATTCCTTTATATCAGGCCCCTGAATCCCTGCTCTGACCCATTCCTTTATATCAGGCCCCTGAATCCCTGCTCTGACCCATTCCTTTACATCAAGTCCCTGAATCCCTGCTCTGACCCATTCCTTTATATCAGGCCCCTGAATCCCTGCTCTGACCCATTACTCTATATCAGCTCCCTGAATCCCTGCTCTGACCTGCTCCTTTATATCAGGTCCCAGAATCCCTGCTCTGACCTGCTCCTTTATATCAGGTCCCTGAATCCCTGCTCTGACCCATTCCTTTATATCAAGTCCCTGAATCCCTGCTCTGACCCATTCCTTTATATCAGGTCCCTGAATCCCTGCTCTGACCCATTCCTTTATGTCAAGTCCCTGAATCCCTGCTCTGACCTATTCCTTTATATCAAGTCCCTGAATCCCTGCTCTGACCCGCTCCTTGAAATCAAGTCCCTGAATCCCTGCTCTGACCCATTCCTTTATATCAAGTCCCTGAATCCCTGCTCTGACCCGCTCCTTGAAATCAAGTCCCTGAATCCCTGCTCTGACCCATTCCTTTATATCAAGTCCCTGAATCCCTGCTCTGACCCATTCCTTTATATCAAGTCCCTGAATCCCTGCTCTGACCCATTCCTTTATATCAGCTCCCTGAATCCCTGCTCTGACCTGCTCCTTTATATCAGGCCCTGAATCCCTGCTCTGACCCATTCGTTCACATCAAGTCTCTGAATCCCTGCTCTGACCCATTCCTTTATATCAGGTCCCTGAATCCCTGCTCTGACCCGCTCCTTTATATCAGGTCCCTGAATCCCGGCTCTGACCCACTCCTTTATATCAAGTCCCTGAATCCCAGCTCTGACCCATTCCTTTATATCAAGTCCCTGAATCCCTACTCTGACCCATTCCTTTATATCAAGTCCGTGAATCCCTGCTCTGACCCGCTCCTAAATATCAGGTCCCTGAATCCCTGCTCTGACCCGCTCCTTCATATCAGGTCCCTGAATCCCTGCTCTGACCCATTCCTTTATATCAAGTCCCTGAATCCCTGCTCTGACCCATTCCTTTGTATCAGGCCCCTGAATCCCTGCTCTGACCCATTCCTTTATATCAAGTCCCTGAATCCCTGCTCTGACCCATTCCTTTATATCAGCTCCCTGAATCCCTGCTCTGACCCATTCCTTTATATCAGGTCCCTGAATCCCTGCTCTGACCCATTCCTTTATATCAGGCCCCTGAATCCCTGCTCTGACCTATTCCTTTATATCGTCCCTGAAGCCCTGCTCTGACCCGTTCCTTTATATCAGGCCCCTGAATCCCTGCTCTGACCCATTCCTTTATATCAAGTCCCTGAATCCCTGCTCTGACCCATTCCTTTATATCAAGTCCCTGAATCCCTACTCTGACCCATTCCTTCATATCAAGTCCCTGAATCCCTGCTCTGACCCACTCCTTTGTATCAAGTCCCTGAATCCCTGCTCTGACCCATTCCTTTATATCCGGCCCCTGAATCCCTGCTCTGACCCATTCCTTTATATCAAGTCCCTGAATCCCTACTCTGACCCATTCCTTCATATCAAGTCCCTGAATCCCTGCTCTGACCCACTCCTTTGTATCAAGTCCCTGAATCCCTGCTCAGACCCATTCCTTTATATCCGGCCCCTGAATCCCTGCTCTGACCCATTCCTTTATATCAAGTCCCTGAATCCCTGCTCTGACCCATTCCTTTATATCAAGTCCCTGAATCCCTGCTCTGACCATTCCTTTATTTCAGGCCCCTGAATCCCTGCTCTGACCCATTCCTTTATATCAAGTCCCTGAATCCCTGCTCTGACCCATTCCTTTATATCAGGCCCCTGAATCCCTGCTCTGAACCATTCCTTTATATCAAGTCCCTGAATCCCTGCTCTGAACCATTCCTTTATATCAAGTCCCTGAATCCCTGCTCTGACCCATTCCTTTATATCAAGTCCCTGAATCCCTGCTCTGACCCATTCCTTTATATCAGGCCCGTGATTCCCTGCTCTGACCCATTCCTTGAAATCAAGTCCCTGAATCCCTGCTCTGACCCGTTCCTTCATATCAGGTCCCTGAATCCCTGCTCTGACCCATTCCTTTATATCAAGTCCCTGAATCCCTGCTCTGACCCGCTCCTTTATATCAGCTCCCTGAATCCCTGCTCTGACCTGCTCCTTTATATCAAGTCCCTGAATCCCTGCTCTGACCCGCTCCTTTATATCAAGTCCCTGAATCCCTGCTCTGACCCATTCCTTTATATCAAGTCCCTGAATCCCTGCTCTGACCCATTCCTTTATATCAGTTCCCTGAATCCCTGCTCTGACCTGCTCCTTTATATCAAGTCCCTGAATCCCTGCTCTGACCCATTCCTTTATATCAAGTCCCTGAATCCCTACTCTGACCCATTCCTTTATATCAGGTCCCTGAATCCCTACTCTGACGCATTCCTTTATATCAAGTCCCTGAATCCCTGCTCTGACCCGCTCCTAAATATCAGGTCCCTGAATCCCTGCTCTGACCCATTCCTTTATATCAGGTCCCTGAATCCCTGCTCTGACCCATTCCTTTATATCAAGTCCCTGAATCCCTGCTCTGACCCGCTCCTAAATATCAGGTCTCTGAATCCCTGCTCTGACCCATTCCTTTATATCAGGTCCCTGAATCCCTGCTCTGACCCATTCCTTTATATCAAGTCCCTGAATCCCTGCTCTGACCCATTCCTTTATATCAAGTCCCTGAATCCCTGCTCTGACCTTTTCCTTTATATCAAGTCCCTGAATCCCTGCTCTGACCCATACATTTATATCAGGCCCCTGAATCCCTGCTCTGACCCATTCCTTTATATCAGGCCCCTGAATCCCTGCTCTGACCCATTCCTTTATATCAGGCCCCTGAATCCCTGCTCTGACCCATTCCTTTACATCAAGTCCCTGAATCCCTGCTCTGACCCATTCCTTTATATCAGGCCCCTGAATCCCTGCTCTGACCCATTACTCTATATCAGCTCCCTGAATCCCTGCTCTGACCTGCTCCTTTATATCAGGTCCCAGAATCCCTGCTCTGACCTGCTCCTTTATATCAGGTCCCTGAATCCCTGCTCTGACCCATTCCTTTATATCAAGTCCCTGAATCCCTGCTCTGACCCATTCCTTTATATCAGGTCCCTGAATCCCTGCTCTGACCCATTCCTTTATGTCAAGTCCCTGAATCCCTGCTCTGACCTATTCCTTTATATCAAGTCCCTGAATCCCTGCTCTGACCCGCTCCTTGAAATCAAGTCCCTGAATCCCTGCTCTGACCCATTCCTTTATATCAAGTCCCTGAATCCCTGCTCTGACCCGCTCCTTGAAATCAAGTCCCTGAATCCCTGCTCTGACCCATTCCTTTATATCAAGTCCCTGAATCCCTGCTCTGACCCGCTCCTTGAAATCAAGTCCCTGAATCCCTGCTCTGACCCATTCCTTTATATCAAGTCCCTGAATCCCTGCTCTGACCCATTCCTTTATATCAGCTCCCTGAATCCCTGCTCTGACCTGCTCCTTTATATCAGGCCCCTGAATCCCTGCTCTGACCCATTCGTTCACATCAAGTCTCTGAATCCCTGCTCTGACCCATTCCTTTATATCAGGTCCCTGAATCCCTGCTCTGACCCGCTCCTTTATATCAGGTCCCTGAATCCCGGCTCTGACCCGCTCCTTTATATCAAGTCCCTGAATCCCAGCTCTGACCCATTCCTTTATATCAAGTCCCTGAATCCCTACTCTGACCCATTCCTTTATATCAAGTCCGTGAATCCCTGCTCTGACCCGCTCCTAAATATCAGGTCCCTGAATCCCTGCTCTGACCCGCTCCTTCATATCAGGTCCCTGAATCCCTGCTCTGACCCATTCCTTTATATCAAGTCCCTGAATCCCTGCTCTGACCCATTCCTTTGTATCAGGCCCCTGAATCCCTGCTCTGACCCATTCCTTTATATCAAGTCCCTGAATCCCTGCTCTGACCCATTCCTTTATATCAGCTCCCTGAATCCCTGCTCTGACCCATTCCTTTATATCAGGTCCCTGAATCCCTGCTCTGACCCATTCCTTTATATCAAGTCCTTGAATCCCTGCTCTGACCCATTCCTTTATATCAGGTCCCTGAATCCCTGCTCTGACACATTCCTTTATATCAAGTCCCTGAATCCCTACTCTGACCCATTCCTTTATATCAAGTCCCTGAATCCCTGCTCTGTCCCATTCCTTTATATCAAGTCCCTGAATACCTGCTCTGAAACATTCCTTTATATCAGGCCCCTGAATCCATGCTCTGACCCATTCCTTTATATCAAGTCCCTGAATCCCTGCTCTGACCTGCTCCTTTATATCAGGCCCCTGAATCCCTGCTCTGACCCATTCATTTATATCAAGTCCCTGAATCCCTGCTCTGACCCATTCCTTTATATCAAGTCCCTGAATCCCTGCTCTGACCCGTTCCTTCATATCAGGTCCCTGAATCCCTGCTCTGAACCATTCCTTTATATCAGGCCCCTGAATCCCTGCTCTGACCCATTCCTTTATATCGTCCCTGAATCCCTGCTCTGAACCATTCCTTTATATCAAGTCCCTGAATCCCTACTCTGACCCATTCCTTTATATCAAGTCCCTGAATCCCTGCTCTGTCCCATTCCTTTATATCAAGTCCCTGAATACCTGCTCTGACACATTCCTTTATATCAGGCCCCTGAATCCCTGCTCTGACCCATTCCTTTATATCAAGTCCTTGAATCCCTGCTCTGACCCATTCCTTTATATCAGGTCCCTGAATCCCTGCTCTGACCCATTCCTTTATATCGTCCCTGAATCCCTGCTCTGACCCGTTCCTTTATATCAAGTCCTTGAATCCCTGCTCTGACCCATTCCTTTATATCAGGTCCCTGAATCCCTGCTCTGACCCATTCCTTTATATCAAGTCCTTGAATCCCTGCTCTGACCCATTCCTTTATATCAGGTCCCTGAATCCCTGCTCTGACCCATTCCTTTATATCAAGTCCCTGAATCCCTGCTCTGACCCATTCCTTTATATCAAGTCCCTGAATCCCTGCTCTGACCCATTCCTTTATATCAAGTCCCTGAATCCCTGCTCTGACCCATTCCTTTATATCAGGTCCCTGAATCCCTGCTCTGACCCATTCCTTTATATCAAGTCTCTGAATCCCTGCTCCGACCCATTCCTTTACATCAAGTCCCTGAATCCCTGCTCTGACCCATTCCTTTATATCAAGTCTCTGAATCCCTGCTCTGACCCATTCCTTTATATCAAGTCTCTGAATCCCTACTCTGACCCATTCCTTTATATCAAGTCCCTGAATCCCTGCTCTGTCCCATTCCTTTATATCAAGTCCCTGAATACCTGCTCTGACACATTCCTTTATATCAGGCCCCTGAATCACTGCTCTGACCCATTCCTTTATATCAAGTCCCTGAATCCCTGCTCTGACCCGTTCCTTCATATCAGGTCCCTGAATCCCTGCTCTGAACCATTCCTTTATATCAGGCCCCTGAATCCCTGCTCTGACCCATTCCTTTATATCGTCCCTGAATCCCTGCTCTGAACCATTCCTTTATATCAAGTCCCTGAATCCCTGCTCTGACCCATTCCTTTATATCAAGTCCCTGAATCCCTGCTCTGACCCATTCCTTTATATCAAGTCCCTGAATCCCTGCTCTGACCCATTCCTTTATATCAGGCCCCTGAATCCCTGCTCTGACCTATTCCTTTACATCGTCCCTGAATCCCTGCTCTGACCCGTTCCTTTATATCAGGCCCCTGAATCCCTGCTCTGACCCATTCCTTTATATCAAGTCCCTGAATCCCTGCTCTGACCCATTACTTTATATCAAGTCCCTGAATCCCTGCTCTGACCCACTCCTTTATATCAAGTCCCTGAATCCCTGCTCTGACCCATTCCTTTATATCCGGCCCCTGAATCCCTGCTCTGACCCATTCCTTTATATCAAGTCCCTGAATCCCTACTCTGACCCGTTCCTTCATATCAGGTCCCTGAATCCCTGCTCTGACCCATTCCTTTATATCAAGTCCCTGAATCCCTGCTCTGACCATTCCTTTATTTCAGGCACCTGAATCCCTGCTCTGACCCATTCCTTTATATCAAGTCCCTGAATCCCTGCTCTGATCCATTCCTTTTTATCAAGTCCCTGAATCCCTGCTCTGACCCATTCCTTTATATCAAGTCCCTGAATCCCTGCTCTGACCCATTCCTTTATATCAGGCCCCTGAATCCCTGCTCTGACCCATTCCTTTATATCAGGCCCCTGAATCCCTGCTCTGAACCATTCCTTTATATCAAGTCCCTGAATCCCTGCTCTGACCCATTCTTTTATATCAAGTCCCTGAATCCCTACTCTGACCCATTCCTTTATATCAAGTCCCTGAATCCCTGCTCTGACCCATTCCTTTATATCTAGTCCCTGAATCCCTGCTCTGACCCATTCCTTTATATCAGGCCCCTGATTCCCTGCTCTGACCCATTCCTTGAAATCAAGTCCCTGAATCCCTGCTCTGACCCATTCCTTTATATCAAGTCCCTGAATCCCTGCTCTGACCCGCTCCTTTATATCAGCTCCCTGAATCCCTGCTCTGACCTGCTCCTTTATATCAAGTCCCTGAATCCCTGCTCTGACCAGCTCCTTTATATCAAGTCCCTGAATCCCTGCTCTGACCCATTCCTTTATATCAAGTCCCTGAATCCCTGCTCTGACCCATTCCTTTATATCAGGTCCCTGAATCCCTGCTCTGACCTGCTCCTTTATATCAAGTCCCTGAATCCCTGCTCTGACCAATTCCTTTATATCAAGTCCCTGAATCCGTACTCTGACCCATTCCTTTATATCAAGTCCCTGAATCCCTGCTCTGACCCATTCCTTTATATCAAGTCCCTGAATCCCTGCTCTGACCCATTCCTTTATATCAGGTCCCTGAATCCCTGCTCTGACCTGCTCCTTTATATCAAGTCCCTGAATCCCTGCTCTGACCAATTCCTTTATATCAAGTCCCTGAATCCCTACTCTGACGCATTCCTTTATATCAAGTCCCTGAATCCCTGCTCTGACCCGCTCCTAAATATCAGGTCCCTGAATCCCTGCTCTGACCCATTCCTTTATATCAGGTCCCTGAATCCCTGCTCTGACCCATTCCTTTATATCAAGTCCCTGAATCCCTGTTCTGACCCGCTCCTAAATATCAGGTCCCTGAATCCCTGCTCTGACCCATTCCTTTATATCAAGTCCCTGAATCCCTGCTCTGACCCATTCCTTTATATCAAGTCCCTGAATCCCTGCTCTGACCCATTCCTTTATATCAGGTCCCTGAATCCCTGCTCTGACCCATTCCTTTATATCAAGTCCCTGAATCCCTGCTCTGACCCGCTCCTTTATATCAGGTCCCTGAATCCCTGCTCTGACCCATTCCTTTATATCAAGTCCCTGAATCCCTGCTCTGACCCATTCCTTGAAATCAAGTCCCTGAATCCCTGCTCTGACCCATTCCTTTATATCAAGTCCCTGAATCCCTGCTCTGACCCATTCCTTTATATCAGCTCCCTGAATCCCTGCTCTGACCCATTCGTTCACATCAAGTCTCTGAATCCCTGCTCTGACCCATTCCTTTATATCAGGTCCCTGAATCCCTGCTCTGACCCGCTCCTTTATATCAGGTCCCTGAATCCCGGCTCTGACCCGCTCCTTTATATCAAGTCCCTGAATCCCAGCTCTGACCCATTCCTTTATATCAAGTCCCTGAATCCCTACTCTGACCCATTCCTTTATATCAAGTCCGTGAATCCCTGCTCTGACCCGCTCCTAAATATCAGGTCCCTGAATCCCTGCTCTGACCCGCTCCTTCATATCAGGTCCCTGAATCCCTGCTCTGACCCATTCCTTTATATCAAGTCCCTGAATCCCTGCTCTGACCCATTCCTTTGTATCAGGCCCCTGAATCCCTGCTCTGACCCATTCCTTTATATCAACTCCCTGAATCCCTGCTCTGACCCATTCCTTTATATCAGCTCCCTGAATCCCTGCTCTGACCCATTCCTTTATATCAGGTCCCTGAATCCCTGCTCTGACCCATTCCTTTATATCAAGTCCTTGAATCCCTGCTCTGACCCATTCCTTTATATCAGGTCCCTGAATCCCTGCTCTGACCCATTCCTTTATATCAAGTCCCTGAATCCCTGCTCTGACCTATTCCTTTATATCAAGTCCCTGAATCCCTGCTCTGACCCATTCCTTTATATCAGGCCCCTGTATCCCTGCTCTGACCCATTCCTTTATATCAAGTCCCTGAATCCCTGCTCTGACCCGTTCCTTTATATCAGGCCCCTGAATCCCTGCTCTGACACATTCCTTTATATCAAGTCCCTGAATCCCTACTCTGACCCATTCCTTGATATCAAGTCCCTGAATCCCTGCTCTGTCCCATTCCTTTATATCAAGTCCCTGAATACCTGCTCTGACACATTCCTTTATATCAGGCCCCTGAATCCATGCTCTGACCCATTCCTTTATATCAAGTCCCTGAATCCCTGCTCTGACCTGCTCCTTTATATCAGGCCCCTGAATCCCTGCTCTGACCCATTCATTTATATCAAGTCCCTGAATCCCTGCTCTGACCCATTCCTTTATATCAAGTCCCTGAATCCCTACTCTGACCCATTCCTTTATATCAAGTCCCTGAATCCCTGCTCTGACCCATTCCTTTATATCAAGTCCCTGAATACCTGCTCTGACACATTCCTTTATATCAGGCCCCTGAATCCCTGCTCTGACCCATTCCTTTATATCAAGTCCCTGAATCCCTGCTCTGACCCGTTCCTTTATATCAAGTCCTTGAATCCCTGCTCTGACCCATTCCTTTATATCAGGTCCCTGAATCCCTGCTCTGACCCATTCCTTTATATCAAGTCCTTGAATCCCTGCTCTGACCCATTCCTTTATATCAGGTCCCTGAATCCCTGCTCTGACCCATTCCTTTATATCAAGTCCCTGAATCCCTGCTCTGACCCATTCCTTTATATCAAGTCCCTGAATCCCTGCTCTGACCCATTCCTTTATATCAAGTCCCTGAATCCCTGCTCTGACCCATTCCTTTATATCAGGTCCCTGAATCCCTGCTCTGACCCATTCCTTTATATCAAGTCTCTGAATCCCTGCTCTGACCCATTCCTTTATATCAAGTCTCTGAATCCCTACTCTGACCCATTCCTTTATATCAAGTCCCTGAATCCCTGCTCTGTCCCATTCCTTTATATCAAGTCCCTGAATACCTGCTCTGACACATTCCTTTATATCAGGCCCCTGAATCCCTGCTCTGACCCATTCCTTTATATCAAGTCCCTGAATCCCTGCTCTGACCCGTTCCTTCATATCAGGTCCCTGAATCCCTGCTCTGACCCATTCCTTTATATCAAGTCCCTGAATCCCTGCTCTGACCCATTCCTTTATATCAAGTCCTTGAATCCCTGCTCTGACCCATTCCTTTATATCAGGTCCCTGAATCCCTGCTCTGACCCATTCCTTTATATCAAGTCCCTGAATCCCTGCTCTGACCCATTCCTATATATCAAGTCCCTGAATCCCTGCTCTGACCCATTCCTTTATATCAAGTCCCTGAATCCCTGCTCTGACCCATTCCTTTATATCAGGCCCCTGAATCCCTGCTCTGACCCATTCCTTTATATCAAGTCTCTGAATCCCTGCTCTGACCCATTCCTTTATATCAGGTCCCTGAATCCCTGCTCTGACCCGCTCCTTTATATCAAGTCCCTGAATCCCTGCTCTGACCCATTCCTTTATATCAAGTCCCTGAATCCCTACTCTGACCCATTCCTTTATATCAAGTCCCTGAATCCCTGCTCTGACCCGCTCCTAAATATCAGGTCCCTGAATACCTGCTCTGACCCGCTCCTTCATATCAGGTCCCTGAATCCCTGCTCTGACCCATTCCTTTATATCAAGTCCTTGAATCCCTGCTCTGACCCATTCCTTTATATCAGGTCACTGAATCCCTGCTCTGACCTATTCCTTTATATCAAGTCTCTGAATCCCTGCTCTGACCCATTCCTTTATATCAAGTCCCTGAATCCCTGCTCTGACCCATTCCTTTATATCAAGTCCCTGAATCCCTGCTCTGAACCATCCCTTTATATCAGGCCCCTGAATCCCTGCTCTGACCCATTCCTTTATATCGTCCCTGAATCCCTGCTCTGACCTATTCCTTTATATCAAGTCGCTGAATCCCTGCTCTGACCCATTCCTTTATATCAAGTCCCTGAATCCCTGCTCTGACCCATTCCTTTATATCAAGTCCCTGAATCCCTGATCTGAACCATCCCTTTATATCAGGCCCCTGAATCCCTGCTCTGACCCATTCCTTTATATCGTCCCTGAATCCCTGCTCTGAACCATTCCTTTATATCAAGTCCCTGAATCCCTGCTCTGACCCATTCCTTTATATCAAGTCCCTGAATCCCTGCTCTGACACATTCCTTTATATCAAGTCCCTGAATCCCTGCTCTGACCCATTCCTTTATATCAGGCCCCTGAATCCCTGCTCTGACCTATTCCTTTATATCGTCCCTGAATCCCTGCTCTGACCCATTCCTTTATATCAGGCCTCTGAATCCCTGCTCTGACCCATTCCTTTATTTCAGGCCCCTGAATCCCTGCTCTGACCCATTCCTTTATATCAAGTCCCTGAATCCCTGCTCTGACCCATTCCTTTATATCCGGCCCCTGAATCCCTGCTCTGACCCGTTCCTTCATATCAGGTCCCTGAATCCCTGCTCTGACCCATTCCATTATATCAAGTCCCTGAATCTCTGCTCTGACCCATTCCTTTATTTCAGGCCCCTGATTCCCTGCACTGACCCATTCCTTTATATCAAGTCTCTGAAACCCTGCTCTGACCCATTCCTTTATATCAGGTCCCTGAATCCCTGCTCTGACCCGCTCCTTTATATCAAGTCCCTGAATCCCTGCTCTGTCCCATTCCTTTATATCAAGTCCCTGAATACCTGCTCTGACCCATTCCTTTATATCAAGTCTCTGAATCCCTGCTATGACCCATTCCTTGAAATCAAGTCCCTGAATCCCTGCTCTGACCCGTTCCTTCATATCAGGTCCCTGAATCCCTGCTCTGACCCGCTCCTTTATATCAAGTCCCTGAATCCCTGCTCAGACCCGTTCCTTTATATCAGGCCCCTGAATCCCTGCTCTGACCCATTCCTTTATATCAAGTCCCTGAATCCCTGCTCTGACCCATTCCTTTATTTCAGGCCCCTGAATCCCTGCACTGACCCATTCCTTTATATCAAGTCTCTGAATCCTTGCTCTGACCCATTCCTTTATATCAGGTCCCTGAATCCCTGCTCTGACCCGCTCCTTTATATCAGGTCCCTGAATCCCTGCTCTGACCCGCTCCTTTATATCAAGTCCCTGAATCCCTGCTCTGACCCATTCCTTTATATCAAGTCCCTGAATCCCTGCTCTGACCCATTCCTTTATATCAAGTCCCTGAATCCCTGCTCTGACCCGCTCCTAAATATCAGGTCCCTGAATCCCTGCTCTGACCCATTCCTTTATATCAAGTCTCTGAATCCCTGCTCTGACCCTTTCCTTTATATCAAGTCCATGAATCCCTGCTCTGACCCATTCCTTTATATCAAGTCCCTGAATCCCTGCTCTGACCCATTCCTTTATATCAAGTCCCTGAATCCCTGCTCTGACCCGCTCCTAAATATCAGGTCCCTGAATCCCTGCTCTGACCCATTCCTTTATATCAAGTCTCTGAATCCCTGCTCTGACCCATTCCTTTATATCAAGTCCCTGAATCCCTGCTCTGACCCATTCCTTTATATCAAGTCCCTGAATCCCTGCTCCGACCCATTCCTTTATATCAAGTCCCTGAATCCCTGCTCTGACCTGCTCCTTTATATCAGGTCCCAGAATCCCTGCTCTGAACTGCTCCTTTATATCAGGTCCCTGAATCCCTGCTCTGACCCATTCCTTTATATCAAGTCCCTGAATCCCTGCTCTGACCTGCTCCTTTATATCAGGTCCCAGAATCCCTGCTCTGAACTGCTCCTTTATATCAGGTCCCAGAATCCCTGCTCTGAACTGCTCCTTTATATCAGGTCCCTGAATCCCTGCTCTGACCCATTCCTTTATATCAAGTCCCTGAATCCCTGCTCTGACCCATTCCTTTATATCAAGTCCCTGAATCCCTGCTCTGACCCGCTCCTTGAAGTCAAGTCCCTGAATCCCTGCTCTGACCCATTCCTTTATATCAAGTCCCTGAATCCCTGCTCTGACCCATTCCTTTATATCAGCTCCCTGAATCCCTGCTCTGACCTGCTCCTTCATATCAGGCCCCTGAATCCCTGCTCTGACCCATTCCTTTATATCAAGTCTCTGAATCCCTGCTCTGACCCATTCCTTTATATCAGGTCCCTGAATCCCTGCTCTGACCCGCTCCTTTATATCAGGTCCCAGAATCCCTGCTCTGAACTGCTCCTTTATATCAGGTCCCAGAATCCCTGCTCTGAACTGCTCCTTTATATCAGGTCCCTGAATCCCTGCTCTGACCCATTCCTTTATATCAAGTCCCTGAATCCCTGCTCTGACCCATTCCTTTATATCAGCTCCCTGAATCCCTGCTCTGACCCATTCCTTTATATCAAGTCTCTGAATCCCTGCTCTGACCCATTCCTATATATCAGGTCCCTGAATCCCTGCTCTGACCCGCTCCTTTATATCAGGTCCCTGAATCCCTGCTCTGACCCATTCCTTTATATCAAGTCCCTGAATCCCTGCTCTGACCCGCTCCTAAATATCAGGTCCCTGAATCCCTGCTCTGACCCATTCCTTTATATCAAGTCCCTGAATCCCTGCTCTGACCCGCTCCTTTATATCAAGTCCCTGAATCCCTGCTCTGACCCATTCCTTTATATCAAGTCCCTGAATCCCTGCTCTGACCCATTCCTTTATATCAAGTCCCTGAATCCCTGCTCTGACCCGCTCCTAAATATCAGGTCCCTGAATCCCTGTCTGACCCATTCCTTTATATCAAGTCTCTGAATCCCTGCTCTGACCCTTTCCTTTATATCAAGTCCCTGAATCCCTGCTCTGACCCATTCCTTTATATCAAGTCCCTGAATCCCTGCTCTGACCCATTCCTTTATATCAAGTCCCTGAATCCCTGCTCTGACCCGCTCCTAAATATCAGGTCCCTGAATCCCTGCTCTGACCCATTCCTTTATATCAAGTCTCTGAATCCCTGCTCTGACCCATTCCTTTATATCAAGTCCCTGAATCCCTGCTCTGACCCATTCCTTTATATCAAGTCCCTGAATCCCTGCTCCGACCCATTCCTTTATATCAAGTCCCTGAATCCCTGCTCTGACCTGCTCCTTTATATCAGGTCCCAGAATCCCTGCTCTGAACTGCTCCTTTATATCAGGTCCCTGAATCCCTGCTCTGACCCATTCCTTTATATCAAGTCCCTGAATCCCTGCTCTGACCTGCTCCTTTATATCAGGTCCCAGAATCCCTGCTCTGAACTGCTCTTTTATATCAGGTCCCAGAATCCCTGCTCTGAACTGCTCCTTTATATCAGGTCCCTGAATCCCTGCTCTGACCCATTCCTTTATATCAAGTCCCTGAATCCCTGCTCTGACCCATTCCTTTATATCAAGTCCCTGAATCCCTGCTCTGACCCGCTCCTTGAAGTCAAGTCCCTGAATCCCTGCTCTGACCCATTCCTTTATATCAAGTCCCTGAATCCCTGCTCTGACCCATTCCTTTATATCAGCTCCCTGAATCCCTGCTCTGACCTGCTCCTTCATATCAGGCCCCTGAATCCCTGCTCTGACCCATTCCTTTATATCAAGTCTCTGAATCCCTGCTCTGACCCATTCCTTTATATCAGGTCCCTGAATCCCTGCTCTGACCCCCTCCTTTATATCAGGTCCCAGAATCCCTGCTCTGAACTGCTCCTTTATATCAGGTCCCAGAATCCCTGCTCTGAACTGCTCCTTTATATCAGGTCCCTGAATCCCTGCTCTGACCCATTCCTTTATATCAAGTCCCTGAATCCCTGCTCTGACCCATTCCTTTATATCAGCTCCCTGAATCCCTGCTCTGACCTGCTCCTTCATATCAGACCCCTGAATCCCTGCTCTGACCCATTCCTTTATATCAAGTCTCTGAATCCCTGCTCTGACCCATTCCTATATATCAGGTCCCTGAATCCCTGCTCTGACCCGCTCCTTTATATCAGGTCCCTGAATCCCTGCTCTGACCCATTCCTTTATATCAAGTCCCTGAATCCCTGCTCTGACCCGCTCCTAAATATCAGGTCCCTGAATCCCTGCTCTGACCCATTCCTTTATATCAAGTCCTTGAATCCCTGCTCTGACCCATTCCTTTATATCAGGTCCCTGAATCCCTGCTCTGATCCATTCCTTTATATCAAGTCCCTGAATTCCTGCTCTGACCCATTCCTTTATATCAAGTCCCTGAATCCCTGCTCTGACCCATTCCTTTATATCAGGCCCCTGAATCCCTGCTCTGACCCATTCCTTTATATCGTCCCTGAATCCCTGCTCTGACCCATTCCTTTATATCAAGTCCCTGAATCCCTGCTCTGACCCATTCCTTTATTTCAGGCCCCTGAATCCCTGCTCTGACCCATTCCTTTATATCAAGTCCCTGAATCCCTGCTCTGACCCATTCCTTTATATCAAGTCCCTGAATCCCTGCTCTGACCCATTCCTTTATATCAAGTCCCTGAATCCCTGCTCTGACCCATTCCTTTATATCAAGTCCCTGAATCCCTGCTCTGACCCGCTCCTTTATATCAGGTCCCTGAATCCCTGCTCTGACCCGCTCCTTTATATCAAGTCCCTGAATCCCTGCTCTGACCCATTCCTTTATATCAAGTCCCTGAATCCCTGCTCTGACCCATTCCTTTATATCAAGTCCCTGAATCCCTGCTCTGACCCGCTCCTAAATATCAGGTCCCTGAATCCCTGCTCTGACCCGCTCCTTCATATCAGGTCCCTGAATCCCTGCTCTGACCCATTCCTTTATATCAAGTCCTTGAATCCCTGCTCTGACCCATTCCTTTATATCAGGTCCCTGAATCCCTGCTCTGACCCATTCCTTTATATCAAGTCCTTGAATCCCTGCTCTGATCCATTCCTTTATATCAAGTCCCTCAATCCCTGCTCTGACCCATTCCTTTATATCAAGTCCCTGAATCCCTGCTCTGACCCATTCCTTTATATCAGGCCCCTGAATCCCTGCTCTGACCCATTCCTTTATATCGTCCCTGAATCCCTGATCTGACCCGTTCCTTTATATCAGGCCCCTGAATCCCTGCTCTGACCCATTCCTTTATATCAAGTCCCTGAATCCCTGCTCTGACCCATTCCTTTATATCAAGTCCCTGAATCCCAGCTCTGACCCATTCTTTTATATCAAGTCCCTGAATCCCTACTCTGACCCATTCCTTTATATCAAGTCCCTGAATCCCTGCTCTGACCCATTCTTTTATATCAGGCCCCTGAATCCCTACTCTGACCCATTCCTTTATATCAAGTCCCTGAATCCCTGCTCTGACCCATTCTTTTATATCAAGTCCCTGAATCCCTACTCTGACCCATTCCTTTATATCAAGTCCCTGAATCCCTGCTCTGACCCATTCCTTTATATCAGGCCCCTGATTCCCTGCTCTGACCCATTCCTTTATATCAAGTCCCTGAATCCCTGCTCTGACCCGTTCCTTCATATCAGGTCCCTGAATCCCTGCTCTGACCCATTCCTTTATATCATGTCCTTGAATCCCTGCTCTGACCCATTCCTTTATATCAGGTCCCTGAATCCCTGCTCTGACCCGCTCCTTTATATCAAGTCCATGAATCCCTGCTCTGACCCATTCCTTTATATCAAGTCCCTGAATCCCTGCTGTGACCCATTCCTTTATATCAGGCCCCTGAATCCCTGCTCTGACCCTCTCCTTTATATCAGGCCCCTGAATCCCTGCTCTGACCTGCTCCTTTATATCAGGTCCCTGAATCCTTGCTCTGACCTGCTCCATTATATCAAGTCCCTGAATCCCTACTCTGACGCATTCCTTTATATCAAGTCCCTGAATCCCTGCTCTGACCCGCTCCTAAATATCAGGTCCCTGAATCCCTGCTCTGACCCGCTCCTTTATATCAGGTCCCTGAATCCCTAGTCTGACCCGCTCCTTTATATCAAGTCCCTGAATCCCTACTCTGACGCATTCCTTTATGTCAAGTCCCTGAATCCCTGCTCTGACCCGCTCCTAAATATCTGGTCCCTGAATCCCTGCTCTGACCCGCTCCTTTATATCAAGTCCCTGTATCCCTGCTCTGACCCATTCCTTTATATCAGGTCCCTGAATCCCTGCTCTGACCCATTCCTTTATATCAAGTCCCTGAATCCCTGCTCTGACGCATTCCTTTATATCAAGTCCCTGAATCCCTGCTCTGACACATTCCTTTATATCAAGTCCCTGAATCCCTGCTCTGACCCATTCCTTTATATCAAGTCCCTGAATCCCTGCTCTGACGCATTCCTTTATATCAAGTCCCTGAATCCCTGCTCTGACCCATTCCTTTATATCAAGTCCCTGAATCCCTGCTCTGACCCATTCCTTTATATCAGGTCCCTGAATCCCTGCTCTGACCCATTCCTTTATATCAAGTCCCTGAATCCCTGCTCTGACGCATTCCTTTATATCAAGTCCCTGAATCCCTGCTCTGACCTGCTCCTTTATATCAAGTCCCTGAATCCCTGCTCTGACCCATTCCTTTATATCAAGTCCCTGAATCCCTGCTCTGACCCATTCCTTTATATCAGGCCCCTGAATCCCTGCTCTGACCCATTCCTTTATATCAAGTCCCTGAATCCCTGCTCTGACCCATTCCTTTATATCAAGTCCCTGAATCCCTGCTCTGACGCATTCCTTTCTATCAAGTCTCTGAATCCCTGCTCTGACCCATTCCTTTATATCAAGTCCCTGAATCCGTGCTCTGACCCGCTCCTTTATATCAGGTCCCGGAATCCCTGCTCTGAACTGCTCCTTTATATCAGCTCCCTGAATCCCTGCTCTGACCTGCTCCTTTATATCAGGCCCCGGAATCCCTGCTCTGAACTGCTCCTTTATATCAGGTCCCTGAATCCCTGCTCTGACCCATTCCTTTATATCAAGTCCCTGAATCCCTGCTCTGACCCATTCCTTTATATCAGGTCCCTGAATCCCTGCTCTGACCCGCTCATTTATATGAGGTCCCTGAATCCCTGCTCTGACCCTTTCCTTGATATCAAGTCCCTGAATCCGTGCTCTGACCCGCTCCTTGAAGTCAAGTCCCTGAATCCCTGCTCTGACGCATCCCTTTATATCAAGTCCCTGAATCCCTGCTCTGACCCATTCCTTTATATCAGCTCCCTGAATCCCTGCTCTGACCTGCTCCTTTATATCAGGCCCCTGAATCCCTGCTCTGACCCATTCCTTCACATCAAGTCTCTGAATCCCTACTCTGACCCATTCCTTTATATCAGGTCCCTGAATCCCTACTCTGACCCATTCCTTTATATCAAGTCCCTGAATCCCTGCTCTGACCCATTCCTTTATATCAAGTCCCTGAATCCCTGCTCTGACCCATTCCTTTGTATCAGGTCCCTGAATCCCTGCTCTGACCCATTCCTTTATATCAAGTCCCTGAATCCCTGCTCTGACCCTTTCCTTTATATCAAGTCCCTGAATCCCTGCTCTGACCCATTCCTTTATATCAGGCCCCTGAATCCCTGCTCTGACCCATTCCTTTATATCAGGCCCCTGAATCCCTGCTCTGACCCGCTCCTTGAAATCAAGTCCCTGAATCCCTGCTCTGACCCATTCCTTTATATCAAGTCCCTGAATCCCTGCTCTGACCCATTCCTTTATATCAGCTCCCTGAATCCCTGCTCTGACCTGCTCCTTTATATCAGGCCCCTGAATCCCTGCTCTGACCCATTCCTTTATATCAAGTCCCTGAATCCCTGCTCTGACCCATTCCTTTATATCAAGTCCCTGAATCCCTACTCTGACCCATTCCTTTATATCAAGTCCCTGAATCCCTGCTCTGACACGCTCCTAAATATCAGGTCCCTGAATCCCTGCTCTGACCCGCTCCTTCATACCAGGTCCCTGAATCCCTGCTCTGACCCATTCCTTTATATCAAGTCCTTGAATCCCTGCTCTGACCCATTCCTTTATATCAGGTCCCTGAATCCCTGCTCTGACCCATTCCTTGATATCAAGTCCCTGAATCCCTGCTCTGACCCATTCCTTTATATCAGGTCCCTGAATCCCTGCTCTGACCCATTCCTTTATATCAAGTCCCTGAATCCCTGCTCTGACCCGTTCCTTCATATCAGGTCCCTGAATCCCTGCTCTGACCCATTCCTTTATATCAAGTCCTTGAATCCCTGCTCTGACCCATTCCTTTATATCAAGTCTCTGAATCCCTGCACTGACCCATTCCTTTATATCAAGTCCCTGAATCCCTGCTCTGACCCATTCCTTTATATCAGGCCCCTGAATCCCTGCTCTGACCCATTCCTTTATATCAAGTCCCTGAATCCCTGCTCTGACCCATTCCTTTATATCAGGCCCCTGAATCCCTGCTCTGACCCATTCCTTTATATCAAGTCCCTGAATCCCTGCTCTGACCTGCTCCTTTATATCAGGCCCCTGAATCCCTGCTCTGACCCATTCCTTTATATCAAGTCCCTGAATCCCTGCTCTGACCCATTCCTTTATATCAAGTCCCTGAATCCCTACTCTGACCCATTCCTTTATATCAAGTCCCTGAATCCCTGCTCTGACACATTCCTTTATATCAAGTCCCTGAATACCTGCTCTGACCCATTCCTTTATATCAGGCCCCTGAATCCCTGCTCTGTCCCATTCCTTTATATCAAGTCCCTGAATCCCTACTCTGACCCATTCCTTTATATCAGGCCCCTGAATCCCTGCTCTGACCCATTCCTTTATATCAAGTCCCTGAATCCCTGCTCTGACCCATTCCTTCATATTAGGTCCCTGAATCCCTGCTCTGACCCATTCCTTTATATCAAGTCCCTGAATCCCTGCTCTGACCCATTCCTTTATATCAGGTCCCTGAATCCCTGCTCTGACCCATTCCTTTATATCAGGTCCCTGAATCCCTGCTCTGACCCATTCCTTTATATCAAGTCCCTGAATCCCTGCTCTGACCCATTCCTTTATATCAAGTCCCTGAATCCCTGCTCTGACCCATTCCTTTATATCAAGTCCCTGAATCCCTGCTCTGACCCATTCCTTTATATCAGGTCCCTGAATCCCTGCTCTGACCCATTCCTTTATATCAGGTCCCTGAATCCCTGCTCTGACCCATTCCTTTATATCAAGTCCCTGAATCCCTGCTCTGACCCATTCCTTTATATCAAGTCTCTGAATCCCTACTCTGACCCATTCCTTTATATCAAGTCCCTGAATCCCTGCTCTGACCCGCTCCTAAATATCAGGTCCCTGAATCCCTGCTCTGACCCGCTCCTTCATATCAGGTCCCTGAATCCCTGCTCTGACCCATTCCTTTATATCAAGTCCTTGAATCCCTGCTCTGACCCATTCCTTGATATCAGGTCGCTGAATCCCTGCTCTGACCTATACCTTTATATCAAGTCCCTGAATCCCTGCTCTGACCCATTCCTTCATATCAAGTCCCTGAATCCCTGCTCTGAACCATTCCTTTATATCAGGCCCCTGAATCCCTGCTCTGACCCATTCCTTTATATCGTCCCTGAATCCCTGCTCTGAACCATTCCTTTATATCAAGTCCCTGAATCCCTGCTCTGACCCATTCCTTTATATCAAGTCCCTGAATCCCTGCTCTGACCCATTCCTTTATATCAAGTCACTGAATCCCTGCTCTGTCCCATTCCTTTATATCAGGCCCCTGAATCCCTGCTCTGACATATTCCTTGATATCGTCCCTGAATCCCTGCTCTGACCCGTTCCTTTATATCAGGCCCCTGAATCCCTGCTCTGACCCATTCCTTTATATCAAGTCACTGAATCCCTGCTCTGAACCATTCCTTTATATCAAGTCCCTGAATCCCTACTCTGACCCATTCCTTTATATCAAGTCCCTGAATCCCTGCTCTGACCCATTCCTTTATATCAAGTCCCTGAATCCCTGCTCTGACCCATTCCTTTATATCAAGTCCGTGAATCCCTGCTCTGACCCATTCCTTTATATCAAGTCCGTGAAACCCTGCTCTGACCCATTCCTTTATATCAAGTCCGTGAAACCCTGCTCTGACCCATTCCTTTATATCAGGCCCCTGAATCCCTGCTCTGACCCATTCCTTTATATCACGTCCCTGAATCCCTGCTCTGACCCATTCCTTTATATCAAGTCCCTGAATCCCTGCTCTGACCCATTCCTTTATATCAGGCCCCTGAATCCCTGCTATGACCCATTCCTCTATATCAGCTCCCTGAATCCCTGCTCTGACCTGCTCCTTTATATCAGGTCCCTGAATCCCTGCTCTGACCCATTCCTTTATATCAAGTCCCTGAATCCCTGCTCTGACCCATTCCTTTATATCAGCTCCCTGAATCCCTGCTCTGACCCATTCCTTTATATCAAGTCCCTGAATCCCTGCTCTGACCCATTCCTTTATATCAAGTCCCTGAATCCCTGCTCTGACCCATTCCTTTATATCTGCTCCCTGAATCCCTGCTCTGACCCATTCCTTTATATCAAGTCCCTGAATCCCTGCTCTGACCCATTCCTTTATATCAAGTCCCTGAATCCCTGCTCTGACCCATTCCTTTATATCAGGCCCCTGAATCCCTGCTCTGACCCATTCCTTTATATCAGGTCCCTGAATCCCTGCTCTGACCCATTCCTTTATATCAAGACCCTGAATCCCTGCTCTGACCCATTCCTTTATATCAGCTCCCTGAATCCCTGCTCTGACCTGCTCCTTCATATCAGGTCCCAGAATCCCTGCTCAGAACTGCTCCTTTATATCAGCTCCCTGAATCCCTGCTCTGACCTGCTCCTTTATATCAGGCCCCTGAATCCCTGCTCTGACCCATTCCTTTATATCAGGTCCCTGAATCCCTGCTCTGACCCATTCCTTTATATCAGCTCCCTGAATCCCTGCTCTGACCTGCTCCTTCATATCAGGTCCCAGAATCCCTGCTCAGAACTGCTCCTTTATATCAGGCCCCTGAATCCCTGCTCTGACCCATTCCTTTATATCAGGTCCCTGAATCCCTGCTCTGATCCATTCCTTTATATCAAGTCCCTGAATCCCTGCTCAGACCCATTCCTTTATATCAGCTCCCTGAATCCCTGCTCTGACCCATTCCTTTATATCAAGTCCCTGAATCCCTGCTCTGACCTGCTTCTTTATATCAGGCCCCTGAATCCCTGCTCTGACCCGCTCCTTGAAATCAAGTCCCTGAATCCCTGCTCTGACCCATTCCTTTATATCAAGTCCCTGAATCCCTGCTCTGACCCATTCCTTTATATCAGCTCCCTGAATCCCTTCTCTGACCCATTCCTTTATATCAAGTCCCTGAATCCCTGCTCTGACCCGCTCCTTGAAATCAAGTCCCTGAATCCCTGCTCAGACCCATTCCTTTATATCAAGTCCCTGAATCCCTGCTCTGACCCATTCCTTTATATCAAGTCCCTGAATCCCTGCTCTGACCCATTCCTTTATATCAAGTCCCTGAATCCCTGCTCTGACCCGCTCCTAAATATCAGGTCCCTGAATCCCTGCTCTGACCCGCTCCTTCATACCAGGTCCCTGAATCCCTGCTCTGACCCATTCCTTTATATCAGGTCCCTGAATCCCTGCTCTGACCCATTCCTTTATATCAAGTCCCTGAATCCCTGCTCTGACCCATTCCTTTATATCAGGCCCCTGAATCCCTGCTCTGACCCATTCCTTTATATCAAGTCTCTGAATCCCTGCTCTGACCCATTCCTTTATATCAGCTCCCTGAATCCCTGCTCTGACCTGCTCCTTTATATCAGGCCCCTGAATCCCTGCTCTGACCCATTCCTTTATATCAAGTCGTTGAATCCCTGCTCTGACCCATTCCTTTATATCAGGTCCCTGAATCCCTGCTCTGACCTATTCCTTTATATCAAGTCCCTGAATCCCTGCTCTGACCCATTCCTTCATATCAAGTCCCTGAATCCCTGCTCTGAACCATTCCTTTATATCGTCCCTGAATCCCTGCTCTGAACCATTCCTTTATATCAAGTCCTTGAATCCCTGCTCTGACCCATTCCTTTATATCAGGTCCCTGAATCCCTGCTCTGACCCATTCCTTTATATCAAGTCCTTGAATCCCTGCTCTGACCCATTCCTTTATATCAGGTCCCTGAATCCCTGCTCTGACCTATTCCTTTATATCAAGTCCCTGAATCCCTGCTCTGACCCATTCCTTCATATCAAGTCCCTGAATCCCTGCTCTGAACCATTCCTTTATTTCAGGCCCCTGAATCCCTGCTCTGACCCATTCCTTTATATCGTCCCTAAATCCCTGCTCTGAACCATTCCTTTATATCAAGTCCCTGAATCCCTGCTCTGACCCATTCCTTTATATCAAGTCCCTGAATCCCTGCTCTGACCCATTCCTTTATATCAGGTCCCTGAATCCCTGCTCTGACCCATTCCTTTATATCAGGTCCCTGAATCCCTGCTCTGACCCATTCCTTTATATCAAGTCCGTGAAACCCTGCTCTGACCCATTCCTTTATATCAAGTCCGTGAAACCCTGCTCTGACCCATTCCTTTATATCAGGCCCCTGAATCCCTGCTCTGACCCATTCCTTTATATCACGTCCCTGAATCCCTGCTCTGACCCATTCCTTTATATCAAGTCCCTGAATCCCTGCTCTGACCCATTCCTTTATATCAGGCCCCTGAATCCCTGCTATGACCCATTCCTCTATATCAGCTCCCTGAATCCCTGCTCTGACCTGCTCCTTTATATCAGGTCCCTGAATCCCTGCTCTGACCCATTCCTTTATATCAAGTCCCTGAATCCCTGCTCTGACCCATTCCTTTATATCAGCTCCCTGAATCCCTGCTCTGACCCATTCCTTTATATCAAGTCCCTGAATCCCTGCTCTGACCCATTCCTTTATATCAAGTCCCTGAATCCCTGCTCTGACCCATTCCTTTATATCTGCTCCCTGAATCCCTGCTCTGACCCATTCCTTTATATCAAGTCCCTGAATCCCTGCTCTGACCCATTCCTTTATATCAAGTCCCTGAATCCCTGCTCTGACCCATTCCTTTATATCAGGCCCCTGAATCCCTGCTCTGACCCATTCCTTTATATCAGGTCCCTGAATCCCTGCTCTGACCCATTCCTTTATATCAAGACCCTGAATCCCTGCTCTGACCCATTCCTTTATATCAGCTCCCTGAATCCCTGCTCTGACCTGCTCCTTCATATCAGGTCCCAGAATCCCTGCTCAGAACTGCTCCTTTATATCAGCTCCCTGAATCCCTACTCTGACCTGCTCCTTTATATCAGGCCCCTGAATCCCTGCTCTGACCCATTCCTTTATATCAGGTCCCTGAATCCCTGCTCTGACCCATTCCTTTATATCAGCTCCCTGAATCCCTGCTCTGACCTGCTCCTTCATATCAGGTCCCAGAATCCCTGCTCAGAACTGCTCCTTTATATCAGGCCCCTGAATCCCTGCTCTGACCCATTCCTTTATATCAGGTCCCTGAATCCCTGCTCTGATCCATTCCTTTATATCAAGTCCCTGAATCCCTGCTCAGACCCATTCCTTTATATCAGCTCCCTGAATCCCTGCTCTGACCCATTCCTTTATATCAAGTCCCTGAATCCCTGCTCTGACCTGCTTCTTTATATCAGGCCCCTGAATCCCTGCTCTGACCCGCTCCTTGAAATCAAGTCCCTGAATCCCTGCTCTGACCCATTCCTTTATATCAAGTCCCTGAATCCCTGCTCTGACCCATTCCTTTATATCAGCTCCCTGAATCCCTTCTCTGACCCATTCCTTTATATCAAGTCCCTGAATCCCTGCTCTGACCCGCTCCTTGAAATCAAGTCCCTGAATCCCTGCTCAGACCCATTCCTTTATATCAAGTCCCTGAATCCCTGCTCTGACCCATTCCTTTATATCAAGTCCCTGAATCCCTGCTCTGACCCATTCCTTTATATCAAGTCCCTGAATCCCTGCTCTGACCCGCTCCTAAATATCAGGTCCCTGAATCCCTGCTCTGACCCGCTCCTTCATACCAGGTCCCTGAATCCCTGCTCTGACCCATTCCTTTATATCAGGTCCCTGAATCCCTGCTCTGACCCATTCCTTTATATCAAGTCCCTGAATCCCTGCTCTGACCCATTCCTTTATATCAGGCCCCTGAATCCCTGCTCTGACCCATTCCTTTATATCAAGTCTCTGAATCCCTGCTCTGACCCATTCCTTTATATCAGCTCCCTGAATCCCTGCTCTGACCTGCTCCTTTATATCAGGCCCCTGAATCCCTGCTCTGACCCATTCCTTTATATCAAGTCGTTGAATCCCTGCTCTGACCCATTCCTTTATATCAGGTCCCTGAATCCCTGCTCTGACCTATTCCTTTATATCAAGTCCCTGAATCCCTGCTCTGACCCATTCCTTCATATCAAGTCCCTGAATCCCTGCTCTGAACCATTCCTTTATATCGTCCCTGAATCCCTGCTCTGAACCATTCCTTTATATCAAGTCCTTGAATCCCTGCTCTGACCCATTCCTTTATATCAGGTCCCTGAATCCCTGCTCTGACCCATTCCTTTATATCAAGTCCTTGAATCCCTGCTCTGACCCATTCCTTTATATCAGGTCCCTGAATCCCTGCTCTGACCTATTCCTTTATATCAAGTCCCTGAATCCCTGCTCTGACCCATTCCTTCATATCAAGTCCCTGAATCCCTGCTCTGAACCATTCCTTTATTTCAGGCCCCTGAATCCCTGCTCTGACCCATTCCTTTATATCGTCCCTAAATCCCTGCTCTGAACCATTCCTTTATATCAAGTCCCTGAATCCCTGCTCTGACCCATTCCTTTATATCAAGTCCCTGAATCCCTGCTCTGACCCATTCCTTTATATCAGGTCCCTGAATCCCTGCTCTGACCCATTCCTTTATATCAGGTCCCTGAATCCCTGCTCTGACCCATTCCTTTATATCAAGTCCCTGAATCCCTGCTCTGACCCATTCCTTTATATCGTCCCTGAATCCCTGCTCTGACCCGTTCCTTTATATCAGGCCCCTGAATCCCTACTCTGACCCATTCCTTTATATCAAGTCCGTGAATCCCTGCTCTGACCCGCTCCTAAATATCAGGTCCCTGAATCCCTGCTCTGACCCGCTCCTTCATCTCAGGTCCCTGAATCCCGGCTCTGACCCATTCCTTTATATCAACTCCTTGAATCCCTGAACTGACCCATTCCTTTATATCAGGTCCCTGAATCCCTGCTCTGACCCATTCCTTTATATCAAGTCCCTGAATCCCTGCTCTGACCCATTCCTTTGTATCCGGCCCCTGAATCCCTGCTCTGACCCATTTCTTTATATCAAGTCCCTGAATCCCTGCTCTGACCCATTCCTTTATATCAGGTCCCTGAATCCCTGCTCTGACCCATTCCTTTATATCAAGTCCCTGAATCCCTGCTCTGACCCATTCCTTTATATCAAGTCCCTGAATCCCTGCTCTGACCCATTCCTTTATATCAGGCCCCTGAATCCCTGCTCTGACCCTCTCCTTTATATCAAGTCCCTGAATCCCTGCTCTGACCCGCTCCTTTATATCAGCTCCCTGAATCCCTGCTCTGACCTGCTCCTTTATATCAGGTCCCTGAATCCTTGCTCTGACCTGCTCCTTTATATCAAGTCCCTGAATCCCTGCTCTGACCCATTCCTTTATATCAAGTCCCTGAATCCCTGCTCTGACGCATTCCTTTATATCACGTCCCTGAATCCCTGCTCTGACCTGCTCTTTTATATCAAGTCCCTGAATCCCTGCTCTGACCCATTCCTTTATATCAGGTCCCTGAATCCCTGCTCTGACGCATTCCTTTATATCACGTCCCTGAATCCCTGCTCTGACCCGCTCCTAAATATCAGGTCCCTGAATCCCTGCTCTGACCCGCTCCTAAATATCAAGTCCCTGAATCCCTGCTCTGACCCATTCCTTTATATCAGGCCCCTGAATCCCTGCTCTGACCCATTCCTCTATATCAGCTCCCTGAATCCCTGCTCTGACCTATTCCTTTATATCAGGTCCCTGAATCCCTGCTCTGACCTGCTCCTTTATATCAGGTCCCAGAATCCCTGCTCTGAACTGCTCCTTTATATCAGGTCCCTGAATCCCTGCTCTGACCCATTCCTTTATATCAGGTCCCTGAATCCCTGCTCTGACCTGCTCCTTTATATCAGGTCCCAGAATCCCTGCTCTGAACTGCTCCTTTATATCAAGTCCCTGAATCCCTGCTCTGACCCATTCCTTTATATCAGGTCCCTGAATCCCTGCTCTGACCCGCTCATTTATATGAGGTCCCTGAATCCCTGCTCTGACCCATTCCTTTATATCAAGTCCCTGAATCCCTGCTCTGACCCATTCCTTTATATCTGCTCCCTGAATCCCTGCTCTGACCCATTCCTTCACATCAAGTCTCTGAATCCCTCCTCTGACCCATTCCTTCACATCAAGTCTCTGAATCCCTGCTCTGACCCATTCCTTTATATCAGGTCCCTGAATCCCTGCTCTGACCCATTCCTTTATATCAAGTCCCTGAATCCCTGCTCTGACCCATTCCTTTATATCAGGCCCCTGAATCCCTGCTCTGACCCATTCCTTCACATCAAGTCTCTGAATCCCTACTCTGACCCATTCCTTCACATCAAGTCTCTGAATCCCTGCTCTGACCCATTCCTTTATATCAAGTCCCTGAATCCCTGCTCTGACCCATTCCTTTATATCAGGCCCCTGAATCCCTGCTCTGACCCATTCCTTTATATCAGGCCCCTGAATCCCTGCTCTGACCCATTCCTTCACATCAAGTCTCTGAATCCCTGCTCTGACCCATTCCTTCACATCAAGTCCCTGAAGCCCTGCTCTGACCCATTCCTTTATATCAAGTCCCTGAATCCCTGCTCTGACCCATTCCTTTATATCAGGCCCCTGAATCCCTGCTCTGACCCATTCCTTCACATCAAGTCTCTGAATCCCTGCTCTGACCCATTCCTTCACATCAAGTCCCTGAAGCCCTGCTCTGACCTATTCCTTTATATCAAGTCCCTGAATCCCTGCTCTGACCCATTCCTTTATATCAGGCCCCTGAATCCCTGCTCTGACCCATTCCTTTATATCAAGTCCTTGAATCCCTGAACTGACCCATTCCTTTCTATCAGGTCCCTGAATCCCTGCTCTGACCCATTCCTTTGTATCAGGCCCCTGAATCCCTGCTCTGACCCATTCCTTTGTATCAGGCCCCTGAATCCCTGCTCTGACCCATTCCTTTCTATCAGGTCCCTGAATCCCTGCTCTGACCCATTCCTTTATATCAAGTCCCTGAATCCCTGCTCTGACCCATTCCTTTGTATCAGGCCCCTGAATCCCTGCTCTGACCCATTCCTTTATATCAAGTCCCTGAATCCCTGCTCTGACCCATTCCTTTATATCAGGCAACTGAATCCCTGCTCTGACCCATTCCTTGATATCAAGTCCGTGAATCCCTGCTCTGACACATTCCTTTATATCAGCTCCCTGAATCCCTGCTCTGACCTGCTCCTTTATATCAAGTCCCTGAATCCCTGCTCTGACCCATTCCTTTATATCAGGTGCCTGAATCCCTGCTCTGACCCATTCCTTTATATCAAGTCCGTGAATCCCTGCTCTGACACATACCTTTATATCAGCTCCATGAATCCCTGCTCTGACCCATTCCTTTATATCAAGTCCGTGAATCCCTGCTCTGACACATTCCTTTATATCAAGTCCCTGAATCCCTGCTCTGACCCATTCCTTTCTATCAGCTCCCTGACTCCCTGCTCTGACCGATTCCTTTATATCAAGTCCCTGAATCCCTGCTCTGACCCGCTCCTTGAAATCAAGTCCCTGAATCCCTGCTCTGACCCATTCCTTTATATCAAGTCCCTGAATCCCTGCTCTTTCCCGCTCCTTTATATCAGGCCCCTGAATCCCTGCTCTGACCCGCTCCTTTATATCAAGTCCCTGAATCCCTGCTCTGACCCATTCCTTTCTATCAGCTCCCTGAATCCCTGCTCTGACCCATTCCTTTATATCAAGTCCCTGAATCCCTGCTCTGACCCATTCCTTTCTATCAGCTCCCTGAATCCCTGCTCTGACCCATTCCTTTATATCAAGTCCCTGAATCCCTGCTCTGACCCGCTCCTTGAAATCAAGTCCCAGAATCCCTGCTCTGACCCATTCCTTTATATCAAGTCCCTGAATCCCTGCTCTGACCCGCTCCTTTATATCAGGCCCCTGAATCCCTGCTCTGACCCGCTCCTTTATATCAAGTCCCTGAATCCCTGCTCTGACCCATTCCTTTATATCAGGTCCCTGAATCCCTGCTCTGACCCATTCCTTTATATCAGGTCCCTGAATCCCTGCTCTGACCCATTCCTTTATATCAAGTCCCTGAATCCCTGCTCTGACCCATTCCTTTATATCAAGTCCCTGAATCCCTACTCTGACCCATTCCTTTATATCAAGTCCCTGAATCCCGACTCTGACCCATTCCTTTATATCAAGTCCCTGAATCCCTGCTCTGACCAGCTCCTAAATATCAGGTCCCTGAATCCCTGCTCTGACCCGCTCCTTCATACCAGGTCCCTGAATCCCTGCTCTGACCTGCTCCTTTATATCAGGTCCCAGAATCCCTGCTCTGAACTGCTCCTTTATATCAGGTCCCTGAATCCCTGCTCTGACCCATTCCTTTATATCAAGTCCCTGAATCCCTGCTCTGACCCATTCCTTTATATCAGGTCCCTGAATCCCTGCTCTGACCCGCTCATTTATATGAGGTCCCTGAATCCCTGCTCTGACCCATTCCTTTATATCAAGTCCCTGAATCCCTGCTCTGACCCATTCCTTTATATCTGCTCCCTGAATCCCTGCTCTGACCCATTCCTTCACATCAAGTCTCTGAATCCCTGCTCTGACCCATTCCTTCACATCAAGTCTCTGAATCCCTGCTCTGACCCATTCCTTTATATCAGGTCCCTGAATCCCTGCTCTGACCCATTCCTTTATATCAAGTCCCTGAATCCCTGCTCTGACCCATTCCTTTACATCAGGCCCCTGAATCCCTGCTCTGACCCATTCCTTCACATCAAGTCTCTGAATCCCTGCTCTGACCCATTCCTTCACATCAAGTCTCTGAATCCCTGCTCTGACCCATTCCTTTATATCAGGTCCCTGAATCCCTGCTCTGACCCATTCCTTTATATCAAGTCCCTGAATCCCTGCTCTGACCCATTCCTTTATATCAGGCCCCTGAATCCCTGCTCTGACCCATTCCTTTATATCAAGTCCTTGAATCCCTGAACTGACCCATTCCTTTCTATCAGGTCCCTGAATCCCTGCTCTGACCCATTCCTTTGTATCAGGCCCCTGAATCCCTGCTCTGACCCATTCCTTTCTATCAGGTCCCTGAATCCCTGCTCTGACCCATTCCTTTGTATCAGGCCCCTGAATCCCTGCTCTGACCCATTCCTTTCTATCAGGTCCCTGAATCCCTGCTCTGACCCATTCCTTTATATCAAGTCCCTGAATCCCTGCTCTGACCCATTCCTTTGTATCAGGCCCCTGAATCCCTGCTCTGACCCATTCCTTTATATCAAGTCCCTGAATCCCTGCTCTGACCCATTCCTTTATATCAGGCAACTGAATCCCTGCTCTGACCCATTCCTTGATATCAAGTCCGTGAATCCCTGCTCTGACACATTCCTTTATATCAGCTCCCTGAATCCCTGCTCTGACCTGCTCCTTTATATCAAGTCCCTGAATCCCTGCTCTGACCCATTCCTTTATATCAGGTGCCTGAATCCCTGCTCTGACCCATTCCTTTATATCAAGTCCGTGAATCCCTGCTCTGACACATACCTTTATATCAGCTCCATGAATCCCTGCTCTGACCCATTCCTTTATATCAAGTCCGTGAATCCCTGCTCTGACACATTCCTTTATATCAAGTCCCTGAATCCCTGCTCTGACCCATTCCTTTCTATCAGCTCCCTGAATCCCTGCTCTGACCCATTCCTTTATATCAAGTCCCTGAATCCCTGCTCTGACCCGCTCCTTGAAATCAAGTCCCTGAATCCCTGCTCTGACCCATTCCTTTATATCAAGTCCCTGAATCCCTGCTCTGACCCGCTCCTTTATATCAGGCCCCTCAATCCCTGATCTGACCCGCTCCTTTATATCAAGTCCCTGAATCCCTGCTCTGACCCATTCCTTTCTATCAGCTCCCTGAATCCCTGCTCTGACCCATTCCTTTATATCAAGTCCCTGAATCCCTGCTCTGACCCATTCCTTTCTATCAGCTCCCTGAATCCCTGCTCTGACCCATTCCTTTATATCAAGTCCCTGAATCCCTGCTCTGACCCGCTCCTTGAAATCAAGTCCCTGAATCCCTGCTCTGACCCATTCCTTTATATCAAGTCCCTGAATCCCTGCTCTGACCCGCTCCTTTATATCAGGCCCCTGAATCCCTGCTCTGACCCGCTCCTTTATATCAAGTCCCTGAATCCCTGCTCTGACCCATTCCTTTATATCAGGTCCCTGAATCCCTGCTCTGACCCATTCCTTTATATCAGGTCCCTGAATCCCTGCTCTGACCCATTCCTTTATATCAAGTCCCTGAATCCCTGCTCTGACCCATTCCTTTATATCAAGTCCCTGAATCCCTACTCTGACCCATTCCTTTATATCAAGTCCCTGAATCCCTACTCTGACCCATTCCTTTATATCAAGTCCCTGAATCCCTGCTCTGACCCGCTCCTAAATATCAGGTCCCTGAATCCCTGCTCTGACCCGCTCCTTCATACCAGGTCCCTGAATCGCTGCTCTGACCCATTCCTTTATATCAAGTCCTTGAATCCCTGCTCTGACCCATTCCTTTATATCAAGTCCCTGAATCCCTACTCTGACCCATTCCTTTATATCAAGTCCCTGAATCCCTGCTCTGACCCGCTCCTAAATATCAGGTCCCTGAATCCCTGCTCTGACCCGTTCCTTCATATCAGGTCCCTGAATCCCTGCTCTGACCCATTCCTTTATATCAAGTCCTTGAATCCCTGCTCTGACCCATTCCTTTATATCAGGTCCCTGAATCCCTGCTCTGACCCATTCCTTTATATCAAGTCTCTGAATCCCTGCACTGACCCATTCATTTATATCAAGTCCCTGAATCCCTGCTCTGACCTGCTCCTTTATATCAGGTCCCTGAATCCCTGCTCTGACCCATTCCTTTATATCAAGTCCCTGAATCCCTGCTCTGACCCGCTCCTTCATATCAGGTCCCTGAATCCCTGCTCTGACCCATTCCTTTATATCAGGTCCCTGAATCCCTGCTCTGACCCATTCCTTTATATCAAGTCCCTGAATCCCTGCTCTGACCCGCTCCTTTATATCAGGTCCCTGAATCCCTGCTCTGACCCGCTCCTTCATATCAGGTCCCTGAATCCCTGCTCTGACCCATTCCTTTATATCAGGTCCCTGAATCCCTGCTCTGACCCATTCCTTTATATCAAGTCTCTGAATCCCTGCACTGACCCATTCATTTATATCAATTCCCTGAATCCCTGCTCTGACCCATTCCTTTATATCAAGTCCCTGAATCCCTGCTCTGACCCATTCCTTTATATCAGGCCCCTGAATCCCTGCTCTGACCCATTCCTTTATATCAAGTCCCTGAATCCCTGCTCTGACCCATTCCTTTATATCAGGCCCCTGAATCCCTGCTCTGACCCATTCCTTTATATCAAGTCCTTGAATCCCTGAACTGACCCATTCCTTTCTATCAGGTCCCTGAATCCCTGCTCTGACCCATTCCTTTGTATCAGGCCCCTGAATCCCTGCTCTGACCCATTCCTTTCTATCAGGTCCCTGAATCCCTGCTCTGACCCATTCCTTTGTATCAGGCCCCTGAATCCCTGCTCTGACCCATTCCTTTCTATCAGGTCCCTGAATCCCTGCTCTGACCCATTCCTTTATATCAAGTCCCTGAATCCCTGCTCTGACCCATTCCTTTGTATCAGGCCCCTGAATCCCTGCTCTGACCCATTCCTTTATATCAAGTCCCTGAATCCCTGCTCTGACCCATTCCTTTATATCAGGCAACTGAATCCCTGCTCTGACCCATTCCTTGATATCAAGTCCGTGAATCCCTGCTCTGACACATTCCTTTATATCAGCTCCCTGAATCCCTGCTCTGACCTGCTCCTTTATATCAAGTCCCTGAATCCCTGCTCTGACCCATTCCTTTATATCAGGTGCCTGAATCCCTGCTCTGACCCATTCCTTTATATCAAGTCCGTGAATCCCTGCTCTGACACATACCTTTATATCAGCTCCATGAATCCCTGCTCTGACCCATTCCTTTATATCAAGTCCGTGAATCCCTGCTCTGACACATTCCTTTATATCAAGTCCCTGAATCCCTGCTCTGACCCATTCCTTTCTATCAGCTCCCTGAATCCCTGCTCTGACCCATTCCTTTATATCAAGTCCCTGAATCCCTGCTCTGACCCGCTCCTTGAAATCAAGTCCCTGAATCCCTGCTCTGACCCATTCCTTTATATCAAGTCCCTGAATCCCTGCTCTGACCCGCTCCTTTATATCAGGCCCCTGAATCCCTGATCTGACCCGCTCCTTTATATCAAGTCCCTGAATCCCTGCTCTGACCCATTCCTTTCTATCAGCTCCCTGAATCCCTGCTCTGACCCATTCCTTTATATCAAGTCCCTGAATCCCTGCTCTGACCCATTCCATTCTATCAGCTCCCTGAATCCCTGCTCTGACCCATTCCTTTATATCAAGTCCCTGAATCCCTGCTCTGACCCGCTCCTTGAAATCAAGTCCCTGAATCCCTGCTCTGACCCATTCCTTTATATCAAGTCCCTGAATCCCTGCTCTGACCCGCTCCTTTATATCAGGCCCCTGAATCCCTGCTCTGACCCGCTCCTTTATATCAAGTCCCTGAATCCCTGCTCTGACCCATTCCTTTATATCAAGTCCCTGAATCCCTACTCTGACCCATTCCTTTATATCAAGTCCCTGAATCCCTGCTCTGACCCGCTCCTAAATATCAGGTCCCTGAATCCCTGCTCTGACCCGCTCCTTCATACCAGGTCCCTGAATCGCTGCTCTGACCCATTCCTTTATATCAAGTCCTTGAATCCCTGCTCTGACCCATTCCTTTATATCAAGTCCCTGAATCCCTACTCTGACCCATTCCTTTATATCAAGTCCCTGAATCCCTGCTCTGACCCGCTCCTAAATATCAGGTCCCTGAATCCCTGCTCTGACCCGTTCCTTCATATCAGGTCCCTGAATCCCTGCTCTGACCCATTCCTTTATATCAAGTCCTTGAATCCCTGCTCTGACCCATTCCTTTATATCAGGTCCCTGAATCCCTGCTCTGACCCATTCCTTTATATCAAGTCTCTGAATCCCTGCACTGACCCATTCGTTTATATCAAGTCCCTGAATCCCTGCTCTGACCTGCTCCTTTATATCAGGTCCCTGAATCCCTGCTCTGACCCATTCCTTTATATCAAGTCCCTGAATCCCTGCTCTGACCCGCTCCTTCATATCAGGTCCCTGAATCCCTGCTCTGACCCATTCCTTTATATCAGGTCCCTGAATCCCTGCTCTGACCCATTCTTTATATCAAGTCCCTGAATCCCTGCTCTGACCCGCTCCTTTATATCAGGTCCCTGAATCACTGCTCTGACCCGCTCCTTCATATCAGGTCCCTGAATCCCTGCTCTGACCCATTCCTTTATATCAGGTCCCTGAATCCCTGCTCTGACCCATTCCTTTATATCAAGTCTCTGAATCCCTGCACTGACCCATTCATTTATATCAATTCCCTGAATCCCTGCTCTGACCCATTCCTTTATATCAAGTCCCTGAATCCCTGCTCTGACCCATTCCTTTATATCAGGCCCCTGAATCCCTGCTCTGACCCGCTCCTTTATATCAGCTCCCTGAATCCCTGCTCTGACCCATTCCTTTATATCAAGTCCCTGAATCCCTGCTCTGACCCATTCCTTTATATCAAGTCCCTGAATCCCTGCTCTGACCCATTCCTTTATATCAAGTCCCTGAATCCCTGCTCTGACCCATTCCTTTATATCAAGTCCCTGAATCCCTGCTCTGACCCGCTCCTTCATATCAGGTCCCTGAATCCCTGCTCTGACCCATTCCTTTATATCAAGTCCTTGAATCCCTGCTCTGACCCATTCCTTTATATCAGGTCCCTGAATCCCTGCTCTGACCTATTCCTTTATATCAAGTCCCTGAATCCCTGCTCTGAACCATTCCTTTATATCAGGCCCCTGAATCCCTGCTCTGACCCATTCCTTTATATCGTCCCTGAATCCCTGCTCTGAACCATTCCTTTATATCAAGTCCCTGAATCCCTGCTCTGACCCGCTCCTTTATATCAGGCCCCTGAATCCCTGCTCTGACCCGCTCCTTTATATCAAGTCCCTGAATCCCTGCTCTGACCCATTCCTTTATATCAGGTCCCTGAATCCCTGCTCTGACCCATTCCTTTATATCAGGTCCCTGAATCCCTGCTCTGACCCATTCCTTTATATCAAGTCCCTGAATCCCTGCTCTGACCCATTACTTTATATCAAGTCCCTGAATCCCTACTCTGACCCATTCCTTTATATCAAGTCCCTGAATCCCTACTCTGACCCATTCCTTTATATCAAGTCCCTGAATCCCTGCTCTGACCCGCTCCTAAATATCAGGTCCCTGAATCCCTGCTCTGACCCGCTCCTTCATACCAGGTCCCTGAATCGCTGCTCTGACCCATTCCTTTATATCAAGTCCTTGAATCCCTGCTCTGACCCATTCCTTTATATCAAGTCCCTGAATCCCTACTCTGACCCATTCCTTTATATCAAGTCCCTGAATCCCTGCTCTGACCCGCTCCTAAATATCAGGTCCCTGAATCCCTGCTCTGACCCGTTCCTTCATATCAGGTCCCTGAATCCCTGCTCTGACCCATTCCTTTATATCAAGTCCTTGAATCCCTGCTCTGACCCATTCCTTTATATCAGGTCCCTGAATTCCTGCTCTGACCCATTCCTTTATATCAAGTCTCTGAATCCCTGCACTGACCCATTCATTTATATCAAGTCCCTGAATCCCTGCTCTGACCTGCTCCTTTATATCAGGTCCCTGAATCCCTGCTCTGACCCATTCCTTTAGATCAAGTCCCTGAATCCCTGCTCTGACCCGCTCCTTCATATCAGGTCCCTGAATCCCTGCTCTGACCCATTCCTTTATATCAGGTCCCTGAATCCCTGCTCTGACCCATTCCTTTATATCAAGTCCCTGAATCCCTGCTCTGACCCGCTCCTTTATATCAGGTCCCTGAATCCCTGCTCCTACCCGCTCCTTCATATCAGGTCCCTGAATCCCTGCTCTGACCCATTCCTTTATATCAGGTCCCTGAATCCCTGCTCTGACCCATTCCTTTATATCAAGTCTCTGAATCCCTGCACTGACCCATTCATTTATATCAATTCCCTGAATCCCTGCTCTGACCCATTCCTTTATATCAAGTCCCTGAATCCCTGCTCTGACCCATTCCTTTATATCAGGCCCCTGAATCCCTGCTCTGACCCGCTCCTTTATATCAGCTCCCTGAATCCCTGCTCTGACCCATTCCTTTATATCAAGTCCCTGAATCCCTGCTCTGACCCATTCCTTTATATCAAGTCCCTGAATCCCTGCTCTGACCCATTCCTTTATATCAAGTCCCTGAATCCCTGCTCTGACCCATTCCTTTATATCAAGTCCCTGAATCCCTGCTCTGACCCGCTCCTTCGTATCAGGTCCCTGAATCCCTGCTCTGACCCATTCCTTTATATCAAGTCCTTGAATCCCTGCTCTGACCCATTCCTTTATATCAGGTCCCTGAATCCCTGCTCTGACCTATTCCTTTATATCAAGTCCCTGAATCCCTGCTCTGAACCATTCCTTTATATCAGGCCCCTGAATCCCTGCTCTGACCCATTCCTTTATATCGTCCCTGAATCCCTGCTCTGAACCATTCCTTTATATCAAGTCCCTGAATCCCTGCTCTGACCCATTCCTTTATATCAAGTCCCTGAATCCCTGCTCTGACCCATTCCTTTATATCAAGTCCCTGAATCCCTGCTCTGACCCATTCCTTTATATCAGGCCCCTGAATCCCTGCTCTGACCCATTCCTTTATATCAAGTCACTGAATCCCTGCTCTGACCCATTCCTTTATATCAAGTCCCTGAATCCCTGCTCTGACCTGCTCCTTTATATCAGGTCCCTGAATCCCTGCTCTGACCCATTCCTTTATATCAAGTCCCTGAATCCCTGCTCTGACCCGCTCCTTCATATCAGGTCCCTGAATCCCTGCTCTGACCCATTCCTTTATATCAGGTCCCTGAATCCCTGCTCTGACCCATTCCTTTATATCAAGTCCCTGAATCCCTGCTCTGACCCGCTCCTTTATATCAGGTCCCTGAATCCCTGCTCTGACCCTCTCCTTCATATCAGGTCCCTGAATCCCTGCTCTGACCCATTCCTTTATATCAGGTCCCTGAATCCCTGCTCTGACCCATTCCTTTATATCAAGTCTCTGAATCCCTGCACTGACCCATTCATTTATATCAATTCCCTGAATCCCTGCTCTGACCCATTCCTTTATATCAAGTCCCTGAATCCCTGCTCTGACCCATTCCTTTATGTCAGGCCCCTGAATCCCTGCTCTGACCCGCTCCTTTATATCAGCTCCCTGAATCCCTGCTCTGACCCATTCCTTTATATCAAGTCCCTGAATCCCTGCTCTGACCCATTCCTTTATATCAAGTCCCTGAATCCCTGCTCTGACCCATTCCTTTATATCAAGTCCCTGAATCCCTGCTCTGACCCATTCCTTTATATCAAGTCCCTGAATCCCTGCTCTGACCCGCTCCTTCATATCAGGTCCCTGAATCCCTGCTCTGACCCATTCCTTTATATCAAGTCCTTGAATCCCTGCTCTGACCCATTCCTTTATATCAGGTCCCTGAATCCCTGCTCTGACCCATTCCTTTATATCAAGTCCTTGAATCCCTGCTCTGACCCATTCCTTTATATCAGGTCCCTGAATCCCTGCTCTGACCTATTCCTTTATATCAAGTCCCTGAATCCCTGCTCTGAACCATTCCTTTATATCAGGCCCCTGAATCCCTGCTCTGACCCATTCCTTCATATCGTCCCTGAATCCCTGCTCTGAACCATTCCTTTATATCAAGTCCCTGAATCCCTGCTCTGACCCATTCCTTTATATCAAGTCCCTGAATCCCTGCTCTGACCCATTCCTTTATATCAAGTCCCTGAATCCCTGCTCTGACCCATTCCTTTATATCAGGCCCCTGAATCCCTGCTCTGACCCATTCCTTTATATCAAGTCCCTGAATCCCTACTCTGACCCATTCCTTTATATCAAGTCCCTGAATCCCTGCTCTGACCCACTCCGTTATATCAAGTCCCTGAATCCCTGCTCTGACCCATTCCTTTATATCCGGCCCCTGAATCCCTGCTCTGACCCATTCCTTTATATCAAGTCCCTGAATCCCTGCTCTGACCCACTCCGTTATATCAAGTCCCTGAATCCCTGCTATGACCCATTCCTTTATATCAAGTCCCTGAATCCCTGCTCTGACCCGTTCCTTCATATCAGGTCCCTGAATCTCTGCTCTGACCCATTCCTTTATATCAAGTCCTTGAATCCCTGCTCTGACCCATTCCTTTATATCAGGTCCCTGAATCCCTGCTCTGACCCATTCCTTTATATCAAGTCCCTGAATCCCTGCTCTGACCCATTCCTTTATATCAAGTCCCTGAATCCCTGCTCTGACCCATTCCTTTATTTCAGGCCCCTGAATCCCTGCACTGACCCATTCCTTTATATCAAGTCTCTGAATCCCTGCTCTGACCCATTCCTTTATATCAGGTCCCTGAATCCCTGCTCTGACCCGCTCCTTTATATCAGGTCCCTGAATCCCTGCTCTGACCCATTCCTTTATATCAGGTCCCTGAATCCCTGCTCTGACCTATTCCTTTATATCAAGTCCCTGAATCCCTGCTCTGAACCATTCCTTTATATCAGGCCCCTGAATCCCTGCACTGACCCATTCCTTTATATCAGGTCCCTGAATCCCTGCTCTGACCCATTCCTTTATATCAGGTCCCTGAATCCCTGCTCTGACCCATTCCTTTATATCAAGTCTCTGAATCCCTGCTCTGACCCATTCCTTTATATCAGGTCCCTGAATCCCTGCTCTGACCCATTCCTTTATATCAGGTCCCTGAATCCCTGCTCTGACCCATTCCTTTATATCAAGTCTCTGAATCCCTGCTCTGACCCATTCCTTTATATCAGGTCCCTGAATCCCTGCTCTGACCCATTCCTTTATATCAGGTCCCTGAATCCCTGCTCTGACCCGCTCCTTTATATCAAGTCCCTGAATCCCTGCTCTGACCCATTCCTTTATATCAGGGCCCTGAATCCCTGCTCTGACCCGCTCCTAAATATCAGGTCCCTGAATCCCTGCTCTGACCCGCTCCTTTATATCAAGTCCTTGAATCCCTGCTCTGACCCATTCCTTTATATCAGGTCCCTGAATCCCTGCTCTGACCCATTCCTTTATATCAAGTCCCTGAATCCCTGCTCTGACCCATTCCTTTATATCAGGCCCCTGAATCCCTGCTCTGACCCATTCCTTTATATCGTCCCTGAATCCCTGCTCTGAACCCGTTCCTTTATATCAGGTCCCTGAATCCCTGCTCTGACCCATTCTTTTATATCAAGTCCCTGAATCCCTACTCTGACCCATTCCTTCATATCAAGTCCCTGAATCCCTGCTCTGACCTGCTCCTTTATATCAAGTCCCTGAATCCCTGCTCTGACCCATTCCTTTATATCAAGTCCCTGAATCCCTGCTCTGACCCATTCCTTTATATCAAGTCCCTGAATCCCTGCTCTGACCCATTCCTTTATATCAAGTCCCTGAATCCCTGCTCTGACCCATTCTTTTATATCAAGTCCCTGAATCCCTACTCTGACCCATTCCTTCATATCAAGTCCCTGAATCCCTGCTCTGACCCGTTCCTTCATATCAGGTCCCTGAATCCCTGCTCTGACCCGCTCCTTTATATCAAGTCCCTGAATCCCTGCTCTGACCCATTCCTTTATATCAAGTCCCTGAATCCCTGCTCTGACCCATTCCTTTATATCAAGTCCCTGAATCCCTGCTCTGACCCTCTCCTTTATATCAAGTCCCTGAATCCCTGCTCTGACCCATTCCTTTATATCAGGCCCCTGAATCCCTGCTCTGACCCATTCCTTTATATCAAGTCCCTGAATCCCTGCTCTGACCTGCTCCTTTATATCAAGTCCCTGAATCCCTGCTCTGACCCATTCCTTTATATCAAGTCCCTGAATCCCTGCTCTGACCCATTCCTTTATATCAAGTCCCTGAATCCCTGCTCTGACCTGCTCCTTTATATCAAGTCCCTGAATCCCTGCTCTGACCCATTCCTTTATATCAAGTCCCTGAATCCCTGCTCTGACCCATTCCTTTATATCAAGTCCCTGAATCCCTGCTCTGACCTGCTCCTTTATATCAAGTCCCTGAATCCCTGCTCTGACCCATTCCTTTATATCAAGTCCCTGAATCCCTGCTCTGACCCGCTCCTAAATATCTGGTCCCTGAATCCCTCCTCTGACCCGCTCCTTTATATCAAGTCCCTGAATCCCTGCTCTGACCCATTCCTTTATATCAAGTCCCTGAATCCCTGCTCTGACCCGCTCCTAAATATCAAGTCCCTGAATCCCTGCTCTGACCCATTCCTTTATATCAAGTCCCTGAATCCCTGCTCTGACCCATTCCTTTATATCAAGTCCCTGAATCCCTTCTCTGACCCATTCCTTTATATCAAGTCCGTGAATCCCTGCTCTGACCCATTCCTTTATATCAAGTCCGTGAAACCCTGCTCTGACCCATTCCTTTATATCAAGTCCGTGAAACCCTGCTCTGACCCATTCCTTTATATCACTTCCCTGAATCACTGCTCTGACCCATTCCTTTATATCACTTCCCTGAATCCCTGCTCTGACCCATTCCTTTATATCAAGTCCGTGAAACCCTGCTCTGACCCATTCCTTTATATCAGGCCCCTGAATCCCTGCTCTGACCCATTCCTTTATATCAAGTCCCTGAATCCCTGCTCTGACCCATTCCTTTATATCAGGCCCCTGAATCCCTGCTCTGACCCGCTCCTAAATATCAGGTCCCTGAATCCCTGCTCTGACCCGCTCCTTCATATCAGGTCCCTGAATCCCGGCTCTGACCCATTCCTTTATATCAAGTCCCTGAATCCCTGCTCTGACCCATTCCTTTATAACAAGTCCGTGAATCCCTGCTCTGACCCATTCCTTTATATCAAGTCCGTGAAACCCTGCTCTGACCCATTCCTTTATATCAAGTCCGTGAAACCCTGCTCTGACCCATTCCTTTATATCAAGTCCGTGAAACCCTGCTCTGACCCATTCCTTTATATCAGGTCCCTGAATCACTGCTCTGACCCATTCCTTTATATCACTTCCCTGAATCCCTGCTCTGACCCATTCCTTTATATCAAGTCCGTGAAACCCTGCTCTGACCCATTCCTTTATATCAAGTCCCTGAATCCCTGCTCTGACCCATTCCTTTATATCAGGCCCCTGAATCCCTGCTCTGACCCGCTCCTAAATATCAGGTCCCTGAATCCCTGCTCTGACCCGCTCCTTCATATCAGGTCCCTGAATCCCGGCTCTGACCCATTCCTTTATATCAAGTCCCTGAATCCCTGCTCTGACCCATTCCTTTATAACAAGTCCGTGAATCCCTGCTCTGACCCATTCCTTTATATCAAGTCCGTGAAACCCTGCTCTGACCCATTCCTTTATATCAAGTCCGTGAAACCCTGCTCTGACCCATTCCTTTATATCAAGTCCGTGAAACCCTGCTCTGACCCATTCCTTTATATCAGGTCCCTGAATCACTGCTCTGACCCATTCCTTTATATCACTTCCCTGAATCCCTGCTCTGACCCATTCCTTTATATCAAGTCCGTGAAACCCTGCTCTGACCCATTCCTTTATATCAAGTCCCTGAATCCCTGCTCTGACCCATTCCTTTATATCAGGCCCCTGAATCCCTGCTCTGACCCGCTCCTAAATATCAGGTCCCTGAATCCCTGCTCTGACCCATTCCTTTATATCAAGTCCCTGAATCCCTGCTCTGACCAATTCCTTTATATCAGGCCCCTGAATCCCTGCTCTGACCCGCTCCTAAATATCAGGTCCCTGAATGCCTGCTCTGACCCGCTCCTTTATATCAGGCCCCTGAATCCCTGCTCTGACCCATTCCTTTATATCAGGCCCCTGAATCCCTGCTCTGACCCATTCCTTTATATCAAGTCCCTGAATCCCTGCTCTGACCCATTTCTTTATATCAGGCCCCTGAATCCCTGCTCTGACCCGCTCCTAAATATCAGGTCCCTGAATCCCTGCTCTGACCCGCTCCTTCATATCAGGTCCCTGAATCCCGGCTCTGACCCATTCCTTTATATCAAGTCCTTGAATCCCTGCTCTGACCCATTCCTTTATATCAGGTCCCTGAATCCCTGCTCTGACCCATTCCTTTATATCAAGTCCCTGAATCCCTGCTCTGACCCATTCCTTTGTATCAGGCCCCTGAATCCCTGCTCTGACCCATTCCTTTATATCAAGTCCCTGAATCCCTGCTCTGACCCATTCCTTTATATCAGGCCCCTGAATCCCTGCTCTGACCCATTCCTTTATATCAGGCCCCTGAATCCCTGCTCTGACACATTCCTTTATATCAAGTCCGTGAATCCCTTGCTCTGACCCATTCCTTTATATCAGCTCCCTGAATCCCTGCTCGGACCTGCTCCTTTATATCAGGCCCCTGAATCCCTGCTCTGACCCATTCCTTTATATCAGGTCCCAGAATCCCTGCTCTGAACTGCTCCTTTATATCAGGTCCCTGAATCCCTGCTCTGACCCATTCCTTTATATCAAGTCCCTGAATCCCTGCTCTGACCCGCTCCTTGAAATCAAGTCCCTGAATCCCTGCTCTGACCCATTCCTTTATATCAGCTCCCTGAATCCCTGCTCTGACCTGCTCCTTTATATCAGGTCCCAGAATCCCTGCTCTGAACTGCTCCTTTATATGAGGTCCCTGAATCCCTGCTCTGACCCATTCCTTTATATCAAGTCTCTGAATCCCTGCTCTGACCCATTCCTTTATATCAGGCCCCTGAATCCCTGCTCTGACCCATTCCTCTATATCAGCTCCCTGAATCCCTGCTCTGACCTGCTGCTTTATATCAGGTCCCTGAATCCCTGCTCTGACCCATTCCTTTATATCAGGTCCCTGAATCCCTGCTCTGACCCGCTCCTTTATATGAGGTCCCTGAATCCCTGCTCTGACCCATTCCTTTATATCAAGTCCCTGAATCCCTGCTCTGACCCGCTCCTTGAAATCAAGTCCCTGAAACCCTGCTCTGACCCATTCCTTTATATCAAGTTCCTGAATCCCTGCTCTGACCCATTCCTTTATATCAGCTGCCTGAATCCCTGCTCTGACCTGCTCCTTTATATCAGGCCCCTGAATCCCTACTCTGACCCATTCCTTTATATCAAGTCCCTGAATCCCTGCTCTGACCCGCTCCTAAATATCAGGTCCCTGAATCCCTGCTCTGACCCATTCCTTTATATCAAGTCCCTGAATCCCTACTCTGACCCATTCCTTTATATCAGGTCCCTGAATCCCTGCTCTGACCCATTCCTTTATATCAAGTCCCTGAATCCCTGCTCTGACCCATTCCTTTGTATCAGGCCCCTGAATCCCTGCTCTGACCCATTCCTTTATATCAAGTCCCTGAATCCCTGCTCTGACCCATTCCTTTATATCAGGTCCCAGAATCCCTGCTCTGAACTGCTCCTTTATATCAGGTCCCGGAATCCCTGCTCAGACCCATTCCTTTATATCAAGTCCCTGAATCCCTGCTCTGACCCATTCCTTTAAATCAGGTGCCTGAATCCCTGCTCTGACCTGCTCCTTTACATGAGGTCCCTGAATCCCTGCTCTGACCCATTCCTTTATATCAAGTCCCTGAATCCCTGCTCTGACCAGCTCCTTGAAATCAAGTCCCTGAAACCCTGCTCTGACCCATTCCTTTATATCAAGTCCCTGAATCCCTGCTCTGACCCATTCCTTTATATCAGCTCCCTGAATCCCTCCTCTGACCTGCTCCTTTATATCAGGCCCCTGAATCCCTGCTCTGACCCATTCCTTTATATCAAGTCTCTGAATCCCTGCTCTGACCCATTCCTTTATATCAGGTTCCTGAATCCCTGCTCTGACCCGCTCCTTTATATCAGGTCCCTGAATCCCTGCTCTGACCCGCTCCTTTATATCAGGTCCCTGAATCCCTGCTCTGACCCGCTCCTTTATATCAAGTCCCTGAATCCCTGCTCTGACCAATTCCTTTATATCAAGTCCCTGAATCCCTACTCTGACCCATTCCTTTATATCAAGTCCCTGAATCCCTGCTCTGACCCGCTCCTAAATATCAGGTCCCTGAATCCCTGCTCTGACCCGCTCCTTCATATCAGGTCCCTGAATCCCAGCTCTGACCCATTCCTTTATATCAAGTCCCTGAATCCCTGCTCTGACCCATTCCTTTATATCAGGTCCCTGAATCCCTGCTCTGACCCATTCCTTTATATCAAGTCCCTGAATCCCTGCTCTGACCCGTTCCTTCATATCAGGTCCCTGAATCCCTGCTCTGACCCATTCCTTTATATCAAGTCCTTGAATCCCTGCTCTGACCCATTCCTTTATATCAGGTCCCTGAATCCCTGCTCTGACCCATTCCTTTATATCAAGTCCCTGAATCCCTGCTCTGACCCATTCCTTTATATCAAGTCCCTGAGTCCCTGCTCTGACCCATTCCTTTATATCAGGCCCCTGAATCCCTGCTCTGACCCATTCCTTTATATCAAGTCCCTGAATCCCTGCTCTGACCCGTTCCTTTATATCAGGCCCCTGAATCCCTGCTCTGACCCGCTCCTTTATATCAGCTCCCTGAATCCCTGCTCTGACCTGCTCCTTTATATCAGTCCCCTGAATCCCTGCTCTGACCCGCTCCTTTCTTTCAGCTCCCTGAATCCCTGCTCTGACCTGCTCCTTTATATCAGGTCCCTGAATCCTTGCTCTGACCTGCTCCTTTATATCAGGCCCCTGAATCCCTGCTCTGACCCATTCCTTTATATCAAGTCCCTGAATCCCTGCTCTGACCCATTCCTTTATATCACGTCCCTGAATCCCTACTCTGACCCATTCCTTTATATCAAGTCCCTGAATCCCTGCTCTGACCCGCTCCTAAATATCAGGTCCCTGAATCCCTGCTCTGACCCATTCCTTTATATCAAGTCCCTGAATCCCTGCTGTGACCCGCTCCTAAATATCAGGTCCCTGAATCCCTGCTCTGACCCATTCCTTTATATCAAGTCCCTGAATCCCTGCTCTGACCCATTCCTTTATATCAAGTCCCTGAATCCCTACTCAGACCCGCTCCTAAATATCAGGTCCCTGAATCCCTGCTCTGACCCATTCCTTTATATCAAGTCCCTGAATCCCTACTCTGACCCGCTCCTAAATATCAGGTCCCTGAATCCCTGCTCTGACCCATTCCTTCATATCAAGTCCCTGAATCCCTGCTCTGACCCATTCCTTTATATCAAGTCCTTGAATCCCTGCTCTGACCCATTCCTTTCTATCAGGTCCCTGAATCCCTGCTCTGACCCATTCCTTTATATCAAGTCCCTGAATCCCTACTCTGACCCGCTCCTAAATATCAGGTCCCTGAATCCCTGCTCTGACCCATTCCTTTATATCAAGTCCTTGAATCCCTACTCTGACCCGCTCCTAAATATCAGGTCCCTGAATCCCTGCTCTGACCCATTCCTTTATATCAAGTCCCTGAATCCCTACTCTGACCCGCTCCTAAATATCAGGTCCCTGAATCCCTGCTCTGACCCATTCCTTTATATCAAGTCCTTGAATCCCTGCTCTGACCCATTCCTTTCTATCAGGTCCCTGAATCCCTGCTCTGACCCATTCCTTTATACCAAGTCCCTGAATCCCTGCTCTGACCCATTCCTTTCTATCAGGTCCCTGAATCCCTGCTCTGACCCATTCCTTTATGCCAAGTCCCTGAATCCCTGCTCTGACCCATTCCTTTATATCAAGTCCCTGAATCGCTGCTCTGACCCATTCCTTTATATCAGGCCCCTGAATCCCTGCTCTGACCCATTCCTTTATGCCAAGTCCCTGAATCCCTGCTCTGACCCATTCCTTTATATCAAGTCCCTGAATCGCTGCTCTGACCCATTCCTTTATATCAGGCCCCTGAATCGCTGCTCTGACCCATTCCTTTATATCAGGCCCCTGAATCCCTGCTCTGACCCATTCCTTTTTACCAAGTCCCTGAATCCCTGCTCTGACCCATTCCTTTATATCAGGCCCCTGAATCCCTGCTGGACCCATTCCTTTATATCAGGCCCCTGAATCACTGCTCTGACCTGCTCCTTTATATCAGGCCCCTGAATCCCTGCTCTGACCTGCTCCTTTATATCAGGCCCCTGAATCCCTGCTCTGACCTGCTCCTTTATATCAGGCCCCTGAATCCCTGCTCTGACCTGCTCCTTTATATCAGGCCCCTGAATCCCTGCTCTGACCTGCTCCTTTATATCAGGCCCCTGAATCCCTGCTCTGACCTGCTCCTTTATATCAGGCCCCTGAATCCCTGCTCTCACCTGCTCCTTTATATCAGGTCCCTGAATCCCTGCTCTGACCCTTTCCTTTATATCAGGCCCCTGAATCCCTGCTCTGACCTGCTCCTTTATATCAGGTCCCTGAATCCCTGCTCTGACCCATTCCTTTATATCAGCTCCCTGAATCCCTGCTCTGACCTGCTCCTTTATATCAGGCCCCTGAATCCCTGCTCTGACCCGCTCCTTTATATCAGCTCCCTGAATCCCTGCTCTGACCCGCTCCTTCATATCAGCTCCCTGAATCCCTGCTCCGACCTGCTCCTTTATATCAAGTCCCTGAATCCCTGCTCTGACCCGCTCCTAAATATCTGGTCCCTGAATCCCTGCTCTGACCCATTCCTTTATATCAAGTTCCTGAATCCCTGCTCTGACCCATTCCTTAATATCAAGTCCCTGAATCCCTGCTCTGACCCATTCCTTTATTTCAGGCCCCTGAATCCCTGCCCTAACCCATTCCTTTATATCAAGTCCCTGAATCCCCGCTCTGACCCATTCCTTTATATCAAGTCCCTGAATCCCTGCTCTGACCCATTCCTTTATATCAAGTTCCTGAATCCCTGCTCTGACCCATTCCTTAATATCAAGTCCCTGAATCCCTGCTCTGACCCATTCCTTTATTTCAGGCCCCCTGAATCCCTGCCCTGACCCATTCCTTTATATCAGGCCCCTGAATCCCTGCTCTGACCTGCTCCTAAATATCTGGTCCCTGAATCCCTGCTCCGACCCATTCCTTTATATCAAGTTCCTGAATCCCTGCTCTGACCCATTCCTTTATATCATGTTCCTGAATCCCTGCTCTGACCCATTCCTTTATATCAAGTTCCTGAATCCCTGCACTGACCCATTCCTTTATATCAAGTTCCTGAATCCCTGCTCTGACCCATTCCTTTATATCAAGTTCCTGAATCCCTGCACTGACCCATTCCTTTATATCAAGTTCCTGAATCCCTGCTCTGACCCATTCCTTTATTTCAGGCCCCAGAATCCCTGCCCTGACCCATTCCTTTATATCAGGCCCCTGAATCCCTGCTCTGACCTGCTCCTAAATATCTGGTCCCTGAATCCCTGCTCCGACCCATTCCTTTATATCAAGTTCCTGAATCCCTGCTCTGACCCATTCCTTTATATCAAGTTCCTGAATCCCTGCTCTGACCCATTCCTTTATATCAAGTTCCTGAATCCCTGCTCTGACCCATTCCTTAATATCAAGTCCCTGATTCCCTGCTCTGACCCATTCCTTTATTTCAGGCCCCTGAATCCCTGCTCTGACCCATTCCTTTATATCAAGTTCCTGAATCCCTGCTCTGACCCATTCCTTTATATCAAGTTCCTGAATCCCTGCTCTGACCCATTCCTTAATATCAAGTCCCTGAATCCCTGCCCTGACCCATTCCTTTATATCAGGCCCCTGAATCCCTGCTCTGACCTGCTCCTAAATATCTGGTCCCTGAATCCCTGCTCCGACCGATTCCTTTATATCAAGTTCCTGAATCCCTGCTCTGACCCATTCCTTAATATCAAGTCCCTGAATCCCTGCTCTGACCCGCTCCTAAATATCTGGTCCCTGAATCCCTGCTCTGACCCATTCCTTTATATCAAGTCCCTGAATCCCTGCTCTGACCCATTCCTTTATAACAAGTCCCTGAATCCCTGCTCCGACCCGCTCCTAAATATCTGGTCCCTGAATCCCTGCTCTGACCCACTGCTTTATATCAAGTCCCTGAATCCCTGCTCTGACCCATTCCTTTATATCAAGTCCCTGAATCCCTGCTCTGACCCATTCCTTTATATCAAGTTCCTGAATCCCTGCTCTGACCCATTCCTTAATATCAAGTCCCTGAATCCCTGCTCTGACCCATTCCTTAATATCAAGTCCCTGAATCCCTGCTCTGACCCATTCCTTTATATCAAGTCCCTGAATCCCTGCTCTGACCCGCTCCTTAATATCAAGTCCCTGAATCCCTGCTCTGACCCATTCCTTTATAACAAGTCCCTGAATCCCTGCTCTGACCCATTCCTTTATATCATGTCCCTGAATCCCTGCTCTGACCCACTGCTTTATATCAAGTCCCTGAATCCCTGCTCTGACCCATTCCTTTATATCATGTCCCTGAATCCCTGCTCTGACCCACTGCTTTATATCAAGTCCCTGAATCCCTGCTCTGACCCATTCCTTTATAACAAGTCCCTGAATCCCTGCTCTGACCCATTCCTTTATATCATGTCCCTGAATCCCTGCTCTGACCCACTGCTTTATATCAAGTCCCTGAATCCCTGCTCTGACCCATTCCTTTATAACAAGTCCCTGAATCCCTGCTCTGACCCATTCCTTTATATCATGTCCCTGAATCCCTGCTCTGACCCACTGCTTTATATCAAGTCCCTGAATCCCTGCTCTGACCCGCTCCTTTATATCAAGTCCCTGAATCCCTGCTCTGACCCGTTCCTTTATATCAGCTCCCTGAATCCCTGCTCTGACCCGTTCCTTTATATCAGTCCCCTGAATCCCTGCTCTGACCCGTTCCTTTATATCAGCTCCCTGAATCCCTGCTCTGACCTGCTCCTTTATATCAGTCCCCTGAATCTCTGCTCTGACCCATTCCTTTATATCAGGCCCCTGAATCCCTGCTCTGACCCGTTCCTTTATAACAGCTCCCTGAATCCCTGCTCTGACCCATTCCTTTATATCAGCTCCCTGAATCCCTGCTCTGACCCATTCCTTTATATCAGCTCCCTGAATCCCTGCTCTGACCCGCTCCTTTATATCAGTCCCCTGAATCCCTGCTCTGACCCGCTCCTTTATATCAGCTCCCTGAATCCCTGCTCTGACCCGCTCCTTTATATCAGCTCCCTGAATCCCTGCTCTGACCCGCTCCTTTATATCATGTCCCTGAATCCCTGCTCTGACCCGCTCCTTTATATCATGTCCCTGAATCCCTGCTCTGACCCGTTCCTTTATATCAGCTCCCTGAATCCCTGCTCTGACCCGCTCCTTTATATCATGTCCCTGAATCCCTGCTCTGACCCGCTCCTTTATATCATGTCCCTGAATCCCTGCTCTGACCCGCTCCTTTATATCATGTCCCTGAATCCCTGCTCTGACCCGCTCCTTTATATCAGCTCCCTGAATCCCTGCTCTGACCCGCTCCTTTATATCAGCTCCCTGAATCCCTGCTCTGACCCGCTCCTTTATATCAGCTCCCTGAATCCCTGCTCTGACCCGCTCCTTTATATCAGCTCCCTGAATCCCTGCTCTGACCCGCTCCTTTATATCATGTCCCTGAATCCCTGCTCTGACCCGCTCCTTTATATCATGTCCCTGAATCCCTGCTCTGACCCGTTCCTTTATATCAGCTCCCTGAATCCCTGCTCTGACCCGCTCCTTTATATCAGCTCCCTGAATCCCTGCTCTGACCCGCTCCTTTATATCATGTCCCTGAATCCCTGCTCTGACCCGCTCCTTTATATCATGTCCCTGAATCCCTGCTCTGACCCGCTCCTTTATATCATGTCCCTGAATCCCTGCTCTGACCCGCTCCTTTATATCATGTCCCTGAATCCCTGCTCTGACTCACTCCTTTATATCAAGTCCCTGAATCCCTGCTCTGACTCACTCCTTTATATCAAGTCCCTGAATCCCTGCTCTGACCCACTGCTTTATATCAAGTCCCTGAATCCCTGCTCTGAGCCACTGCTTTATATCAGCTCTCAGAATCCCTTCTCTGACCCACTGCTTTATATGAAGTCCCTGAATCCATGCTCTGACCCATTCCTTTATATCAGCTCTCTGAATCCCTTCTCTGACCCACTGCTTTATATCAAGTCCCTGAATCCCTGCTCTGACCCACTCCTTTATATCAAGTCCCTGAATCCCTGCTCTGACCCACTGCTTTATATCAATTCCCTGAATCCCTTCTCTGACCCACTGCTTTATATCAAGTCCCTGAATCCCTGCTCTGACCCATTCCTTTACATCAGCTCTCTGAATCCCTTCTCTGACCCACTGCTTTATATCAAGTCCCTGAATCCCTGCTCTGACCCACTCCTTTATATCAAGTCCCTGAATCCCTGCTCTGACCCACTGCTTTATATCAAGTCCCTGAATCCCTTCTCTGACCCACTGCTTTATATCAGCTCTCTGAATCCCTGCTCTGACCCGCTCCTTTATATCAGGTCCCTGAATCCCTGCTCTGACCCATTCCTTTATATCAAGTCCCTGAATCCCTGCTCTGACCCATTCCTTTACATCAGCTCTCTGAATCCCTTCTCTGACCCACTGCTTTATATCAGCTCTCTGAATCCCTGCTCTGACCCGCTCCTTTATATCAGGTCCCTGAATCCCTGCTCTGACCCAGTGCTTTATATCAGCTCTCTGAATCCCTGCTCTGACCCATTCCTTTATATCAAGTCCCTGAATCCCTGCTCTGACCCATTCCTTTACATCAGCTCTCTGAATCCCTTCTCTGACCCGCTCCTTTATATCAGCTCCCTGAATCCCTGCTCTGACCCGCTCCTTTATATCAGTCCCCTGAATCCCTGCTCTGACCCGCTCCTTTATATCAGGTCCCTGAATCCTTGCTCTATCCCGCTGCTTTGTATCAAGTCCCTGAATCCCTGCTCTGACCCATTCCTTTATATCAGGTCCCTGAATCCCTGCTCTGACCCATTCCTTTATATCAGGTCCCTGAATCCCTGCTCTGACCCATTCCTTTATATCAGGTCCCTGAATCCCTGCTCTGACCCATTCCTTTATATCAGGTCCCTGAATCCCTGTTCTGACCCGCTCCTTTATATAAAGTCCCTGAATCCCTGCTCTGACCCATTCCTTTATATCAAGTCCCTGAATCCCTGCTCTGACCCATTCCTTTCTATCAGGTCCCTGAATCCCTGCTCTGACCCATTCCTTTATATCAGGTCCCTGAATCCCTGCTCTGACCCATTCCTTTATATCAGGTCCCTGAATCCCTGCTCTGACCCATTCCTTTATATCAGGTTCCTGAATCCCTGCTCTGACCCACTCCTTTATATCAAGTCCCTGAATCCCTGCTCTGACCCATTCCTTTATATCAGGTCCCTGAATCCCTGCTCTGACCCACTCCTTTCTATCAGGTCCCTGAATCCCTGCTCTGACCCGCTCCTTTATATCAGGTCCCTGAGTCTCTGCTCTGACCCATTCCTTTATATCAGGTCCCTGAATCCCTGCTCTGACCTGTTCCTTTATATCAGGTCCCTGAATCCCTGCTCTGACCTGTTCCTTTATATCAGGTCCCTGAATCCCTGCTCTGACCTGTTCCTTTATATCAGGTCCCTGAATCCCTGCTCTGACCCGCTCCTTTATATCAGGTCCCTGAATCCCTGCTCTGACCTGTTCCTTTATATCAGGTCCCTGAATCCCTGCTCTGACCCGCTCCTTTATATCAGGTCCCTGAATCCCTGCTCTGACCCACTCCTTTCTATCAGGTCCCTGAATCCCTGCTCTGACCCGCTCCTTTATATCAAGTCCCTGAGTCTCTGCTCTGACCCATTCCTTTATATCAGGTCCCTGAATCCCTGCTCTGACCTGTTCCTTTATATCAGGTCCCTGAATCCCTGCTCTGACCCGCTCCTTTATATCAGGTCCCTGAATCCCTGCTCTGACCCGCTCCTTTATGTCAGGTCCCTGAATCCCTGCTCTGACCCGCTCCTTTATATCAGGTCCCTGAATCCCTGCTCTGACCCATTTCTTTATATCAGGTCTCTGAATCCTTGCTCTGACCTGTTCCTTTATATCAGGTCCCTGAATCCTTGCTCTATCCCGCTGCTTTATATCAAGTCTCTGAATCCCTGCTCTGACCCGTTCCTTCATATCAGGTCTCTGAATCCCTGCTCTGCTACCGCTCTTACATCTCAGGTTTCCGTTTATTCAGTTTGATGGAGACAAGAGTGGGTGCAAGACCGGTATTTTAAACTTAAATACAGGCAATTATGAGGGCATGAATGCAGAGCTAGCTAAAGTGAACAGGGAACTGAGTTTAAGGGATAGGTCAGTAGAAATGCAGTGGCAGACATTTAAGGGGATATTTCAGGATACACAGAATAGATACGTTTCAACGAGAAAGCAAAATTCCAAGGATGGGACCCGTCATCTGTGGTTAACTTTAACATTTAAAGATGGTATCAAACTTAAAGAAAAAGCCTATAATTGTGCTAAGATGGGTGGCAGGTCAGAAGATTGATCAGAATGTAAAAAACAGCAAAGAATGACTAAAAGATTGATAAGGTAGGTAAAATTAGATTATAAGAGAAAGCTAGCTAGAAATATAAAGACAGATAGTAACAGTTTCTATAGATATTTTAAAAAGAAAAGGGTTAACAAAGTGATCTTTGTTCCTGTAGAAAGTGAGTCTGGGGAATTAATAATGGATAATCAGGAGATGGCAGATGAATTGAACAGATATTTTGCATCGGTCTTCACTATTGAGGATACAAGTAATATCCCAGTATTAGCTGTAAATCATGAAATGGAAGGGAGGGAGGAACTAAAGAAAATTACAATCACCAGGAAAGCGTTACTATAAAAATTGTTTGAGCTGCGGGTTGACAAGTCCCAGGGTCCTGATGGATTTCATCCTAGGGTGTTAAATGAAGTGGTTAGTGAGACAGTTAATGCGTTAGTTTTAATTTTCCAAAATTCCCTAGTTTCACGGAAGGATCCGTTTGATTAGAAAATAGTGAATGTAACTCCTTTATTCAAAAAGGGAGGGAGACAGAAAGCAGGAAACTACAGACCAGTTAGCAACATCTGTCATAGGGAAAATGTTAGAAGCTATTATTAAAGACGTTATAGCGGGCATTTAGAAAAATCCAAGGTAATCAGGCAGAGTCAACATAGTTTTACGAAAGGGAAATCATGTTTAACCAATTTATTGGAGTTCTTTGCGGGAGTTACATGTGCTGTGGATAAAGGGGAACCAGTGGATGTATTAGATTAGAGATACAGCACTGAAACAGGCCCTTCGGCCCACCGAGTCTGTGCCGAACATCAACCACCCATTTTATACTAATCCTACACTAATCCCATATTCCCAACAAACATCCCCACCTGTCCCTATATTTCCCTACCACCTACCTATACTAGTGACAATTTATAATGGCCAATTTACCTATCAACCTGCAAGTCTTTTGGCTTGTGGGAGGAAACCGAAGCACCCGGAGAAAACCCACGCAGACACAGGGAGAACTTGCAAACTCCACACAGGCAGTACCCAGAATCGAACCCGGGTCCCTGGAGCTGTGAGGCTGCGGTGCTAACCACTGCGCCACTGTTGTACTTAGGTTTCCAGAAGGCATTTGATAAGGTGCCACACGAAAGGTTATTGCAGAAAATAAAAGCTCATGGTGTAGGGAGTAACATATTGGCATGGATATAAGATTGGCTAGCTAACAGGAAACAGAGAGTAGGCATAAATGGTCATTTTCTGGTTGGCAAGATATAACGGGTGGTGTGCCACAGGGATCTGTGCTGGGGTCGCAACTTTTTACAATTTATATAAATAACTTAGATGAAGGGACCGCAGGTATGGTTGCTAAATTTGCTGATGACAAGTAACTTGTGAAGAGGACATCAGGAGGCTAAGAAAGGGATATAGATAGGTTAAGTGAGTGGGCAAAAAACTGGCAAATGGAGTATAATGTGGGAAAGTGGGAAATTGTCCATTTGGCAGGAAGAATAAAAAAGAAGCATATTATCTAAATGGTGAGAGATTGCAGAGCTCTGAGATGCAGAGGGATCTGGGTGTCCTTGTGCATGAATCGCAAAAGGTTAGTATGCAGGTACAGCACGTAATTAGGAAAGCTAACGGAATGTTATTGTTTATCACGAGGGGAATTGAATACAAAAGTAGGGAGGTTATGCTTCAGCTATACAGGGCATTGGTGAGACCACATCTGGAGTACTGTGTACAGTATTGGTCTCCTTATTTGAGGAAGAATGTAAATGCTTTGGAGGCAGTACAGAGAAGGTTTACTAGACTAATACCTGGAATACGCGGGCTGTCTTACAAGGAAAGGTTGGAAAGTTTCGGCTTGCATACGCTGGAATTTAGAAGAGTAAGAGGCGACTTGATTGAAACATATAAGATCCTGAGGGGTCTTGACAGGTGGATGTGGAACGGATGTTTCCCTTGTGGGAGAATCTTGAACTAGGGGTCACTATTTAAAAATAAGGGGTCACCCATTTAAGACTGAGATGAGGAGAAATTTCTTCTCTCTGAAGGTCGTGAGTCTTTGGAATTCTCTTGCACTAAAGGCGATGGAAGCACAGTCTTTGAATATTTTTAAGGCAGAGGTAGATAGATTCTTAATAAGCAAGTGGGTGGAAGGTTATCGGGGGTAGGTGGAAATATGGAGCAATCAGTTAAGCCATGAACTTATTGAATGGTGGAGCAGACTCGAGGGGCTGAGTGGCCTACTCCTGCTCCAAATTCGTAGGTTTGTACGTATGTTCGTATCTCCACTCTGCTCCTGTTCCTTTATATAGGTCTCCGATCCCCACTCGCTTCTGCTCCTTTATATCAGATCTCGATCCCCACTCTCCTCCCATTCAGGATGACCTCGTGCAACTCTGGCCCTAGAAGGCCCAGTTTTGGACTGCACCATTTCGGTATGGGCAACAGTAGTTTGGGCTAATTGATTGACAGGCAGCAGCAAGAGCACTGGCAGAGTGGCAGTAGCAGGAAGACGAATGCTGTCATCCTGAGGAAGGACAGTCATTTCATGCTGCAGAGATTCACTGCCACTCCCTGGATCGGCGTATCAGCAAGCCTAGTAATCTGCTGGAGGACAGATTGTTGAACTGCTGTAGCAATCTGCATTTGCACACTGGTTTCTGCAACTATGATGGCAGCAGCCTGGGCCTGCATGGCAGCAAGCTGCACTTACAGGACTTCAGTCTGAGCTTTAACTGTGGCACACAGGTGTCACATGGCTTCTGCTTAGCGTCATAGAGTCGCTCACGACACAGAAGGAGGCCATTCGGCCCATCGAGTCCATGCCCCTCTCCATGGAGCTATCCAGTGCTGCAATGGAATCTGAGTCATCGGCCATCAAATGCTGCAACATGTCATGTCCACAAGTGTTCTCATGGTTGGCCACTATTTCCATGTTTTAAAGGATGGGCTGCAAGCTTTAGGCAAAGCCATGTGCCAAGTTGGTGCTGGATTCCTCTATGCTCCTTGACAAATACAGCAGACATTCTGACATGTTTCCAATACACCAAGCATTTCTGTCTCATGCCTTTTTTCTGTACTCAGGCCCATCAAAATGCACGTCTGAGTCCTCTGCAGCTGAACTTGTGTGTGACCTCGCCTTCTTGTAGGCTGGCACCTGCATGACCTTTTCCCCATGACCTGATTGCAGGCCGCTCATGCCCTGTGTCTCCCACATGCAGATTCCATCTCTAAGATACCCTCTAAAGTAAGCACAGTGTCAATATCTTAGTTGTTTACTGTGAGTGTGAGAGCGAGCGACGGTGTTTCTTCATCGACAGTCTCTTCGTCCTCTACCACTTGCTCCTGCTCCACTGTCTGACCAGGTTGTACTTCTTGGGTAAGTGAAAGGTGAAAGGGTAGGATTGTGGTGAGCGGAGGGGGAGAAGGCCTTGGTAAGGTCTATGAAGGCACTTTAGAGTTATCTGCGCTGTTCACGGCACTTCTCCTGTAACTGCCAAAGTGATAAAATTATGTCAACCGTCGATCTGTCAGCTCTGAGGCCACTCTGAGACTCTGGATAGATGCATGATGCCAGGATCAGCAATCTGGTCAGAGCAGAGACCTACCTACACAACACTTAGCAAGGAGATGCCTCAGTAATCGTTGTCACTGCGATTCCCACTAATTTTTGTACAAGGTTTGCATCATGCATGTTTTCCTTCCAACAAAGACAGAAGTTCATGGAGATTCTGCAGCAGTGCCCGTTTTCCACTTATGATGATTTCAGGTGGAACAGCATCATTTCACGGGGTTTTACCACTTGCAAGATGGTCGATGGACTTGTTTAGCTCAACTATGGTGGGCTCACTGCCCAGCTGCTCCATGACAGGGAGGTCTGGAATGATGCTGAGAGCTACTTCAGTGACCATGTTCTCCATTGCATAGAGTTTGAGGTAATGCTCGACCCGACTTTCCATCTGCTTGCTAGGTTCAGTGATGATCACCCCCGTCTTTGTCTTCAAGGGAGCTGATTTAGTTACTGCTGGGCCAGTTGCTTTCTTAATTCCTTCATACATCCCTCTAGCATCCCCGGATTCAGCAGCAGATAGTATGCTGATGCAGGATTTCAACCAATATTGACTGACATAGTGTCAAGCATTCTGCTGAGACTTGTTTCTGGCAGCTCTGAGAGCAACTATGTTTTATTTACTGGGGACGCTTGTAGTTCATGAGGGCTGTTCTCTTAGTTGCAGTAACTGGCTCCATTTCAGCCCAATAAGCCTCAAACCAGTCAGCATTCCTCCAATCGCTTTTCCTATATGCAGTGAGTGCAGAGTTATAGACGGTGAAGCGCAGATGATCCCATTTTGACGCCGCACTCTGACCTTGGGCATTGTTGTCCAGAAGAGCCTGATCAAGGATGTTGAGGAACTCCTGCATCCTTTCTGGGTCAGTGGTATGGCAAGAGGGCAACCTTTCTTCTTGGAGTGGTGTCACTTCCTTGGCTGAAGCCTTACCTTGCTACACACCAGGGGAGTAGTCAGTGATGCAGTCAGCGCTGCAATAACTGTGAGTGATGAGGACATTGTTGAGGGTGGTACATCTGGGGTTAAGGTCCAGCTGGTGCCAGTGGTGTGATCTCGGATATCACCAGGACACCTTGTGGCATGGTCTGGTTTGGAAGTAGCTGTTAGTCACACAGAGTCCATGGTGACAGTATAGCATCTTGCATCCTCCGTCCATTTTCATTCATCTTGCCAATTCCTCATTGACCAAGCTGCATAGTCAGTACTCACCCTTGTGTTGAAGTTCCCTAGAAGGTATAGTCCCTTGGTGCTGGGAATTCTGCTGATGGCAGCATCAAGTGTCCCAGATAAGTTATCTTTGACATCTAGGGTAGAGGTGAGTGTTGGGGCATAGATGCACATGAGATTAACTGGGCCAACGCTTGTTGACAAGTGAAGAGTAAGAAGTCTCTCTATGCCTTCTGTGGGGGCTTCAATCATTACAAGTTTGTTTACTGCGAAACTCACTGCATGCTCAAGTGTTGCCTCTTGGGCTTTCCCCTGTTAGAAGAACCCATGGTGTTTCTCTTTTAGGGATCCACTTTGAGCGAACCTAGTTTCTTGCAGCCCAGCAATGTCCACATTGAGCCTTGTAAGTTCTTTGTCGATCACTGCTGTCTTGCGTGCGTCATCAACCAGCAGATGTTCGTCGGTAAGACCAGGATGCATGGTCCTTACGTGCCAGCTTGCGTTGCGAAAGACTAGTGTCTTCCATGTTCAGTTTGTCTTGCCTGATTATAGCATGTTTTCTCATAAGTTTAAAAGAAAGATAAATATCTTTCTTTTAAACTTATGAGAAAACATGTCACTTGTTTGTTAACCATTAAAATGCTCAGGGGTTAAAACACTTCTGCTTAGCGTCTTCGGTCAGTTGAGAGGTGAATAAGGGAAACCATCCGTATCATCTCCCAACTGTCCGTAACACTATCCAATGAAATGCCATGTTCTCTCTCTCACTGTTGGAAGTAACCCCTGGCGCTCTTACTCTACTCCAATCGAGCGAGACGTTAGAACTGGTAACTGTTGTTTCCTGTGTTGTGCCTATATGAACCATGAAGCTGGAGGGTCCTTTCCAGGGTGCAGGCCTGGTAAAATAGTATGGAGACCCTGAGTGGCCCAAGAATCAGGACCCCCGCCCCCACCCACCCTCAGCATTGCTAGTATTGTCCAGGAAAGGAAAACAAAAAGTACTGTTTGGTACATGCTCTGTTGCAGGAGTTGCCAGGAAGCTGCCTCATAAATGACAGATAACCACCTGTGGGACTCCACTCCAGATTTTCTGTTGGGGTTTACTCCCTTAGCCTTCTTCTCTCTCCAAAGTTAATGAAGTTTTCCAGTTCAGGGTGAGAACCAGAAGTGGCACCGATAGAATCATCAATGTACCAGAAAATAAGTTGGGGAAGGGGGCCTGAGAAGGACTAAGGGGGCCTGAGAAGGACTGGAACAAGGAATGTTCCAGATCGTTCTTCCCCTTCCCTTCCCTCTGACTCCATCCCTTCACCAAATCTCACCTCTTGCTGTATATTCACAATACCCTCTGACCTTTCCCTCTCTGACGCTGAACGATCTGTGCTTATCAAAGGACTCAGTTTTATCCCCTTACACCCCCACCCCTCAATGAATTTCGTCCTCGACATGATGTTGAACTTTTCTTCCATCGTCTTCGCCTCTGGGCTCACTTCTTTGGCCAGCAGTCCTGCCCACTGACCAGCGGACCCATTCACCCGCCTCCAGTACTCTCCCTCCACCTGGACCCCTCCCTCTGGCCTCTTACTCGCTCTTGATCTTTTCATTGAAAACTGTCAGCGTGACATTGGCTGTCTTAATTTCTCTTCCTTCCTCGCTCACTCAAACCTCTCTCCCTCTGAACTTTCTGCACTCTGTTCTCTCAGGTCCAATCCTGTCATTGTGATCAAACCTGCAGACAAGGGTGGTGCTGTTGTTGTCTGACGTACCGACCTCTACTTTGCAGAGGCTGCACGCCAACTCTCAGACACTTCTTCCTACCTCCCCTGGAACATGACCCCCACCACCAAACATCAAGCCACTGTCTCCAAGACTGTCATTCACCTCATCTCCGCTGGAGATCTTCCCTCTACAGCTTCCAACCTCATAGTCCCGCAATCCCGGACGGCCCGCTTCTATCTTCTTCCCAAAATCCACAAACAGACTGAAACGTTAACTTGATTTCTCTCTACACAGATGCTGCCAGATGTGTTGAATATTTCTAGCACTTTCTGTTCTCATTGCAAGTCACCAGTATCCTTGAAAACTATTCCTTATGTTTTTGTTTATGAAAGCAGTTCCATTAAAGGCAGAAGGATGTGAATCATAGCTGTCAAATCAGTTCCATCTATTAGCGTTACAGTCTGCATCCAGCATGACCACCAGATATTGGTTACCATGCTTAGTCCAGAAGCTGCTTTCACTTATCTGTAAGATCCATTGTTAATGGGAATTCTCACTGTCTGATGAGTCCGGATATTCTGTTGCAATATCCAGTAATGCCCATGGAGCAAATCCCTCTTACTGCTTTTTCCAATATAAGCAATTTCCCTAAATTCTGATTTTATTCCCAGTGGCTCCCAATCATTTTTGCTAGAGTGCACAATCATGTTTAGAGGGAGGAGAAATGGGTATCATAATTGTTCTTACTTTCATTAATAAGTAAAACCATTTGTGTCTTTATTGGGCTTTTTTATTATCTTAGAAAAAATGACTAGGTACTCAAATCACATTTAATCTACATGTAGGATAATTTGAAAGTGTAATTTTCTCGACAGGAACATAGGAATAGGAATGGGCCATTCAGCCTCCTGAGTCTGTTCCGCCATTCATTTAGATTATGGCTGTTCTTTACCTCAACTCCATTTATCTGCCTTTGATCCATAATTGAATAGATTTTTGAGATTTCAGTGTTAAAAATTCCAAATTAACGCAGCATTTACCGCCTTTTGGGTGAGCCAGCTCTAGATTTCCGCTGTTCTTTTGTGAGAAATATTGCTTCCTGATTTCATTCCTAAATGATCTAGCTCTAATTTTAAGATTATGGCTGCAAAATTTGGGAGTGTTGGGTTAAAAATGGCGGGAAGGGGCCATTCCTGACCAGGCCCAACACAGCCCATGCCAATCACCATGTTGTGTAGGGCCATAGCGCAGGCGTTTCTTGCCTGCAGCGGAAGTATGCAGAATAGACAGATCACGACATCAGTCAGCATGTAAAACTGATTTGATGCCTGTCCCATCACTTTGGACCTTGCCAATCTAATTAAGCGCCCGCTCTAAACATGCACAACTGAACAGGCAATCAGCAGGATGAGCAACCCTCCACTATTTAAAGGCATCACTATCCAAATTGTAGGTTAGTTGCTTCTGACCATCTACTTGTTTTTGCAGAGTTCGTGGAGGATTTGTGAAAGGTTGGTTAAGTCAGCAGAGATTGTTGCTGGATGTTTGGAAGCAGTTGAGAGTTTCTGAAAGGCCTCTGAGTACACCACTGGCTCCCAGTCATTGGGGCTATATTTGCAGTTTCCCTGCAGCATCATAGAGACATGAAGCATAGGCAGCAGAAAAGACAAGTGGCTCGCAGAGGGACGAGGAGGCGAGCCAACAAGTGGGGACTTCATTGTTTCTCTCTCAACAGTGAGAACCAGGAGGAGCGGGCAGGTGACTTTGCCAGGACTACAAGCTCTCCATGGTGCAGAAAGCCATTGGCTGCATATATGTAACTTTGCGGATCCTCCATCTCAATGGGAAGGTGTGACGAATCGACATGCAGCTGGTTTGCGACCATGCCCAGAACATCATGTTGATGAATGCCTGCTATTCCAGCAGCAGTCATGACGTCTGCAGCCCGCACCAGTCCGCAGTTTCAGCCATCTTCGAGCTACCATGTCAAACCAGAGGGTGGCTGTTCGGTGACAAGAGCTATCTGCTCTAACCCTGGCTGATAACTCCCCTCTGCAAACCCACCACTCGTGGCCAGTCTTAATACCATGATGAATGTTGTAGAGCAGATCATCAGCGTGCTGAAGCAATGATTCCACTGCCTGGATAGTTCAGTAGGAGCTTTCTAGTATTGGAGCATGTGTCCCGATTCATGAGTGTCATCTGTGTCTTCCACCAGCTGGGCATCATAAGGTCACAGAACTTGCCATCAAACGACCACCTCAGGAGGAAGAGGAGGAGGCGGAAGAGGAAGAGGAGGAGCAGGAGGAAGGAAGGATGCAGTTGGCACATCCATGGTCCGGACAGGCTGTCCCATGAGCGTATCATTAGAATGAATCCCCAGATTCCCCTTGCTCAACATTTCACCACCTTACCATCCCTCTGTCATTGACCATCACAATGTCCTCTTGGCCAAAATCCTGAAATAAAATACACCACCGAACAACCAACATTACATACCAACGTTCCATACCAACATTATCCAACAACACATTCAATAGTTCATACAATACTCAATTTTGTGCATTCCCTTAGTGCCTGTCTTGCACTGTAGTGCCTTTGCCTGGCCTAGTGCTCCTACACAGTGCTACCCCAGTGGCTGCAGTATGCCTGGTGAAAGGCTGCTGACTTTCAATGGAGGAAACTGTAGATGGCCTCGCAGGACAACCTTGAGCAGCTCTGGGCCTTAAGGATCTGACTTGAGATAGCACCACCTCCAGGCAACAGCAAGGGCACTGACTTAGTGGCACTGGTGAGAGCAGAACAGGTTCATGCACCATGGAGACACTGCCACTCCCCTACGGCAGCACCTCAGCAATCCCAGCAATCTGCTGAGGGACAGATTGTTGGACTGCTGTGAGACCCTGCAAGCCCCTTTGAGCACTGGCATCCATCGACTGTCCCTCAATTCAAGGATGATGTCTATTCAGGGTCGCGAGGTTCTGCCAGGGGTCTTCATGTGACTGAACAGGCCGATTCTCAATCTGTAGATCTTTGGGCACATGGGGCAAGATATTCCATGAGGTAGCAGGATCCAGAGTGCAGGATTTACTTCCTTTTCTTTCCTTCTCTGCTGCTGCTCTGCCTCATCATTAAGGTGTTTGGACTCAAAGTGTGATGCAGTTTGATGGACAAGTTGTCGGCATTTTGAACGATTGGTAGCAAGCTCCTCCTAGTCATCAATGTCAATGCTGCTGTGCTTCAAAGAGAGCTTCAGAATATCTTTGAAGCGTTTCCCTTGCCTCCCTGGAACACTGGCCATTTGAGAGTTGAGAAAACAGGACCTGGCGGGGGAGATGGTTTATGGCCATCTGGACATGGTGCCCAGTCCACCAAAGTTGATTTTGCAGGAGTTTTGCCTGAATGCTTGTGGACCTGGCTTTAAGAAGGACACTAGCATTTGTTTAATGGTCCTCTCATTGAATCCAGAGGGTGCAGAGATCATGGGCATGGATACCAGTCTCTCCATGCATCACCACTTTGACATGGTGGAGAGGCTTGTGCGTTCTGACAATCCCTTGAGCGATGCCTTCGGGAGCTCCTTGCTCCTGGTAGGGCCATCCTTGACGGCAAGATCGGGGAAGGCGCCAGACAAAGTGCAGTGTCCACACCCATGATGGCAGCATTCTGAGCCTACATGGCACCAAGCTGGGCATAGACGGCACCAAGATTTCATGATCTCAGTCTAAGCTTCCACTGCAGCACTCAGATTTTGAATGGCAACAAGCACTGCATCACGGCTGGGTCCACAAGTGTGGTAATGGAGATGGCCACCAGTTCCACCTTGGAAAGGATGCACTCCAAATTCTGCGCAAAGTCCTGTGCCAAGTTGGAGCTCGATTCTTGCATTTTCCTTGACAATCAACAGACTGTCCAGCAGGACTGCCAATGCACCAACGATCTCTATGTGCATACCCAGCCTTCTCCTGTATGCCACCCCATCCAAATCTTCATCTGCAACCTCTTCGTCCGATGAATTGACACACATCTGATCCTTTCCCCCTGGCTTGACTGCAGCCCACTCATGCCCGGTGACTCACCACATGCAGATCCTGCCTCTAAGCTACCTTCTAAAGCATACATAGTGCCAGTGAGCTGGTGACAGCAAGTGTCAGATTAAGTGACAGTGCTTCTTCATCAAAGATCTGCCTTCAGGCTCTGGCACCACTGGCTGGCCCAGTGGCAGTTCTAGGATATCTGAAAGCATAAATGCACAAGGAGAGGGCTGGAGTGAGGGAAAACTGGAGGTGGGGAGAAAGCAAGAGGTGCATGGTTACACTATCTGCAACTTGTACATCATACCAGATTGCAAGATGAAGGTGAAGTGGGATTTGAGAAGGTGCATTAGACAGGAACATACTGTCATCCTTGATATTCAGCCACCATGCTGCCACAGCCTCAGTGACAGCCATGTCAATTATCCCCAGCACCAGCTCCTCCATAGGGTCAGCACATGCAGCCATGCCTGCCCCTCCCGCCATCCCTCCCCCCCCCCCCCCCCCCGCCCCCCACCTGTTGGCTGCTGCTGCCATCCATTCTGGGCCAACAAGAGCGATGGGGAGGTGGTGGTATCGTGGTAATGTCACTGGATTAATATTCAAGAGGCCCAGGCTCGTGCTCTGAGTACATGGGTTCAAATCCCACCACAGCAGATGGTTAACTTTGAATCCAATTAATCTGGAATTCGAAAGCTAGTCTAATGGTGACCAGAAAACCATTGTCGATTGTCATAAAAACCCATCTGGTTCACTAATGTCCATTAGGGAAGGAAATCTGCTGTCTTTACATGGCCTGGCCTACATGTGACTCCAGTGCTTGATTTCTAAAATGCCCTCTGAAATGCCCAGCAAGCCACTCAGTTCAAGGGAAATTAGAGGTGGGCAATAAATGATGGCCTAGCCAGCGACACCCACATGCTACGAATGAATTTTTAAAAAGTCCGTGAGTGTGGTGCAATGTGTTTGGGTGATGTGCCCGCTGCAGTTGAATAGCTGGCAGTATGTGGAAGCTGTGGGATGTGAATGCTAAGGGTTGGATTTTGAGGCGGGTCTCCCAATTTGGGCCAAAAAGATGGGGGGAACCCCGCCTCTGCATTTTCTGCCCCCCCCCCCTCCCCCACCCCCACAGCAATCCTCGGGTCTTTTGCAGTCAAGGTTTTAGGAGGTGTGATCGTCGTCCTTTTAAAGACTTTAAAGGGACGAGGATCCTACCTCCAAGAGCTGCCGGCCAATAACATGGCGGCAGCTCAGCAGTATCAGCAGTGCCACAGGAAGCAGTGGCCACTGCCGGTACTGCAGAGGCCTCAGAGCCTGGAACCCCAGAACACAGGTAGGTGAAGCAGGGCTGCTGGGGCCAGTCTGGAAGCCCCGGTGAGGGGGGCGCGGTGATGGGGGGTTGGTCATGCATTCAAGGGGGAGGGGGTTCCCTTGGGGTACAGTTGTTCCCTGGGGGGAGTCCTCCATGGGCGACAAATTGCCCATGAAGGAGGGATTCCCCCCCCACCATACTCACAGAGAGGGCGCCTCGTTTTACAAGGTATCTTCTCCATGTGGTGGAGGCCCCCCCCCACTGCTGGTAAGACCCAGCGGTGGCGAGAAGAAGCCCTTAATTGGCCAATAATAGGCCACTTGAGGGCCTCAATTGGCCTCTGGGCATTAAGTTTGTCATTGGCCTATCCCACCTCCGGGAAGATCAGAACCGGGAATCCCCAGTGTTGGGTTCTGTGGCAGGTGGTTCCGCTGTGATTCTCCGGTGTCCCCCCACGACGAAACCTGCCGACCGGACAAGCACAAGATCCGGCCCTAAGTGTGTAAGGGTGAGGTGAAGCTATGAATGCGAGGGTTGAATTATAGTTGATCTAGATTGTTGATAAGTGAGTGAAGGGAGTGTGGTGAATGGAGCAGTGTTTGAGGCTAATGGTGCAGTTGGTAGGATTTGACATGCGAAGATGCATACACTGGCCTTGACTACTCGTGTGAGGTCATTAAGCTTCTTGTGGCATAGCATCCAGGCCCAGAATGTTGCCTGTTCCACATGTACTCCTCATACAACCTGACACTGATACTTTGCATCTCAGGTGTACCGGTGCCTCAGGGATGCATTCGTTAAGATATGGGGAATAATTTTAACCTCACCCACCAGGAGGAAACTGTCAGGATTGGATCATCCACCTGTTTCACACCACCATGAGGGAACAATCCTAACTTGCGGAAAGGTATTCTTGATCAAGCAAGACATTGAGGAAACATTTACACTGACATGCCCAGGATGTCTGGCAGTGTCTGTTGAAACATCTCCATAAGCAATTGTGGGGTTGGATGGGAGTGGTTTTTTAGCAAACTGCCTCAGGTACAGTACAGGCAGACCACCCTCCTATGGAAAGAGGAATTTCAATGGTAGAGTCCATCCTACCAGCAGAGCTGGCAATATTTCCCTGGTAAAAAGAGAAAAAGTAAATTAAATTAAATGCAAAACAAATGTTTAAATAAATGGAACAAAGGAAGCCATTTAGGCTTAAAACAAAGTCACATAAAAATCATCATCCAGGTGGCTATAGGAAAAACAGAAGCTGTTATCTGTTGCATGTGCACTGCTCTCAACCTCATGTGCTTCCTTTTGAGGATGCAACCCCATAATAGCATAATACCAGCCCAAATTAATGCAAACACTGGGACTCGGAGACACATCCCCGATTAGCATATTTTCAGAGCTTTAATAACACTCTAGTGGTTGAACAATGCAAGCCTCCTGGTCCCCACGCACTATCTGCCATGCTTTAGAAGTCCAAGGTTTCTGTCTCTTCTGTGCTCAGCACACTTGAAACATCAAAGAATTTCAATCCACTGTTCTGTTCCATCGGACTGACCTACCACACTTTGGTAAGTCCCACGCAAAAAAAAATGTCATTGCAAGTGGTGAAGATGGCCAAAAGATGAACCAAGCAAATTCCCAAATCTGTTAAATTGAACCAATACCAATCATCTGCCAAGCTATAAAGGAGATGCTAGGATAGATTTTGAGGCATTATTCAGGCAGATGCAGGCGATCAGGAAATTGGTGGAGCAAGGTCTTAGACTTTCTCATGCACCCAATTCTTTTATTCATTCACCTGCTTGTTGGTGTCCAGCTGCAGTTTGTGTGCTGGAGTGCTTACACAAACCTCATGTTAAGAGTTTCATTAAGACCTGGATTGCTTGCACACACACGCACAAATACACACCCAGACACACAACCAGACACACAGCCCGCACGCACACTCACGCACGCACACACACGCACTTACACACACACACACGCGTGCATACACACACATGCACAAACATTTATACGCACGTACATACATTCACATACACACACATATACGCACGCACACATTGCGAACGCACATTGTTACGATCATCTGTTTCATGTTTGTATTAATTTTCTGATGGTAACTTTTAATTTGGGATTTGATTGTTTTTTTAAATGCAAGCCAAATTTAAACACCTGGTTTGAGAAGCTGGCAAACAAGCCCAGGGTGGTTACAAACAAAAGGGTGGCCCATGTTTATTTAGTAAAGTCATATTGGGAAATGAAATGACCTTCCCGACACGATGGGAGCCTCTTTTAACATGTCGATGGAGACGATGTGTCTCCAGCTGCTGCAATCGGGTTTAAATTATTCATTTTCAGAAATAACTGGGAATTTGACTTTCTCATTTGACGCACACACACTGTCATGCACGCACATGCACGCACACACATGTACACACTCACGCGCAGATGCAGACACACGTACACACACACACACTCTTGTCATGCAGGCCCCCAGCTGACAAGAATGAGGCACATTAATTTTGCCACATGGACATTAAACTTCAAATTGTTGCTGGGAAGAAAAGAGGGCCTATTACAAGGAATTGCCAGGCCCCTAGCCGGAAAGACATTTTTACATACTGGCAGACAGTGTTGGAACAAAGGAACCAGTCCCTGCTCCCAGTGCACAGAACGGGCATGATCAGACCAGTTTAGTCACATGACTAACTGGCTGTTGCAGAGTTTTGAACTGAGTGTTTTAAATTGGAGAAACATTGTGTTTGAATACAGAAAACTCCTGGCTCCTGGATTGAGAACATCGCTCTCTTATCTGCTCTTATCTCTTTCTCACCAGCTTTGGAATCCATTGAAGATACATCAACCCCAAAAGAGAAAAGTCTCCGGAACAAGTTTTAAGAAGAATACTGGGCCCCAACGAAAAGCAAGAATTACCTACAAGCAAGAACTACCTACAAAAGGACTCTACAGTGAGCTCAAAGCACAGTAACAAGAAGCTCTTCAGATATTGCTTCAAACCTCTTCACTTTATTTTTCTTCTGCTCTTTTCTGTCCCTATCTGCATGTGTGTACCGTGTATGCATGCTAGCGTGGGCGCGTCATGTATCTGTAGGCGTTAACCGAATTAGAGTTTAAGTTTGAGTTTTAATAAATTTCACCTTTCTTCTTTAAACCTGAGAAAACTTGTTTGTGCTTGTTTCTTTACCTTATAATTGAAAAGTGGTAAACAAGAATTCACCAAGGGGGAGCTAAACCACAGTGTGTTTAAAAACAAAACTCTGTCACAGTAAGACCAGGTGAAGGCTGAAACGGAACCCCTAGACCTCTTTCTCACCTGGTCGTAACACTCTGAATACCTGCTAACATTTCTGTTTTTTCCACCAGGGTTACACTTTTTGGCTACAAAGCCAATTTTGAATGGATTGAACCAAAAGTTAAATGAATGTGGAGTCCTGAAAGAAGAACAGGATTTGCATTTTTGGTTACAATTTTTAAAGTACCTTTTTACTATTATGTTTTTTTTTTCACTACCTTTATAATTATTATATAATGTTATTACTTTTGAGGGACATTATTTTACTTTTACTCATCACAGTAAATTTGGTTTCCAACATTCCAAAACTAAAAAGGCATTACTGTCCTCTAAGTCAATAGAAAGATGACTGTAGATGAATCATTGACAGAACTTTTGCCAAACTGGGAATGAGGACATGTGAAAAGTAGTTTTTCCAAAATCAAATGTCACAGGAATTCCAAGGGCACCAATAACCTGCAATATCCCATGTTGGGCATCAAGAAAAGACTAATTTTGTGATGGCAGTTGGTTTGGATGCACCTCAGGTGCAGTATTTCTGTATCATTTTCACTGTAAGAACCAAAGGGGAATGGAAAAATTACGTTTTTACACCAGGGGCTATTGGACTAAGGGATGCTTCACCACATGGTAATTGAGGCTGAGACTAAAACATCCATTTAAAAGGAGAAGGAACCTTAGTTGATGTTCTCCCTCTCTTTGCTAGAGTCACTGGTTATTGATTAGAAGCAGGAACTTGACTGATGTACGAGCTCGCTATCTGAGGTCAGTAGGTAGGCCTCAGTGTTAGGGTCAGATTGACAATATCCCTGGAGTTTTTTCATGAATTCATTGGATATGAGCATCGCTGGCTAAGCCAGCGTTTATTGCCCATCCCTAATTGCTCTTCAGAAGATGGCGATGAGCTGCCTTCTTAAACCGCTGCAGTCAATGTAGTTTAGGTACACTCACAGGGAGGGAGTTCCAGGATTTTGACCCAGCAACAGTGAAGGAACAGCGATATAGTTCCAAGTCAGAATGGTGTGTGGAGGGGAACTGGAGGTAGTGGTGTTCCAATGCAGCTGCTGCCTTTCTCCTTCTAGGTGGTAAAAGTCGCAGGTTTGGAAGGTGCTGTCGAAGGAGCCTTGGTGAGTTGCTGCTGTGCATCTTGTAGATTGTACAACTGCTGCCATTGTGCACCTGTGGTGTAGGGAGTGAATATTTAAGGTGATGGATGGGATGCCGATCAAGCAGGCTGCTTTGTCCTCGATGTCGTCAAGCTTCCTGAGTGTTGTTGGAGCTGCACCCATCCAGGCAAGTGGAGAGTATTCCATCACACTCCTGACTCCTGGACAGGCTATGGGGAGTCAGGAGGTGGATTACTCACTGCAAAATTCCCAGCCTCTGACCTGCTCTTGTAGCCACGGTATTTATATGATTGGTCCAGTTAAGTTTTCTGGTCAATTGTAACCCCCAAGATGTTGATGGTTCAGCAATGGTTAATGCCTTTGAATGTCAAGGGAAGATGTTCAGATTCTTTCTATTTGGAGATGGTCATTGCCTGGCACTTGTGTGGTGCAAATGTTACTTGTCACTGATCAGCCCAAGCCTGAATGTCGTCCAGGTCTTGCAATCATCAGCGAACATCCCCACTTCTGACCTTATGATGGAGGGAAGGGCTTTGATGAAACAGCTGAAGATGGTCAGACCTTGGGTGCTACCCTGAGGAACTCCTGCAGTAATGTCCTTGGACTGAGATGATTGGCCTACAACAACCACAAAAATCTTCCTTTGTGCTTAGTATGATGTCAGTCCATGGAGAGTTTTCCCCATGATTCCCATTGACCAATTTTGTGAAGCCTCCTTGATGGCACACTTGGTCAAATACTGCCTTGATGTCAAGGACCGTCACTCTCACCTCACTTCTGGAATTCAGCAGTACTGAAACAGCTTGGCTGGGAGCATGGCTAGTTCTGGATCACAAGTCTTCAGTACTACAACCAGGATCCATTGCTGTATCCAGTGCCTTCAGCCCTTCTTGATGTCACGTGGAGTGAATGGAATTGGCCAAACATTGGCATCTGTGAATCTAGGGACCTCAGGAGAAGGCTGAGATGGATCATCCACTTGGCACTTCTGGCTGAAGATGGTCGCAAATACTTCAGCCTTTTCTGTTGCATTGATGTACAGGGCACCTCCATCATTGAGGATGGGGAAATTTGTGGAGTCTCCTCCTCCTGTTAATTGTTCAATTGTCTACCACCATTCACGACTGGATGTGGCAGGACTGCAGAGCTTAGATTTGGTCCGTTGGTTGTGGGATCGCTTATCTCTGTCTACAGCATGCTGCTTCCGCTGTTTAGCATGCATGTAGTAATGTTTTGTATCTTCACCAGATTGTCATCTCATTTTTAGGCATGCTTGGTGCTGCTCCTGCCATCCTCTTCTACACTCCACATTGAACCAGGATTGGTCCCCTGTAGTAGAGTGGGGGATTTTCCGGGCCATGAGGTTACAGATTGTGTTTGAATACAATTCTGCTGCTGTTGATGGCCCACAGTGCTTTATGAATGACCAGTTTTGAGCTGCTAAATCTGTTCAAAATCTATCCCATTTAGCACGATGGTAGTGCCACACAACATGATAGTGGGTGTCCTTAGTTACTCCTGCCAATACTGTCATGGACAGATGCATCTGTGATAGGTAGATTGGTGAGGGTGAGGTCACGTAGCATTTTCCCTCTTGTTGAGTCTCTCACCACCTGTTGCAGGCCCTGTCTGATAGTTATGTCTCTCTGGACAGGACTAGCTTGCTCAGTAATGGTGCTACCGAGCCACTCTTGGTAACCAGCATTGAAGTCCCCCACCCAGGGTATGCTGCCCTCGAGGTGCCTGTGGTAGGGAAGAGACTGTTGCCCACCTCCATTTGGAATGTGCTTTTGCAAAGCAGGTTCCGCCAGGGCCACTCAGCTCCTGACCTCATTACAGCCTTCGTTCAAACATGGACAAAAGAGCTGAACTAAAGAGGTGAGGTGAGAGTGACTGCCCTTGACATCAAGGCAGAATTTGACCGAGAATGGCATCAAGGAGCCCTAGCAAAACTGCACTCAGTGGGAATCAGGGGGGAAACTCTCTGCTGGTTGGGGTCATACCTGGCGCAAAGGAAGGTGGCTGTGGTTGTTGAAGGGCAATCATCTGAGCTCCAGGACATCACTGCAGGAGTTCCTCAGGATAGTGTCCTAGGCCCAACCATCTTCAGCTGCTTCATCAATGACCTTTCTTCAATCAGAAGGTCAGAAGTGGGAATGTTCGCTGATGATTGCACAATGTTCAGCACCATTCACGACTCCTCAAATACTGAAGCAGTTCGTGTAGAAATGCAGCAAGACCTGGACAATATTCAGGCTTGGGCTGATAGGTGGCAAGTAACATTTGTGCCACACAAGTGCCAGGCAATGACCATTTCCAACAAGAAAGAATCTAACCATCTCCCCTTGACATTCAACGGTATTAACCATCGCTGAATCCCCCACTATCAACATCCTAGAGGCTACCATTGACCAGAAACTGAACTGGAGTAGCCATATAAATACCATGGCTACAAGAGCAGGTCAGAGGCTAGGAATCCTGCGGCGAGTAACTCACCTCCTGACTCCCCAAAGCCTGTCCACCATCTACAAGGCACAAGTCAGGAGTGTGATGGAATATTCTCCACTTGCCTGGATGGGTGCGAATCCAACAACACTCAAGAAGCTCGACACCATCCAGAACAAAGCAGCCCGCTTGATTGGCACACCATGTACAAACATTTACTCCCTCCACCACCGACGCACAGTGGCTGCAGTGTGTACCATCTACAAGATGCACTGCAGCAACGCACCAAGACTCCTTTGACAGCACTTCCAAACCCGCAACCTCTACCACCTCGAAGGACAAGAGCAGCAGATGCATGGGAGTATCACCACCTGCAAGTTCCTGTCCAAGTCACACACCATCCTGACTTGGAACTTTATCGTCATTCCTTCACTGTCGCTGGGTCAAAATCCTGGAACTCCCTTCCTAACAGCACTGAGGGTGTACCTACCTCACATGGATTGCAACGGTTCAAGAAGGCAGATCACCACCACCTTCTCAAGGGCAATTAGGGATGGGCAGTAAATGCTGGCATAACCAGTGACGCCCACATCCCATGAATGAGTTTAAAAAAAGGTGTGGAAAGAGATGCAGTGGTTTTTGTCGAGGTTCATCCCAAACAGCTCTGTAACACAGGTCTACGGGCTGTTCCCAAGGACACACACCGAGATAAACATCAACTGCTGCTGGAGGACCATCAATTAGGTGAAAGACGCTCTTTGGCCTGCCCGAACCTTGCTGGTTTTCCAATGCAAAGAGTTGTCCACGACCGAGTGTTGCAGACTGGCACATTCCAAGGTCCAGGACTACGTGCTGAGGGACGCACTAAAGTTTGGGGCAGCTGCTGCAATTGCTCAATGGGGAAAGACCACAGTGTAAGGTCCTCCTGCCACAGTGAACTGACGGGCTGGACCCATGGAAAACCCCTCGGGCTGTATACACCAAATATGGATTTGCTGTAAAATGTACATTGTATGTAAAACGGAATGGAAGGGTTGAGGCAACTCACTCTTGTATTGAAGAAAATTGATTTCCTTTGCACTTTCTGGAATGTCAACTTGGTGCTGTTTTGAACTATCTTGTGATGTATTTTCTTACAGATTTTAAGAATAAAGTATATTTTTGAGGGAAAAAAAGAAATAAATGAACAGTAAACTGGGCTAAGCAGTTAGTGAGTAAACCTGCAAATAAACAAGCACTGGGAAATATTCAAAGTAAGTTTTGGAACAATACAAAACCTAGTACATAACCCTAAACAGCAAATGCTCCACTTGTACAATTAAGCAACCAATGAGGTAAGAGACAGTATCAAACTAAAAGAAAAGGCTTGCACATATGCGTGAGAAAGTGGAAATCCAGTCATCTGAGAGAGCTGGAAAAAAGCACTAAAAGGTTATAAAGAAAGTAACAAGGGATGCAAAACTGAAGTATAAAAATAAAATGGCAAGGAATATCAAAGCTAGCAGTAAAAGTTTCTATCCATGTATTAAGAGAAACACAATGGTAAGGGGGTATGTGGGCCCAATAAAGACAAATACAGGTTAGGTTTCAATGGATAACAAGGAAGTGACAGACTTGTTCATTACTTGTATCCATTTTCATGGTAGAGGAAGAGGACAAAATATCAGTGGTACAAGGGAGCCTGAGATTAAGTCACTGGTAGGAACTTAGTGGATTTAATATAAATTTTAAAAGTGGAAATGCTGAAAATAATAAAACTTCAGAAAGGCAAATTTCCAGGACAGATGGTTTCCACCCTTGGATATTAACATAAATGGATGAGGACATTACAGATGCGTCAGTCATAATTTTTTAAAGCTGTCTAGATTCGGGAATTGTGCCTTTAGATTGAAAAATTGGGGAACTACAGACCTTTCAGTTTAATGTCAGCTGTGGGGAAGTTACTGGAATCTATTATTCGGGACAGAGTAATTGAGTGTTTGAATAAGTATCAGCGGATAAAAGATAGTCAGCGTTCATTTCTGAAGGATGGGTCATGTCTGACTAATTCAGTTGAAGTTTTTGAGGAAGCCATTAGTCTGGTGGGTAGGGCAGTAACTATGGATGTTTTCTATATGGACTTGCAGAAGGCATTTGATAAGGTTCACAAAAGGAGATTGTTAACAAAAATAAAAGCACACTGACCTAGAGGTAACTTTGTGACATGGATCAGAAATTGGTTAGGAAATAGGAGTTAGAGAGTAGGGGTAAAGGGAATGTTCTGTGATTAACCAGATGTGAATGTTCTGTGATTAACCAGATGTGACAAATCTTATTCCCCATGGATCTGGACTGGGGTTTCAGCTTTTCACCGTATACATTAATGGTACGGATGAAGGAATAGACTTCCCTATCCATGTTTGCAGATGACACTAAGTTAGGAGGCACAGTAAATTGTGTAGATGGGAGAAGGATAGGGAGATAGATTAAGTGATTGGACAAAATTGTGGTCGATAGAGTTCAATGTGGGGAAGTACATAGTCATCCACTTTGAATCCGAAATGGACAAGTCGAAATATGCTCTAAATGGAAAAAGACTATGAACCGTGGAGGAGAAAAGGGATGTGAGTATCCAGGTAAATCATTAAAGGCTAGTGCACAGATATAAAATTAATCAAAAAGGCCAATGAATGTTGGCCTTTATCTCAAGGGACTGTAATACAAAGTGAAGGAAATTATGAATCAGTCATATAGAGCCTTCAGTCAGACACATCAGGAAGGATATATTGGCCTTGCAAGAATAAAGTAGATTGACCAGAATGTTATCAGGACTTTTGGGTTCAATTATAAGGACAGGCTGCATATGCTTAGCTTGTATTCCCTTAACTTTAGCCTATTGAGAATGACCTAAATTGAGGTGTTTAAAATGATAAAAGGATTTGATAGAATAAATACAGGTAAACTATTTCCTCTGGTGGAGGAATCCAGCACAAGGGGGCACAATCTTAAAATTAGCATTACACCATTCAGGAGTGAAATCAGAAGCATTGTTTTCACACAAAGGCTTGTGGTAATGTGCTATTCCAAAATGCTGTGGAGTGAAACTTTTAAGACTACGATCAATAGGTCCCTGTTACATAAGTGTATAAAGGGATATGGATCAAAGACAGGTAAAAGAATGTGGAACAGGTTTGAGGGGCTGAATGGCCTATTCCTGTTCTTATGTTCCTATGATGTGAAGTTTTACACCATTGACACTATGAAAGTGGATTGCTGCTTTCAGCCAAATGTTCTTACTCATGAAGAATAGTACCATGATGTCACGCAGGCAGAGATCTACACAAAATTCTATTCCCAAGATGCCTTTAACCAGCAATTTACAGAATAAAATAAGGAGAGATGTAAATAACATTTTGAATACCTCCCATTATAACAGCTGGGACTCCAAGGTTTCTTTTCTAAGCTTCTTTCCTGGCACTAGGTGGCTCCCTCCCAAGCTGATCTGAAGTTCAATCCTCTATTCAAATGAATATAGCCACCACTGTGGATGTGCAGTCCCTACCCGTAACTGATATCATGGCGTGGTTGAGCAGGGAGGAAGGTCCAAAATTAACAATGACATGGGTTTTGTGGTCAGTGACAACAAACTGCATAAGTCATTCATTTCATTTAGACTTACCCACAGACTTTCTGTAGGCTTTTACACTGGAACTTGCTGTTATTAGTGCAGTGCAGTGTCCTATACAGAGGGTCTGGGATCTGTGCGAACAGGGCAAGCAATGGTATGTCCCCTTAACGAATCAGATTGAAGAATCCTTACTGAGACACTCATGGGGTTAAATTAGATAGCCCCTGAAAACAGAGGCAAGGATTGCAATGCCCACTGATTGCACTGTAGGCAAGGCACCAACTTTGTGCTGCCTGCTCATTTCCATGATTTCTGCATGCAGTCAATGCTCCCCACACTGTTGATTGCTTGCATACATCATCAGGGGCCCAATATCATTAGTGCCTAGTACTACTTAAAGCTAGCCCCTGCTGGGTGCATTGTGGTTGCTGGTAATGCTAAGATCATTCTGAATATTGTGCTATGGAAGAATCAACAAAATGGCTGGCCATTATACAGAGTGTGCACTAATGTTTTGGGACACTGCACTGGAGGTCTTGCTGGAAGATGTGGAAAGAAGATGTAAAATCAGGGGTACCTGAGATCCTCCAGTCACATTCTCAGAAATCAGTGGCAAGAGATAGCAGTGGAGGTCATGAGTATAATCTCAAGGACCTGGAGGCAGTGCAGGAAAGAGTTTAGTGATCTCACATGAGTTGTTGAGGTCAGTGAATACATCTTCAAATGTCATATTCTATCAACTGCACCACTATCCTCAGCCACTGCTCAATTCACTACACCCGCATCGCTCACCTACCAACAAAATACACAACAATCAGAACTCATATCTAACATTCATATGCTTTACCTCATCCTCACACACTTAGCAGTGTTGTAATCCTTGCACCCGCATCTCACAGCTTGCACATACTGCCAGCTATTCGATCATGTCAGCCAGACCAACCAAACGTATTTTATTCCCCATCTCTGTGTTATCCCCTTTTCTGTATTGTTCCCTCTCCTCCCTGTGTCATATCCCCTCTGCGTTGGCCCCATCTGTGTTGTCCCCCTCTCTGTGTCGTTCCCACTCTCTCTTTCCTTCTCTCCCTCTCTCTTTCTGTCCCTCCTCTCTCTGTCCCCCTTTTCTCTGTCCCCCCTCTCTCTGTCCCCTCTCTCTTTCTTGCCCCATCTCCCCTCTCTGTCCCCCTTTCTGTCCCCATCTCTGTTTGTCCTCCTCTCCCCCCATCCCTTCCCCCCCACCTTCTCTCTCTCTCCCCCTTACTCTCTCTGCCCTCTCTCTCTCTCTGCCCTCTCTCTTTGTCCCCACTCTGTCTCCCTTTTTCTCTCTGCCCCCTCTCTCTCTCTCCTCTCTCTGCCCCCCTCTCTCTGCGCACCCCACCCCCCCCCCCCCCCCCACCCAAGCATTGCTGAGAGCAGGAACAATGGTTTCTGAACGAGCAGCTTCAGCATTTTCTGGTGGGCCTTTTTTTAAAAAAGGAACCCGCCGGAAAACCCCAAAGCTGTCCAAAGTTCAGAACCATCATTCCTGCTCTCAGCACCTGCCAGTTGTGAAACTGGGCAATTTTTTTTAAGCCTGTCTATTCAGAAAGAAGATGCCTTTGGGAAATTTCTCATTGCTGAAATCACCGACCTCAAAAAATTTTTCCCATAGACATTGATGTCTGTGTACGGACACGTTGCTGACTCCTGGTGTAGCACACAGATATAACTTTCTCCTCTCCCCTCAGCGCAAACCAACCCTTGTCCCATTTTCATTTCAGATACTCAAGATTTGGAACCTGCCCAGGCAATGGAGAAAGAACAAGAAAACAATGAAGGTGAAGAGAAGCCATCACTCAATTTCACACTCACAGCCATCAGCTGAGATACTGACACTGCATGTAATTTAGAGGATAGGATGGAAGCAGGGCCTGTACATGGTTAGGTGCCAGGGCTGGGGATAAGATATCACTGGTGCTAGCTCACCAGAAGGCACAGAGAAATACTTCCTCCATCATTTAGCAGCTTGCCCTGCTCTGCATGGTCTCTGCTCATTTTCCCAGTTATGCTCGATGCCAATGGAAGCTATACTAGGCCATGTCTGAAAGCAACTGGTTTATTCACAAGCCTTTAAGTCACTAAATAAGTGCTTCAGCATCAGTCAGACTTCCTGTCGAGTACTGACACTTCAAACAGTCCGGAAAAGCACCCAAAACAAGTAAAATTGCAGAAACAGTCAGAAGAAATAATCCAGCATCTAACCTAAGCAGTTCATAAGTCCTTTAAATAGCATTGGTTTTAGGGAGGGGTGGGGCGTCCTTCCTGCCATTGAACACTTGTTCAGCTGTGGAATGTTAAGAGAGGGTAAGGGCTGGAGTGTGGAGCTCCAAAATAGCAACACACTGGTGTCAAATTATCATTGTACTCTGATAGATGTTATGATCTCCCTACTCCTTGCACTTCTCGTGGTTGTTAGGTGAGCACACGCGAGCCCCATTAAAAATATGGTATCCGGTGCACTCCCAGTGTGAAGTGTGTGGAACATAGGAACATAGGAGCAGGAGTAGGCCATTCAGTCCATCGACCCTGCTCCACCATTCAATACGATCATGGCTGATCATCCACTTCAGTGCCTTTTTCCCACACGATCCTCATATCCCCTCATGTCATTTGTATTTAGAAATCCATCAATCTCTGCTTTAAACATACTCAATGACTGAGCTTCCACGGCCCTCTGGGGTAGAGAATTCCAAAGATTTACAAGCCTCTGAGTAAAGAAATTTCTCCCCATCTCTGTCCTAAGTGACTTCCCCTTATTTTGAAATTGTGTCCTCTGGTTCTAGACTCCCCAACCAGGGGAAACATCTTAGCTGCATCTACCCTGTCTATCCCTTTAAGTATTTTATAGGTTTCAATGAGATCACCTCTCATTCTTCAAAACTCTATAGAATACAGGCCCAGCTTCCCCAATCTCTCTTCATAGGACAGTCCTGCCATCCTGGAAACAAGTCTGGTGAACCTTCGTTGCACTCCCTCTATGGCAATAATATCCTTCCTAAGGTAAGGGGACCAAAACTGCACACACTACTCCAGGTGCACTCTAACCAAGGTTCTATACAATTGAAGCAAGACTTCACTACTCCTGTACTCAAATCCTCTTGCAATAAAGGCTAACATACCATTCACCATCTGAATTGCTTGCTGCACCTGCATGTTAGCTTTCAGTGACTTATTGGCAAGGACACCCAGGTCCCTTTGTACATCTGCACTTTCTAATCTCTTACCATTTAAGAAATATTCCACACATCTATTCCTCTTACCAAATTGGATAACCTCACGTTTTTCCACTTTATATTCCATCTGCCACCTTCTTGCCCACTCACTAAGTCTCTCCAAATCCCCTTGAAGCCACTTTGCATCTTCCTCACAACACACATTCCCACCTAGTTTTGTGTCATGGGTGAAAATGGAAATACTACCTTTGATCCCCACAGCAAAATCATTGATATATATTGTGAACAGCTAGGGCCCAAGTACTGATCCCTGCAGTACCCCACTAGTCACAGCCTGCCAATGCGAGAATGACCCGTTTATTCCTACTCTCTGTTTTCTGCCTGTGAATCAATCTTTAATCCATGCCAGTATATTCCCATGTACTTTAATTTTGCTAACTAACCACCTGTGGGGGACTTTATCAAGGGCCTTTTGAAAATCCAAGTATACCACATCCACCAACTCCCCTTTGTCAATTCTGTTAGTAACATCCTCAAAACACTCCAATAGGTTCATCAAACATGATTTCCCATTCATAAATCCATGTTGACTATGCCCAATCAGATCATTATTATACAAGTGTCCATTTATCACATCCTTTAGAATAGATTCTAGCATTTTCCCAATGACTGATGTAGTTCCCTGTTTTCTCTCCCCTTCCCTTCTTAAATAGTGGGGTGACATTTGCAACCTTCCAATCTGCAGGAACCACCCCAGAATCTATAGAATTTTGGAAGATGATCACCAATGCATCCACTATCTGCACAGCTACATCTTTCAACACTCTGGGATGTAGAATACCAGGTCCTGGGGACTTATCAATCTTCAGTCCCATTAATTTCTCCAATACAGCCTTCTTACTAATACTAATTTCCTTCAATTCCTCATTCCCTCTAATCCCTTGGATCTCTAATTCTGGGAGGTTTCTTGTATCTTCCTCAGTCAAGACAGACACAAAGTAATCATTTAGCTTCTCTACCATTTCTCTATTCCCCATTATAAATTTTCCTGACTCTGCCCGTAATGGACCCACATTTGTCTTAGCCAAACGTTTCCTTCTTACTTACCTGTAGAAGCTTTTACAGTCCATTTTTATATTTTTTGCTAGCTTACATTCATATTCTATTCTCCCTCTATCACTTCCTTCATCCTCCTTTACTGTATTCTAAAATCCTCCCAATCCTCGGGTTTGCTACTATTTCTGGTAACTTTATAGGCATTTTCTTTTAATCTTAGACAATCCTTAACTTCCTTTGTTATCCACAGTTGACTGCCTTTACTTTTGGGAGTCTTGAAGGAATATATAGTTGCTGTAAACTATGTAATATTTCTTTAAAGACCATCCGTTGCCTATGTACTGTTAGACCTTTTAATGTATTTTACCAATCCACCTCAGCCAATTTGCCCCTCTTACCTTCATAATTTCCTTTGTTCAAATTTAACACCCTGGCTTCAGATTGAACTACCTCATTTTCAGACATAATGTAAAATTCTATCATATTATGGTCACTCATCCCTAAAGGTTCCTTTACAACAAGATTATTAATTAGCCATTTCTCATTACATAATATTAGATTGAAAATAGCCTGTTCTCTAATTGGTTCCTCAACATATTGTTCTAGAAAACTATCCCTAACACATTCCAGAAACTCATCCTCCACAGCATTATTGCTCATTAGGTTTACCCAGTCTGTATGCAGATTAAATTCACCCATGATTACTGTATTACCCATGCTACATGCTTCTCTCTTTTGGGCCTCCTTATCTCGAGAGACAATGGATATGCACCTGGAGGTGGTCAGTGGTTTGTGAAGCAGCGCCTGGAGTGGCTATAAAGGCCAATTCTGGAGTGACAGGCTCTTCCACAGGTGCTGCAGAGAAATTTGTTTGTCGGGGCTGTTGCACAGTTGGCTCTCCCCTTGCGCCTCTGTCTTTTTTCCTGCCAACTACTAAGTCTCTTCGACTCGCCACACTTTAGCCCTGTCTTTATGGCTGCCCGCCAGCTCTGGCAAATGCTGGCAACTGACTCCCACGACTTGTGATCAATGTCACACGATTTCATGTCGCGTTTGCAGACGTCTTTATAGCGGAGACATGGACGGCCGGTGGGTCTGATACCAGTGGCGAGCTCGCTGTACAATGTGTCTTTGGGGATCCTGCCATCTTCCATGCGGCTCACATGGCCAAGCCATCTCAAGCGCCGCTGACTCAGTAGTGTGTATAAGCTGGGGGTGTTGGCCGCTTCAAGGACTTCTGTGTTGGAGATATAGTCCTGCCACCTGATGCCAAGTATTCTCCGAAGGCAGCGAAGATGGAATGAATTGAGACGTCGCACTTGGCTGGCATATGTTGTCCAGGCCTCGCTGCCGTAGAGCAAGGTACTGAGGACACAGGCCTGATACACTCGGACTTTTGTGTTCCGTGTCAGTGCGCCATTTTCCCACACTCTCTTGGCCAGTCTGGACATAGCAGTGGAAGCCTTACCCATGCACTTGTTGATTTCTGCATCTAGAGACAGGTTACTGGTGATAGTTGAGCCTAGGTAGGTGAACTCTTGAACTACTTCCAGAGCGTGGTCGCCAATATTGATGGATGGAGCATTTCTGACGTCCTGCCCCATGATGTTCGTTTTCTTGAGGCTGATGGTTAGGCCAAATTCATTGCAGGCAGACGCAAACCTGTCGATGAGACTCTGCAGGCACTCTAATCTCCTGATTAATACCATGCCACACACTAACACTACTGTTTGTGGCCTATAAACAACTCCTACCAATGTTTGCTGCCCCTTGCTGTTTCTTAGCTCCACCCAAACAGATTCCACATTTTGTTCTTCCGATCTGAGATCCTCCCTTACTAATGTACTAATCCCATCCCTTATTATCAAGCGCAACACCACCTCTTTTTCCTTTTTGCCTGCCCTTCCTAAATGTAAAATATCCTTGAATATTCAGTTCCCAGTCTTGGTCACCCTGTAGCCATGTTTCTGTCATGGCAATTAGATTATACCCATTTACCTCTATTTGGGCCTTAAAGTCTTGTTGTGAATGCTGCATGCATTCAGCTGGAGTGCCCTTAACCTTGTCTTCTTGACATTCTGCATTCTAAGCCTAGTTGATGCTCACCCTTGTCTCGCCTGCCCTCTAATGTCACTTGCTACTTTTCTACCTCCTGTTACCAGCTTTACTCCTTCCAATTTGAGCTACCCCTCAGGTTCCAATCCCCCTGACAAGCTAGTTTAAACCCTCCCCAACAGCACTAGCAAATCTCCCTGCGAGAATGTTAGTTCCGGACAAGTTAAGGTGTAGCCTGTCCATCTTGTACAGGTCCCACCTGCCCCAGAACTGGTCCCAATGCCTCAGAAATCTGCTGCCCTCCATCCTACACCAATTCTCCAGTTCAATCGATCAATCTTCCTATTCCTATGCTCACTAGCATAGGAGTAATCCTGAGATTACTACTTTGGAGGTCCTGCTTTTTAATTTCCTTCCTAACTCCCTAAAATCTGCTTTCAGGACCTCATCCCTCTTCCTACCTGTGGCATTGGTACCAATGTGGGCCATGACCTCTGGCTGTTCAGCCTCCCCCAGAAGGATACCCTGCAGCCAGTCCGTGACATCCTTGACCCTGGCAAGACACCATTCTGGAGTCACGTTTACTGCCACAGAAATGCCTGTCTGATCCCCTGACTATCGAATCCCCTATCACTATTGCTCTTCCACTCCTCTTCCTCCCCTGTGCAGCTGAGCCATTCATGATGCCACGGACTTTGCTCTGGCTGCACTCTCCTGAGGAACCATTGCTCTCACCAGTATCCAAAGTGCTGCCTGGCAGTCACCCATTCCCTGTCTACCTGCACGCTCCTCACCCGCAGTGTGACCACTTCCCTCAATGTGCTATCCACTTCGTCCTCTGCCTCGCGGATGCACAGCAGTGACCCAGCCACCGCTCGAATTCCAAAACCCGTAGCACAAGCTTCTGCAGCTGGTGTCACTTCCTGCAGATGTACTCGTCTAGGACATGTGGGGCGTCCATGACTTCCCACATACCACAGGACGTACGTTCCACTTGACCGAGCTGTCCTGCCATAACGTAACTTTAAAAACTTTTTTATTGCAATTAGAAGTAAAATAATTTACTACAGGAGGCTGAAAAAAGGTAGAAGAAGAAAGAAAGAAAGGAGCCCCTCTCTCACACACCAAATTCCCACTTTACACTCTGTGCATTCAAATTGATGTTCTTCTTAATTTATAGTTTCCCTCCTTCTCAAACTCCCTCAATTACCAAACTCCCTTCTTCACCTCTGTGCCCTCCAGCAGCACTCAATGTAAACAAACAGCACTGAGAGTTCCCTCAATTTATACTCTGAAAACAATGCTGTGTCAATTCTGCTAGAGCTCTGCTAAAGCTCAGAAACCAGTTTAAGCTAGCTACCTAATTAACTAGCTTCAGCTACTCTCAGAATGTTAGTATACCCCTGTATAAAACTGCAAGAAACCTAACTTACCTCTTAACTGAAACAGGAATTTCAATTAATTGCTAGATGTAAACAAAGCAAAAACTAGTCTTGACAGATTAACCTTTAGAATTCACTCAGTTACCAAACTCCCTTCTTCACACTTAGTGCAAACCTGTGTGCACAAATCATGGATGCCATTGTGGTAGTTTAAGAGGCCTCATAATGCCCAAAAAACGGGCCCTACAGAGTTGAATTCCCCCCACCCCCAAGGCTATATCAGGAGATGTAAAATAGAATATTTAACTCAATGTAGAGTCATGTACAGAAAGCAAAATAATGAAAAGGAAAGAAAATGTGATTAAGTGATAGACAAAAGGAACAAACAAAAATATTTAAAATTTTTTAAATCTCCAACAATGATTGAAATCAGAAGGAATGAGACTCCACATTTGTAAAAGTTAATTTTCAGTGCCAGATAGATTGTTTGGCAGTAATTAAGATCTAGTGTGCTATCAAAAATACGCTTACACTTGAATGCATACACCCTAGCTTTTTCTGGTGTGTTTAGTGGTATATATATAGTGGTATGGGATGGCTTGGCCATGTGAGCCGCATGGAAGATGGCAGGATCCCCAAAGACACATTGTACAGCGAGCTCGCCACTGGTATCAGACCCACCATGTCTCCGCTTTAAAGACGTCTGCAAACGCGACATGAAGTCCTGTGACATTGATCACAAGTCGTGGGAGTCAGTTGCCACTGTTCGCCAGAGCTGGCGGGCAGCCATAAAGGCGGGGCTAAAGTGTGGCGAGTCGAAGAGACTTAGCAGTTGGCAGGAAAAAAGACAGAGGCGCATGGGGAGAGCCAACTGTGTAACAGCCCCGACAAACACATTTTTCTAACCCTGTGGAAGAGCCTGTCACTCTAGAATTGGCCTTTATAGCCACTCCAGGCGCTGCTCCACACACCACTGACCTCCTCCAGGCGCTTACCCATTGTCTCTCGAGATAAGGAGGCCAAAGAAGATCACTTAAGTACCACAATTTCATGCCCTTCCATGTATTTCAATATTGAGGTTCTTGGCAAGGTATCAGTTTAGTAAAGGTTCAGGAGGAGCAGGGTAAATCAGACAGCAACCTCCTGATTTCTCTATTTTACTACACACGTTGGAGGTTGGGCATCAAGTTGTCATATTAAAAAGTACAAACAAGGTGCACAGAGGACTGGGAGAGACAGTTAGAGTTAGAAATAATACAGAAATCATCAAAAATAAAAAGAAGTCTAAATGAAATTTGGAGTCCATTTATGTAAATGCACAAAGTGTGGTTATTAAGGTTGGTGAACTGTAGGTGCAAAGAGCCACATGAGAAGATCGTGTAGTGGTGATAACTGAGAAAAAGGGAAGAGTGGATGTTCAATATTCATGGATATAAGGCATTCAGGAAAGATAGGGAAAGAAATAAAGGAGGAATGGTAGTTTTGATTAAGGGACATATTACAGTGCTGGAAAGAGAGAATAAGCTTGAGGGTCAAAGACAGAATCCATTTGGTTGGAATCAAGAAGTAATAAAGGAGACATTAAGCCACTTGTATTTTATAGGCCACAGAATAGTGGGAAGGAAATAGAGGAGCAAATTTGCAAAGGAATTACAGAGAGATGCGGCAAATATACAGTAGTAATAATGGGAGAATTTAACTACCACAGTATTGAATCGGGCAGTGATTATGTTAATGGTAGAGAAGGAAAGAATTTCTGAAGCGTGTTCAGGAGAATTTTCTTGATCAGTATCTTTCCTGCCCAATGAGGAAGGAGGCATTACTCATAGCCCTGGAGAATGAAATAGGTCCAGTGGAAAATGTCACAGTTGGGGAGCATCTCAGGAACAGTGATTATGGTATCTTAATGCTTTGATTAGTTATGGAGAAAGTCAAGGAACAATCTAGTATAAAAGTACTTAAATAGAGGAGGGGTGCTTCAGCGAATTGAGGAGGGATCTGGCCCGAGTAAATTGAAGTCAAAGATAAGTAGGCATAAATATAATGCAGCAATGGGCAGCCTTTTAAAGAGGAGATGGCTCAGAAATAATTTGGTTTGGAGGAAGAAGGCATTGCTCCGTTACTAAATAAGTACCTTGTATCAATGTTTACCAAGGATTTTGTCAAAACTATGGTAAACAAGGTGCAGGATGCTGGATGAGATTTTTTAAAAAATAAAGTGGAGGTACCAGGAAGGCTGCAGACAGGTTACCTGGTCAGATGGGATGAATCCTAGGTTGCTGAGGGAAGTAAGGTTGGAAATTGTGGAGATGCTGGTCACAATCCTCCAATCTTCCTTAAATACAGGGGTGGTGCCAAAGGTCTGGAAGGTTGCAAATGTTACACCCTTGTTCAAAAAAAAGAAGGATAAACCTGGCAAATACAGACATCAGTGGTGGGGAAGCTTTTAGAAACAATAATCCTGGAGAAAATTAACAACCACTTGGACAAGCATGGACCAATAATGGAGATGATCCAGCATGAATTTGTTCAGGCAAATTATGTTTGACTAAATTGACCAAGTTTTTGATGAAGTACAGAGAGGATAGATGAGGGCAGTATAGTTGAGCTGCATATGTGAACTTTTAAAAGGCACTTGACAAAGTAGCACATATTAAGCTTATACCAATATTGAAGTCCATGGAATAAAATGGGCAGCAGCAGCATGGGTATAAAATTGGTTAAGGGATAGAAAACAGAGAGTTGTGTTGAATGGCTGTTTTTCAAGATGGAGGGAAGTGTACAATGGTGTTCCCCAAGGTTCAGAATCAGGGGGCTGGATTTTAACAAGCCTTCAACATCGTGATGCATGGCGGGTGGGGCCTGAAGATGGCTACAGACGAGGCCCACCATGGACCTCGATGCCAGCAGGGGCCTAGTCCGATCCTCCCGCTGGCGGAGAGGCTCCGTGGTGGCCCCCCCCCTCTGCTGGGTGATGGACCACAATTTAAATATGCAAATCAATAAATTTAAATACACTTACCTGAGATCGTGAGGGCCCCCCGTGACTTTCAGCACAGTGGCCGGCACTCCCGTGCCTTCAGATCCCCATCCGGGGAAACGAGGCGCCACACTGGTGGGGAAGGGGGAGGACGTAAGTTTAATAGTGCAAGGGGTGGAGGGAGTGGGATCAAATACATGTAATGGGTGTAGGGGATGTTGGGAAGGGTTGAACCTTAAAATTTGTTCTGATTGGTGAGGGGAACTGTCAGATGTAAAAGGTAAGTGTTTTGGGGGGGGAAGGGAAATATTTATTGTAATTGTTATTGGGAGGGTGGGAAAGGGGCACAAGAAATGTATTTATTTAGTTTTGGGGGGAATCTTTCTTTAAAAATGTTAATATACTGGCACACAGGCAGCTGACGCCATTGCTGGCGACGGACAACCCGCCCCCTCCACATGACTGAGGGGGGGGTGCGCGGGGTGAGAGGGCAGGCCACCCCGGCTATTTAAATGAGCCACCATGCTTAAGATTGTGGAGACTCTTTGACATGCAGCACACACGGGCTAGCCGCCATTTTTGCAGCTTGCTGCCGAGATCAGCGGCGGTCTCTTATAATCCAACCCAGGACCACTGCTGTTTTTGATATACATTAATGGCATTGCCTTGGGGGTACATACGAACATATGAATTAGGAGCAGGTGTAGGCTACTCGGCCCTTCGATCCTGCTCCGCCATTCAATAAGCTCATGGCTGAACTGATTACTCCACATTTCCACCTACCCCGATAACCTTCCAACCCCTTGCTTATCAAGAATCTATCTACCTCTGCCTTAAAAATATTCAAAGACTTTGCTTCCACCACCTCTTTTAGGAAGACAATTCCAAAGACTCACGACCCTCTGAGAGAAAAAAATTCTCCTCATCTCTGTCTTAAATGGGCGACCCCTTATTTTTAAACAGTGATCCCTAATTCTCGATTCTCCCACAAGGGGAAACATTCTTTCCACATCCACCCTGTCAAGACCCCTCAGGATCTTATATGTTTCAATCAAGTCACTCCTTACTCTTCTAAATTCCAGCGGATAAAAGCCTAGCCTGTCCCATCTTTCCTCATAAGACAGCGAAATCGACTGCACACATGTAGCCATCAGAGTCCCATTGCCTCTTCCTGGAGTGTCCATCAACATGAAGGCTTCCACATGCAGCTGGTGTGCAACCATCATAAGTTATTCCTTCAACTCTGTGCAAGGTTTCATTCTGAGGCAGTTGCAGCTTCTGCAGCTCTTCATCCCACCACACAGTCTCCATGGACAGCTCCTGACAGCCAAGCATTCCCAGTGTGAAACCCCACAGCTGAGGCACAGATGTGACACAACCACTGCCATCCCACCACAAGGGCCACCATTGAGCAAGCCATCAGCCTCTTGAAGATGCTGTTCCAGTGCCTTGACCGATTGGGGGTGCCATCTACTACATCCCTTCAAGGGTTTCCCGCATTGTTGTAGTCAGCTGCGCCCTGCACCAAATGGTCATTCAGAGAGGAATGGACCTGGAGGAGGTCCATGGTGAAGACTGCACCGCCTAGTCTGAGATTAAGGATTTCGATGAGGACCTGCCGGAGGCAATTAGGGACAACCAGAGATCGGACTCATGCAGCAATACACCGACCAGGATTGCAGGGAAGTCTGGGATACCCTGATTCAGGAACACTTTTCATGAACAGGGCAGGTCCTCCAATGGAAGTATCTAATCCGGACTGCCATACATAGAAGCCCCTATTCAGAGTACAGGGACAAATCCACTTTTCATGGGGTTCAGCACTCATGGTTCATCAAGTTTTCTGTGAGCCCACTTGGCCACATGGCTCTCTTAGACCTCACACACAGGCAGGACATGTAATGAGGTCACAGTTTCCCAGAACAAACAACACAAGAAATGTTAGTTTTTGACCACAGCCATTTTACTCACATTAAAGTGAAACCCAATGTGATGTTACTGTCGCTTCTCTGTTCTCTTGTGAGAGCTCTTACCTGATGCTCCCCCTGTGGCTGGAGCAAATGTGGAACCAGGCTGCTCGAGAAGGTTTCCCAGCAGCTGAGATGCCCATGGCGCCCTTCCTTGGGTTTGCGGTGCATGTGATGGTACCACAACAGGCTGCAGCAACTGCATTTGTGCAGGGACAGCCTGGGGCATGGTGCCAGGTGGCCTATCATGTGTCTCAATCAGAGGATGGAAGGGTTGGCTTTAGAAGATGGGGTCACTTGGGTAGTGGTGCCATTCACATCATCCCTTCCTGCCCCACCCCTTTCATGGCCCAGCTGCACGTCCACACTTATCAGGAGCAGGAGAGCAGCGGAATCCATGCGCCGTCGCTGCAATAGACCGATCAAGACTACAGAATGCATCAAACAATCTGTTCATGCCAGTTCACTGCTCCTGCATCCACTTGGTGGACTGCCGCATATGACTTTCCATGAGGTTGGCCACTCTTTCAGTGGAGGAGCTCCTGCGCTCATATGCCTGAGAGATTGCAGTGTCATGAATGGATTCCTCCATTTTTTGTGCAAGGGACTACACTGTCTCAGGTATCTCTGACAGATGGCCACACATTTCCTATTGCTGCGCCACAGGCACACACTTTGTATATAGCCGACAAGGCTCAGCATCTCCGTCCAGATAAGCATCGCTAGAGCTGGCTTCCATTCTCCGATGGCGACTGTGCGCAGCGCTGTCCGCCTCCATCTCCTGCTCCTGCTCACGTGCGACATGATGCTAACCTTGTGCCACCCATTCTAAAGTCATCTGACACCCCGCCGAGGTACATGTATCTACACTGGCGGACGGTGCGCTTGACTCCTGTGATGGTGGTTCCTCAGAGTGCAAATCTTGCTCTGAGGCAGCTGTGGCCTCCACCTACGGTTGCTGCTGATCCATTGGCATTGACCCTGTGCAAGAGAGAAAACATCAGTAACTCACCTTCCTTCATCTCAGCAGAGACTTCATCAGACATCTGTCAGCATATCAAGTGGGATCTACTGGAAATGGTTTCACAGAGTTGGAAGCTGCTCCAAGGTGCATTCATGGAACATTCAATAAACCGTCTCTCTGCCGCGCACCAATCTCGCCGTCGCCAACTGCCTGCACCGCAGCCACCTTTCCAATGTCAAGGGCCTACTCCTCCGTATGTGTCAATATTGCCAGGTTGGACAATTCACCAGCTAAACCATTCCTCTCAAGGGTGTTGCGTTATCTTTTCTCCTGCAATGACGACTTCATCTACTGTTAAACTCCCCATTTGGCATCATGATCCACAATGAGAAGTGATGATCCTACCATTGCACTGGCCCAGGCCTTACATTACCATCCTCCCAAGCATACATAGTTTTGATCCCTTCCCTCAGGTGAGGATTGGTACTGAGCACACATCTCCTCAGTATACCTATACACTGCCTGCTTGGAGACCCACCTGCTCAGAGGTGTACCATCCCTTTAAAACCCTCATGGCTGACAGCTTCGCTTTGCATCTTACTCAACTTGTCTAACCTCAGAAGATTGTTGAAGTGCTTCCTGCACTGGACCCAAGTCCTGATAACCACCCTGTGGCTCCTGACCTCTGAGACGGCCTCCAGTTATGCTTCCTCTGTTTGCCGGCAGGACTCTTCCTGCCACAGTCTGAAAACAATATGTTCTTCCTGGCTCGGACCCCCACCTCCAGCATCACCTCCAGTGAGAGGTCAGTGAACCTTGGGGTCACCCAACCAAGACAGACTGCCATCTTAATGATCTGAAAGCCTGTTCCTTCAGGGCTGATGCTCTGGCTGCATCCACTTTGAAGGCTAATGTATCCCCTTTAAATGGGGCCTGCCACTTCCAGCTCCTCCCTCCTGATTACACCTGTCATCTGTAACTGAATGTATATCACAGAGGCAACCCACTAATTGACCACCTCTCGCAAAATTCTGATATGCAATACACTCTGACCTGCAGTGGGGTCGGAACCCAGAAATGGTCCCAACATTGGGGTGCTAGCAAACTTGGAAGAATCCAGCCCAAAGAGTACTAAAGCCAAGAAGTTATGCTAAATTTGCAGATAATACAAAACTGGAAGCATTGTGAACTGTGAGGGGGATAGTGTAGAACTTCAAAAGGACATAAACAAGTTGCTGGAATGAGCAAACAGGTGGCAGATGAAGTTCAATGTGGAGAAATGTGAAGTAATTCATTTTGGTAGGAAGAACATGGAGAGACAATATAAAATAAAGGGTACAATTCTAAAGGGGGTGCAGGAGCAGAGGGACCTGGGTGTATATGTGCATAAGTAATTGAAGGTGGCAGGACAGGTTGAGAGAGCGGTTAATAAAGCATGCAGTCTCCTCAGCTTTATTAATAGGGGCATAGAGTACAAGAGCAAGGAAGTTATGTTGAACTTGTATAAGACACTAGTTTGGTCTCAGCTGGAGTATTACGTCCAGTTCTGGGTGCAGCATTAAAGAAAAGATGTGAAGGCATTGGAGAGAGTGCAGAAAAGATTCAAGAGAATGGTTCCAGGGATGGGGAACTTCATTTATAAAGATAGATTGGAGCAGTTGTGACTGTTTTCCTGGAGAAGTGAAGGCTGAGAGGAGATTTGATAGAAGTATTCAAAATCATGAGGGATCTGGATAGAGTAGATATGGAGAAACTATTCCCACTCGTGAAAGGATCAAGAACCAGAGGGCACAGGTTTACAGTAATTATCAAAAGAAGCTATGGCGACATGAGGAAAAACTTTTTCACACAGCGAGTGGTTAGGATTTGGAATACACTGCCTGACAGAGCAGTGGAAGGCAGGTTCAATCGAGACATTCAAAAGGGAATTAGTTACCTGAAAAGAAAGAACGTACAGTGTTATGGGGAGAAGGCAGGGGAATGGTACTAAGTGAATTGCTCACTTGAAGGGCTGCTGCAGACATGATGGGCTGAATGGCCTCCTTCTGTGCTGTAACAATTCCGTGATTTTGTGATTCTGTAAAGCTATATAAGAAGCTAGTTCAGTCCCAGCTGGAATATTGCCTCGAATTTTATGCTCTCCACTGCTGAGGATTTGGAAGCTGGGAGCGCAGAAAATTGGGTGAGATGGTGGTGGGCGTGGGGGGTTCCTGCCACCAAAATGCCTCCACCAAAATTTAGTCCAGGGCAGAACGGCCTTGCTGCCCCGCCGGCAACTGAGGCCCTTAACTAGGCAATAATCCCCAATTAAGGGTCTCATCCCACCACAGCCGCAATTAGCCATTTGGCAGGAGGCCCTGTCACCGCACGAGAAGCACAGCACGAAAAACCGTGCGGGATGCTTCCTGGCTCCAGAGATGGGGGTGGTCCCTGGTCAAAAGGCACTTAGTGCCTGAACGAGTGACCCGCATTGGGAAGGGGGGGCGGGACCCACCGAGAGCCACCCCCTGCCCTTGTGAGTGACCCTCTGCACCGCTCTCCCCTGAGACCCCCACCCTGTGAGACCTCTCCCATCCTTACCTACCTGTGGCCTCGGTCCAGCACTGTTCCTGGGCCTCTGGTAGGTGCTCCACCAGCAGTAGCCACTGCCTCTGCAGTAGCGCTGCTCAGTGTAAAAGCTGCCAGCCTCTGATTGACCAGCAGCTCTCTGAGGGTGCGACTTCTGCGACGGGGTCCTTGATCCTGTGGAAGGCCCGCTGCTGTCAACTTAAGTGACTGATTGGCACTAGATTCGATGGGCCTTCCGAAGAAGAGGCGACACAGGGTTCTCAGCGTCACTTTTTCCAGATGTCGAGACACCCGTCGTAAGGATAAAATCTTGGCCATTGTGTCCAATTCTGGGCACCACAGTTTAGGAAGGATGTGAAGGCTTTGCAGAGACTACCGCAAGGATTTACTAGAATGGTTCCAAGGGTGAGGGATTACAGTTATGCGGATGGATTGGAGAAACTTGGGTTGTTTACCTTCAGCAGAGAAGGGTAAGTGGAGATTTGATGGAGGTGTTTAAAATCATGAAGAGTTTAGATAAAGCAAATAAAGCAATACTGTTTCCAATGGCTGAAGAGTCAATAAACAGAGGGCACTGATTTAAGGTGATTAGCAAATGAAACAGAGGCGACATGAGGAAAATGTGTTTATACAACGAGTGGTTCGGATTTGGAACACACTGCCCGATAGGGTGGTGGATACAGATTTAAGAGGAGCCCTCAAAAGGGAATTGGATAAATAATGGAAGGAGAAAAAATTGCAAGAATATGGGGGAAAAGAAAGGGAATGGGACTAACTGGATTGCTCTACAAAAGAACTAGCACAGACTCGATGGGCTGAATGGCCTCCTTCTGTGCTGTATCATTCTGTTTCAATGTGTGGATACTGGAAGTTGCTGTCCCATTCACACTTTGGATGAGCCTCACCATTATTTCTACTGCACTAACCAGGTCAATATGTTCTATCCAGTAGTAGATAACTTCCTGAAACATAAGCAGGAGTTGCGGGAAGTACTTTGGACAGAAAATACTCCCTTGGTTTTCTTTCCCCGTGAAGAAAGCAAAGAAATTACAGGAAATGTTGCACATGTGGTCTGAAATGGAGCACAGCTCAAGATGTGACTGTATGACAGAGAAGATGGTAAGAGACCAAGATTGGCTTGTTGGATCAAGTTTCCTTGTCTGAACTATTGATGATAATGTATCTAAACACAGATCCTCTCATCGGTGAGGAGTCCTTCAGGCTCTCCATAAATGTGTTTCCACAAAAATACAGGAAAAGCTCAGCAATGTCTCATTGCCAATTTTTATGCACACACATACACGTCATTGTTTTACAATAAACTTTTGGGAAAAGGAGGACAAATAGGGAAATTTTGTGCTCGAGTAAAGGACTGTCCATAATTGTCATCTCTTACTCAATCAGGTAATAGCCCAAACAGCTCGTATTGAGATAGTTCTCTTTGCAATCATATTAGTGAACTTTTAATCACCCTGCTGTCTGCATTAATCTAACAAACTGATTCATGGATACTGTCTGGGATATGACTGAGACTTGCTCAAAATGTTTACAATAAATGCTGAATCCACAACCATAATGAGCTTGACCCCAGGACCCAGTTTCAGGCAAGAAACAGGGTAGACCACATCCTATCAAAAAAGCAACTTTTTGCTTTAAAAGAAGTCACAAATGAAGTCATGAACAAACCCTACAAGGTTGATAGATGAAATCTCAGTGAAGGATTCCAATCCACAGATGTGGAGAGATTTTTATTTGCCTGTGTTTCATTCTGCTTCTCCACCAATCAACTGGGCATTTCTATCTGCCCACTTCCAGCTGGTTTACAGAAACTTTATCTGTTCATCTGTTTATTTGTTGTTGCTGGTGGAACATTGTCACCAACTGATGGCAATCAGAGTTAGTATTTTTAAGACTTGCCATTTATAAACAAGATACATATATCGGGAAAAAATAGCAGGGCCAGAGGGAAAGTGCAGGGGAGTGCGAGTTCTTTCAAAGTGCAGGCATAGACATGATGGGACAAATGGCCTCCTTCTGAACTATAAGGTTTTATGTCATCTGATACACAAGTCACATGTTCAATAGTTTTTTTAAGTCCCACCCAAGGGTGTAATCAACACATGGCATATATACCAACCATCTGAGGTATGTTTTTCCTTTATTTCAAAAAATTAAGACAAAGTGTTTAAAAGATATTGATGGCTTATATTTTTATCATGAGGAATTTCCTCAGAGCTTCTCCTTCTCCATCAGCACAACTTCAGCAGACGTTTAGCAGTAATTGCCTTGATCGGTGCAGACACTGCTGTTCTCCTCTTGGTAGTGGGTTCCAAGTCTTCAGCCAGCAGTTCACACATCCAAAAGTAGACTCGGAGGGAACTGTAGTATCCTGAGGTACTGATGGTCAGATAAGCCAAGTACCTTCTTGGAATGTATAGAGCCCGATGAAACCATGTAGAGAAGAAACACCTTCCCTATACCTCATTCTGTGAGTTTCCAATCCAGTCTCATCCATTTCCTCATTATTCCCCTCTTTATAGGGTTTCCCATTGTGATATCCATGTTCCTAGTGCAGAACAGATTCAAATTAGCAGCCAAAGTCCTGACTAATCTACAAAGTACAAAAGAGACCAATGTGCAAGCCTATTAACACCAATCTTCAGTAGCAGCACATAAAATTTAATGTGGTATGTGCCTCAAGGAAACCCTCCTGCAGTTCATACTCCACTTACATCGTGGTGGTAATTATTTCAGGCATGTTTGGGGTACAAGTTGTAAGGTGGAAAATGAGTCGGGGGTTAGCTATGTTTCCTTGACACAATGGCAGGTCAGATTCCAAAGGGCGTTAAAGTCTGCTTTTCAGGAGGATACCTCCGTTTCTTTTTTTAGTGATTTTGAGCAGGTAGCATTTAAGAACCTATGTCCATCCATTTTATGTCTCAAATCTGCACTAAAGCAGATGGTACCTCAGATGTGAATCCAGCCCCATGTATCTACAACAGCAATATGCATTTATACAGAACTTTTAATGTAGTAAAACATACTAAGATGTTTCCCAGAGGTGAAATCAGCCAAAGAGGAAGACATTAGGAGATGTGACCAGTAACTTGGAAAAACACAGGATGAGGGGAAAAAAGGGCAAGAATTGTTCAGGTGGTGGGGGTGAGGTGGGTGTTAAAATCTTAAAAAATCAGATTCCTGACCCATAGCCACCTCCAACCTGTCCACTTCCAACTTCTACTGAGTCGAGAAGTTGGGCGGGCAATCAACCCACTCTAAGAAGGCAGGTTGCAGCTTTAAATATTGTTACAACTGAGATGGAAGGAGTGCACTTTATTTTCTAGTTCCACTTCTCCACAGGTCGCAACATATATTTAAATGCATACTCAGTTACCAATAACAGTCAATCATAGACTCTATTTTTATCCCAGAATAAAATACACCAACCAGGTTTCTTTAATAAACAAAAAAATTATCAGTTTATTGTAAAACAAGACTTAACCAATAATGAAGCAAAGCATTAACACACAGATTGAAATATAAAAGTTCTCTTTTTTACCTTAGCTCTTCACACACACACATGCACACATGCACTGGTTAACCAAGAAATAAAGATATTTTCTCTTTAGAGCTCTGTTACCAAAAAAAACAGAAAAAGAATACTTTGGCCAAAGGCTTGCTAATTCTTAAAGAAAAAGAGAAGATATGAAAGGTGTCAGTTGTCCTTTTCTTGGTTTGGCCAAATTTGGTCTCCCAAACACATGTAGACAGCTGTCACTGGGATCCTTTTCTGGAGCAATTCGTTCAGGCAGCGTCGAAGATTTATCTGGCAGATTTTTCCAGTGTCTCAGGAGAAATTCAGCAACTGGGGTTTCGGGCAGGCCTTTCAGGAGGAATACATTATCAATTTCTCTATTTCTTACACTCGCTTCTAAGAGCTTTTCAAAGCGATGGAACAGACTGAGCTGGTGTTTTGTCCTTCCGGTTGATTTTTAAAACTCCAACTAACTGTCCAAAGTTATTGTTGAAAGCAAAACAATATCTCAAGAGTCAAGCCTCCTGACCTCTATAAATCTTGACGTGTCACTTCTCCGTAAACATCTCCCTCAAGTCAAAAATCTGGGTAATTATCTGAAGACAGGTGACTTCCAGTAAGGGTTGTTTACAACCAAGTCCAGAAGACCTTATGATGACCTCTTTAAAAAAAAACACCAAGTCCAGCATCTATGGAATCCTTTCTTCAGTTTTAAAACACACATCCTCAAAATGTAACATAAAATGGAAGTACTTTCATAACAATATGCTAATGAGGTTGCAAGCTTCATTGTCATTCAGCTTTTCAACTTGACAGTAGACCAATGGGCCAGCAATTTGCCGGATTATATTTGTCCAGCTTTATGTGGACAGGATAACCTGGGCAATTTTCCACATTACCAGGTAGATGCCGCTGTTGTAGCTGTACTGGAACAGCTTGGATAGGGGCTTGGCTGGTTCTGGAGCATATGTCTTTCGTACTATAGTCGGAATGTTGTTCGGGTTCATAACCTTTGCTGTATTCAGTGCCTTCAGCCTTTTTTTGGTATCACGTGGAGTGAATCAAAATAGTTGAAGACTTATAGCTATGATGCTGGGCATCTCAGCAGATGGCTGAGATAGATCATCTACTCGGCATTTCTGGCTGGAGATGGTTACAAATGCTCCAGCCTTGTCTTTTGCATTGACTTGCTGGTCTACACCATCATTAAGGATGGGGATGCTTGTGGAGCCTCCTCCTACTGTTAGCTATTTAATTGTCCATCACCATTCATGACTGTATATGCTGGGACTGCAGAGCTTTGAGCTGATCCATTAGTTATGGGATGGCTTAGTTCTGTCTATTGCATGCTACTTCCACTGCTCAACATGTACATAGTCCTGTGTTGTAGCTTCACCAGGTTGGCACCTTGTTTTTAGGTATGCCTGGTGCTGCTCCTGGCATGCTCTCCACATTAAACCGAGGTTGATCCCATGGTTTGATGGTAATGGTAGATTGAGGGATATGCCAGGAAATGAAGTTACAGATTGTGGTTGAATACAACTCTGCTGCAGTTGACAGTCCACAGTTCCTCATGGATGTCCAGTTTTGAGCTGCTAGATCTGTTCTGAATCGATCCCATTTAGCACAGTGGTAGTGCCACACAACATGATGGAGGGTATCCTTAGTGTGAAGATGAGAGTTTGTCTCCACAAGGTGGTCGCTTCTACCAATACTGTCATGGACAGATGCATTTGCGACAGGTAGATTGGCGACAACAGGGTCAAGTTTGTTTGTCTCTCGTGTTGCTTCTCTGATCACATGCCACAAGCCCAGTCTGGCAACTATGTGCTTTAAGTAATTGGCCAGCTAGGTCAGTATTGGTCTTACCAAGACACCCCTGGTTATGGACATTGAAGTCCCCCACCCGAAATACATTCTGTGCCTTTACTACCTTTAGTACTTCTTCCCGAAACCAGAGGTAAAATTAAGCTCCATGATTCTATAAGCTGGCTGCAAGAAATAAGGATATCTGGGTTCTGTGGAAGGATGTGAGCTGAACCTCCAGCCAAAGATTCCTGCTTTTCCATTGCCACCTGCACTTGGCCTTCCTCCCTGTGCTCAGTACTTTACCTGTTTCTCCCTCGTCAAGTTGACTACCTAAACCTCCCATTGTGGATTTATCAATGATAGTACTTGTAACGTGGAGCGAGTGATGTCAGTGTTAAGTCATTGACTCCTTCATTGAGTGTCCGAGCTGCAGTTGGTTCTTGGGAAATTATTATCCGAAAAGGAAGATATGCTGGAACAGTGACTGTATAACACCCCTTGAAATATTACTGAAACAATAATTGTGTGCCACGATGTTCAAGTTGAGTGTGTGTTTGGGTGACAGTGAGTGAGTGAGTGACCAGAGAAGAAAGAACATGAGGAGGGTGCTATTACCCTTCAGCTGGTTTCACTTTGTGCCACACCCTTTATGTTCTCAATCCCAAGGGTCTACAATGTGGCCTCCCAAAGGCTTATAACTACATGGTGCCCCTCCAGTTTTGTTTGCCCTTTTTTGTTACATGCTGCCTTGTACAGCAAGTAGAGAAGCACCATTGAGATGGTGGAAGTGTCAGGCGCACAGATGATGATGCCCAAGTACCTATGCTGCAGCTTCTAGTGCCTGTGAGCAGCTGTGTTTTGTTAGAAGGGTATTTTGAGAAAGGGACTTTTAAAACAATCAATGTGCCAACACTTTCAGTGATGAGCTGCTACTGGAATTTGTGACTTTCATCAATAAGGGCAGCACGGTGAGCATGCAAAGGGGTATAAGGTTGTCGGCGTCCTTTGCATCAGACAGCAATGTGTCACCAGGAATCCTGGCATGAATGCTTTGCCCTTCTCTTTGGTGAAAGTACGAGTGGGACAGTTCTCACCTTAACTGTTTTTTTCAGGTCTGAAAATAATTTGTGAATTTTCTGGCCGTGTTTCTAAGTGCTGTAGACCAAATTGCAGTGTTGTTATAAAAAAAAAGGGTGCTGCATTGCTCCCAAACCAGCAAGCTCCCTGTGACTGGCAAATTCCTTGGCAGGAGCTTGCTTGAATGAGTAATGAGACAGGAAACCAGAAATTAGTGTGGGAATGGCAATACGGAACTCAAGCGGGCACAAAGCCTGTTGTGCATTGTTTTTTGTAATTCCCGTTTACAGAAATTATGTTTTCGGACTTCATCTTAGGACAGCTCAAACCATGCTTTGCAATCCATCAGTACTTATCTTTCCTGCTCATTATTAGTTCCCTGTTAAAGAACTTCCATAAGCTCTCATAGCCATTAACTCGACTCCACTGCCTCACTTGTATCAATCCAAGGCCAAAAAACACTGCAACACAAATGGGTTTTCAAAAGAGGGTAGGGTTTTAAACTCGAAGTGCTTCTCCCAAAAGAATCACAAAATCACCAATAAAACAGCACCCTTGGGGGACGGGTCACATGGTGTCGGGGAGGTGGAATAACATACAGGACCACAGATCAGAGTATTCAGCCTTTCAAGCTTATCACTTTCGCAGATCATGGCTAGTCTGCTCTAAGCATGGACTCTACTTCATCTATTACTCCTGGAAGGAAATTTTTAAATAGACACTTACTGATCCTCAGTCAAAACTCCAGAACATTCACCCAACCTTACATCTCTTCAATCACCCCTGGCCTGCTTCCTTCACTACTGTCCTTTTAGTCTGTTACTGGGCCAGTGTTCTAACTCCATTTATCTGCCTTGGTTCCATATGATGGATATGGAATCAAGGTGGGTAACTGGAGTTCAGATACAGTTCTGCCATGAGCTAATTGAATAGCGGAACATGCTCAAGGGCTGAAATTGCCTACTGCTGTTGGAGATAGTTTGATGCTATACAGATTGGCACTGCTGAATACAGAAAGGAATGGCTGGAGTTCCCCACTGTGCAAAATAGACCAATCATGAGGAAGTGATGAACACTTCCAGCCTGTATTCCAGTAACGATAAGCTTCCTTTCTACAAGCAGAACCGCCAGTAGGTGAAAACAAAGATCAGCACATCACTGATTAGCACAGGGCTCAAGTCTGATTCTCAATGTGGCAGACTTCTCTGAAAATAATATATTCATCCTAGTAGAAGAAGGAGTCAAAATCTGAAATGAGAGAACAGTTTCCCATCAACTCTAAAGGAACACTGGGTCAAATCCAAACCACGAAACTCCCTAATTATTCTGCTGCCTCATTGGCAAAGAGAACATGGCTCACATCCAGGGCTGTCTCTAATTACAAAACAGGACAAAAATAAAATAGCTGAAGGAGGTTGTTATTCGTAAATCAAAATTTTACTGAAGAGTTTCAATGCCCAACAGCACTCCTCCAAACATGAAATGGACAGACAGGAATAATACTTTGCATTCTTAAGATGATTAGTTGAACAGAGTGATCCATGCAGAGTGAATAAAGATCAGTGTGAACCATGCAAAGTGAATACGAACATACGAACTAGGAACAGGAGTAGGCCACTTGGCCCCTCGAGCCTGCTCCACCATTCAACAAGATCATGGCTAATCTGATTGTAACCTCAACTCCACATTCCCCTCTATCCCCGATGACCTTTCATCCCCTTGCGTGTCAAGAATCTATCTACCTCTGCCTTAAAAATATTCAAAGACTCTGCTTCCACTGCCTTTTGAGGAAGAGCATTTCAAACACTCACGACCCTCTGTGAAAAAAAAATTCTCCTCATCTTTATCTTAAATGACCCCTTATTTTTAAACAGTGACCCCCCCAGTTCTATATTCTCCCACAAGAAGAAACATCCTTTCCACATCCACCCTGTCTAGACCCCTCAGAATCTTATATGTTTCAATCAAGCCGTCTCTTACTCTTCTAAACTCCAGTGGATACAAGCCTAGCCTCTCCAACCTTTCCTCATAAGACAGCCCGCACATTCCAGGTATTAGTTTAGTAAACCTTCTCTGTACTGCCTCCAACGCATTTACATCCTTCCTTAAATAAGGAGACCAATACTGTACACAGTACTCCAGATATGGTCTCATCAATGCCCTGTATAACTGAAGCATAACCTCCCTACTTTTGTATTCAACTCCCCTCGCAATAAATGATAACATTCTATTAGCTTTCCTAATTACATGCTGTACCTGCATACTAACCTTATGCAATTCATGCACTAGGACACCCAGATCCCGCTGCATCTCAGAGCTCTGCAATCTCTCACCATTTAGATAATACACTTCTTTTTTATTCTTCCTGTCAAAATGGACAATTTCACATTTTCCCACATTATATTCCATTTGCCAGGTCTTTGCCCACTCACTTAACCTATCTATATCCCTTTGAAGCCTCCTTATGCCCTCTTCACCACCTACTTTCCTACCTATCTTTGTGTCATCAGCAAATTTAGCAACCATACCTTCGAGGCCTTCATCCAACTCATTTTTATAATTTGTAAAAAGTTGAGGCCCCAGCACTGATCCCCGTGGCACACCACCCGTTACATCTTGCCAACCAGAAAATGGCCCATTTATGCCTACTCTCTGCTTCATGTTAGCTAGCCAATTTTCTATCCATGCTAATATGTTACCCCCTACACTTTTATTTTCCGCAATAACCTTTGATGTGGCACCTTATCAAATGCCTTCTGGAAATCTAAGTACATTACATCCACTGATTCCCCTTTATCCACAGCACATGTTACTTCCTCAAAGAACTCCAATAAATTGGTTAAACATGATTTCTCTTTCACAAAACCATGTTGACTCTGCCTGATTATCTTGAATTTTTCTAAGTGCCCTGCTGGAATGTCTTTAATAATAGCTTCTTGCATTTTCCCTATGACAGATGTTAATCTAACTGGCCTGTAGTTTCCTGCTTTCTGTCTCCCTCCCTTTTTGAATAAAGGAGTTACATTTGCTATTTTCCAATCTAATGGAACCTTCCCCGAATCTAGGGAATTTTGGAAAATTAAAACCAACACATCAACTATCTCACTAGCCACTTCTTTTAATACCCTAGGATGAAATCCATCAGGACCTGGGGGCTTGTTATCCGCAGCTCCAACAATTTGCTCAGTACCACCTCCCTGGTGATTGTAATTTTCTTGAGTAATTTTTTCCCTTCCATTTCCTGACTTACAGCTAATTCTGGGATGTTACTTGTATCCTCTATATTGAAGACTGATGCAAAATACCTGTTCAATTCATCTACCATCTACTTGTTATCCATTATTAATTCCCCAGGCTCACTTTCTATAGGACAAATGCGCACTTTGGTATCTATAGAAACTCTTACTATCTGTCTTTATATTTCTAGCTAGCTTTCTCTCATACTCTAATTTTTCCTTCCTTATGAATCTTTAATCATATTTTGCTTTTTTTAATATTCTGTTCAAACTTCTGACCTGCCTCCCATCGTTGTGCAATTATATGCTTTTTCTTTAATTTTGATACTATGTTTAACTTTTTTAGTTAACCACGGATGGTGGGTCCTCCCCTTGCAATTTTTCTTTCTCGTTGGAATGTATCTATTCTGTGTATTCTGAAATATCCCCTTAAATGTCTGCTACTGCATCTCTATTGACCTATCCCTTAACCTTATTTGCCAGTTCACTTTTGCTAGCTCTGCTTTCATAACCTCATAATTGCCCTCATTTAAGATTAAAATACTTGTCTTTGACCCATTCTTCTCTCCCTCAAACTGAATGTAAAATTCAATCATATATGGTCGCTGCTACCTCGGGGCAACTTAACTATGAGGTCATTAATTAGTACTATCAGGTCTAGTATAGCCTACTCTCTGGTTGGCTCCACAACATGCTGTTCCAAGAAACTATCCTAAAAACATTTTATGAATTCCTCATCTAGACTACCTTTGTCCATCTGATTTTTCCAGTCTATATGTAGATTAAAATCCCCCATGATTATCGTCATACCTTTCTGACAAGCTGCCATTATTTCTTCCTTTATACCCCATTCTACAGTGTGGTTACTGTTAGAGAGCCTGTACACCACTCCCACAAGTGACTTCTTACCTTTATCATTTCTCATCTCAACCCAAACCGTTTCTACATCCTGTTTCCTTGGTCATCACTCTCTATTGTTCCAATACCATCATTAATTAGCAGAGCCCTCCACCTTTTCCTAGCTTCTTGTCCTTCCTAAATATCATGTTCCCTTCAATATTCAGGTCCCAATCTATGTCTTCCTGCAGCCATGTCTCTGTAATGGCTATCAGATTGTACTTATTTATTTCTATTTGTGCTATCAGTTCATCTGCTTTGTTTCCAATGCAACATGCATTCAGATACAGAGCCTTTAGTTTTGTCCTTTTATTATTTTTGTAACTCCTAATCTTATCTGTTGATTTACTCTTAGATTTGTACTCTCTGTCCTTTCCTGCCATGGTCATGTTTATCATTTCTCATGTTAATACCTTTCTTTCTTGCCTTGTCTCCAGACTTCGATATACCACATCTTCCCAAATTTGATCCTTTGCCCCCAGTATTTAGTTTTAAACCCTCTCTACTTTGCTAGTTGTGTGGCTCGCTAGAACACCAGCCCCAGCCAGCATGGTTCAGGTGTAGACCATCCCAATGGTACAGCCACCACTTTCCCCAATGTTGCTGCCAGTGCCCCACAAACCAAAACCCACTTCTACCACACCAGTCTTTGAGCCACGCATTCATTTCTCTAATATTATTTGCCAATTTGCACATGGCTCAGGTAATAATCCAGAGATTATTACCTTTGAGGTTCTGCTTCTTAATTTGATGTCTAGCTCCTCATACTGACTATGCTGAACCTCTCTTTCCTTGTCCTGTCTATGTTGTTGGTACGCACATGGACCACGACGACTGGATCCTCCCCTCCCACTGTAAGTTCCTCTCCAGCCCGGGCAGATGTCCTGAACCCTGGCACCCTGGCAGGCAACACAGCTGTCTGGACTCTCACTCTTTGCTGCAGAGAACAGTGTCAATCCCCCTCAATATACTGTCCCCGACTACCATTACATTCCTTTTTGCTCCCCCCACTTGAATGGCTTCCTGCACCATGGTGCCATGGTCAGTTTACTCATCCACCCTGCAACCCCCCATTCTTGTCCAAACAAGCTGAAAGAATCTCAAACCTGTTGGACAAATGCAAAGGCTGAGGCTCCTGCACTCCTTCCTTCTGGTGCCCCAGACCTGCCTCAGCTGCAGCAACCCTCTCCTGTCCCTGACCACTGACCAAATCAGAAGACCCTATTCTGAGGGGTTGATTGTCTCCTGGTACAAAGTGTCCAGGTAACTTTCCCCATCCCTAATGAGTCACAGTGTCTGCAGCTTGGCCTCCAGCTCAATGACTCATAGCCGAAGCTCGATAGGAGACAAACACTTGCGACGGACGTGTTTGCCCTGAATCACACTGGCATCCATCAGCTCCCACATGCTGCAGTCATGACACATAGAAGTCAGAGTAGAGTTCAAAGTGAAACATGCAGTGGGAATAGAGCTCAGAGTGAACAAAAAGAGTGAATAGATCTCAGAGTGAACGATGCAGAGTGAACAGAGCTCAGAGTGAACGATGCAGAGTGAAAAGAGCTCAGAGTGAACGATGCAGAGTGAATAGACCTCCGAGTGAACCATGCAGAGTGAACAGAGCTCAGAGTGAACAATGCAGAGTCAATAGAGCTCAGAGTGAACCATGCAGAGTGAATAGAGCTCAGAGTGAACAATGCAGAGTGAATAGAGCTCAGAGTAAACAATGCAGAGTGAAGAGAGCTCAGAGTGAACCATGCAGAGTGAATAGAGCTCAGAGTGAACAATGCAGAGTGAATAGAGCTCAGAGTGAACCATGCAGAGTGAATTGAGCTCAGAGTGAACAATGCAGAGTGAATAGAGCTCAGAGTGAACAATGCAGAGTCAATAGAGCTCAGAGTGAACCATGCAGATTGAATTGAGCTCAGAGTGAACCATGCAGAGTGAATTGAGCTCAGAGTGAACAATGCAGAGTGAATAGAGCTCAGAGTGAACAATGCAGAGTGAATAGAGCTCAGAGTGAACCATGCAGAGTGAATTGAGCTCAGAGTGAACAATGCAGAGTGAATAGAGCTCAGAGTGAACAATGCAGAGTCAATAGAGCTCAGAGTGAACCATGCAGAGTGAATTGAGCTCAGAGTGAACAATGCAGAGTGAACAGAGCTCAGAGTGAACAATGCAGACTGAATAGAGCTCAGAGTGAATGATGCAGAGTCAATAGAGCTCAGAGTGAACCATGCAGAGTGAAGAGAGCTCAGAGTGAACAATGCAGAGTGAACAGAGCTCAGAGTGAACCATGCAGAGTGAACAGAGCACAGAGTGAACAATGCAGAGTGAATAGAGCTCAGAGTGAACAATGCAGACTGAATAGAGCTCAGAGTGAATGATGCAGAGTCAATAGAGCTCAGAGTGAACCATGCAGAGTGAAGAGAGCTCAGAGTGAACAATGCAGAGTGAAAAGAGCTCAGAGAGAACCATGCAGAGTGAACAGAGCACAGAGTGAACAATGCAGAGTGAATAGAGCTCAGAGTGAACAATCCAGAGTGAAGAGAGCTCAGAGTGAACCATGCAGAGTGAATAGAGCTCAGAGTGAACAATGCAAAGTGAATAGAGCTCAGAGTGAACAATGCAGAGTGAATAGAGCTCAGAGTGAACCATGCAGAGTGAATTGAGCTCAGAGTGAACCATGCAGAGTGAACAGAGCTCAGAGTGAACAATGCAGAGTGAATAGAGCTCAGAGTGAACCATGCAGAGTGAATAGACCTCCGAGTGAACCATGCAGAGTGAACAGAGCTCAGAGTGAACAATGCAGAGTCAATAGAGCTCAGAGTCAACCATGCAGAGTGAAGAGAGCTCAGAGTGAACCATGCAGAGTGAATAGAGCTCAGAGTGAACAATGCAGAGTGAATAGAGCTCAGAGTGAACCATGCAGAGTGAATTGAGCTCAGAGTGAACAATGCAGAGTGAATAGAGCTCAGAGTGAACAATGCAGAGTCAATAGAGCTCAGAGTGAACCATGCAGAGTGAATTGAGCTCAGAGTGAACCATGCAGAGTGAATTGAGCTCAGAGTGAACAATGCAGAGTGAATAGAGCTCAGAGTAAACAATGCAGAGTGAAGAGAGCTCAGAGTGAACCATGCAGAGTGAATAGAGCTCAGAGTGAACAATGCAGAGTGAATAGAGCTCAGAGTGAATAATGCAGAGTGAATAGAGCTCAGAGTGAACCATGCAGAGTGAATTGAGCTCAGAGTGAACAATGCAGAGTGAATAGAGCTCAGAGTGAACAATGCAGAGTCAATAGAGCTCAGAGTGAACCATGCAGAGTGAATTGAGCTCAGAGTGAACAATGCAGAGTGAACAGAGCTCAGAGTGAATGATGCAGAGTCAATAGAGCTCAGAGTGAACCATGCAGAGTGAATAGAGCTCAGAGTGAACAATGCAGAGTGAAGAGAGCTCAGAGTGAACCATGCAGAGTGAAGAGAGCTCAGAGTGAACCATGCAGAGTGAATAGAGCTCAGAGTGAATGATGCAGAGTCAATAGAGCTCAGAGTGAACCATGCAGAGTGAAGAGAGCTCAGAGTGAACAATGCAGAGTGGACAGAGCTCAGAGTGAACCATGCAGAGTGAATAGAGCTCAGAGTGAACAATGCAGAGTGAATAGAGCTCAGAGTGAACAATGCAGAGTGAAGAGAGCTCAGAGTGAACCATGCAGAGTGAATAGAGCTCAGAGTGAACAATGCAGAGTGAATGGAGCTCAGAGTGAACAATGCAGAGTGAATAGAGCTCAGAGTGAACCATGCAGAGTGAATTGAGCTCAGAGTGAACCATGCAGAGTGAACAGAGCTCAGAGTGAACAATGCAGCGTGAATAGAGCTCAGAGTGAACAATGCAGAGTGAATAGAGCTCAGAGTGAACAATGCAGAGTGAATAGACCTCCGAGTGAACAATGCAGAGTGAACAGAGTTCAGAGTGAACAATGCAGAGTCAATAGAGCTCAGAGTGAACCATGCAGAGTGAATAGAGCTCAGAGTGAACAATGCAGAGTGAATAGAGCTCAGAGTAAACAATGCAGAGTGAAGAGAGCTCAGAGTGAAGCATGCAGAGTGAATAGAGCTCAGAGTGAACAATGCAGAGTGAATAGAGCTCAGAGTGAACAATGCAGAGTGAATAGAGCTCAGAGTGAACCATGCAGAGTGAATTGAGCTCAGAGTGAACAATGCAGAGTGAATAGAGCTCAGAGTGAACAATGCAGAGTGAATAGAGCTCAGAGTAAACAAAGCAGAGTGAAGAGAGCTCAGAGTGAACCATGCAGAGTGAATAGAGCTCAGAGTGAATAATGCAGAGTGAATAGAGCTCAGAGTGAACAATGCAGAGTGAATAGAGCTCAGAGTGAACCATGCAGAGTGAATTGAGCTCAGAGTGAACAATGCAGAGTGAATAGAGCACAGAGTGAACAATGCAGAGTCAATAGAGCTCAGAGTGAACCATGCAGAGTGAATTGAACTCAGAGTGAACAATGCAGAGTGAACAGAGCTCAGAGTGAACCATGCAGAGTGAATAGAGCTCAGAGTAAATGATGCAGAGTCAATAGAGCTCAGAGTGAACCATGCAGAGTGAATAGAGCTCAGAGTGAACAATGCAGAGTGAAGAGAGCTCAGAATGAACAATGCAGAGTGAAGAGAGCTCAGAGTGAAACATGCAGCGTGAATAGAGCTCAGAGTGAATGATGCAGAGTCAATAGAGCTCAGAGTGAACCATGCAGAGTGAAGAGAGCTCAGAGTGAACAATGCAGAGTGAACAGAGCTCAGAGTGAACCATGCAGAGTGAATAGAGCTCAGAGTGAACAATGCAGAGTGAAGAGAGCTCAGAGTGAACCATGCAGAGTGAATAGAGCTCAGAGTGAACAATGCAGAGTGAATAGAGCTCAGAGTGAACAATGCAGAGTGAATAGAGCTCAGAGTGAACCATGCAGAGTGAATTGAGCTCAGAGTGAACAATGCAGAGTGAACAGAGCTCAGAGTGAACCATGCAGGGTCAATAGAGCTCAGAGTGAACCATGCAGAATGAATAGAGCTCAGAGTGAACAATGCAGAGTGAATAGAGCTCAGAGTGAACAATGCAGAGTGAATAGAGCTCAGAGTGAACCATGCAGAGTGAATAGAGCTCAGAGTGAATAATGCAGAGTGAAGAGAGCTCAGAGTGAACAATGCAGAGTGAATAGAGCTCAGAGTGAACCATGCAGAGTGAATAGAGGTCAGAGTGAACAATGCAGAGTGAAGAGAGCTCAGAGTGAACCATGCAGAGTGAATAGAGCTCAGAGTGAACAATGCAGAGTGAATAGAGCTCAGAGTGAACAATGCAGAGTGAATAGAGCTCAGAGTGAACAATGCAGAGTGAACAGAGCTCAGAGTGAACCATGCAGAGTGAAAAGAGCTCAGAGTGAACCATGCAGAGTGAATAGAGCTCAGAGTGAACAATGCAGAGTGAATAGAGCTCAGAGTGAACAATGCAGAGTGAATAGAGCTCAGAGTGAACCATGCAGAGTGAATAGAGCTCAGAGTGAACCATGCAGAGTGAATTGAGCTCAGAGTGAACAATGCAGAGTGAACAGAGCTCAGAGTGAACCATGCAGAGTGAATAGAGCTCAGAGTGAATGATGCAGAGTCAATAGAGCTCAGAGTGAACCATGCAGAGTGAATAGAGCTCAGAGTGAACAATGCAGACTGAAGAGAGCTCAGAGTGAACAATGCAGAGTGAAGAGAGCTCAGACTGAACCATGCAGAGTGAATAGAGCTCAGAGTGAATGATGCAGTGTCAATAGAGCTCAGAGTGAACCATGCAGAGTGAAGAGAACTCAGAGTGAACAATGCAGAGTGAACAGAGCTCAGAGTGAACCATGCAGAGTGAATAGAGCTCAGAGTGAACAATGCAGAGTGAATAGAGCTCAGAGTGAACAATGCAGAGTGAAGAGAGCTCAGAGTGAACCATGCAGAGTGAATAGAGCTCAGAGTGAACAATGCAGAGTGAATAGAGCTCAGAGTGAACAATGCAGAGTGAATAGAGCTCAGAGTGAACCATGCAGTGTGAATTGAGCTCAGAGTGAACAATGCAGAGTGAACAGAGCTCACAGTGAACCATGCAGAGTCAATAGAGCTCAGAGTGAACCATGCAGAGTGAATAGAGCTCAGAGTGAACAATGCAGAGTGAATAGAGCTCAGAGTGAACAATGCAGAGTGAAGAGAGCTCAGAGTGAACCATGCAGAGTGAATAGAGCTCAGAGTGAACAATGCAGAGTCAATAGAGCTCAGAGTGAACCATGCAGAGTGAATAGAGCTCAGAGTCAACAATGCAGAGTGAAGAGAGCTCAGAGTGAACTATGCAGAGTGAATAGAGCTCAGAGTGAACCATGCAGAGTGAATAGAGGTCAGAGTGAACAATGCAGAGGGAACAGAGCTCAGAGTGAACAATGCAGAGTGAATAGAGCTCAGAGTGAACAATGCAGAGTGAATAGAGCTCAGAGTGAACAATGCAGAGTGAATAGAGCTCAGAGTGAACAATGCAGAGTGAACAGAGCTCAGAGTGAACCATGCAGAGTGAAGAGAGCTCAGAGTGAACCATGCAGAGTGAATAGAGCTCAGAGTGAACAATGCAGAGTGAATAGAGCTCAGAGTGAACAATGCAGAGTGAATAGAGCTCAGAGTGAACCATGCAGAGTGAATAGAGCTCAGAGTGAACAATGCAGAGTGAATAGAGCTCAGAGTGAACAATGCAGAGGCAATAGAGCTCAGAGTGAACCATGCAGAGTGAATTGAGCTCAGAGTGAACAATGCAGAGTGAAAAGAGCTCAGAGTGAACCATGCAGAGTGAATAGAGCTCAGAGTGAATGATGCAGAGTCAATAGAGCTCAGAGTCAACCATGCAGAGTGAATAGAGCTCAGAGTGAACAATGCAGAGTGAAGAGAGCTCAGAGTGAACAATGCAGAGTGAAGAGAGCTCAGAGTGAACCATGCAGAGTGAATAGAGCTCAGAGTGAATGATGCAGAGTCAATAGAGCTCAGAGTGAACCATGCAGAGTGAAGAGAGTTCAGAGTGAACAATGCAGAGTGAACAGAGCTCAGAGTGAACCATGCAGAGTGAATAGAGCTCAGAGTGAACAATGCAGAGTGAATAGAGCTCAGAGTGAACAATGCAGGGTGAATAGAGCTCAGAGTGAACAATGCAGAGTGAACAGAGCTCAGAGTGAACCATGCAGAGTGAAGAGAGCTCAGAGTGAACCATGCAGAGTGAATAGAGCTCAGAGTGAACAATGCAGAGTGAATAGAGCTCAGAGTGAACAATGCAGAGTGAATAGAGCTCAGAGTGAACCATGCAGAGTGAATAGAGCTCAGAGTGAACAATGCAGAGTGAATAGAGCTCAGAGTGAACAATGCAGAGGCAATAGAGCTCAGAGTGAACCATGCAGAGTGAATTGAGCTCAGAGTGAACAATGCAGAGTGAAAAGAGCTCAGAGTGAACCATGCAGAGTGAATAGAGCTCAGAGTGAACGATGCAGAGTCAATAGAGCTCAGAGTCAACCATGCAGAGTGAATAGAGCTCAGAGTGAACAATGCAGAGTGAACAGAGCTCAGAGTGAACCATGCAGAGTGAATAGAGCTCAGAGTAAATGATGCAGAGTCAATAGAGCTCAGAGTGAACCATGCAGAGTGAATAGAGCTCAGAGTGAACAATGCAGAGTGAAGAGAGCTCAGAATGAACAATGCAGAGTGAAGAGAGCTCAGAGTGAAACATGCAGCGTGAATAGAGCTCAGAGTGAATGATGCAGAGTCAATAGAGCTCAGAGTGAACCATGCAGAGTGAAGAGAGCTCAGAGTGAACAATGCAGAGTGAACCGAGCTCAGAGTGAACCATGCAGAGTGAATAGAGCTCAGAGTGAACAATGCAGAGTGAAGAGAGCTCAGAGTGAACCATGCAGAGTGAATAGAGCTCAGAGTGAACAATGCAGAGTGAATAGAGCTCAGAGTGAACAATGCAGAGTGAATAGAGCTCAGAGTGAACCATGCAGAGTGAATTGAGCTCAGAGTGAACAATGCAGAGTGAACAGAGCTCAGAGTGAACCATGCAGGGTCAATAGAGCTCAGAGTGAACCATGCAGAATGAATAGAGCTCAGAGTGAACAATGCAGAGTGAATAGAGCTCAGAGTGAACAATGCAGAGTGAATAGAGCTCAGAGTGAACCATGCAGAGTGAATAGAGCTCAGAGTGAATAATGCAGAGTGAAGAGAGCTCAGAGTGAACAATGCAGAGTGAATAGAGCTCAGAGTGAACCATGCAGAGTGAATAGAGGTCAGAGTGAACAATGCAGAGTGAACAGAGCTCAGAGTGAACCATGCAGAGTGAATAGAGCTCAGAGTGAACAATGCAGAGTGAATAGAGCTCAGAGTGAACAATGCAGAGTGAATAGAGCTCAGAGTGAACAATGCAGAGTGAACAGAGCTCAGAGTGAACCATGCAGAGTGAAAAGAGCTCAGAGTGAACCATGCAGAGTGAATAGAGCTCAGAGTGAACAATGCAGAGTGAATAGAGCTCAGAGTGAACAATGCAGAGTGAATAGAGCTCAGAGTGAACCATGCAGAGTGAATAGAGCTCAGAGTGAACCATGCAGAGTGAATTGAGCTCAGAGTGAACAATGCAGAGTGAACAGAGCTCAGAGTGAACCATGCAGAGTGAATAGAGCTCAGAGTGAATGATGCAGAGTCAATAGAGCTCAGAGTGAACCATGCAGAGTGAATAGAGCTCAGAGTGAACAATGCAGACTGAAGAGAGCTCAGAGTGAACAATGCAGAGTGAAGAGAGCTCAGACTGAACCATGCAGAGTGAATAGAGCTCAGAGTGAATGATGCAGTGTCAATAGAGCTCAGAGTGAACCATGCAGAGTGAAGAGAACTCAGAGTGAACAATGCAGAGTGAACAGAGCTCAGAGTGAACCATGCAGAGTGAATAGAGCTCAGAGTGAACAATGCAGAGTGAATAGAGCTCAGAGTGAACAATGCAGAGTGAAGAGAGCTCAGAGTGAACCATGCAGAGTGAATAGAGCTCAGAGTGAACAATGCAGAGTGAATAGAGCTCAGAGTGAACAATGCAGAGTGAATAGAGCTCAGAGTGAACCATGCAGTGTGAATTGAGCCCAGAGTGAACAATGCAGAGTGAACAGAGCTCAGAGTGAACCATGCAGAGTGAATAGAGCTCAGAGTGAACAATGCAGAGTGAATAGAGCTCAGAGTGAACAATGCAGAGTGAAGAGAGCTCAGAGTGAACCATGCAGAGTGAATAGAGCTCAGAGTGAACAATGCAGAGTGAATAGAGCTCAGAGTGAACAATGCAGAGTGAATAGAGCTCAGAGTGAACCATGCAGTGTGAATTGAGCTCAGAGTGAACAATGCAGAGTGAACAGAGCTCACAGTGAACCATGCAGAGTCAATAGAGCTCAGAGTGAACCATGCAGAGTGAATAGAGCTCAGAGTGAACAATGCAGAGTGAATAGAGCTCAGAGTGAACAATGCAGAGTGAAGAGAGCTCAGAGTGAACCATGCAGAGTGAATAGAGCTCAGAGTGAACAATGCAGAGTCAATAGAGCTCAGAGTGAACCATGCAGAGTGAATAGAGCTCAGAGTCAACAATGCAGAGTGAAGAGAGCTCAGAGTGAACTATGCAGAGTGAATAGAGCTCAGAGTGAACCATGCAGAGTGAATAGAGGTCAGAGTGAACAATGCAGAGGGAACAGAGCTCAGAGTGAACAATGCAGAGTGAATAGAGCTCAGAGTGAACAATGCAGAGTGAATAGAGCTCAGAGTGAACAATGCAGAGTGAATAGAGCTCAGAGTGAACAATGCAGAGTGAACAGAGCTCAGAGTGAACCATGCAGAGTGAAGAGAGCTCAGAGTGAACCATGCAGAGTGAATAGAGCTCAGAGTGAACAATGCAGAGTGAATAGAGCTCAGAGTGAACAATGCAGAGTGAATAGAGCTCAGAGTGAACCATGCAGAGTGAATAGAGCTCAGAGTGAACAATGCAGAGTGAATAGAGCTCAGAGTGAACAATGCAGAGGCAATAGAGCTCAGAGTGAACCATGCAGAGTGAATTGAGCTCAGAGTGAACAATGCAGAGTGAAAAGAGCTCAGAGTGAACCATGCAGAGTGAATAGAGCTCAGAGTGAATGATGCAGAGTCAATAGAGCTCAGAGTCAACCATGCAGAGTGAATAGAGCTCAGAGTGAACAATGCAGAGTGAAGAGAGCTCAGAGTGAACAATGCAGAGTGAAGAGAGCTCAGAGTGAACCATGCAGAGTGAATAGAGCTCAGAGTGAATGATGCAGAGTCAATAGAGCTCAGAGTGAACCATGCAGAGTGAAGAGAGCTCAGAGTGAACAATGCAGAGTGAACAGAGCTCAGAGTGAACCATGCAGAGTGAATAGAGCTCAGAGTGAACAATGCAGAGTGAATAGAGCTCAGAGTGAACAATGCAGAGTGAATAGAGCTCAGAGTGAACAGAGCTCAGAGTGAACCATGCAGAGTGAAGAGAGCTCAGAGTGAACCATGCAGAGTGAATAGAGCTCAGAGTGAACAATGCAGACTGAAGAGAGCTCAGAGTGAACAATGCAGAGTGAAGAGAGCTCAGACTGAACCATGCAGAGTGAATAGAGCTCAGAGTGAATGATGCAGTGTCAATAGAGCTCAGAGTGAACCATGCAGAGTGAAGAGAACTCAGAGTGAACAATGCAGAGTGAACAGAGCTCAGAGTGAACCATGCAGAGTGAATAGAGCTCAGAGTGAACAATGCAGAGTGAATAGAGCTCAGAGTGAACAATGCAGAGTGAAGAGAGCTCAGAGTGAACCATGCAGAGTGAATAGAGCTCAGAGTGAACAATGCAGAGTGAATAGAGCTCAGAGTGAACAATGCAGAGTGAATAGAGCTCAGAGTGAACCATGCAGTGTGAATTGAGCTCAGAGTGAACAATGCAGAGTGAACAGAGCTCAGAGTGAACCATGCAGAGTGAATAGAGCTCAGAGTGAACAATGCAGAGTGAATAGAGCTCAGAGTGAACAATGCAGAGTGAAGAGAGCTCAGAGTGAACCATGCAGAGTGAATAGAGCTCAGAGTGAACAATGCAGAGTGAATAGAGCTCAGAGTGAACAATGCAGAGTGAATAGAGCTCAGAGTGAACCATGCAGTGTGAATTGAGCTCAGAGTGAACAATGCAGAGTGAACAGAGCTCACAGTGAACCATGCAGAGTCAATAGAGCTCAGAGTGAACCATGCAGAGTGAATAGAGCTCAGAGTGAACAATGCAGAGTGAATAGAGCTCAGAGTGAACAATGCAGAGTGAAGAGAGCTCAGAGTGAACCATGCAGAGTGAATAGAGCTCAGAGTGAACAATGCAGAGTCAATAGAGCTCAGAGTGAACCATGCAGAGTGAATAGAGCTCAGAGTCAACAATGCAGAGTGAAGAGAGCTCAGAGTGAACTATGCAGAGTGAATAGAGCTCAGAGTGAACCATGCAGAGTGAATAGAGGTCAGAGTGAACAATGCAGAGGGAACAGAGCTCAGAGTGAACAATGCAGAGTGAATAGAGCTCAGAGTGAACAATGCAGAGTGAATAGAGCTCAGAGTGAACAATGCAGAGTGAATAGAGCTCAGAGTGAACAATGCAGAGTGAACAGAGCTCAGAGTGAACCATGCAGAGTGAAGAGAGCTCAGAGTGAACCATGCAGAGTGAATAGAGCTCAGAGTGAACAATGCAGAGTGAATAGAGCTCAGAGTGAACAATGCAGAGTGAATAGAGCTCAGAGTGAACCATGCAGAGTGAATAGAGCTCAGAGTGAACAATGCAGAGTGAATAGAGCTCAGAGTGAACAATGCAGAGGCAATAGAGCTCAGAGTGAACCATGCAGAGTGAATTGAGCTCAGAGTGAACAATGCAGAGTGAAAAGAGCTCAGAGTGAACCATGCAGAGTGAATAGAGCTCAGAGTGAATGATGCAGAGTCAATAGAGCTCAGAGTCAACCATGCAGAGTGAATAGAGCTCAGAGTGAACAATGCAGAGTGAAGAGAGCTCAGAGTGAACAATGCAGAGTGAAGAGAGCTCAGAGTGAACCATGCAGAGTGAATAGAGCTCAGAGTGAATGATGCAGAGTCAATAGAGCTCAGAGTGAACCATGCAGAGTGAAGAGAGCTCAGAGTGAACAATGCAGAGTGAACAGAGCTCAGAGTGAACCATGCAGAGTGAATAGAGCTCAGAGTGAACAATGCAGAGTGAATAGAGCTCAGAGTGAACAATGCAGAGTGAATAGAGCTCAGAGTGAACAGAGCTCAGAGTGAACCATGCAGAGTGAAGAGAGCTCAGAGTGAACCATGCAGAGTGAATAGAGCTCAGAGTGAACAATGCAGAGTGAATAGAGCTCAGAGTGAACAATGCAGAGTGAACAGAGCTCAGAGTGAACCATGCAGAGTGAATAGAGCTCAGAGTGAACAATGCAGAGTGAATAGAGCTCAGAGTGAACAATGCAGAGGCAATAGAGCTCAGAGTGAACCATGCAGAGTGAATTGAGCTCAGAGTGAACAATGCAGAGTGAAAAGAGCTCAGAGTGAACAATGCAGAGTGAATAGAGCTCAGAGTGAACAATGCAGAGTGAATAGAGCTCAGAGTGAACAATGCAGAGTGAATAGAGCTCAGAGTGAACCATGCAGAGTGAATTGAGCTCAGAGTGAACAATGCAGAGTGAATAGAGCTCAGAGTGAACCATGCAGAGTGAATTGAGCTCAGAGTGAACCATGCAGAGTGAACAGAGCTCAGAGTGAACAATGCAGAGCGAATAGAGCTCAGAGTAAACAATGCAGAGTGAAGAGAGCTGAGAGTGAACCATGCAGAGTGAATAGAGCTCAGAGTGAACAATGCAGAGTGAATAGAGCTCAGAGTGAACAATGCAGAGTGAATAGAGCTCAGAGTGAACCATGCAGAGTGAATTGAGCTCAGAGTGAACAAAGCAGAGTGAATAGAGCTCAGAGTGAACAATGCAGAGTCAATAGAGCTCAGAGTGAACCATGCAGAGTGAATTGAGCTCAGAGTGAACAATGCAGAGTGAACAGAGCTCAGAGTGAACAATGCAGTGTGAATAGATGTCAGAGTGAATGATGCAGAGTGAATAGAGCTCAGAGTGAACCATGCAGAGTGAATAAAGCTCAGAGTGAACAATGCAGAGTAAAGAGAGCTCAGAGTGAACCATGCAGAGTGAATAGAGCTCAGAGTGAATGATGCAGAGTCAATAGAGCTCAGAGTAAACCATGCAGAGTGAACAGAGCTCAGAGTGAACAATGCAGAGTGAACAGAGCTCAGAGTGAACCATGCAGAGTGAATAGAGCTCAGAGTGAACAATGCAGAGTGAATAGAGCTCAGAGTGAACAATGCAGAGTGAAGAGAGCTGAGAGTGAACCATGCAGAGTGAATAGAGCTCAGAGTGAACAATGCAGAGTGAATAGAGCTCAGAGTGAACAATGCAGAGTGAATAGAGCTCAGAGTGAACCATGCAGAGTGAATAGAGCTCAGAGTGAACCATGCAGAGTGAATAGAGCTCAGAGTGAACAATGCAGAGTGAATAGAGCTCAGAGTGAACAATGCAGAGTGAACAGAGCTCAGAGTGAACCATGCAGAGTGAATAGAGCTCAGAGTGAACAATGCAGAGTGAATTGAGCTCAGAGTGAACAATGCAGAGTGAACACAGCTCAGAGTGAACCATGCAGAGTCAATAGAGCTCAGAGTGAACCATGCAGAGTGAATAGAGCTCAGAGTGAACAATGCAGAGTGAATAGAGCTCAGAGTGAACAATGCAGAGTGAACAGAGCTCAGAGTGAACCATGCAGAGTGAATAGAGCTCAGAGTGAACCATGCAGAGTCAATAGAGCTCAGAGTGAACCATGCAGAGTGAATAGAGCTCAGAGTGAACAATGCAGAGTGAAGAGAGCTCAAAGTGAATAATGCATCGTGAATAGAGCTCAGAGTGAACCATGCAGAGTGAATAGAGGTCAGAGTGAACAATGCAGAGTGAACAGAGCTCAGAGTGAACCATGCAGAGTGAATAGAGCTCAGAGTGAACAATGCAGAGTGAATAGAGCTCAGAGTGAACAATGCAGAGTGAATAGAGCTCAGAGTGAACAATGCAGAGTGAACAGAGCTCAGAGTGAACCATGCAGAGTGAAGAGAGCTCAGAGTGAACAATGCAGAGTGAATAGAGCTCAGAGTGAACAATGCAGAGTGAACAGAGCTCAGAGTGAACCATGCAGAGTGAATAGAGCTCAGAGTGAACAATGCAGAGTCAATAGAGCTCAGAGTGAACCATGCAGAGTGAATAGAGCTCAGAGTCAACAATGCAGAGTGAAGAGAGCTCAGAGTGAACTATGCAGAGTGAATAGAGCTCAGAGTGAACCATGCAGAGTGAATAGAGGTCAGAGTGAACAATGCAGAGGGAACAGAGCTCAGAGTGAACAATGCAGAGTGAATAGAGCTCAGAGTGAACAATGCAGAGTGAATAGAGCTCAGAGTGAACAATGCAGAGTGAACAGAGCTCAGAGTGAACCATGCAGAGTGAAGAGAGCTCAGAGTGAACCATGCAGAGTGAATAGAGCTCAGAGTGAACAATGCAGAGTGAATAGATCTCAGAGTGAACCATGCAGAGTGAATAGAGCTCAGAGTGAACAATGCAGAGTGAATAGAGCTCAGAGTGAACCATGCAGAGTGAATAGAGCTCAGAGTGAACAATGCAGAGTGAATAGAGCTCAGAGTGAACAATGCAGAGTCAATAGAGCTCAGAGTGAACCATGCAGAGTGAATTGAGCTCAGAGTGAACAATGCAGAGTGAACAGAGCTCAGAGTGAACCATGCAGAGTGAATAGAGCTCAGAGTGAATGATGCAGAGGCAATAGAGCTCAGAGTGAACCATGCAGAGTGAATAGAGCTCAGAGTGAACAATGCAGAGTGAAGAGAGCTCAGAGTGAACAATGCAGAGTGAAGAGAGCTCAGAGTGAACCATGCAGAGTGAATAGAGCTCAGAGTGAATGATGCAGAGTCAATAGAGCTCAGAGTGAACCATGCAGAGTGAAGAGAGCTCAGAGTGAACAATGCAGAGTGAACAGAGCTCAGAGTGAACCATGCAGAGTGAATAGAGCTCAGAGTGAACAATGCAGAGTGAATAGAGCTCAGAGTGAACAATGCAGAGTGAACAGAGCTCAGAGTGAACCATGCAGAGTGAATAGAGCTCAGAGTGAACAATGCAGAGTGAATAGAGCTCAGAGTGAACAATGCAGAGTGAATAGAGCTCAGAGTGAACCATGCAGAGTGAATTGAGCTCAGAGTGAACCATGCAGAGTGAACAGAGCTCAGAGTGAACAATGCAGAGTGAATAGAGCTCAGAGTGAACAATGCAGAGTGAATAGAGCTCAGAGTGAACGATGCAGAGTGAATAGACCTCCGAGTGAACCATGCAGAGTGAACAGAGCTCAGAGTGAACAATGCAGAGTCAATAGAGCTCAGAGTGAACCATGCAGAGTGAATAGAGCTCAGAGTGAACAATGCAGAGTGAATAGAGCTCAGAGTAAATAATGCAGAGTGAA